>NC_092717.1:13475661-14203687 GCF_047496885.1 Scyliorhinus torazame | reverse complement strand
GAAGTTACTGTGAAACGCCCCTAGTCACCACACTCCGGCACCTGTTCAGGGAGGGCGGTACGGGACTTGAACCCGCGCTGCTGGCATTGTTCTGCACTGTGAGATTGCAGTCCTACCACTGCGCCACCGTGCTGCCCGTATATTGAAAATATATTGCAGATTACATAGAATTACATAGAAATTACACCAAAACAAGTCATTCAGCCCATCTGATCTGGGGCGAAATTCTCCCCCAACGGCGCGATGTCCGCCGACTGGCGCCCAAAACAGCGCCAATCAGACGGGCATCGCGCCGCCCCAAAGGTGCGGAATGCTCCGCATCTTTGATGGCCGAGCCCCGACATTGAGGGGCTAGGCCGGCGCCGGAGGGATTTCCGCCCCGCCAGCTGGCGGAAACGGCGTTTGTTGCCCCGCCAGCTGGTGCGGAAATGACATCCCCGGGCGGCGCATGCGCGGGAGTGTCAGCGGACGCTGACAGTTTCCCGCGCATGCGCAGTGGGGAGAGTCTCTTCCGCCTCCACCATGGTGGAGACCGTGGCGGAGGCGGAAGGGAAAGAGTGCCCCCACGGCACAGGCCCGCCCGTGGATCGGTGGGCCCCGATCGCGGGCCAGGCCACCGTGGGGGCACCCCCCAGGGCCAGATCGCCCCGCCGCCCCCCCCCAGGACCCCGGAGCCCGCCCGCGCCGCCTTGTCCCGCCGGTAAATACCTACTTTAATTTACGCCGGCGGGACAGGCAATTTCTCGGCGGGACTTCGGCCCGTCCGGGACGGAGAATTGAGCGGGGGGGCCCGCCAACCGGCGCGGCCCGATTCCCGCGCCCGCCCAATCTCCGGCACCGGAGACTTCGGCAACCGGCAGGGGCGGGATTCACGGCGGCCAACGGCCATTCTCCGACCCGCTGGGGGGTCGGAGAATGACGCCCCTGGTGTTCATGATCTACACTCATCCCTCTGCATTGCACCTTCTCTCAAATGCTCCCCTTCGGTGTTTGTACTCTATTTGGAAGTTGGACATTTTAAATTTGCATGTTCTATTGAAGAATTATTTGAAAGCCTTTTCTCCCATTCTGAAGGGATTAACTCATTCTGGAGGCTCCATGGGTTACAATCACTGGCCAGTGGCTTATCCAATGTGCCACCCTGAGTGATGGCAGGCTAGTTTACTGTGGTGACCATCACAGATGCTAGTACACTCCTGATACAACCACCGCACATACACATTTCCAGCAGGGGTCAGTGGACAGCAGGAGAAGACCACCTGGCTGATTGTCTGCTTTTGAACTGAAACCCTTGAAGGCATGTGTAGTATTATTGCTGCTACCCTGGCAGGGAGGAGCGGGGACCGAGGTTCAAATATTTAAACCTTCTCACCTGTATAACTCAGCTATGTAAGGTGTGAGTCGTGGTTCAGCAGGTAACTCTCTCTTCCCTGTGAGCCGGGAGGTTGATGGGATTCCACCCCTGCTCCATAGACTTGAGTATAAACTTCCAAACTTACACTCCACTGCGGTACTGAGGGAGTGATGTAGTGTTGGAGATGCTGGCCATGATTCTCCGTTTGGGAGACGAGAGGCTGGATTCTCCATTGCCCGACGGCAAAATCGGGAATGCCAATCGGGCAGAGAACAGCTCCGCCCCTCCAAATCGGAGTCATTGCGCCGCGCGTAGTCGCAACCACATTCGCATCTCATTATTAGGCCCATCCACATTAAAATCTCATTATTAGAAGCACCACATGTCCATTCCTGGAAAGCGAACAGCTGTGACCTGTGTTTAAACCCCTCAGATCCATTAACTGCAAGCCATTCATTTTCCTGGGCTGCGATTGACAGCTTCCACAAAACAGCTGTGAGCCTTGCTTCATTCATCTTCTTCATGGATGAGTAATTTTCCGTGCTGCAACCACAATGTTTACAAACATCAACTACATCAAAGAGAGTTAAGTGCTGTCAATTCCCAGCTCAGCACTTCAACATCACTCAAGCGTGAAGGGGTGTGATTGGAATGCACTTAACTCTCTTTGAGAGTGCATTGTGGAGGGGGAAGGTGGCCTTTGGATGGACGTTGGGAACAACCCCCTTAAGGAATTACCCCCTTGGCCAACTACGAGGTCCACCACGTTAGGTTCATGTTTGGTGATACATGTAGTGAATCCTGTCCATGTGATTCCCGGTCCAGCAGACCGGAGAATTACATAGGCCTGGATATTCTGGTGTCAGGTCTGCCAATTGGATGCAGATGGGTCATCAAGACTCATGAGCATTAATTTACATTCTCCCGCTGGCGACGGGCATGAATCCCGATTCTGCCGCCATCGTGGCATCGATCCAGCTTTTTCCCTGAAGCCCAATTCTACGCCGCATCAGGGACCTTGCTGCCGGCGGCGGGCGCTGGAGAATCCAACCCGATCTCTTTCAGGTTGAAGTAAAAGATCCAATGCCACTATTGGAAGGAGAGGCAGGAAATCCCCCTGGTGACCTGGCCAAGATTTATCCCTCAAGCACCATCTCTGAAACAGACTATCTGGTCAGTATCGCATTGCTGAATGTGGGAGCTTGCTATGCACAGACCTCATGGTCTCAGAATGTTCTTTACAAGCAGTGGAATATTTACCAAGTGCAATTACTACTTTAATGTTGGAACCACGGTACACAAATTGCGCATTACAACCGCCTACAATCAGAAATGTGATAATAGCCAGATCGGCTTTGGCGATTTTGATTGAGTAATAAATATTGACCAGGGTATGCTAGAGAACACGCCAACACCCCCCACCCCACTCTGACCCCTACCCCCCGCCCCCCCCCCCCCCCCCCCCCCCCCCCACGACCCCCGCGTCACTTCTTTGAAATAGTGTAGAGGGATCTGTTATGCTTACCCCTGGAGAGTAGACAGGGCCTCAGTTCATCGTCTCTTCCAAAAGTCAGATTCTCCAACAGCGCAGCATTCCCTCAGCACCCCCTCAGCACCCCCTCAGCACTGCACTGGATTAGCCCCCCCGGAGTGGGGTTAAACCCAGAGCCTCCGGGAGTGAGGGCAGCACAAAGTTGCCTGTCCACCAGGTTCGCTCGTCGACACTGTCATTTGTCACACACGTGTGCAAATGCTTTCAATTCCTGCAGAGCAGAGCGACAGACAATTTCATAATCTTTGACAGAACACTCATGTACAGTTTAATTAGAACATTGTTGCAGATTTGACAGATTGTTGCTACAGTAGAAGGCACTTAATGTAATTACACTGGGGAATTTCACTTAATTTGCATGATTTCATGTAATGTTCCATTGAATAGCTTAATTTACAATTGGAGGTAAATTTACATGCCCAAAACTCCTTAACAGCCCAGATCTTGTTTTCTCCACTTAATGGGGCTGATTCCACAATGTCAGTTTATTACGATTTGTTTTATAGAATTGCTGCGATGGCGGAGTGGCCAATCAGTCTTGGCTATTTGAACAGGATGGACTCGTTGACGTAATTTCACTGTGTGCTGCCCACGCTTCCTCCACGTGCTCAGTGAGTGAAATGACGACAAACAAAAGTGGGAAATTGAGAGTGCAGCCGCTCTTAAAGGGCCATCACTGAGACTTGAATGCCGCTCTTTGGTGCCGTGACTTGCTCTTCGTCCTGAGTTCTGCGAAGGAAATGAAACGTTCATGGCTAAGAACTTTGATCAGAATACGCTGGCGTATTACCTGAAGAGAGACAACAAAGTCAGGTCATGATTTTGAGGACAATAAGATTTTCAATTATATATATTTTATAAATTTTCCAATTAATGGACAATTAAAAAAAATAAATTTAGAGTACCCAATTCATTTTTTCCAATTAAGGGGCAATTTAGCGCGGCCAGTCCACCTAGCCTGTACATCTTTGGGCTGTGGGGATGAGACCCACGCAAACACGGGGAGAAAGTGCAAACTCCACACGGAGAGTGACCCGGGGCGGGGACCCAACCCAGGTCCTCAGCGCCGTGAGGCAGCAGTGCTAACCACTGCACCACCGTGCTGCCCAGATTTTAAATTGTATATCCAATGTATTTAATTGTTTGCGGAGAGTGGGCATTAACTGGCGGTTTGCTTGTACCTCTAGTAAGAGGATCATGCGGAAACTGTTGTTGCTGAGTGAGGAGTTGAGCATTTGCAACCTGCACCTCTGTAAATGAATGCTTATAAATGTGTGTAAAGATTGGATCCAGTGTTATCCTCCACCACCTGGCTTTCTGGATTACAACCTTCTCTCAAGAGTTCACATGCAGTAAACGTAGATTTTCGCACATGTAGTACATGCTCTTATTTAAGGATGTGGGTATCATTGGCATGTTTCTTCAGCAGCTTTCGGTGACCTGAGAGTGCTGTGGTGCTTAGCTCTGTGTTGAACATCACCTAATGTAGCTCAGGAGTCTCTGGCATGGCTGCCTTTGCCGCATTTGCTGCAGGCGAAGACAGTGTCTCGAGCAGGATTGTCTGGCCTCTGTTTTTTTCTGGGCTTTCCATTGCACCTCACCTCCTTCAATGCCCCTCAAACAGAGCTTGCAAAGTTCACGGCTGTCAGCGACTGTCTCCCCGAGGGTTTGTGCGCCACCTTCATATTCCACTTGCAGCTGTCCTTGTTGCAGAGCTTTGGATGCCCAGCGGGGTCGTGACCCAGTGACCAGTTCATTGTGCCGAAGGTGTTGCGTATGCGGCACCCATTCACCTTCGCTGTCTCTGATGTATCCTGGGCCTCTCTTGACCGGGCAAGGTCACCAACTCAGAGATTCATAGAACATAGAACATACAGTGCAGAAGGAGGCCAGTCGGCCCATTGAGTCTACACCGACCCACTTAAGCCCTCACCTCCACCCTATCCCCGTAACCCAATAACCCCTCCTAACCTTTTTTGGTCACTAAGGGCAATTTATCATGGCCAATCCACCTAACCTGCACATCTTTGGACTGTGGGAGGAAACCGGAGCACCCGGAGGAAACCCACGCACACACGGGGAGAACGTGCAGACTCCACACAGACAGTGACCAATGTGGATTTGATGGAGACCTGTGCAGCCACAGGGTATTATCACAGTAACCTCTTGCAGTGTTAAGGTAAGCCTACTTGTGACAATAAAGATTATTATTTTTATATGTCAGAACCCCAACAGCATGCAGTGTCGTGCGAAACAACCCTAGCCGAAAACCTGGGCGGGGGGGGGGGGGGGGGGGGGGGGGTGACATCACCTCCACAACAGCACTCTTCCCATTTCACAAAATGAAGAGGCTGTACATGGGTCAACTCAACTTCCTGTCTCGAGACATGCAACTGAAGAACAGGCCTGAAAACACCTTGGACATTTTTCTTGTGTACGAACCGATTGCCACTTGGTGGAGAGTGACGTTTTATCCCCTGTGCTACCCTACACATAACCAGCAGAATGACTCAAGCAATTTGACTTATTTGACCAACTGGTGACCACACCATATCTACACCAGCCTGTCGTCTACCATCATTCTATATTCTCTCAAGTATTACTGGTTAGCTTTCTGATGTATGTTGGACAATTGTGGCAGCTTTGAGGACCATTGTGGTTCTAGAGTCATAGATATTTACAGCATGGAAACAGGCCCTTTGGCCCAGCTGGTCCATGCTGCCCAGTTTCTATCACTAAGCTAGTCCCACTTGCTTGCTTTTGGCCCATATCCCTCGACACCCACCCTGCCCATGTAACTGTCTAACTGCTTTTTAAAGGACAAAATTGTACCCGCCTCTGCCACTGCCCCTGGCAGCTCATTCCAGATGCTCACCACCTTCTGTGTGAAGACATTTCCTCCCTGTTCAATTTTGGTTCATATGAACTATGGTTCATAGAATCATGGAATGGTTACAGTACAGAAGGAGATAATTCAGTCCATCATGTCCACCCTAGCTCTCCAAAGAGCTACTTGAATAGTCCTATGTCTCTGTTTTCCCAATAGTCCTGCAATTTATTTTCTCTTCAGATAACTTCCAATTCCCTTTGAAAGCAGTGACCAAATATGCCTTCACCACACTCTCAGGCAGGACATTCCAGATTCTAAACACACACCATACAAGCAAGGTTTTTCCTCAAGTCGCCTCTGGGTCTTTTACCAGTCACACTGTATCAATGTCCTCTGGTTCTCCAGCCTTTTGTCAATGGATAAACTTCCCAGACCTACTCTGTCCAGACCCCCGCATTATTTTGAAAACCTCTATCACGTCTCCTCTCAACCTTCTCTCCAGATTCATCCATCTATCCCCATAACTGAAGTCTCTCATCACTGGAACCATTCTCATCAATCTTTCCTGCAGCCTCTTCTACGTCTCCGCCTCCTTTCTAAAATGTGATGCCCAGAGTTGGCCATAATACCTTGGGTTGAGGCCGAAGCTTTGCTTTGTCAAGGTGCACTCCTCTCAATAGCTTGTCCAATAAAAGATCCCTGGCACTATGGCTTCACAGCGCCAGGGGCCCGGGTTCGATTTCGGCCTCGGGTCACTGTCTGTGCGGAGTCTGCACGTTCTCCCTGTGTCTGCGTGGGTTTCCTCTGGGCGCTCCGGTTTCCTCCCACAAGTCCTGAAAGACGTGATTGTTAGGTAATTTGGACATTCTGAAGTCTCCCTCTGTGTACCCGAACAGACGACTAGTGTGTTAATGTTGCGACTAGAGGATTTTCACAGTAACTTCATTGCAGTGTTAATGTAAGCCTACTTGCATGACAATAAAAAGTATTATTATTATCGATGCCTTGAATGGACTAATTAGCATTAAATGGTTTGTATAAAAATAATTTGTCCTTTGTGTCATGCAAACATTTCAGTATTTGCCTTTAAATTAAACATTTACCCAATCGCACCCATTGTCTGTATACTGTAAAGCAGATTGCCATCTCGAAATAAAGGGGCAATTGTGTTGGGCTTGTGATCTGCAGTTTTATATTCCAGTAAAACCACTAAAACGACAACGGCTGGAGTGAAGCCCACCCGTGAGGTTA
Source organism: Scyliorhinus torazame (assembly GCF_047496885.1). Lineage (NCBI taxonomy): Eukaryota > Metazoa > Chordata > Chondrichthyes > Carcharhiniformes > Scyliorhinidae > Scyliorhinus > Scyliorhinus torazame. Next base: position 14,196,700 of record NC_092717.1, on the reverse strand, counting down.
AACATTGTTATTATCACTGGTCACAGAGATCAACCATTTCGGTTGTTTGGTCTGCTCAGCTGCAAACTGCTATTGAACAGTTGGCACCAGACTCCTTCTGCAGCCAGGTTTGGAGAGGATGTCAAGTAGTGCTGGATGGTATTGAGCTGCTTTCTGATGAAGCCTGCAGTTGATATCTGAACTGCCGTGTAATATGCCACCCCATGCTTCCTTCAGTCATAGTTTAGAATTAGCGAATCAAAGAATTCACAGTGCGGAAGGAGGCCATTCGGCCCAGCGAGTCTGCACCGGCCCTTGGAAAGTCCACACCTCCACCCTATCCCCGTAACCCAGTAACCCCACCTAACCTTTTTTTTTGGACACCGAAGGGGCAATTTATCATGGCCAACCCACCTAACTTGCACATCTTTGGACTGTGGGAGGAAACCGGAGCACCCGGAGCAAACCCACGCAGACACGGGGAGAACGTGCAGACTCCGCACAGACAGTGACCCAAGCCGGGAATCAAACCTGGGACCCTGGAGCTGTGAAGCCACAGTGCTAATCACTGTGCTACCGTGCCACCCATTGGAAAGCACAGGTTCAGGGAAGTGACTAGAGTTGCCAACTGTGATTAAATGTATTCCTGGAGGTTTCATCACATGACTTTCCCTCACGCTCCAGCCATTGCTTTGCTAACATATCCGTTGTGTGACACATTGCCTTCCAACGCCAATTGGAAGGCAAAAAGACTCATCACCCAATTAGATATTGCATGACTCAGAGCCTGTTTTAAAAAAAAAATCTGTTTTCAATAATGTTGGGCTGGGTTCTCCGCAGCCCCGTGCCGAAATCGCGTTTGGAGCGGGGGCGGCGTATCAACTTTCCCGACGGAATCTGGCCCGGTGCCGCTCCGACAATTTTCCGGGCCCCGAATATCCGCGAGTCTGCGAATTATGCCGCGTGGCTCGGGGGCCATTGCCAGAGGCCCGCCCAGTGAAACTCCTCTCCCAACCAGCCGAGTTCCCGATGGTGTGGAACTAACATGCTATGGCCGGTCGGGACTCTCGCGTGGCGGCTGCGGACTCAGTCTGCGGCCGCCCTGGTGGGGGGCTTGGGGGGGATCGGGCACCTTATGGGCGGCCGGTCCACAGATTGGGCCGTCCGATGCCGAGGCACGCGCCTGATCGGGGGGACCTACATTACGGAGCTGCCTCCGCGGTCCGTGTCCGCCATGGCGCTCGGCGCGGCCGCTGGAGTCCGCCACCGTGCACACGTGCGGACTTGGAACCGGAAGTGCAGGGGCCCGTATCCGCAGCCAAAGCTGCGTGGAGCTTCCCAGGTCCCTACTAGCCCTCTGCAGGTAAGGGAATCGGGTTGTTTTTTTCCCCAGGAAACTCGGGAGTGTAATGCCTGCGTTTTTATGCCGGCACGGGGACATAGCCCCATTTTAGGAGAATCCAGCCCGTTATATCTGGTGACGAGAAATGTTCAAAGAAAATGACAAAAAAAGCCAATATTTTTTAATGTCCCTATGATATTGCTCCAACACTGCTAACAGCATAGAACATACAGTGCAGAAGGAGGCCATTCGGCCCATCGAGTCTGCACCGACCCACTTAAGCCCTCACTTCCACCCTATCCCCCATAACCCAATAACCCCTCCTACCCTTTTTGGTCACTGAGGGGCAATTTATCATGGCCAATCCACCTAAACTGCACGTCTTTGGGCTGTGGGAGGAAATCGGAGCACCCGGAGGAAACCCACGCAGACACGGGGAGAACGTGCAGACTCCGCACAGTCAGTGACCCAGCGGGGAATCGAACCTGGGACTCTGGCGCTGTGAAGCCACAGTGCTAGCCACTTGTGCTACCGTGCTGTCCTGAAGATTGATCGCCAATTCTTGGAGACTCCAGGTCAACCATGGAGGGTTGGCAACCCTAGAAATTATTCTTTATTGCCCAGAGGAAGATTGCCCCTTTCTCCATTGGATGGTATACTTCAAGACAAAGAGATTTCAGGAGATTTTAATTAGACATTGAACAATTTGGTTCAGTGAGTGAGTGGTGTAAGTACAATAAAGGCCCCTTGTAAAGAGAATCAAGGAGGGTTCCTGCTGAGCAAATATTGCAGCAATTGTGCAGGAGGTGATTTAAGTACCTGAACCAACATTCCCTTTAAATAAACATTCCCATTGTCAGTACTTGAGCGGAGGCTCCAGCTGGGGCTTAAACCCAAATGTTCCTCCCCTGAAGCAACAACACCTAACAAAGATATCAACTGGGCCATTGGTATTTGTCAGCACCTGTACGATGGTAAATAGCTCCCTTGTCCCATGACGATGACCCTGTAGGCTCCCTGAATATGCCAGAATCGTAATCAAATACGCATTCCTTCATTAATTCTCAACATGTAGCCCTTGACCAAGTTTGAAAAAAAGCGCTCCTCAGGGAAAAAGAGAGGCCTTCCCAAGAAATAATAGCACTCACACTTTTCCATTTTTTAACCTGAAAGTAAGCTCTTTGTCCTCAAGCATTTCTGCAGAAATTTTCCGACTCAAATTCCTGTAGAAATCGAAATTCTAGCTATGAAAGGAGAGAAAAAGGAGAAAAACATTTCTGAAGGTTTGGGGCGTTGCGAAAGGGGGAATGACTGTAACAAGCATACTGGAATAATTTACAGTCAGCCGTGTGATATGACATGTCTAAATGCTTATCTAAAGGCAATGCATAGAGTTTTGTTATACCCCTAGTTAAGGATCTCTTTCCATCAGCAGAAATTAAAATGATCTTCCCACCCTCAGTTTTGCACTAAGGCAGAGTTGCTTCTTTTTCCATGGCTAGAAATTCCTGGAACAGGTCGTTCGTCTGTCGCCAGGGGCTGATAGCTTGAAGAAGCACCACTCCACATCAAGTGTGTCTGACCAGGAGTCTCTCCCGCTCTTACCGCCAACCATGGGCGTGTTTGGAAGGATTTGCAGGTTGATACTCAACCTGTTTGACTGCATCTCCCTTGGCCATCTGGGAGTGAGACTTGAGCTTCTAGCTCAGAGGCAGGGACACCACCCACTGCACTAGAAGACCTCCTCCATTAATAAAGAGCAATCCTTAATCTACAGATATAGGTCTGAAGTAATCGGCAGAAAGATTAAAGGGGAATTGAGGAGTACATTTTGCAGCCAGAGGATGGTAGGCCTCTGGAACTCAATGCCTGATTGGGCGATAGAAGCTGAGATCCTCATTGCATTTTTAAAATATCTGGAAGTGACCATGAAGGGCCGTAATCTACATGGTCACGTGTGATCTCTCTTACTGGAGTATTCGCTGACATTGTCCTTCTCTACCAGACTCGGATTATTGCTTAATTCCAGGTCAAACAATACTCCCTCATATATTCCTGAACCATAAACGCGGAATGCTATGCCCAGGAACATATTTTACTTATATGGAGCCATTTACAGATTTTCCAAAATATGTTTGCTAATTTGAAGACAAGCATTTCAACTCTATCTATCCTATGCACATCTCTGGTATTTCACATTGAAGTTCTTGATCCAATCTTTCCTCATTATCTGATGATCTAGATATCCACAGTATAATTTCCTTAGTCTCCCTATATGTTGCATCACTATCTCTATGATTTCTGATGTATTCCCATCTGGATCAGATCTCTGCTTCCTTTCTACTCAAATAATCGTCTTCACAAAAGGTTGCACCCTCCTGAAATCTTAAATTTCTATGTAGTAATCTGAATCCCTGCGAAGGTTATTCAACTCTTTCCACCACTTGAGCGGACGGACTTAGGGTGTTCCCGTTGACAATTATCGCCCTGGTCACTATTTTTCTATTTCCTCAGCGCACCTCTCTTATAACGTCTGCCCATTCCAAGCAACAACTCCCAAAGTTTATGTCCCTCCCTTACTGTAGTAAATCCCCCCATGGTATATCACAAAAACAATGTCAAACAATGTTTTATATTGAGCTACACATGCTAGTTAGACCACAACTGAAATACTGCGCACAGTTCTGCTCACCAAATTAGAGGAAGGATGTGATCGCACTGGAGAGTGTGCGGAGGAGGTTTACCAGGATGCTGCCTGGGTTGGAGGGTCAGAGCTATGAGGAGAGATTGGATAGGCTGGGACTGTTTTCCTTGCAGCAGCAAAGTTTGAGAGGAGAACTGATAGAGGTGCATAAGATTATGCGGGGCAGAGATAGGGTGGATAGGAAAGCACATTTTCCATTAGTAAAGGGATCAATAACTAAGCGGCACAGATTTAAGGTAAGAGGTAGAAGGCTAAGGGGGGCGTTGAGGAGAAACGTTTTCACCCAGAGGGTGCTGGCAACCCCTGGAACTCCCTGCCGGAAAGGGTGGGAGACTCAGCCACTTGAGTAACATTTAAGGATTTAAATATTCACTTGTTCTGCTGTAACCTCCAGAGCTATGGACTAAGAGCTGGAAAATGGGGTCAGTGTAGTCAGGTCTTTGTTGACTGGCGTGGACACGATGGGCCGAATGGCCTCCTTCTGGAAAATGGGGTCAGTGTAGTCAGGTCTTTGTTGACTGGTGTGGACACGATGGGCCGAATGGCCTCCTTCTGTGCTGTAAATGTCTATACATCTAAATATAAATAAAGAAATATTAGAACAGGTAACCAACAGTTTGGTCAAAGAGGTGGGCTTTTAAGAAGCATTCCTAAGTGAACAGCGCGTTGCAGAGAGGTGAGAGATTTTGGGAGGAAATTCCTGAGCTTTGGCCTGAGGCATTTGTAGATATTGTGCGTGTGTGTGGTGGGCGAGGGGTGGGAGCATGGGCTGGGGGGTGGGCGTGAGGGGCTGCTGCTGAAAGAGGTTAAACAGACGGGGAGGGAAAAGACATTGAAAATACTGGTTGAGGGCAGCACAGTGGCGCAGTGGTTAGCACTAAGAAGGCGTACGGTGTGTTAGCTTTTATTGGTAGAGGGATTGATTTTCGGAGCCATGAGGTCACGTTGCAGCTGTACAAAACTCTGGTGCGGCCGTATTTGGAGTATTGCGTTCAATTCTGATCGCCGAATTATAGGAAGGATGTGGAAGCATTGGAAAGGGTGCAGAGGAGATTTACCAGAATGTTGCCTGGTATGGAGGGAAGATCTTAAGTTAAGAAAAAGAATTGGGTACTCTAAATTTATAAGAAAATAAGGATGAGAGTTTTCCACCTACCCTGCACATCTTTTTGGGTTGTGGGGGTGAGACCCACGCAGGCACGGGGAGAATGTGCAAACTCCACATGGAAAGTGACCCGGGGCCGGGATTGAATTGGCGCCGTGAGGTAAAACATAGAACATAAGAACATAAGAACTGGGAGCAGGAGTAGGCCATCTGGCCCCTCGAGCCTTCTCCACCATTCAATGAGATCATGGCTGATCTTTTGTCGACTCAGCTCCACTTTCCGGCCCGAACACCATAACCCTTAATCCCTTTATTCTTCAAAAAACTATCTATCTTTATCTTGAAAACATTTAATGAAGGAGCCTCTACTGCTTCACTGGGCAAGGAATTCAATAGATTCACAACCCTTTGGGTGAAGAAGTTCCTCCTAAACTCAGTCCTAAATCTACTTCCCCTTATTTTGCGGCTATGCCCCCTAGTTCTGCTTTCACCCGCCAGTGGGAACAACCTGCCCGCATCTATCCTATCTATTCCCTTCATAATTTTATATGTTTCTATAAGATCCCCCCTCATCCTTCAAAATTCCAACGAGTACAGTCCCAGTCTACTCAAACTCTCCTCGTATTCAAACCCCCTCAGCTCTGGGATTAACCTAGTGAATCTCCTCTGCACACCCTCCAGCGCCAGTACGTCCTTTCTCAAGTAAGGAGACCAAAACTGAACACAATACCCCAGGTGTGGCCTCACTAACACCTTATACAATTGCAGCATAACCTCCCTAGTCTTAAACTCCATCCCTCTAGCAATGAAGGACAAAATTCCATTTGCCGCCTTAATCACCTGTTGCACCTGTAAACCAACTTTTTGCGACTCATGCACTAGCACACCCAGGTCTCTCTGCACAGCAGCATGTTTTAATATTTTATCATTTAAATAATAATCCCTTTTGCTGTTATTCCTACGAAAATGGATAACCTCACATTTGTCAACATTGTATTCCATCTGCCAGACCCTAGCCCATTCACTTAACCTATCCAAATCCCTCTGCAGACTTCCAGTATCCTCTGCACTTTTTGCTTTACCACTCATCTTAGTGTCGTCTGCAAACTTGGACACATTGCCCTTGGTCCCCAACTCCAAATCATCTATATAAATTGTGAACAATTATGGGCCCAACACTGATCCCTGAGGGACACCACTAGCTACTGATTGCCAACCAGAGAAACACCCATTAATCCCCACCCTTTGCTTTCTATTAATTAACCAATCCTCTATCCATGCTTTCCCCTTAATGCCAAGCATCTTTATCTTATGCAGCAACCTTTTGTGTGGCACCTTGTCAAAGGCTTTCTGGAAATCCAGACATACTGCATCCATTGGCTCCCCGTTATCTACCTCACTGGTAATGTCCTCAAAAAATTCCACTGAATTAGTTAGGCACGACCTGCCCTTTATGAACCCATGCTGCGTCTGCCCAATGGGACAATTCCCATCCAGATGCCTCGCTATTTCTTCCTTGATGATAGATTCCAGCATCTTCCCTACTACCGAAGTTAAGCTCACTGGCCTATAATTACCCGCTTTCTGCCTACCTCCTTTTTGAAACAGTGATGTCACGTTTGCTAATTTCCAATCCGCGGGACCACCCCAGAGTCTAGTGAATTATCACTAGTGCATTTGCAATTTCCCTAGCCATCTCCTTTAGCACTCTGGGATGCATCCCATCAGGGCCAGGAGACTTGTCTACCTTTAGCCCCATTAGCTTGCCCATCACTACCTCTTTAGTGATAACAATCCTCTCAAGGTCCTCACCTGTCATAGCCTCATTTCCATCAGTCACCGGCATGTTATTTGTGTCTGTTTCATAGAATTTACAGTGCAGAAGGAGGCCATTCGGCCCATCGAGTCTGCACCAGCTCTTGGAAAGAGCACCCTACCCAAGGTCAACACCGCCACCCTATCTCCATAACCCAGTAACCTCACCCAACACTAAGGGCAATTTTGGACACTAAGGGCAATTTATCATGGCCAATCCACCTAACCTGCACATCTTTGGACTGTGGGAGGAAACCGGAGCACCCGGAGGAAACCCACGCACACACGGGGAGGATGTGCAGACTCCGCACAGGCAGTGACCCAAGCCGGAATCGAACCTGGGACCCTGGAGCTGTCCACAAGGCTACCGTGTCTTCCACTGTGAGGACCGACCTAAAAAACCTGTTCAGTTCCTCAGCCATTTCCTCATCCCCCATTATTAAATCTCCCTTCTCATCCTCTAAAGGACCAATATTTACATTAGCCACTCTTTTTTTGTTTTATATTCCGATTCCACAAGGATCAAATGAGACTTAGAGTTCTGTTTAAACCAGTTTATTATTACTCGCATGAGCTCGGGAGCTCAAACCCAATCAGAATGGAGCACAAGTTCCCTGAAAATCTACAAATCTACTGGTATTGTACTGACCTCCAGGTCATTTATAAAAATGACAAACAGCAGTGGCCCCAAAACAGATCCTTGTGGTACACCACTAGAAACTGGACTCTAGTCTGAACATTTCCCATCAACCACCAACCTTTGTCTTCTTCCAGCTAGCCAATTTCTGACCCAAACTGCTAAATCACCCTGAATCCCATGCCGCCGCATTTTCTGCAGTAGCCTACCGTGGGGAACCTTATCAAATGCTTTACTGAAATCTATATACACTACATCAACTGCTTTACCTTAATCCACCTGTTTGGTCACCTTCTCAAAGAACTCAATAAGGTTTGTGAGGCACGACCTGCCCTTCACAAAACCGTGTTGACTATATCTAATCAAATTCTTCCTTTCCAGATGATTATACATCCTGGGGCGAAATTCTCCGGAAACGGCGCGATGTCCGCCGACTGGCGCCCAAAACGGCACAAATCAGACGGGCATCGTGCCGCCCCAAAAGTGTGGAATGCTCCACATCTTTGGGGGCCGAGCCCCAACATTGAGGGGCTAGACCGGCGCCGGACGAATTTCCGCCCCGCCAGCTGGTGGAAAAGACCTTTGGTGCCCCACCAGCTGGCGCAGAAATGACATCTCCAGACGACGCATGCGCGGGAGCGTCAGCGGCCGCTGACAGCATTCCCGCGCATGCGCAGTGGAGGGAGTCTCTTCCGCCTCCGCCATAGTGAAGACCGTGGTGGAGGCGGAAGGGAAAGAGTGCCCCCACGGCACTCTGTCCGGAGGGACAGGCATTTTAGCGGCGGGACTTCGGCCCATTCGGGCCGGAGAATCAAGCGGGGGGGGGGGGGGGCCCGCCAACTGGCACGGCGCGATTCCCGCCCCCGCCGAATATCCGGTGCCGGAGACTTCTGCAACCGGCGGGGGCGGGATTCACGCCAGCCCCCGGCGATTCTCCGACCCGGCGGGGGGTCGGAGAATTTCGCCCCCTATCTCTTATAAACCTTTCCAAGATTTTGCCCACAACAGAAGTAAGGCTCACTGGTCTATAGTTACCGGGGTTGTCTCTACTCCCCTTCTTGAACAAGGGGACAACATTTGCTATCCTCCAGTCCTCTGGCACTATTCCTGTAGACAAAGATGACTTAAAGATCAAAGCCAAAGGCTTAGAAATCTCCTCCCGAGCTTCCCAGAGAATCCTAGAATAAATCCCATCCGGCCCAGGGGACTTACCTATTTTCACACTTTCCAGAATTGCTAACACCTCCTCCTTATGAACCTCAAGCCCTTCTAGTCTAGTAGCCTGAATCTCAGTATTCTCCTCGACAACATTGTCTTTTTCCTGTGTGAATACTGATGAAAAATATTCATTTAGCACCTCTCCTATCTCCTCGGACTCCAAGCACAACTTCCCACTACTGACCTTGACTGGCTCTACTCTTACCCTAGTCATTTGTTTATTCCTGACATATCTATAGAAAGCTTTAGGGTTATCCTTGATCCTACCTGCAAAAGACTTCTCATGTCCCCTCCTGGCTCTTCTTAGCTCTCTCTTTAGGTCCTTCTTAGATAACTTGTAACTCTCGAGTGCCCTGACTGAACCTTCATGTCTCATCTTTACATAAGCCTCCTTCTTCCTCTTGACAAGTGTTTTGACTGCTTTAGTAAACCACGGTTCCCTTGCTCAACCACTTCCTCCCTGCCTGACAGGTACATACTTATCAAGGACACGCAGTAGCTGTTCCTTTGACAAGCTCCACATTTCCATTGTGCCCATCCCCTGCAGTTTTCCTCTCCATCCGATGCTTCCTAAGTCTTGCCTCATCGCATCATAATTGCCTTTCCCCCAGATATAACTCTTGCCCTGCAGTATATACCTATCCTTTTCCATCACTAAAGTAAACTTAATCGAATTGTGGTCACTATCACCAAAGTGCTCACCTACCTCCAAATCTAACACCTGTCCTGGTTCATTACCCAGTACCAAAATCCAATCTGGCCTCGCCTCTCATTGGCCTATCTACATACTGTGTCAGGAAACCCTCCTGCACACACTGGACAAAAACAGACCCATCTAAAGTACTCAAACTATAGCGTTTCCAGTACTCCTGCAACTTTGAAACCTTACTCATGACCTCACTACTCTCAACCTCCTGTGTACTGGAGCTACAATTCAGGTTCCCAAGCCCATGCTGAACTAGTTTAAACCCTCTCGAAGAGCATTAGCAAATTCCCCCCCCCAGGATATTGGTACCCCTCTGGTCCAGGTGTAGATCATCCCGTTTGTAGAGGTCCCACCAACCCCAGAATGAGCCCCAATTATCCAGAAATATGAAACCCTCCCTCCTGCACCATCCCTGTAGCCACGTGTTCAACTCCTCTCTCTCCCTATTCCTCGTCTCGCTATCACGTGGCACGGTTAACAACCCAGAGATAATAACTCTGTTTGTCCTAGATCTAAGTTTCCACCCTAGCTCCCTGAATTCCTGCCTTACATCCATATCCCTTTTCCTACCTATGTCATTGGTACCTATGTGGACCACAACTTGGGGCTGCTCCCCATCCCCCTTAAGGATCCCGAAAACACGATCCAAGACATCACGCACCCTGGCACCTGGCAGGCAACACACCAACAGCGAGTCTCTCTCGTTCCCACAGAATCTCCTATCTATCCCCCTTACTATGGAGTCTCCAATGACTAATGCTCTACTCCTCTCCCCCCTTCCCTTCTGAGCAACAGGGACAGACTCTGTGCCAGAGACCTGTACCCCATGGTTTAGGGTCGGGACCTGTAATGTTCACAAAGCCAGCCAAACTGCCACAGTCATGCTTGTGCTGTGCAAATGCTGCTTTATGTTACTGCAGGATTGCCCTAACCTGTTTGTCTGCACTAATGGCTCGAAGGTTGAATCAGAAGTCTCCTACTGAGCTAATCCTATTTACGTATTCTCTTACTGTGAGCGTGGCGAGGGCTCGTGCTGCCTTTGCCATTTTCCAAACACACTTGTTAATGGGATCAAAAGAAAGGTTATGGGAGGTCATGAAATCGATCCCAAGGATATGTTCTGCTGTCTGGGGCAGATCAACTAAAACTACAGGGTGCTTGGTTGCGATGTTCCCTATTTGTATTGCTACAGGGGCTGTGATATGTCCCTGTTGTAAATGGCCTGTAAAACCGCTGAGTGTAATGGTGTCTGTTGTGGGCCACGTGTCTCGCTGAAACATCATGGAGGAATTGAGTGTGGTGCGGGGCCCTCCTGTGTCCCAAAGAAATTCTACGGGTTGTCCCTGGACTTTGCCTGCTACTACCGGTCTACCACACTTGTCCCAAAGGGTGTCGCAGACCCAAGTTGGGAAGCCCGAATACCGTCATTCGGTGCCGCTCATGTCTGTACTCTCTTAACGGACGCTAGTGCTCTGAATCGGCTTTGCCCTATTCTTGTTTATGGTGCCTGTCTGTTGGTTTCTCTGCTGCTTCTGGGGCGCGTTGCACTCTCGTGCAAAGTGTCCTAGCTGTCCACAGTTATTACATTCTTGAGGTTTTGGCTGGGGTTGGCTGTTCCTGCCCTCATTTACCCATGCAGGGTTCTGGTGTGCTTTAACTGGGTTCATCTCTGCCTGCTCTTCATCGGGTGTTATAAATGTGGTTTTGCCTGCAATTGATTGCTCCCAAGCGCGGGACAATCTCTTCAAAACCCATTTTTCATTGTGCGACTCATCTGAGGGGTGATAATTTGCGCAAGCTTTTCGTCCTGCTTCTGTGGCATGGGAGACTAGAATTCGGGTCCATTTGGCCATATTAATTGGGGACAAATGGGCGCGGGCTAACTCCAAAAACTGCGGTAAAGTGAATCCACAAACGTCCAGCAAACGCTGTGGGGTGCTCTGTCTTCTTTAGCCTACACTTATTTAGGCCTTCTACGGGGTCTCCTCTGTTAAAGCTGATCGCATCAAGGATCGCTGTGTGCATCTCTTGGAGTGTGTCTCCTCCTACATTCTGTGGGTCGGGAAGGGCTGCCACGACTGAAGGGTCGAGGCTTAAAACTGTGAGCTTCACTTGCTCCTTTTCGTCCAGGCCGTACCTGGTAGCCTGTTGTTTGACTTTCCCGAAAAATTGGTGAGGGTCTGAAGTGGGGAGGAACGGTGTCATTTTTCCACACGCGACCCGTAATTGGGTCACGGTTAACGGGGTTGTGTAAAGGAAATCTGCTTCTCCTTCTCCTGCGGCCCTGCGGTGTGTGGTTACAGGATTCATGGGGGTGTGTTCTGCCTGTTCGGTTGGGGGTTGGGGCGCTTTCCTTTTCTGGGGTTTTTCCTGCATATATGTCCCATGTACGTATCTATGGACAGTCTCGTTCAATTCCTGCCAATTGGGGCCGTTTTCTTGATCTAATTGGGGTCCGAATGTACTCTGAAATCCATTTTGCACGGACAGCAGAGATTGCAATTCTGCAATTTGCTTCCGGCATTTTGCGTGGTCTACTGAGATCTGTCTTTGTTCCGTCGTGGAAGTATGGAGTGCTCGTAGGGCTGCTTTTAAATCATTGCACTGTTTCTGCAATTTCTCAACTTGCTGTTCTGTTCCTTGTCTTACCAAGACCGCACGTTGCGTGTCCTGGTAGGCCTTATCATATTGCATCTGAAAACTGTTCAAATGCGCGAGACAAGACTGATGCGCCTTCTTGGCATCATCCACCTCTCTGTCCCTTGCTCCTAACTGCACTTTTAAATCTCGATTCTCTTTCTCTACCTCGCTCATGTCTACCTCACTACTTCTGTCTCTCTCCTCTATCTCTCTACGGAGCATCCTAACGACCTCCTCTGTGCCTCGCAATTGTGTCAAACATCGGCTTGCGAGCTTTTCCCAAGCTCTTCTTGTGGATCTCTGATTGGTTCTCCCACCAAGTATGTCCTGTACTCCCGGGTCCTGTTTCCTCATTATTGCAGAATTCACTCCAAAGGGGCCATCCTTTCCCTTTGACATATTTCCTGATCTCATCTTCCCAAATGGGACATTGTCCTACTCTACTGGTCGCTGCGACCTCAAATTCCTGGGGGTCCATAAGGCGTTCCATTGCCTTCATTGCCATTCTCTCTATCTAGGATCTCTACTGAATTTGGAACAGGGGGTGATAAAGTGGTGATGTAAACACGGGTACGGCTTACGCTATTTTCTGGCCTACAAAACTCCCGACAGTTTTACGCGACAAAATCTCTCAGGTTTACCTTATATCCCTGTTAGTACGCATGCATTTACACACTTCCGAATCTCAGAGGCTTGATCAGTACTGTTTTGACTGTTCCAATTGGATTCTCAATTCAAATTGTGGGTTCTCTCGGAGTGGTTAGGCCACTTCTATGTCGGCAGTAAACGTTGCTAACTTTTGGTTGGCTCTTAATTTGGCTCTGTTTAATCACGTTTGCTCAAGAGTCGCCAGGTATCTTTCGACACCGCCACAAGGTTCAGAACCGAATACTGATCAATGACTCGATACACCAGTTAGTAAGTTCAAAAGCAATGCTCATTTATTTACACACAGTCAAATCTACTCATGCATAAACTCTACAAACTAAACTACCACTCTTACTAAAGCCTATACTTAGCTTCGGGTGCCCGCTCATTCAGAGCCATTGCTCGGTTCTGAGGCTGCTGGGTTGAGCTGTTTACAGGGTAGCAACTAGGAGCGTCTATCTCGTAGCGTGCATTGGCTTGGGACTTACTTGGTCTGATGCAGCTGCTAGGCAGGTCTCTCTCTTCGGTGAGAGCCAAAGCCAAAGAAGGCAGATTCGCCTTTGGGGTATATTTTTTATACTGAAAAGGGCTTTGCGCTCTTTTGGGCGGGCCTTGAACTTGGCCTCAACTAATTGGGTCTTTCCCAATCATCGGTGCTGTGTTGGGTGCTCTGGCTCCGTGGAACACATACAGGCCACCAACACTTAAAATAGTACAACACTACTTTATTAAGTTCGAAACTGTTGAACATACTTTCACTGTGGGTTAACACGATGTTAGATTAAACTAAAGACCTATGCCTGTCCTAACCAGTCTATGCACTCAGCACATGGTGAAGATCTGTGCTGTAAGCTGTAAGCTCTGTCCTTCTGAAAAGCTGCATCCCGAATGAGCGGGAACTCTGATGCCCCCTGTCTTTACAGTGAGTGTGCTCTAACTGGTGATTGACTGCAGTGTTGTGTGTGTTGATTGGTCTTGCTGTGTGTCCATCAGTGTGTGTGTCTGCACCATGATATACTGGTGTATATTATGACATCCCCCTTTTATAAAAAATGTATGTGTGTGGCAATAAATAATGTGTGGTGAGAATGGTCCGAACTATGTGTGGGGTGCGAAGACATATTTACAGGACTACGTACATGAGAACTAAGCTATTTACATGGGAAGGTGCCTGGTGCAGAGAAGCAGTATGCAACAAGAGTAACGAGATCAACAGCATATGCAAACCAGGGAAATGATCAAACAAAGCAACAAAACAATTCAGAGAGTCCATAGTTCGCAAAGTTCATAAATTTAGTCTCTGAGGTGGGCGACGAATTCTGGTTGACCGTAAGGGTGGCACACCACTCATTGTCTGGATCGATGCTGTATACCGATAGAGGCTGGATTCTTTGCTTCGGGGACACCCTGTTTTTTGTGACGATACCGACTCGAAAAGGCGCTTTCGGGTCCTTGGTGTCAATATCGGGTAGTAGGTCCGAATCGGACTCAGTGACCGTGGGTTGAATGGCCCGTACATTCCTGCGAGGCTGGCTGGAGCGAGAAGAGTTGGCAGGCTGAGCTGCTCTGCATAAAGCAGTATAGTGGCCAAGTTTGCCACATCTCAGGTATCGTCGGGATTTGGCAGGGCATTGCCGCTTTAAGTGGGCGGAGCCACAGTTGCCGCACGTTGTAGCGTCAGTACGTTCGCTGCGCCACTGCACATGCGTGGTGCGGTCGTACATGGTGCGCGCCTGCGCAGTACGTTCGTCGACGTCGCCGTCCCCTCGTTCGGTGCGCACTAGCGTGGGAGTCCGCGAAAAGCGCGCAAAATGACCGCCCTCATCCAGGCTGAAGCCTTGGCGTTGCTCGATTGCTTGGACCCGTTCTGCCTCGTGGGGACCTTGCCGCGCCGTTTCAGCTGCTTGGATGTGGGAATACCGACTAGTGGCGTGTTCGTGTAGCATGCAGATCTCGATGGTAGTCGGTAGGGTGAGCTGCTTTACCGTGAGGAGCTGCTGGTGTATGGGGTCTGACTGAACACCGAAAACAATCTGGTCGCGTATCATGGAGTCGGAGGTGGGCCCATAATTACAGGACTGCGCAAGGATGCGGAGGTGGGTGAGAAAGGACTGGAAAGGTTCATCCTTACCCTGCAAACGCTGTTGGAATACATAGCGCTCAAAACTTTCATTCACCTCGATGTCACAGTGACTGTCAAACTTGAGGAGGACCCTCTTGAATTTTGATTTATCTTCACCATCAGCAAAGGTGAGAGAATTGAAAATGTGGATGGTATGGTCCCCGTCCGTGGATAGGAAGAGAGCGATCTTCCTGGTGTCCGAGGCAGCTTCCCGGTCTGTGGCTTCAAGGTCGAGCTGGAAGCATTGTTTGAATATCTTCCAGTTGGCCCCTAGGTTACCGGTGATGCGGAGCGGCGGCGGCGGGCGGACGCTGTCCATTTTGCAGGATGGCGGTATGCTGGTGGAAGGCGGGTAGGTCTAAAAAGTTCTAACATCCCTCAACACCTGGTATCATGTTGTGTTGGGTGCTCTGGATCCGTGGAACACATACAGGCCACCAACACTTAAAATAGTACAACACTACTTTATTAAGTTCGAAACTGTTGAACATACTTTCACTGTGGGTTAACACGACGTTAAATTAAACTAAAGACCTATGCCTGTCCTAACCAGTCTATGCACTCAGCACATGGTGAAGATCTGTGCTGTAAGCTGAAAGCTCTGTCCTTGTAGGAGGCTGCATCCCGAATGAGCGGGAACTCTGATGCCCTCTGTCTTTATAGTGTGTATGCTCTAACTGGTGATTAGCTGCGGTGTTGTGTGTGTTGATTGGTCTTGCTGTGTGTCCATCAGTGTGTGTCTGCACCATGATATACTGGTGTATATTATGACAATCGGTATTGATTTTCCTCCAATAGAGGGGTGGTTCCCTGATCGCTGGGCGTGTTCTGGTGACTGTTAGTCTGCTTCGTCTTAGCTTCTTCGGGCTCCGGGGAGTCTGCCTTAACATTGTGTATCTCAATGTTTCCCTTTTGTCCCCGGAGCTGGCTCATTAGTATGTAGATCGATTGGTAGTTTCAGTCCTGTCTGAGAGTTTAAGGGGCGAAATTCTCCGTAATCGGCGCGATGTCCGCCGACCGGCGCCAAAAACGGCACAAATCAGTCTGGCATCGCGCCGCCCCAAAGGTGCAGAATCCTCCCCATCTTGAGCGGCCGAGCCCTCACCTTGAGGGGCTAGGCCCGCGCCAGACTGATTTCCGCCCCGCCAGCTGGCGGGAAAGGCCTTTGGTGCCCTGCCAGCTGGCGGGAAAGGCCATTGGTGCCCCGCCAGCTGGCGCGGAAATGGCATTGACGGGCGGCACATGCGCGGGAGCGCCAGCGGCCGCTCACGGCATCCCCGCGCATGCGCAGTGGAGGGGGTCTCTTCCGCCTCCGCCATGGTGGAGACCATGGCAAAGGCGGAACGAAAAGAGTGCCCCCACGGCACAGGCCCGCCTGCGGATCGGTGGGCTCCGATCGCGGGCCAGGCCACCGTGGGGGCACCCCCCGGGGCCAGATCGCCCCGCGGCCCCCCCAGGACCCCGGAGCCCGCCCGCGCTGCCTTGTCCCGCCGGTAAGAGAGGTGGTTTAATCCACGCCGGCGGGATAGGCATTCCAGCAGCGGGACTTTGGCCCATCCGGGCTGGAGAATCACCGGGGGGGGGGGCCCCGCCAAACGGCGCGGCGCGATTCCCGCCCCCGCCGAATCTCCGGTGCCGGTGAATTCGGCAACCGGCGGGGACGGGATTCACGCCAGCCCCCGGCGATTCTCCGACCCGGCGGGGGGGTCGGAGAATCCCGCCCAAGGTTCTAATCAACAGACAGAGCTTGCACCTACTTGTTTCTTAGCATTGTCCAATTTTCCCTGCATTCTTTGCAAGTGTTCATTTTATCAGCTCCACTTACCCACCCGCTCACTGTAATCTTTTATTCCTTCACTGTTCAAAAATCTATCGATCTTTGCCTTAAAAACATTTAAAAGGTAGCCTCAACTGCTTCACTGGGCAGGGAATTCCACAGATTCACGACCCTTTGGGTGAAGAAATTCCTCCTCAACTCAGTTCTAAATCTATGCCCTGCTATTTTGAGGCTATGCCCCTTAGTTCTAATTTTACCCGCCAGTGGAAACAACCTCCCTGCTTCTATCCTATCTATTCCCTTCATAAGATTTTTAAAAATAAATTTATAGGGTGGAATTTCCCCCCCCACGCCGGGTGGGAGAATCGCCCAGGCGCCGCGCGAATCCTGCCATGCCGTCCCGACGCTCACTCGTGATTCTCCCACCCCCCCCCAAACCGGCGCGTCGCGAATCACAGGCGTCATTCTCCGACCCCCCAGAGGGTCGGAGAATGGCCGTTGGCCGCCGTGAATCCCGCCCCCGCCGGTTGCCGAAGTCTCCGAAGGGAGAAAAGTCGGCGGGGCGTTAATGTCGCCGCTGCCGCGGAGAATGTCACGGGTCTGCGCAAGGCAGCCGATTTTCGGCCTGCCGATATTCTCCCTTCCGGATGGGCCGAAGTCCCGTCGATGTGATGACCGTTCACGTCGACGTAAATTAAACCTCCTTTTCATCGGCGTGACCCGGTGCTCCAGGCTCACGCCGACCAGCGTGGAGGTGAGTGACGGCCTGGGGGGTTGGCTCTGGGCGGGCAATGGCGTGGCCGCAGTCTGAATGCGTGAGGAGAGGTGTGTCTCGGGTTGTGTGTGTGTGTGTGTGTGTGCGGCGGGGGGGGGGGGGGGGGGGGGGGGTGGTTAGAGTAGGCTGGGCTCCGGGGGAGTGCCGGGAGGGGGTCCGTGCCGGGGAGGTGGATGGGGGGTCCGTGCCGGGGTGGAGGTTGGGGGTGGGGGGGGTCCGTGCCGGGGTGGAGGTTGGGGGGGGGTCCGTGCCGTGCCGGGGTGGAGGTTGGGGGGGGTCCATGCTGGGGTGGAGGTTGGGGGGGGGGGGAGTCGGTGCCGGGGTGAGGTTGGGGGGGGGTGCGTGCTGGGGTGGAGATTGGGGGGGGGTCCGTGCTGGGGTGGAGGTTGGGGGGTGTCCGTGCCGTGCCGGGGTGGACGTTGGGGGTGGGTCCGTGCCATGCCGGGGTGGAGGTTGGGGGGGGTCCGTGCCGGGGTGGAGGTTGGGGGGGGTCCGTGCTGGGGTGGAGGTTGGGGGGGGGGTCCGTGCCGGGGTGGAGGTTGGGGGGGGGTCCGTGCTGGGGTGGAGGTTGGGGGGGGGGTCCGTGCCGGGGTGAGGTTGGGGGGGTCCGTGCCGGGGTGGAGGTTGGGCGGGGGTCCGTGCTGGGGTGGAGGTTGTGGGGGGGGGGGTCCATGCCAGGGTGGAGGTTGGGGGGGGGGTCCGTGCCGGGTTGGAGGTTTGCGGGGGGTCCGTGCCGTGCCGGGGTGGAGGTTTGGGGGGGGGTCTGTGCTGGGGTGGAGGTTGGGGGGGGGTCCGTGCTGGGGTGGAGGTTGGGGGGGGGTCCGTGCTGGGGTGGAGGTTGGGGGGAGGGGTCCGTGCTGGTGTGGAGGTTGGGGGGGGTCCGTGCCGGGGTGAGGTTGGGGGGTGTCCGTGCCGGGGTGGAGGTTGGGGGGGGTCCGTGCTGGAGTGGAGGTTGGGGGGGGGTCCGTGCCGGGGTGGAGGTTGGGGGGGGTGGGGTCCGTGCCAGGGTGGAGGTTGGGGGTGGGTCCGTGCCGTGCCGGGGTGGAGGTTGGGGGGGGTCCGTGCAGGGGTGGAGGTTGGGGGGGGGTCCGTGCCGGGGTGGAGGTTGGGGGGGGGTCCGTGCTGGGGTGGTGGTTGGGGGGGGGGGTTCGTGCTGGGGTGGAGGTTGGGGGTGGTCTGTGCCGTGCCGGGGTGGAGGTTGGGGGGGGTCCGTGCTGGGGTGGAGGTCGTGGGGGGGTCCGTGCCAGGGTGAAGGTTGGGGGGGGGGTCCGTGCCGTGCCGGGGTGGAGGTTGGGGGGGGTCCGTGCTGGGGTGGAGGTGGGGGGGGGGGTCCGTGCCGAGGAGGGGGATGGGAGGGCAAGTGAGTTAGTCCACCTGGCCAGGTGCCAGCCTCCAACAGTTGGACCCATGCGGTCCATGCCACCTGGCTGTGGGGAGGAGGGGATATGGGCAATGATGACATGTCGTCGTTCCCCTCCCCCCCACCAGGCCGTCATGTTTTCAGATCATCCAGCGATGTTGGCCGCCGTGGTGGCAGCCGCTCATGTCTATGTTGCCCTGGATGAGGAGGAGGAGGAGCGTGCCAGAGAGGCGGCGCAGGCTGCCGCAGAGGGGCAGGCGGCAGCCGCCCAGGCTGGAGGGACACCTGACCGACAGGACGAGGAGGGGGGAGGAGGACATCGCGGCCCCACGGCAACGGAGGCACCCGAGGGCGCCCCGTGTGTACCGGCTCCGGCAGTCATACCAGGACCTCACGGACCGGGAATGCAGGAGGAGACTCCGGATGAGCCGGGGAAACCGTGGCACACATCTGCCACCTGCTGGCACACCTGTCACCGCGTGGCACTGGCGGGGGACACCCTCTCCCCGTGTCCGTCAAGGTTACGGTGGCCCTGAACGTTTATGCAACGGGGTCATTCCAGGCACTGAGTGGGGACCTGTCCGGCATATCGCAGACATCGGTGCACCGGTGCATCCGGGCAGTGACAGATGCCCTATATGCCATGGCGCACCGCTACATCCGCTTCCCCGTGGACCGGGCCAGCCAAGATGCCCGGGCCGTGGGCTTCTCTGCCGTGGCCGGGTTCCCCATGGTCCAGGGCGCGATCGATGGGATGCACGTCGCCGTGCGGCCACCTGCAGATAACAGGGCCATGTTCACTAATAGGAAGGGGACCTATTCGATGAACGTACAGGTGGTCTGCGACCACCGCATGATGATCCTGCACGTCTGCGCCTGTCACCCAGGCAGTGTACACGACTCATTCGTGTTGTCGCGGTCATCCATCCCCGGCATGTACGAGGGACGCCATCCCCGGCTGAGGGGCTGGTTGCTGGGCGACAGGGGCTACCCATTGCGATCGTGGCTGATGACGCCTATAAGGAGGCCACGCAATGAGGCGGAGAACCGCTACAATGATGCCCATGTAGCGACAAGGGGAGTGATCGAGAGGTGCTTTGGCGTGCTGAAGATGCGTTTCAGGTGCCTGGACCTCTCTGGGGGCGCCCTCCAGTATCGGTCAGATAGGGTCGGCCACATCATTGTGGTGTGCCAGCAGAGGGGCGATGTGCCGCAGGCAGAGGAGGGCGGAGTGGAGGAGCAGCAGGAAGAGGCCCAGTCCTCCCCAGATGAGGGGGTTGGGGGCAATGGTCAGGGCAGACGGGGTAGACACAGGCGGGTGGCTGTCCACCGTTACTGGCTGGCCCAGCGGGCACGGGACAGACTGATAGACGCCCGCTTCACTGACTAGATGGGCGTGGGAATCGTGGTAGCATGGCCACAGACCGCACACCATGACAACAGCCGACCACCCACACCCCCCACCCATCCACCCACCCAGCACCCTCACCCCCCTCCCCAACCCCACCCACCCCACCCGCATGCACACCACCCCCCCATTGCCGATCCACCTGCGGCACAACGGGCCGGACTCACACAGTTGCGGGTGGACGCGTGTCTATCGCAGGCCATGGAGGATGATGACAACCCGCCCTGCGATGAGCTCCTGTCTCTACATCGTTGGACTATGTCTGACCCATGGCCACAGTACCACCATCCACCCGGACCATCCCTGCATGCGGCTGTGACACTGCAGCGCACGGTCCCGTCCTCTGCCCGGGGGATGTTGATGGCGGCCCAGGGGAAGGGGGCAGACTCACCTGGGGCTGAGGTAAGACCACCCCTCACACACACACTTGCGCTCAACGGAATGACACCCCCGCACACTTTGGACAGAGCACAAAGGCAGCTTTGGTAGGTGTAACATTGATTTTAATAACCAAAGCAGTTCATGCACGTGCCCTAGCCCTAAAACTCATCTGTGCCCTGCACCCGTGCCAACTTACTCAGTGTCTAATTGTTTGGCCTTACGGGCCCTTTGACTACATCTACGTGGTTCCCCAGACGGTACAGCAGAACTGGAGGTGGACTCCTGTGATTCCTGCCCTCTGACACTGGATCCCATTGGCGGCCGTTTCCTGGGGCGTCCTGGCCTAGATGGGCCAGGCTGCGGCCCGGGCGACTGGGATGGCGAGCTGCCAGCCTGTCCTGCCCGTTGCCCACCCGATGCACCTGGGACGGAAGGGGGTGAGTCCGAGGTGTCGCGGTGTACCGGGACCTCCCCTACAGAGGGAGCCGGGATGGACCACACCACCTCCTCCTCCCTCGGGGTGCCCGATGGCCCCCAGGCCTCTACATGGGTGGGGATGCGAACGGACTGGCCATCCGACGCCCCCCCGACACCTGGCGCTGCCAGTCCTGGAGGCCCGTGCTGGTATCGACAGGGGTCTGCAGGTTTGCAGCCATGGAGCCCAGGGGGTTGGCAAACCCTGTCTGTGACACTGCGACGCCAGCTCGCACATGGCCACTGGCGCCGATGCCCTCAGCGATGGCCTGCAGAGACTGGGCCATGGCCTGCTGAGACTGGGCCATGGCCTGCAGAGACTGGGCCATGGCCTGCTGAGACTGGGCTATGGCGTTGAGCGCCTCTGCCATCTGGCGCTGGCACTGGCTCATGGCCTCCTGTGAGAGGGCAGCCATTTCCTGGGCCACAGACGCCGCCTGCACGGAAGGCCCCAGGCCTCGCAAACCGTTCCCCATGTCTGACACCATCGCACCCATTGCCTCCACCGCGGACGCCACCCGTGCGGTGTCGGCCTGGGTGGCACGCATGACCGGCACCACTCCCACCTCCTGGATGCGGGTGGACTCCTCCACCTGCGACCGCAGCCGCCGCAAGCCGCCCGTCACCCTCTTCGCTCGTCTCCGGGTCGGTGGTTGCATCGGATCTATGTGTGGGTGTGGTAACTGCAGGAACCCGGGATCCATCTGGGCGGCAGATGTTCGCTTGGGCTGGGCTGCCCTCCGACCGCCCGGTCCCTCTGCTGCTCCTACCTCCACCTGCTGTACCGGGACGGCTGTGTTGTGCGCACCAGTGAGTGTACCAGACGCCTCATCACTAAAGTGCCCAACCGTGGTGAGTGTTTCTGCGATGGTGGAGGGTGTTGGTGACAGCAGTGGCGTTGTGTCGTGCTCTTCGTCCCACTCTGAGTCCATGGCACTTTGGGGTGGGGGTTCGTCTCCACCCATCCACTCTGAGTCACTGTCCGGTATTTCGTCTTCCAGGGTAGTGCTGTCCCGGGTAGGGGTGTCCTGGGTAGTGGTGTCCTGGGTAGTGGTGTCCTGGGTAGTGGTGTCCTGGGTAGTGGTGTCCTGGCTCGGATGTGACGGGGGCCTGTGGCTGCCCCCCTCGTCGCTGGGTGGTCGCTCCCGCACGTGACGGGGGTGTCGTCTCCCTGTTGCTCCAGGTCTCTCCGTCTCCCGTGGTGTGCGAGGGGCATCCTGCGGGCGTCGCATGCTGGAGGGTCCGGGTCTCTCCGTCTCCCGTGGTCTCCGAGGGGCATCCTGCGGGCGTCGCATGCTTGAGGGTCCGGGTCTCTCCGTCTCCCGTGGTCTCCGAGGGGCATCCTGCGGGCGTCGCATGCTGGAGGGTCCGGGTCTCTCCGTCTCCCGTGGTCTCCGAGGGGCATCCTGCGGGCGTCGCATGCTTGAGGGTCCGGGTCTCTCCGTCTCCCGTGGTCTCCGAGGGTCATATGCGGGCGTCGCATGCTGGAGGGTCCGGGTCTCTCCGACTCCCGTGGTCTCCGAGGGGCATCCTGCGGGCGTCGCATGCTGGAGGGTGCGGGTCTCTCCGTCTCCTGTGGTCTCCGAGGGGCATCCTGCGGGCGGTCTGCATCTGCGGGGATGGGTGCCTGGACGTTTGGTCCTGCGATACACAATGAAGCATGCATGGTTAGACACAGGCAGTGATCAGGTGATACGGGGGAGGGAGATATAGGGGAGGGGGGTATGGGGACGGGCTGTCGGTGGCTCACTCGCTAGTACGCCCCCGACCTCTGCATCAGCAACCTCCCGGTCCTCAGGTCCGCCAGCCTGTTCCAGGGCCCTTTCCTCGTGTACGGTCAGTGGCCTCTCATCAGCGGGCCCTCCTCCAGTCCTCACATGCTCCCTATTGTTGTGTGCGCGCTTCTCCTGTGGGGTGGGGGGGGGGGGGCAGGGGTAAAAGGCAACAGTGTTAGGCAGGTATATGAATGCACGCCATCGGTTGTGCGTGCATTGCAGAGGTTAAGGTTAGGGCTGGATTCACTTGGGGATATGGGGGATATGGGGGAGGGGGGGATATGGGGGAGGGGGGATATGGGGAGGGGGGATATGGGGAGGGGGGATATGGGGGAGGGGGGATATGGGGGAGGGGGGATATGGGGGATATGGGGGAGGGGGATATGGGGAGGGGGGATATGGGGGAGGGGGGATATGGGGGAGGGGGGATATGGGGGAGGGGGGGATATGGGGGAGGGGTGATATGGGGGATGGGGATATGGGGGAGGGGGGATATGGGAGAGGGGGGACATGGGGGGATATGGGGGAGGGGGGATATGGGGAGGGGAGATATGGGGGAGGGGGATATGGGGGATATGGGGGAGGGGGGATATGGGGGAGGGGGGATATGGGGGAGGGGGATATGGCGGAGGGGGAATATGGGGGAGGGGGGATATGGGGGAGGGGGGATAAGGGGGAGGGGGGATATGGGGGATATGGGGGAAGGTGGATATGGGGGAGGGGGGATATGGGGGAGGGGGATATGGGGGAGGGGGGGATATGGGGAGGGGGGGAATATGGGGGAGGCTCACCCTGCCTGCTCTGACGAGGTCGTTCACCTTCTTGTGGCACTGGGTGCCTGTCCGTGGTGTCAGGGCCACAGCGGTGACGGCCTCTGCCACTTCCCTCCACAGATGCCGGCTGTGGCGTGGGGCAACTCTGCGGCCGTGCCCGGGATACAGGGCGTCCCTCCTCTGCTCCACTGCGTCCAGGAGCGCCTCCACATCGCGTGACTCGAACCTCGGGGCTGAGCGACGGCCAGCCATCCAGTCGGGTGTTGCGGTCGGGTGTTCCGGTCGGGTGGGGGGGAGCTGCGCGGCCTTATGAGCCATCACGCCGTGCAGCGCGTATGACGCTGCACGGCGTGAACCACTGCGCAAGCGCGGATCCCGTTACGTCGCTGCTAGCCCATTTCGGTCCGGAGACTATCGACCCATTTTTCCGACGTGACGCAAGTCGGATTTGCGCCGTTTTTTGCGCCGATCGGCGGACTTTCCGCTGATAACGGAGAATTTCGCCCCACGGCTGGCCGCTGGGAGAATCTCCACTTGCTGTTGGTAATGGGCGAGCGGCGATTCTCCGGCCCGGATGGGCCGAGCGGCCTGCCCAACACGACAGGTTCCTGCCGGCGCCATCCACACCTGGGGCGAAATTCTCCGGAAACGGCGCGATGTCCGCCGACTGGCGCCCAAAACGGCGCCAATCAGACGGGCATCGCGCCGCCCCAAAGGTGCGGAATGCTCCGCATCTTTGGGGGCCGAGCCCCAACATTGAGGGGCTAGGCCGACGCCGGAGGAATTTCCGCCCCGCCAGCTGGCGGAAACGGCCTTTGGTGCCCCGCCAGCTGGCGCGGAAATGACATCTCTGGGCGGCGCATGCGCGGGAGCGTCAGCGGCCTCTGACAGTTTCCCACGCATGCGCAGTGGAGGGAGTCTCTTCCACTTCGGAAGGCGGAAGGGAAAGTGTGCCCCCACGGCACAGGCCCGCCTGCGGATCGGTGGGCCCCGATCGCGGGCCAGGCCACCGATTCTCCGACCCAGTACGCCAAAATGGACAACCTCACATTTACCAACATTGTACTCCATTTGCCAGACCCTTGCCCACTCGCTTAAACTATCCATATCCCACTGCAGACTTTCAGCGTCCTCTGCACTCTTGGCTCTATATTGAGTCTGCACAGACCCTCCGAAAGAGCACCCAACACAGATCCAATTCTCCGTCCTAGTCCTCTAACCCCACCTAACGAGCAATTTAGGATGGCCAATCCACCCAACCTGCTCATCTTTCGACTGTGCTAGGAAACCGGAGCACCCAGAGGTAATCCACGCACGCGGTCGTCTGAGATCAGAATCAAAACTGGGTCTTTGGCACTGTGAGACAGCAGTGCTAACCACTGTGCCACCGTGCCGCATTGCTTTTTTCATCCTCACCCTAACCCCAACCGTAACCCTAATCTCTAACCCTAGCCCTCACTCCAACCCTAATACTAAACCTCACTTCACCCTCACCCTACATCTCAACCTAATGATAAACCTCACCTCATCCTCACCCTAGCCTCTCCCGAGCCATAACTCTACCTCATCAACACTCTACCCCTAACCGTAAGACTCATTCTCACCTTAACTCTAACCTTCACCCTCACCCTAACCCTAGCCCAAATCCCAATCCTAATCTTCACCCTAACCCGAACACTCACCTTTTCCCAAACCACAACACTAACCCTAGTGAAGGGTAGTGAAAACCTGGAACTCCCTCCCCCGAAAAGCCATTGAGCCATGGAGGTGAGGGCGGGGCAGGTGGTGATATATGAACAGTTCAAAACTGAGATTAACGGATTTTTTATTAGGCAAAAGGATATGGAACCCAGTCAGGTAGATGAAGCTGAGACCTAGATAAGCTGTAATTTAATTGATGGAACAGGTTCAAGGGTCTGAATGACCCCCCCCCCCCCCCCCCCCATGGGGCAGCACGGTAGCATAGTGGTTAGCACAATTTCTTCACAGCTCCAGGGTCCCAGGTTCGGCTTGGGTCACTGTCTGTGGGAAGTCTGCACGTTCTCCCCGTGTCTGCGTGGGTTTCCTCCGGGTGCTCCGGTTTCCTCCCCAGTCCAAAGATGTGCAGGTTAGGTGGATTGGCCATGCTAAATTGCCCTTAGTGTTGGGTGGTGTTACTGGGTTATGGGGATAGGGTGGAGGTGTGGGTTTGGGCAGGGTGCTCTTTCAAAGAGCCGGTGCAGACTCGATGGGCCGAATGGCCTCCTTCTGCACTGTAAATTCTATGATCTATGATCCCCCACCTCTTGTTCCGTGTTGCAAGTGCGTCAATAACCAGAGGTCCAGGATTTCAAATAATTGGTGAAAAATCTAGAGGGGATGTGAGGAGGATTTTCTTCGCACGGAAGATGGCTATGCTCTGGAACACACTACCTGAAATTGTGGTGGACTCAAATTCCAAAGGAACTTCCAAAAACGGATTGGACATGTCCTTGAAGAGAACCAATTTGCACGGTTATCGGAATGAAGCTGGGCTGTGAGGTTAAACTGGACAGCTCCCCCAAAGCGATATCACAGGAACAATGGACTGAAAGGACCCCTTATATGCTGAATGATTTTATGAATCAATGTTACAATTCTATAAGTGCCTGAGCTGTCAATGCAGAAATATATTTTGTCCTTCAGGTTTGTCTCTGGTTGAGGAAGTAGAAACAAGCCTATTGCAAACCCCGGTTTTGTAATAAATTAGACAGCCAGCCATTAGAGAGCTGAGTTGTATTTTTTAAAACTATCGATTTCCAGTAAAGAGGCTACAATTCGAAGAGCTAGTCATATGTTTGAGGTCAGCCATCAGCTTGAGGTTTCCACTAAACCAAAAACTCAGACACGCTAAAGATTAGTTTTCCTTTCTCTTCTCATTCTTGTTTTCAAATCACTCATGGCCTCACCCCTCCCTACTCTCTTATATTTTATACATTTTGAGCACCCAATTCTTTTTTTCCGTAATTCAGGGAGCAACGTGGTAGCACAGTGATTAGCACTGTTACTTCACAGCGCCGGGGTCCCCGGTTTGATTCGCGGCTTGGGTCACTGTCTGTGCGGAGTTTGCATGTTCTCCCTGTGGCTGCATGAGTTTCCACCGGATGCTCCGGTTTCCTTCCACAGGTCTCGAAAGACGTGCTTATTAGGTGAGTGGGACATTCTGAATTCTCCCTCCGTGTACGCGAACAGGCGCCGGAATGTGGCGAGTACGGGATTTTCACAGTAACTTCATTACAGTGTTAATGTAAGCCTACTGTGACAATAATAAAGATTATTTAGCATGGCCAACTCACCTACACGGCACATCTTTTGAGGTTTTGGCGGTGAGACCCATGCAGACATGGGCATACGCCTGGGAGATACTACTCCAGAATGCTGACAGCCTCATGGGCTTTTGCCGTGCTGTTTCATGTGGCATCAGAGGTTAGATACGGCAGCGTTGTCTTTTCAATTTGGAGTCAGCTGTAAGTTAATAACTGACACAATTGACAAAACCATACCTCAAGAAATCATCGTTATATTGCTTTGTCCCCGAGTTAAGCTTCTTCTTTGTAGGCTGTTAAACAGAGGCTCTGGGGCTCTGTGCAGAGCTAACACTAGCATGGCTGTGTCCTGCTCTGGACTCTCCTGGTCAGCTCTCTTCAGCAGGTTCTTTTCTGTGAGATCACGCACAGTAGGAACACTGCCTATTGTGTGTCTGACTGTCTCTTATAAGAAAATGGTCATCCTTCACAATCCTCAGGCCTTGCTTGGCAGCAGTTAGAAAATGGAAGCAGCTCTCCTCTGTAATCTGTTGGCAAAAGCACATACGTAGAGGGGGCTTGACATCAAGTGTATGTGCAGGTCGAGTGGCCTTCTCACTGCTGTCACTTCTGGCTGCAAGACTGAACACAGCCTCATTTTCTTTCACTTAAACGGCAGCAGTGGCCACCATTCTCAATTTAAGAGCAGGTAGCAGCGATTGGGCTCTTCTCCAAGATTGGGACCACCTTGTGAATGTCTCGGCCGATCGCTCCCTGACCCTCCCGCCACCTACTCACGACCCACCCGCAGGTCGTGACGCGCACTTTGAAAAACCCTGCTTTTGACACTACTCAAAACCGAAATCTTTTGGTCATCTGCTCTGTGTCCTCATGTTACTCAGTGTCAAATTTTGTTTGATAGTGACTCCTGTGAAAGTGCTTGGGAACGTTTAACTTTGATGAAGGTGCAATATAAACGCAAACTCGTGTTAAGTAAAATCCTAGATTAAAAACCAGGAAAGTGCAATTTACCCATCCAGGAAATGTCATATGAATGAATTTGGACATTTTGTCCAGGATCGAGTTGATGGCCCATTCCACCCAGGGTAATCATTGGGCATCAGTGATTTGTGGCTACTGTCATAATGTGTGTCCTTTATACAGCTCTGGTGGTGACTCATTGATGAGACATTGAGGCTTGTGTGTTTAAACATAAACACCTTTATTGGTAGGTTTTAACAATTTACATTGCAAGGTGTGGTGAATGTATAATTACTGATAATTCACCAGAGCACTGTATTATGTTATGTTATTTTATTAACTCTGTGGGCTTCCACCTATGGGCCATTGTGTGGCTTCGCCCACAGGGGGATATGTTGGGGCATGTACGGGCTCCGCCCATGGCTCCTCCCCTTTAGAGGAAGTATAAGAGCAGCTGACCTGCGGGGCCGCCTTCAGTATTGTACCGGTCGCCGCAGGCACAGTTCTAAGCTGATTAAAACCACGGTTTACTTCTCCACGTGTCTTCGAGTGAATTGATGGTTGCATCATAAGGTATGGTCATGCATAGTGGTTCTCCACCATGCAGGCTCGTTGCTTAGAGTGTTGCTTCCAGACGTTCTCGAAGAGTCTCTTACCATGTGACTGCATACATCAAACCATGGACGGTGGCACCTTCCACTCCCATGATAATCCTTGCTCTGCCAAAAACCTTTATAATGCATGAAAGCACACATCATCACAGTTATTGCTCTCCAAATGATGGCACCTAGCCTTCCTCCTCCTCTACAACAAACTAAACTTCAGAGTAAAGGGGCATCTCCCTTCGCAGACATAATGGATTTATAATGGGAAATGGGAAATCATGCTTGACGTAGAAAACAGAAGCAGAAGGAGGAACTTCGAGCCTGCTCCGCCATTTATTATGATCATGGCTGATCATTAAGTTCAATGCCCTGAACCTGCCTTCCTCTCAGGGCAGAAATTAGCACGAGAAAGCATTAGACCTGAGGATTGGGAACAGTTTAAAATTCAGCAAAGGCAGACCAAGGGATTGATTGTGAAGGGGAAAATACAATTTGAAAGTAAACTAGAGGGGAACATAAAAACTGCACATACAGCAGGCAAATGGTAAGTTGGCCTTCATAGTGAGAGGATTTGAGTATAGGAATAGAGATGTTTTACTGCAATTGTATAGGGCATTGTTGAGGCCACATCTGGAGTATTATGAGAAGTTTTGGTGTCCTTATCTGAGGAAGGATGTTCTTGCTACGGAGGGAGTGCAGCAAATGTTTTCCAGGCTGACCCCTGGGATGGCGGGACTGTCATATGAGGAAAGATTAAGTCGGTTAGGATTATGTTCATTGGAGTTTGGAAGAGCGAGAGGCGATCTATAAACTTACAAAATTCTGACAGGATTAGACAGGGGAGATTCAGAAAGAATGTTCCCAATGGTGAGGGAGCACAGAACTAGGGTTCATAGTTTGAGGATAAGGGGGTAAACCTTTTAGGACTGAGGTGAGGAGAAATTTCTTTACAGGGAGTGGTGAATCTGAAATTCACTGAGGCCAAAACGTTGTGTAATTTCAAGAAGGAATTAGATTTAGCTCTTGGGGCTAAAGGGATCAAGGGATATGGGGGGAAGGCGGGATCAGGGTATTGAATTTGATGATCAGTCATGATCATAATGAATGGCGGAACAGACTCGAAGGGCTCAATGGTCTCCTCCTGCTTCTATTTTGTATGTATGTTACTATGTATAACAGAAGTTCAGTATGTGGGGTATGCAGTAAAGGCCCAGAGATGAATATTGGTCAGACTAAATGTAGTAATACTGTTGGTGTTCAGGATTGTTTCATGTCCATGAGACTTTCTGATTCCAACATTTCAAGGAATGGAGGTGGACAGTTTATTGATGAGAAACATGAAAGTTTGGATTTCCCTCAGCTCCTGCCCAATTTAAAGACAGGGCTTGATTGTCATTCTAGGAATCGGGGGCGAAATTCTCCGGAAACGGCGCGATGTCCGCCGACTGGCGCCCAAAATGGCGCAAATCAGTCGGGCATCGCACCGCCCCAAAGGTGCGGAATGCTCCGCATCTTGGGGGGCTGAGCCCCAACCTCGAGGGGCTAGGCCGGCGCCGGACGAATTTCCGCCCCGGCAGCTGGCGGAAAAGGCCTTTGGTGCCCTGCCAGCTGGCGCGGAAATGACATCTCCGGGCGGCGCATGCGCGGGAGCGTCAGCGGCCGCTCACGGCATTCCCGCGCATGCGCAGTGGAGGGAGTCTCTTCCGCCTCCGCCATGGTGGAGACCGATGCGGAGGCGGAAGGGAAAGAGTGCCCCCACGGCACAGGCCCGCCCGCGGATCGGTGGGCTCCGATCGCGGGCCAGGCCATCGTGGGGGCACCCCCGGGGCCAGATTGCCCCGCCCCCCCCCCCCCCCAGGACCCCGGACCCCGCCCGCGCCGCCTTGTCCCGGTAAGGTAGGTGGTTTAGTTTATGCCGGCGGGACAGGCATTTTAGCGGGGGTGGGAGGCCCCGCCAACCGGCGCGGCGCGATTCCCGCCCCGCCGAATATCCGGTGGTGGAGAATTCGGCAACCGGCGGGGGCGGATTCACGCCAGCCCCCGCCGATTCTCCGACCTGGCGGGGGGTCGGAGAATCTCGCCCACAGACTGTCACTCAAGGCCGGAATTGAACCCGTGTCCATGGCGCTGTGAGGCAGCAGTGCTAACCACTGTGTTACTGTGCCGTCACTGTAATGGGAGCTGCCTGCAGGACAGGACAAGGAGGTTGATGATATTTGCCACTAGGAAGCACTAACATACTCTTTAAAATATTAGCCTTCGGTCCTCTTCTTAAAGCATGTAGAGCTGTGGTTTCACATGTTACCTATTGTGCAACACCTCCTCGCTATTCTGCTGTCAAGCTCACCTAAATTATATACGCAAGTCTGTGGACTTGGTCCGAAACCAATAACCTTCTGATTCAGAGGCAAGACTGCCACCCATTGAGCCACCTAATGCATAACTGAGCCAGCCTAGCCACTGACTGCATCTGAACCTGCAATTGTCTTGCAATTTACTATCATGCATGATAGATTGTTCCAATCATTCATGAGTAAATACACGAGGCTGGATTCTCTGTCCAGCAACACCAGAATCGGGAAACGCGATTGGGTGGAGAATCGCGCATCAATCAGCTGAAAATCGGTATGCCATGCTCCACTGAGTTCCTTGCCCACCTTTTGGCGATTTGTCCCATGATCCGCTGATGTGGCCCTCTGTCTGATTTCGCTCTGCAACGCTCCTGTGAAGCGATATTGTATTATATGGGCTGAAACTCTACTGCCATTCCCGCTGGTGGGGTCTTCCAGTCCCGCCAATGACGAACCCCCCCCCCGGGATGGGGGTGGAAAATGCCGGCCATGAGAGGTTCCACATAAATCCATGTTGTTTGGGTCTTTTCTTGATAGCCAGGCAGGACCCAACGGCGGCGGCAAGGACAGCGCGAACCACTCCAGCGTCGGGCCAC
The DNA here is from genome assembly GCF_047496885.1 of Scyliorhinus torazame. Taxonomy (NCBI): domain Eukaryota; kingdom Metazoa; phylum Chordata; class Chondrichthyes; order Carcharhiniformes; family Scyliorhinidae; genus Scyliorhinus; species Scyliorhinus torazame. The sequence goes on along the minus strand of NC_092717.1, from coordinate 14,165,265 downwards.
ACGGAAGTTGCGGAATTCTCCGCACTTCCGGGGGCTAGGCCGGCGGCGGAGGGGTTGGCGCCACGCCAACCGGAACCAAAGTGCCGCCGTGGTCCCGCGCGTGCGCAGAACCGCTGGCGTGTTCTGGCGCATGCGCAGAACCACCGACGTGTTTCCTGCGCATGCGTAGGGGGGGTTCTTCTCCGCGCCGGCCATGACAAGCCCTATAGAGGCCGGCGCAGAGGGAAAGAGTGCCCCCACGGCACAGGCCCGCCCGCAGATCGGTGGGCCCCGATCGCGGGCCAGGCCACCATGGGGATCCCCCCAGGGCCGGATCACCCCACGTCACCCATAGGACCCCGCTAGACGGCCGACAAGCCAGGTCCCGCCGTGATGGACCATGTCCATTTCACGCCGGCGGGACTGGCCGGAAATGGGCAGCCGCTCGGCCCATCGGGGCCCAGAGAATTGCCGGGAAGGGCCACTGCCAACGGCACCCGACCGGCGCGGCGTAAACCCCGCCCTCGCCCGCAAACCGGCGCTGGAGAATACGGCAGCTGGCGTCGTAGTGGCGGGGCGGGATTCACGCCACCCCCCGGGGATTCTCCGACCCGGCAGGGGGGTCGGAGAATCCCGCCCATAACGTAGGGACAAATGGCTGGGAGTGAAAGTGTTAAAAGAATATAGACAATAGCGAGACACAGCTTAATTATAATACCATAAACAAGAACAAAATAGTCTGTTTCCATTATGAGTCACTGTCTTTGCATCATCTGCAGCTCTTAAACACAGCCAGTTCAGGGCAGATATGGAACGGACTGGGCTGCAGAAAGGAAGTGGTAAGAATGTGGATATCCTCAGAATAGCATATGTTAAGCTCTTGACTAGCATCATCATGGGCTGAGCTTGCAGCTCACAACTGCTCAGGTGTCTGTGCTTGAGCAATTGCAATCACAGAGTCTGCACCAATTCCGATAAATCTCCAAAATATTTCTGATGACGCATCAGCCCTGGTAGAACTTTAATACATTGCCCCCGTGTGATTCTTAACATAAGGACTTTATTATTAGAATCTTTCAATTGCACTGCAGAAAATGAGACCATTGTGCCCATGTTGCTCATCTATAGGGATATCCAAATGCTCCACTTCCCTTTTTTCTTGCTCTATAACCCAGTAAAAATTTTCCTTTTCAAGTATTTATCCAATTCGCTTTTGAAAGTTAAATAAAATTATCCATAAGAATAAGGCTGGCGTATCACTTCAAAATGAGAGCTGAATTAAATCTGTGCCACCTGCTCCAGTTCCCACATTTACCTTTAACGCGACTTTCCCGGAAGGTCACTTTGGGCCTTCGCTGAGGGCAAGGTTTCTTCACTCTGTGTTTGACCCCAAGCTTGTGGTTCTGGGTTGGCGAGCCATCCTTCTTACTGCCCTGGCTGCAGCGGTCTGCGGGAGACTGACAGGCTGACGGCCATGTGTTCCACCTCTCACATCTTTAACAGGCCCAGAGAGACGGACATCTGCTGAGAGGAGACAGGAATCTTCAGTTGGGCCTTAATCTGGGGATAAACCAAACAGTAGGCAACAAAATATACACTGAGCATTATCAAGGCCCAAATATTGATATATGCATGTATGGAGAATCGTGTTGACTAACTAGCTGGGAGTGAAGCCTATCCAATTTTCACAAGCTCGCTGTGGTGTTAAATTGTTCTGTTTCTGGTTATGTGAGTCTGGTAACTGATCCATGCTCACTGTGCTTGATTGGTTAAGCCTGGGGGTGGACTCAAGCAAAGTACAGAGACCCCACAGAAGCTACTAGAAGCTAATCTGTGATAAGCATGAGTGCAGGCATTTTGGGATTACAGAGATATTTTAAAACTCGTGTATATATAAATCTGTTGCGCTTTTATAAACTGGTGTCATCTTTGCATTTCTCCGCGGCATGTAAAATACGGAACAGTCACAAATAATGCAATTTTACCACTTTGGAAATAATATGAGCGTTTATGTTATCCAGTCCTTCATTGTTTCTTTATATTTGGCCTTGAGATAACTCATGCTTTAAGGCCCGTTAGAACTGAATCTTTAACTCAGAGATCAGCTCCCGTTTTGAAATTCCTTTTGCCGATTATTATGTATGGTTAATGTTTGTAGAAAATTAAAACATTAACTTGGCCATTTTTTGTTAACCTTTTGCCAAGTGGGTTTTAAAACACTTTTACAGCACCAATCATATTTGATTATTGTTGGGAATAGGAATCGAGGTGTTAAGTGGACAGCATGCAGAGTGAAATGAATGAAAAAAATGAAAATCGCTTATTGTCACAAGTAGGCTTCAATGAAGTTACTGTGAAAAGCCCCTAGTCGCCACATTCCTGTTCGGGGAGGCTGTTACGGGAATTGAACCGTGCTACTGGCCTGCCTTGGTCTGCTTTCAAAGCCAGCGATTTAGCCCTGTGCTAAACAGCCCCTGTGAACGATAGCCATGACAAAGCGAACCGGCGTGGCAGTATTGTCACTGGACTAGTAAACCAGAGACCCAGGGAAATGCTCTGGGGACCCGGGTTTGAATCCCATCATGGCAGATGGTAAAGTTTGGATTCAATAAAAATCTGGAATTAAAAGTCTAATGATGACCATGAAACCATTGCCGATTGTCATTAAAAAAAAACCATCTGGTTCACTAATGTCCTTCAAGGAAGGAAATCTGCCATCCTTACCTGGTCTGGCCTACATGTGACTCCAGACCCACACAGCAATGTGGTTGACTCTTAACTGCCCCCTCAAGGGCAATTAGGGAAGGACAATAAATGCTCGCTCAGTCTGCGACACCATGTCCCATGAATGAATAAAAAACAAATACCAGCAGCTCTGACCAAATTTTGTGAGGTTTGTCTCGCAATCTCTTGGCTTATCTTTGAGTCTTCCCCTGATCTCATTTTAAGCTGAACTTGCGAAACTTAACGCCCGCACTTGTGAAACGCAACACCAACACCGAACAATCCTGAATGCGCTAATAGCTACACTAACAACCAGTTTAAGATAACATTTTAAGGGGCACCACGGTGGTGCAGTGCTTAGCACAGCTGCCTCACGGCACCGAGGTCCCAGGTTCGATCCCGGCTGTGGGTCACTGTCTGCGTGGAGTTTGCACATTCTCCCCATGTTTGCGTGGGTTTCGCTCCCCACAACCCAAAGATGTGCAGGGTAGGTGGATTGGCCACGCTAAATTGCCCCTTAATTGGAAAAATGAATTGGGTACTCTAAATTTATTTTTAAAAAGATAACATTTTAAAAAGTGAGCTCTGAAGAAGAGTCATACAGACTTGACATGTTAACTCTTTTCTCTCTCCGCAGATGCTAGCAGACATCTGAGGCGGGATTCTCCGCGATCGACGCGATGGCCCAAGGCCGTGTCAAAAGCGGCGCGAACCACTCCGGTGTCGGGCCGACCGGAAGTAGTGGATTTCTCCGCACTAGGCCGGCGGCGGAGTGGTTGGCGCCGTGCCAGTCGGCGCCGTAGGGACTGCGCAAGTTAGCGCATGCACAGAACCGGTGACAGGGGGCATCATTCTCCGACCTCCCGCTGGGTCGGAGAATGGCCGTTGGCCGCCGTGAATCCCGCCCCTGCCCCTGCCGAAGTCTCCGGTACCGGAGATTGGGCGGGGGCGGGAATCGGGCCGCGCCGGTTGGCGGGACCCCCCCGCTCAATTCTCCGGCCCAGATGGGCCGAAGTCCCGCCCAGAAATTGCCTGTCCCGCCGGCGTAAATCAAACCTGGTATTTACCGGCGGGACCAGGCGGCGTGGGCGGGCTCCAGGGTCCTGGGGGGGGGCGCGGGGCGATCTGACCCCGGGGGGTACCCCCACGGTGGCCTGGCCCGCGATCGGGGCCCACCAATCCGTGGGTGGGCCTGTGCCGTGGGGGCACTCTTTCCCTTCCGCCTCCGCTACGGCCGCCACCATGGCGGAGGCGGAAGAGACTCTCCCCACTGCGCATGCGCGGGAAACTTTCAGCGGCCACTGACGCTCCCACGCATGCGCCGCATTTCCGCGCCAGCAGGCGGGGAAACAAACGCCATTTCCGCCAGCTGGCGGGGCGGAAATCCCTCCGGCGTCGGCCTAGCCCCTCAATGTTGGGGTTAGGCCGCCAAAGATGCGGAGCATTCCGCACCTTTGGGCCGGCGCGATGCCCGTCTGATTGGCGCCGTCTTTGGCGCCAGTCGGCGGACATCGCGCCGTTGGGGGAGAATTTCGCCCATGGTTCCACACATGCGCAGACCAGCCGGCGTATTCTGGCTCATGCGCAGGGGGTTGTCTTCTCTGCGCCGGCCATGGCGGAGCCCTACAGGGCCCAGCGCGGAAGGAAGAAGTGCCCGCACGGCACAGGCCTGCCCGCAGATCGGTGGGCCCCGATCGCGGGCCAGGCCACCGTGCCACCCTGCCCCCCCCGGGTCAGATCCCCCCCGAGGACGGCACCAGCCAACTCACCTGCCAGGTCCCACCGTGCGGGACCATGTCCAATCCACGCCGGCATGTCAAAAACGGGCGGCCGCTCAGCCCATTGGGGCTCGGAGAATTGCCGGGGGGCCGCTACCAACGGCCCCTGACCGGCGTGGCGTGAATCCCGCCCCTGCCCGAAAAACTGGCGCCGGAGAATACGGGGGGTCGGAGAATCCCTCCCGTAGTGTTTTTACAGCATTTTTCTGTTTTTGAACCAGTTTGAGACAATCAGTTGCGCTCACGACATGGCTCAGTCACACCTGTCAGAAGCAACATACACCCATACAGAGGAGGCCATTCTCTGCAAACAAGAGGAATATGTTCAAGCTTTGTTCATTTTTTGAGCTTGGGGAGCCTATTGCTTCCCTTTGCATGTTCTCCATTGCAACTCCTTGGGCAGTAAGGGTCGACTTGCCAACCAGCCAACATCCTTTTCTCATGGAGCATAAACTGTTGTGATGATTTGAAATTTGGCATTCTTATTTTTGTCCTGATGAGTACAAGACAAAAAGCTTCGGCAACATGTCTCTCTTTTCAGCAATATACAAGACCATTTATGGTGAATGGCATGTTTATCATTGATTAGTGAAATGAGAATAAATATTTGTCTCTGTACATGTGCAATTGATCTGGTGTGATATGGCAGACAGCCAATTAGCAATAATCCCTACTTTTTAAAACCTTTTGCTGATGTCTCTGTATTATTTTTTCCAGCTCTTGTATTTCTGTTTCTTTCTCTGGCCCGTCTTTTGGGTGGGATTTAACGAAACATGTTTAACCAGACCAAAAGTAGAAACACCTCCTTTTGGTTCTCAACATTTGAAGAATAACTTCAAGAGCTGTCAGGGAGTTCAAAGAAAGATATATTGTGGGAAATTAGGCAAAATATGTTCAGCCACACCATTTAATTTCAGGTAACAGAATCATAGCTCTGGGAAAGTCTGAACACCAAGCCCAGAACCTTGGGAGAAGGCAAGGGAGGGAAATATTTTTTTGGAAAAGAATGCCTTTAAATAGCACCTCTTTCAATGTTAGGATACCCCTAGCGATTCACGGCCATTGAAACACATTTGAGTTGCAGACACTGTTGCCCTTTGGGGAATCATGCAACCAATTTGCCCACAATGACCTCCAATGAACAGCATTGGGATAGATGAGCAGGCATTGTGGCACTGACTAAACTTCAGACGACACTTCAAAAGCGGCTCTTTCCAGTAAGGCACTTTGGGAGGTCTGGCGATTGTGAACGGTGCTATATAAATGTAGGTTCCTTCCTTTCCTTTGTTTATGAATGTTCTTCATTGTTGTATGTCTATCAATTCAGGGTTTGGGATGCCGGTTAATGGAAATGGATAATCAAGCTGTATAGTGACCTGAGAAAGGGAATGGCAATCACTGCAACTAATGTAGGACCCCACAGTCAAACTATCTTCAGCACCATTCCCACATAACCATCATCTTTACCCTCAGTCACTCCCCATAGAACCATAGAATCTCTACTGTGCAGGAGACCATTCTGTCCGTCGGGTCTGCACCGACCCGCCGAAAGAGCACCCCACCTCGGCCAAGACCAACTCTCCCGGCCAATCCACGCAGACCCACCTAACCTGCACATCTTTGGACTGTGGAAGGGAACCGGAGCACCCGGAGGAAACCCATGCAGTCACGCAAACTACACAGGCAGTCACCCAAGTCCGGAATTGAACCCGGGTCCCTGGTGCTGTGAGGCAGCAGTGCTAACCACTGTGCCACCGTGCCGCCCTTGTGCTTTATTATGGAAGAGAGCATTTTCATTCCCCTCCTCTCCTGCGGTTGTAACATAGGTTAAAGAGAATCCCAAAGTGTTTTATTTTTGCTTGCTATGGGACAACACACAGCACTGTTGGAAAAAGAAACAGTCAAGTTTCATTTCATGATTCTTGGCATCTAAAAACTAGATTCGGAGGGAGCTGTCAGAAAATACTGCAGGCGATATTGTATATAGTTCATGGAATGTTCATTTTCTTCAGCCGTGTGGATTAAGCAGAAATGTCCATTTGGTGGGCACCTTGGAGGATTAGAGGAGGGCCACAGAAGACCAGAGACCACAGCAGGGGGGGCCATTGGGATTGACTACTACCCCAGAGAGACTGACCTTTGAAACTGAATAAATTACTTTAGCTCTACAAGGCTCTGCGTGGAGGGGACCACACACATCACCGCGGAAACCATCCAGAAATTGTATCACCTCACGAAGCAAGACCTGGCATAATGTCAGCAGTTGTACTGCCAATAGAAATCAGCAGCCTCCCCCCTTGTTTGGCTGCAGTGTAGGTCCAAGCATGTTGGACCTGACTTTTATCACATCTTCGATTTTTACAGTCCCACACATTGAAAGTATCAGTGAAAGGATTCCACACCAACCTAACTGCTGTGTTATAACCACCTACATCACTGCTCCTGCTACAGATACTGCAAGGTTCTCAGTAGCAACTTGCAGAGAAGACAATCATTGCTTTCTGATAATGTAGAACTGAGCTAACCTACTTGGTGAGATACTCGTGTCAGCAAGTTATTTCCTGGCCTGAGACACTCCTGCCAAAGAATGGTACTGACCTGGAGTTGAAGCCATATGTTCGAATCATAGAATCGTGGAATCATAGAATTCCAACAGTGCAAGGAGACCATTCACCCATCGGGTCTGCACCGACCCTATCTAGGCCCACAACTCCACCCTGTTCTTGTAACCCAGTAAACCCACCTAACCTATTTGAACACTAAGGGACAATTTAGCATGGCCAATCCACCAATCTTTGATTGCACATCTTTGAACTGTGGGAGGAAACTGGAGCACCAGGAGGAGACCCACGCTGACAAGGGGATAAAGTGCAAACTCCACACAGTCATCCGAGGCTGGAATGGAACCCAGGTCCCTGAACTGTGAGGCAGCAGTGCTAACCACTGTGCCGCCCTGCCGCCCCAAAGACTGTGCAAACTCCACATGGACAGTGACCCTGGGCCGGGATTGAACCCGGGTCCTCGGCGGCGTGAGGCAGCCGTGCTAACCACTGTGCTGCCCCAATTCAATTTCAATGCAACTTATCCCAGGACCATGCGAGAGTCAGCAGTCTGGCCTCTCAGTAACAACTCTAAGTGTGGCTGAAGACCACCAGTCCAGGCGCTGAACAGAATGCTCTGGTCCATTTTAAACCCTGTTTGCACAGAAGGTAATTTGTCTAACCCACTTTCAACTGCCCCATGGACTGAACAGGAAGAAAGGATTCATTCTGACCCGAGATCTATTTCCAACTAAGAAACGAGAAGTCGCGCAAACTGAAATCATGGGCTGGATTCTCCGCCAGCGGGATGCTCCGTTTTGCCGGCAGCCCGTGGGTTTCCCGACGGCGTGGGGCTGCCCCACAGTAGGAAACCCCATTGACCAGCCGGCGTAACGGAGCATCCTGCTGGTGGGGTAAACCAGGAATGTGGCGCTGCGGGGTGGAGAATCCAGCCCCATGGTCCACTCATTTCCTGAGGATTTGCAATGTACCCAAGCAGCCTGCATTCACTCCCATTGCTGAGTAAAACACAACACTGCGGTACAACATTCCAACTGAACATGTGTTAGGATCCTGCATGAGAACCCAACTATTTTCAGTTCGTAAATTTGTGAGGAAATGTTACTGCAGCACAGGAGTGATAACACTGACCCATAGGTATCTTTTACGTTCAGACAAACTTTAATTTAAACACTGAATTAACCACATTAACAACAAAGAAATAGCTTTACAGTTCCAACAATTCTTAAATAAAAGGAGAAATTTTAACTTACTTCTAAACCTGCCTCTGTATTCCAATTAAGCAAAGCAACATAGTCCAAATACCATCATGAATAAAGTTTTAAAAAATTAATTGTGATAAGAAAAATGTTCATTATACCAAAGTAAAACCACAACACATGACAAATACAACTCCACACACTTAACCACTTTCCTCACCCCACCCTCCAAAAAGAAAACTAACTTTCTAGACAGGCGTGGCTCCTCCTCTTAATTACATCTCGACTCAAAGCATAAGATATCCTTTTGTCTCCCCCCAAGATGTCCCATGACCTCTTTAGCCAGGACCAAACATAATAACACTCATAAATTATCCACATCCCAGTTGTCCTTTAAGGGTAAACAATAAACCATTAACAGAACACAACATCTGAAAAATGAATGATTTCTTCACTTTTATGACCCCTTAATCACAGCTTTAATAGACTGTCTGCATGCATCTCAACTCAGGTTTTAATAACATTACTACAAAAATATTAAATATAAAATATGACATTTTTTACATTCATCACAGATGTACAACCATTTCCACCTATTTGTGAATGCAGGATATATTAAATATCTTCATTTCGATGCATGCTGTATCAGGAAACAGTATTTAGATTCAGAACATCAATATTTTTTCAAAGATTTGTGTTACATAATTGTGGGCCGTGAGGCCCAGCCATTTGGTTAAAGTGGTTCGCCGGGGAAAAAAATGGAAAAATATTCGTCTAACTTATTGACTGTCGTGTTTATTAATTGTTCGTATTGCAGCATGGTAGCACAGTGGTTAGCACAGTTGCTTCACAGCTCCAGGATCCCAGGTTCGATTCCCGGCTTGGGTCACTGTCTGTGCGGAGTCTGCCCGTTCTCCCCGTGTCTGCGTGGGTTTCCTGCGGGTGCTCTGGTTTCCTACCACAGTCGAAAATGCCCAGGTTAGGTGGATTGGCCATGCTAAATTGCCCTTAGTGTCCAAAAAGGTGGGGTGGGGTTACTGGGCTAAGGAGGGGGGGGTGGTTGGGTAGGGTCCTCTTTCCAAGGGCCGGTGCAGACTCGATGGGCCGAATGGCTTCCTTCTGCACTGTAAATTCTATTCTATGTTGTAAACCTTGATTGTTAACATTATTTCGTGTTTCATTGCAGGAACCTCTTCTGTAAAAGTGGAGGAAAGTGTTCTGTATTCATGGTCGTTCCTCGTTGGAACAAGTTCACATTAAGGATCCGATCATGTGACTTATTGATGACGCCATTGGCCATTTGCATGGGCAAATGGGCAGTCTGTCTCAACAGCCTGTTAAGTAAACACGTTTCCAATAAAGCTCTTGTTTGTTTATACCTTTGTGATCTGCAAGCCTACCCTTTAACAATACCACATGAAAGAATCCCTGGGTATATTTAAAAGCGCATTTCTAGTGATACCATAGGTGGAATTTAATGCCCTCTCCTATGGCGGATTTTGTGGCAGGGGTGAATTTAATTGGGGGAGAGGATGCCGGGTGGGGACCTCTTCGCCTTCTTGCCTCTACTCCCATTACCCCTGTGGCTGGAAGGCCCATAGAGTGCCTCCCCTTAATGCCCACTTAATGGCCTCATCCTACCGCCGCTGGTCATAACACAGTGACTGGCGGGGGACTCACCATGTGGGGAATATGACAAACAAACTCACATGGGGTTGCCTGTGGGCTACCAGGAAGGGGTTCCTCTTTCAATGACACTCAGTGCCTGATCTAGAGGCCCGGCATCAAGAATGTGGGCGAGGTCTCTGAGATGGCACTGCTGCTCAATGTAACGGTCACCCTCTCATTGGCCGGCGTCCCTCAGTTGTCAAGACCTCCACCCCAGGGGTCCTTGATCCCAGGAAGGCCACTGCCGTCCAGTTAATGCCTGAGTGACCTTCCCTAAAAGAGGCGACGAGGTGATCTCCCTATCTCTCCAGCTGGCAGGCGAGATCTCCATCGCCTCCATTACATGCGGATTCTGTGGAGGGTTCTAATTTCTTGTCTGTCGCAGGGCTGACCGTAACTTGATTCCCAGTCCAAACAGTGCATCATCCTTTTGAGGCAACAAGAGATTTAACAGGAATGATTCCAATTCCATCTTCGTGGTTACTCCTCGTCTGGTGCAGTCATAATGCGATGTCTTCTTCCCCAGTCTGTGTGTGCGCATAGATTTTAACTCTTTGCAGATGGCTAGGCTTTGTGGAGTTAAAACCTTGCCTTATGTCAGGTGCAAATTGAACCAATGGCTGTCAGCATGATTTTTTTTTAAATAAATATTTTATTGAAAATTTTTGGTCAACCAACACAGTACATTGTGCATCCTTTACACAATATTATAACAACACAAATAACAATGACCTATTTTAGAAACAAAAAATGAATAAATAATAAATAACAAAAATGAAAACTAACCCTAATTGGCAACTGCCTTATCACAAGTAACACTCTCCAAAAATATAATTTAACAGTCCAATATATAATTATCTGTCGCAACGACCTATACATATTATACAGTATATATTAACAACCCTGAGAGTCCTTCTGGTTCCTCCCCCCCCCCCCCCCCCCCGGGGGCTTGGCCAGGTCTCCACCCCCGGGGGCTTGGCTTCTTTCCACATTAACAAATCCTGCGCCGGGCTACTAGGGGCGCAAAGACCAAAACATCGGCCTCTCTCGCCTCCTGCACTCCCGGCTCTTGTGCAACCCCAAATATAGCCAAGCCCCAGCTTGGTTCGACCCGGACCCCCACTACTTTTGAAAGCACCTTTGTCACTCCCATCCAAAACCCCTGTAGTGCCGGGCATGACCAAAACATATGGGTATGATTCGCTGGGCTTCTCGAGCACCTCGCACACCTATCCTCCACCCCAAAAAATTTACTGAGCCGTGCTCCAGTCATATGCGCCCTGTGTAATACCTTAAACTGAATCAGGCTTAGCCTGGCACACGAGGACGACGAGTTTACCCTGCTTAGGGCATCTGCCCACAGTCCCTCCTCGATCTCCTCCCCCAGCTCTTCTTCCCATTTCCCTTTTAGTTCATCTACCATAGTCTCCCCTTCGTCCCTCATTTCCCTATATATATCTGACACCTTACCATCCCCCACCCATGTCTTTGAGATCACTCTGTCCTGCACCTCTTGTGTCGGGAGCTGCGGGAATTCCCTCACCTGTTGCCTCGCAAAAGCCCTCAGTTGCATATACCTGAATGCATTCCCTTGGGGCAACCCATATTTCTCGGTCAGCGCTCCCAGACTTGCGAACTTCCCATCCACAAACAGATCTTTCAGTTGCATTATTCCTGCTCTTTGCCACATTCCATATCCCCCATCCATTCCCCCCGGGGCAAACCTATGGTTGTTTCTTATCGGGGACCCCCCCAAGGCTCCAGTCTTTCCCCTATGCCGTCTCAACTGTCCCCAAATCTTCAGTGTAGCCACCACCACCGGGCTTGTGGTGTAGTTCCTCGGTGAGAACGGCAATGGGGCTGTCACCATAGCCTGTAGGCTAGTCCCCCTACAGGACGCCCTCTCTAATCTCTTCCACGCCGCTCCCTCCTCCTCTCCCATCCACTTACTCACCATTGAAATATTAGCGGCCCAATAATACTCACTTAGGCTCGGTAGTGCCAGCCCCCCCCCTATCCCTGCTACGCTGTAAGAATCCCTTCCTCACTCACGGGGTCTTCCCGGCCCACACAAAACCCATGATGCTCTTTTCAATCCTTTTAAAAAAAGCCTTCGTGATCACCACCGGGAGGCACTGAAACACAAAGAGGAATCTCGGGAGGACCACCATTTTAACCGCCTGCACCCTCCCTGCCAGTGACAGATATACCATATCCCATCTCTTGAAATCCTCCTCCATTTGTTCCACTAACCGCGTTAAATTTAACCTATGCAATGTGCCCCAATTCTTGGCTATCTGGATCCCCAGGTAACGAAAGTCCCTTGTTACCTTCCTCAACGGTAGGTCCTCTATTTCTCTACTGTGCTCCCCTGGATGCACCACAAACAACTCACTTTTCCCCATGTTCAATTTATACCCTGAAAAATCCCCAAACTCCCCAAATATCCGCATTATTTCTGGCATCCCCTCCGCCGGGTCTGCCACGTATAGTAGCAAATCGTCCGCATACAAAGATACCCGGTGTTCTTCTCCTCCTCTAAGTACTCCCCTCCACTTCTTGGAACCCCTCAACGCTATCGCCAGGGGCTCAATCGCCAGTGCAAACAATAATGGGGACAGAGGGCATCCCTGCCTTGTCCCTCTATGGAGCCGAAAATATGCAGATCCCCGTCCATTCGTGACCACGCTCGCCATCGGGGCCCTATACAACAGCTGCACCCATCTAACATACCCCTCTCCAAAGCCAAATCTCCTCAACACCTCCCACAAATAATCCCACTCCACTCTATCAAATGCTTTCTCGGCATCCATTGCCACTACTATCTCCGTTTCCCCCTCTGGTGGGGCCATCATCATTACCCCTGACAGCCTCCGTATATTCGTGTTCAGCTGTCTCCCCTTCACAAACCCAGTTTGGTCCTCGTGGACCACCCCCGGGACACATTCCTCTATTCTCATTGCCATTACCTTGACCAGGATCTTGGCATCTACATTTAGGAGGGAAATAGGTCTATAGGACCCGCATTGTAGCAGGTCCTTTTCCTTCTTTAAGAGAAGCGATATCGTTGCTTCAGACATAGTCGGGGGCAGTTGTCCCCTTTCCTTTGCCTCATTAAAGGTCCTCGTCAATACCGGGGCGAGCAAGTCCACATATTTTCTATAGAATTCGACTGGGAATCCATCCGGTCCCGGGGCCTTTCCCGCCTGCATGCTCCTAATTCCTTTCACCACTTCTTCTACCTCGATCTGTGCTCCCAGTCCCACCCTTTCCTGCTCTTCCACCTTGGGAAATTCCAGCCGATCCAAGAAGCCCCTCATTCTCTCCCTCCCATCCGGGGGTTGAGCTTCATATAATTTTTTATAAAATGTCTTGAACACTCCATTCACTCTCTCCGCTCCATCTCTCCTTCCTCATCCCTCACTCCCCCTATTTCCCTCGCTGCTCCCCTTTTCCTCAATTGGTGTGCCAGCAACCTGCTCACCTTCTCCCCATATTCGTACTGTACACCCTGTGCCTTCCTCCATTGTGCCTCTGCAGTGCCCGTAGTCAGCAAGTCAAATTCTACATGTAGCCTTTGCCTTTCCCTGTACAGTCCCTCCTCCGGTGCTTCCGCATATTGTCTGTCCACCCTCAAAAATTCTTGCAGCAACCGCTCCCGTTCCTTACTCTCCTGCTTCCCTTTATGTGCCCTTATTGATATCAGCTCCCCTCTAACCACCGCCTACAGCGCCTCCCAGACCACTCCCACCTGGACCTCCCCATTATCATTGAGTTCCAAGTACTTTTCAATGCACCCCCTCACCCTTAGACACACCCCCTCATCTGCCATTAGTCCCATGTCCATTCTCCAGGGTGGGCGCCCTCCTGTTTCCTCCCCTATCTCCAAGTCTACCCAGTGTGGAGCGTGATCCGAAATGGCTATAGCCGTATACTCCGTTCCCCTCCCCTTCGGGATCAACGCCCTTCCCAGCACAAAAAAGTCTATTCGCGAGTAGACTTTATGGACATAGGAGAAAAACGAGAACTCCTTACTCCTAGGTCTGCTAAATCTCCACGGGTCTACACCTCCCATCTGCTCCATAAAATCTTTAAGTACCTTTGCTGCTGCCGGCCTCCTTCCAGTCCTGGACTTCGATCTATCCAGCCCTGGTTCCAACACCGTATTAAAATCTCCCCCCATTATCAGCTTTCCCATCTCTAGGTCCGGAATGCGTCCTAGCATCCGCCTCATAAAATTGGCATCATCCCAGTTCGGGGCATATACGTTTACCAAAACCACCGTCTCCCCCTGTAGTTTGCCACTCACCATCACGTATCTGCCCCCGTTATCCGCCACAATAGTCTTTGCCTCGAACATTACCCGCTTCCCCACTAATATAGCCACCCCCCTGTTTTTCGCATCTAGCCCCGAATGGAACACCTGCCCCACCCATCCTTTGCGTAGCCTAACCTGGTCTATCAGTTTCAGGTGCGTTTCCTGTAACATAACCACATCTGCCTTAAGTTTCTTAAGATGTGGGAGTGCCCGTGCCCTCTTTATCGGCCCGTTCAGCCCTCTCACGTTCCACGTGATCAGCCGGGTTGGGGGGCTTCCTAACCCCCCCCCTTGTCGATTAGCCATCCCCTTTTTCCAGCTCCTCACCCGGTTCCCACGCAGCTGTATCTCCCCCAGGCGGTGCCCCCCCCGCCCATCCCCTCCCATACCAGCTCCCCCCTCTCCCCAGCAGCAGCAACCCAGTAATTCCCCCCTCCCACCCCCCCCCGCTAGATCCCCCGCTCGCGTAATTACTCCCCCCATGTTGCTCCCAGAAGTCAGCAAACTCTGGCCGACCTCGGCTTCCCCCCGTGACCTCGGCTCGCACCGTGTGATGCCCCCTCCTTCCTGCTTCTCTATTCCCGCCATGATTATCATAGCGCGGGAACCAAGCCCGCGATTCTCCCTTGGCCCCGCCCCCAATGGCCAACGCCCCATCTCCTCCACCTCCCCTCCTCCCCCCATCACCACCTGTGGAAGAGAGAAAAGTTACCACATCACAGGATTAGTACATAAAACTCCTCTTTCCCCCCTTTTTAACCCCCCTCTTCGCCCCCCACATTCGCCCCACCACTTTGTTCAAACGTTCTTTTTAATAACCCGCTCATTCCAGTTTTTCTTCCACAATAAAAGTCCACACTTCATCCGCCGTCTCAAAGTAGTGGTGCCTCCCTCGATATGTGACCCACAGTCTTGCCGGTTGCAGCATTCCAAATTTTATCTTCTTTTTATGAAGCACCGCCTTGGCCCGATTAAAGCTCGCCCTCCTTCTCGCCACCTCCGCACTCCAGTCTTGATAAACGCGGATCACCGCGTTCTCCCATTTACTGCTCCGAGTTTTCTTTGCCCATCTAAGGACCATTTCTCTATCCTTAAAACGGAGGAATCTCACCACTATGGCTCTGGGAATTTCTCCTGCTCTCGGTCCTCGCGCCATCACTCGGTATGCTCCCTCCACCTCCAACGGACCCGCCGGGGCCTCCGCTCCCATTAACGAGTGCATCATCGTGCTCACATATGCCCCGACGTCCGCTCCCTCCGCACCTTCAGGAAGACCAAGAATCCTCAGGTTGTTCCTCCTTGCGTTGTTCTCCAGTGCCTCCAACCTTTCCACACATCGTTTCTGATGTGCCTCATGCGTCTCCGTCTTCACCACCAGGCCCTGTATGTCGTCCTCATTCTCGGCTGCCTTTGCCTTCACGACCCGAAGCTCCCGCTCCTGGGTCTTTTGTTCCTCCTTTAGCCCTTCGATCGCCTGTAGTATCGGGGCCAACAGCTCTTTCTTCATTTCCTTTTTGAGCTCTTCCACACAGCATTTCAAGAACTCTTGTTGTTCAGGGCCCCATGTTAAACTGCCACCTTCCGACGCCATCTTGGTTTTTGCTTGCCTTCCTTGCCGCTGTTCTAAAGGATCCACTGCAATCCGGCCACTTTCTCCTCCTTTTTCCATCCGTATCCAGGGGGGATTCCCTTCTGGTTTACCGCACAGTGTTTTTAGCCGTCAAAATTGCCGTTGGGGCTCCTATCAAGAGCCTAAAAGTCGGTATTAACCGGGGGCTGCCGAATTCTCCAGCATGATTTTTTTAGACAGACATATTCACTATCCCTGTCCACCCCCACCTCCCCGCCAATATGTTCGAAGTGTCACCTTAATAATTGACCCTTAATGACACAAGCAAATTGTTAGCATTATTTGCAGCCCCCCCCCCCCCCCCCCCCCATGGCAATCAAGGATGGAGTAGGAGTTGGGGGGTCTGAAAATAAAATTGAAATGTGTCACCAGATTTCCTGTTGTTGTTGAAATGGATTTGATGTCCTGATTCTGCTGGGACAGGGAAAAATGATACAGTTCACTTCGGTTCGTGGGCCATCAGTTAACAAAAACAGGCATTGTGTTCAGAGGGCAAAGAGCAGATAATTATTTTCTTCAGGTTTTATCCTGGCTCCTTTTTTTTGCTTTCTTCTGCTGTGCTTTCGTTTAATCTTTTACAAAAAGCTTCTCAAACAGAACAATGAATCCCAGAAATACACAGTCTCCAATACCAAAGACCTACAATGAAGTACGGGATCAATATCATCAATCCCACTCACCTGGTAAGAGCAAAAATGCACTGGAAAAGCCATGAATACTATAGTAGTATTTTGCTTTCGTACATACTGCAACATTGCTATATTTATAGATCTGCATATAAAGGAGAGGCAGAACTTATCTATATATACACTACATTGTTCATGATCGCAGAACACCCGAGGGGACTTCATGGGGCTAATGAAATTTTTTTTCTTGAAGTGTAGTCACTGTTGCAATGTAGGGAGCCATGGCAACAACTGGCCAACTGCAAGATCCCACCAACTGCAAAGAGATAAATTACCAAATGAACATTTATTATTGGGAGTATTGATCGAGGGACAAATATTCTCTTCTTTGAATAGTATCAGGGTACCTCCACGTCAGAAGGAAAATGGGACTTTGGTCTAACATCTCACCACATTGGATGGCACCTCTGCCAGTGCAGCACTCCTTTAGTGCCGCTGTGTCAGCATGCTGTATGTGTTTTGGACAAGAACTTGCACCCACATGTGCGCTATGTATGCAAGTATATATGGCAGTGGTAACCATTGTTGGATGACCATTAAGGTCACTATGAGGGAAGGGCGCTCTCCCACAGAGGTAGCTAGAGGGTAATAGGTTTTCTATGCTTGTGGTTACGTTGGGGGGCCCCACATGAGATGATTGGATTTTACTTGGCCAATGAACAGTGTCTCCTAATCATAGATTCATAGAATCATAGAACTTACAGTGCAGAAGGAGACCATTCGGCCCATCGAGTCTGCACCGGCTCTTGGAAAGAGCACCCTACCCAAGGCCACACCTCCACACTTTCCCCATAACCCAGTAACCCCACCCAACACTAAGGGCAATTTGGACACTAAGGGCAATTCAGCATAACCAATCCACCAAACCTGCACATCTTTGGACTGTGGGAGGGAACCGGAGCACCCAGAGGAAACCTTCGCAGACACGGGGAGAACGTGAAGACTCCGCGCAGATAGTGATCCAAACCGGGAATCGAACCTGGGACCCCGGAGCTGTGAAGCAACCGTGCTAACCACTATGCTACTGTGCTGCCCTTGATTACTTTTTGTCTGCTGGTCTAACCTTTGACCTTCATGGTATGGTAGCAGATTGCTATCAGTATAGTTCTTGAATACTATGCTGGAAATACTCCACAAGACAGGCAACATCTTTGGGGAGAGAGAGAGAGACAGAGAGAGAGACAGTGTCACTATTTCAGCTTGATGTCCTTCCATCAAAACTGAAAGTTTTTGTTTCAGATTTCCAAAATCTGCAGTATTTTGTTTTTCTATATCCGTCAGTGAGCTGCAGCTCCCAGTATTAATTGAACCACACCGATATAAAATAATTTCTTTGAGAGCTTCATAATACATATATTGGTGATGCAGGAAAACGGCTGTTTGGTAATCAACAATCATCCAATTGGTCAACAAATTTTCTGCTCATTCTTCCATTAGCGAAGGAGGATAGCAATGGACATGCTCATTGTTCAATGGTAGAGGTGGGGTAGTGGGAGATGGAAGGCCATGAGAGGGGCCTCTGGGATACATTCAAATTGACGTGGCAACCCTAGGGCGAGATTCTCCAACCCCCCGCCGGGTCGGAGAATCGCCGGGGGCTGGCGTGAATCCCGCCCACTCCGGTTGCCAAATTCTCCGGCACCGGATATTCGGCGGGGGTGGGAATCGCACCACGCCGGTTGGTGCCCCCCCTCCCCCCCCACGTTTTTGGCACCAGTCGGCGGACATCGCGCCGATTACGGAGAATCCCGCCCCTAGTGCGCCACCAAACATATAAACTATGCCAAAATCTGGAATAACGGATAGAGTGAGGTCTTGCCGCCAATAGCTGGGAAACTTTGCATTGGTGTTACTCATCGTTTTACTCCACAAAGAAGTATGTGTGGGGCATGCCATGGGACTCCTCTTGTTTCCAATATCGTGAACACATCATAAGAAAATGGCCCGCTGTAAAGGCTGCCTGCCCACTCCAAAGCTAAGAAAGAAGCAAGGAAAAGCTAGAAAAAGACTCTGACATCGGGTGGGATTTTCCAGGCCATCCCACTGCAGTCAGCTTCTGGTCCCACCCAAGTCAATGGGGATTTAAATAGCCTCAAAATTCTGCTGGACATTTTGGACGAAATTCTCCCCCAACGGCGGGATGTCCGCCGACTGGCGCCAAAGCCGTCGCCAATCAGACGGGCATCGCGCCGGCCCAAAGGTGCGGAATGCTCCGCATCTTTGGCGGCCTAGCCCCAACATTGAGGGGCTAGGCCGACGCCGGAGGGATTTCCGCCCCGCCAGCTGGCGGAAATGGCGTTTGTTTCCCCGCCAGCTGGCTCGGAAATGCAGCGCATGCGCGGGAGCGTCAGCAGCCACTGTCAGTTTCCCGGTGCATGCACGGGAGCGTCAGCGGCCGCTGTCAGTTTCACACGCATGCGCAGTGGGGAGAGTCTCTTCCGCCTCCGCCATGGTGGAGGCCGTGGCGGAGGCGGAAGG
Organism: Scyliorhinus torazame; assembly: GCF_047496885.1. Taxonomy (NCBI): domain Eukaryota; kingdom Metazoa; phylum Chordata; class Chondrichthyes; order Carcharhiniformes; family Scyliorhinidae; genus Scyliorhinus; species Scyliorhinus torazame. The sequence goes on along the minus strand of NC_092717.1, from coordinate 14,146,244 downwards.
GCAAGAGTGCCCCCACGGCACAGGCCCGCCCGTGGATCGGTGGGCCCCGATCGCGGGCCAGGCCACCGTGGGGGCACCCCCGGGGTCAGATCGCCCCGCGCACCCCCCCAGGACCCCGGAGCCCGCCCACGCCGCCTGGTCCCGCCGGTAAATACCAGGTTTGATTTACGCTGGCGGGACAGGCAATTTCTGGGCGGGACTTCGGCCCATCCGGGCCGGAGAATCCAGCGGGGGGTCCCGCCAACCGGCGCGGCCGGATTCCCGCCCCCGCCCAATCTCCGGGAACGGAGACTTCGGCGGGGGCGGGATTCACGGCGGCCAACGGCCATTCTCCGACCCGGCGGGGGGTCGGAGAATGACGCCCCTTACCTGGGAACCTCTTTTATGAGAATTCTGAATTCTCCCTCTGTGTATCCGAACTGGCGCTGGAATGTGACGACTAGGAGATTTTCACAGTAACTTGCAATGTTAATGTATTTAAAGCATTTAGACAGTTATATGGGAAAGCTGGGTATAGAGGGTTATGGGCCAAATGTGGGCAATTGGGTCTAGCTTAGTGGTAAAAACTGGGCGGCATGGACATGTTGGGCCGAAGGGCCTCCTTTCATGCTGTAAACCTCTATGAGACTCTATGACTTTGCTAATACAACCTTCCCAGTTGCAAACTTAAATGTCAGTTATCAGTTTGCTGCTTCAAGGCTTGTCTTGAGCTTAAGCACCAGCCTGGACCATTTGGGCCAAGTGGACTTGTTTTTCTGTTGTCACATTTTCTGTAAGTTCAGGAGAAAGGCAAGAGGCACCATTTAAAGGCCTTGTCCTGTGTTCGGACAATCGAGCTAAAACGATGAACAGGAATTGCAAAATGCTCACCTTTGCATGTCACAATTTTTGACTTCCAATAGCTGCTGTTCTTCGGGAAACAAAACCTCTCGCAATATTGAGTGCGATGGCCACCTAGCTTAAACATGACAAAAAGAGCCAAATGAGGCTTGAGAGCGAAAGCTCGTGCTTTCAAACTTTACAATTTGTTTGCACTGGTCCGTAAAAGCACTGAAAACCTGGTTACAGGAAGTGACTGAAGTATCTTTTAAGTGAAAGTTGTTGCAATGTGCCTTTAAGGGATTGCAGAATGTCATCACGAGAAGGGAAGTGTGTCATGTGATCCAGTCTCAGTCTCACTTTGGCCTGTGAGCAGAACGCAGCACACACAGCTCTGCTGCTGGTGTCTTCAAGCCTCCTTACCTTGGTATAAATGTTCTTACGTGCCTCGACTAAATGAATGAACCCACAACAGTCTACACAATCCCTTATGAATGATTGGTGCCTTTCTTTCGTTATAAAAATGCGACAAAAGTTGGATAAATATTTTAGGCGGAGGGTGATACAAGGCAGTGGGGAGTGAGCCGGACAGTGAGGTTGGCATTGGCAACCAATCATCATTGACACAAACGGCTGAATGGCCACTGCTGCATTGCAAACTTTGACACATCTGTGATTGCAACCCGGACCTCAACAGGCCCGTCATATGTAAATGTGCACCGCACTGTTTGAGACCCTGCCCTTTAGGTGGGGTTTTTAAGAACCAGTTCAGTCCTGTTCGCCCAACGTGTGCTGAAGACTCGAGCTTGTCCTAAAAGCGTATGAAACAATATCGCAGCTGTAGCCAACACTATGCCCAGAATTCCTCCACGTTCTTACTGTAAATGAGATGTGGCAACACACTACGGCCAAATAAGTAGCTTAAAATGAGAACACATCCCTTAAAATATATTTCAATTGCTAAAGAAAATCAATTAATTTTAGGGTGATGTATCTTGATGTAGTTTATTTGGATACTGGAATCTGCACGCATTTGAATGTGATGGGATGAACTGAGGCACATTTGTTCTTTTACATTAGCACACTTATTACAGAATGTCATGATATCTTAATCTGGGGCGATGTTATATTAGCGGTTATCAAATTATAATAGCTTCCCTTTAGAGCTTGTCTTTGTGCTCCGTCATCCTTCATTATGTCTGACACCTCTCGGGCTTCCCAGCACCTTGCCTCGAGTTTCTTCGTGATTTTAATGATGTAATCTGCGGGTGTCAACCGCAAGGTGACATCAGTGGACACGGAAGCGAAAGGCGAGGAAAATTAAAAATGTAGATTGTTCAAATTAGATGTGTAATCGATGTTAATGTATGATTAATCACATCATACTGTGCATGATGAACACAAGTATTCAAGACTAATTAATTTTGACATTAAATTGTCTCTGGAGTAATTTAACAGGAACGGATCTCCAGTTCTTGCATCAAATCCGAACTGCTTCCAGTCTGTTAAGTTTCGAAAATGAAAAGTCGGGAGATGTAAAAAGCAGAATGTTGGCCTCACAGGTAGGGGGCAGAGGTCAGAGGCTACGGAGGACAGAAGGCATGATTGTCGTAGGCGATTGCTAAAAAGAAACCAAAATGGTTTGCGCAGAGATATTTCACCTCAGCCATTGTTAAACTCAGTGGGTCGCGGGCGGGTGTCGGGAGGGTCGGAAAGCCATCTGTCGCAGCACACCCGATCGTGCAAAACCGTGCACAACAGCCACAGCAGCCGGCTTTTAACTATGCCGGCTGCGAGCGGCCTTCAAAATGACCACGAACATGTAAAACAAATTCGGCCTATCATCGGTGCGCATGCGCAGTGCGGCCGCATTTTTTTAATACGGTCGCAGCCTTTTTTTTTACAAGTTCAGGGGGCCAAAGTGACAAAAGGACCATTGGGGCCAAAGGGACCCAAAACCATTTCCTCCATTTTTGTCAGCACCAAACAAGGTAAGAGAAAATGGTGGGTCACACAGGTCAGCCGGCGTGGGCTGCGAAGGTCGGCCGGCGTGGGTCGCGACGGTCAGCCAGCGTGGGTCGCGAAGGTCGGCCGCGTTGCGTCCCAAAGGTTGGCTGGTCGTTAAAATGGTTCCCCGGAAAAAAAGTTTGAAAAACACTGCTTTACCTCATTCCACCTCCCCAAAATGTATCAAATGACAATGAATCACATTGAAGGTAAGTGACTTTGGGTTAACTGTGGCACAGCAGGTGACACTCTTACTTCAGCGTCTCCAGGTTCGACCTCCGCTCCAGGATTTGAGCATAAGAATTCTGGTCACACTGGAGTGCTGCACTGTTAGAAGATTCAGGTTGGGACCCTCCGTTGCCCGACTCCGAAATCGGGAACGGCGATCGGGTGGAGAATGGCTCCCGACGCCGAAATCGGGGCAGACACCAGTTTTACGCCGGGTCGGGATGCTCCAGCCCCTCCATATCGGGCGTCATTGCGCACAGTTGCAACCGCGTTCGCATCTCATTATCGGGCCCACCTGCGATGCTCCGCCTCCGATGGGCCGAGTTCCCGACGACGCGGGCCACATGTGGTGTCAACATTCATGAACATGGCGTGGTGGCTTCAGAGAGAGAGAGAGGGCGTACGGACAGTGTCCAGCACCGACAGCGGTGCACCTGGCCGGGGGGGTTTCTGCCAGGGCTGGGGGTGTAGTGGTGGGCTGGCCAGGAGGTGGGCTGTGGGGTCGGGGTGGATGGGCACGCGGTCCAGCACAATCGGTGCCATTTTTCCGGGCGTGATCGGGGGTGGGAGTTTGTCAGCCCTGCGCGTGTCCATCCCGGAATCAGCGATTCCCCCCGCGGGGCAGCACGGTAGCACAAGTGGCTAGCACTGTGGCTTCACAGCGTCAGGGTCCCAGGTTCAATTCCCTGCTGGGTCACTGTCTGTGTGGAGTTTGCAAATTCTCCCTGTGTTTGCGTGGGTTTCCTCCGGGCGCTCCGGTTTCTTCCCGCAGTCCAAAGACATGCAGGTTAGGTGGATTATCCACGATAAATTGCCCTTAGTGACCAAAAAGGTTAGAAGGGGTTGTTGGGTTATTGGGATAGGGTGGAAGTGAGGGCTTAAGTGCGTCGGTGCAGACTCGATGGGCCGAATGGACTGAGTTTAGGAGGAACTTCTTCACCCAAAGGTTTGTGAATCTATGGAATTCCTTGCCCAGTGAAGCAGTAGAGGCTCCTTCATTAAATGTTTTTAAGATAAAGAAAGATAGTTTTTTGAAGAATAAAGGGATTAAGGGTTATGGTGTTCGGGCCGGAAAGTGGAGCTGAGTCCACAAAAGATCAGCCATGGTCTCATTGAATGGTGGAGCAGGTTCGAGGGGCCAGATAGCCTACTCCTGCTTCTAGTTCTTATGTTCTTCTGCACTGTATGTGGTCATTATTGCATAGGGGAGACAAGTGGCGTAGTTTTTAAAAATTAAATTCAGAGTACCCAATTCATTTTTTCCAATTAGGGGTAATTTAGCGTGGCCAATCCACCTAGCCTGCACATCTTTGGGCTGCGGGGACGAAACCCACGCAAACATGGGGAGAATGTGCAAACTTCACACGGACAGTGACCCAGAGCCGGGATCGAACCTGGGACCTTTAGCGTCGTGAGGCAGCAGTGCTAACCACTGCGCCACTGTGCTGCCCTCCAAGTGGCGTAGTTGTCTACAAGATTATGAGTGGCATGGACAGGGTGGATAGTCAGATGCTCTTCCCTCGGGTAGGAGAGTCAAGTACTAGGAGACATGGGTTTAAAGTGCGTGGGGAAAAGTTTAGAACAGATGATGGTAAATATATGGAACGTGCTGCCTGGGGAGGTGGTGGGAACAGGTACGATAGCGGCATTTAAGGAACATCTAGATAAATGTATGAATAGGGTGGGAATGGAAGGATATTGATTCCGTAAGTGCAGACAGTTTTAGTTTAGGCAGGTCCCGTGGTCGACGCAGGCTTGGAGGGCCGAAGGGCCTGTTCCTGTGGTGTATTGTTCTTTGTTCTTTGGTATAGTCAATACAGAGACCCAGGGTAATACGCTGGGATCCTGGTTTCGAATCCCACCATGGCAGATGGTGGAATTTGAATTCAATAAAAATCTGGGATTTAATCCAGCAATAATCTGGAATTAAAAGTCTAATGATGACCATGAAACCATTGTCATAAAAATACCTGGTTAACTAATGCCCTTTTAGAGAAGGAAATCTGCCATCCTTTCCTAGTCTGGCCTACATGTGGACTCTTAAATGCAATGTGGACTTTTAATTGCCCCTTGAAAGCAAGACACTCAGTTCAAGGGCAATTAGGGATGGGCAACTTTGCAGGGGGGTCCACATCTCTCAAAAGAATAAAGGATCCTGAAAAGCGCTAAATAAATGCAAATCTTTCTTTCCTTTCCCTTTGACGGTTGTTTTTTCGGTAGTTCTGGCAACCAGTTTTCACATATCACAATCCTACAAGAAGCAATGAGAGGGGCAATTGCCTAATTTGGTTTTGGTCAAGGAGTGTTGGCCAGGACTCTGGATGATCTTCCTGCTGTTCCTTACATGAGATCACAGGGCTCGAGTCAACTAAATGGGAACAACGCCCCATAGCGAGCGCATTTAGCTGTGTGTTTCCTGGCGCTCGCAGTGCCGAGGATCACATGGCGTTACAACGCGACTTGTGTTGTATAAGGGGCCTCAGCGGGGCCAAGCCACGCATTGCCCCGTTTTGTACACTGAGGAGATCTGCTCGCTGAAACTCCCCAGTGTAGCGAAAGATCGGGACGCAATCTTTAAGTGGCATTCCGATCTCCAAGGCCCCCAAAATGATCCCAGAACCCCCCCCCCCCCCCCCAGCCCGAATGCACCATGGGATGATTCCATGCCTCTGCAACCCCCCCCCATACCCACACAGGGCAGTCCCGGCACAATTGTGAGTGTTCACAAATGCCAGTTTGGCATCTTGCCTGCCAACCTGGCTGTGCCCATGCCAGCTGGCAGTGCAACCTGGCATGCAGGTGGCACTGCCAAGGTGTCAGGCTGGCACTGCCAGGGTACCCAGGTGGTACCAGCAGTGCCAGGGCACCACCCTGCCCAAAGGACATGCATCCGGGGTTTTTTGATCCCCTGGGGGTCCTCCACGTGTGCCATCCATCTCTCCACATTTGTGGGGATCAGTGCTGAACGGCGCTTGCCCAAGGTCCCCGGGGCGAAAGGGATGAATCCCAAAGCCTCAGTTACCGTGGGAATCTGCCCATCAGAGTGAGACTAACTGTCTCGCTCTAATATGCAGATTTGCCAAAAATGTGATCCTGCCCATAATGTGCGAGATTTACATTGCAACAGCTAGCGAGATCGCGTTGGATATTGCAAGGTGTTGCGAGCCGAGTAGATTCCGGTAGTGAGGTCTCCCGGCTTTTATCGGCCATGCTGCGCCACGGCGCACTGCTTTTCGGCTGCAGCGTGGCCATTGGATCGGGCCCATAGTTTTTATAATGTTAACCTGCAGTTAAATGATTACTTGGGCTGGCATTCTCCGGCCTTTCGCTGACGGTAGAATTCTCTGGTCCCTCCAACAGCACATCCAGGTCGCACGTTTCTCAGTGGCGGGGCTTGGGAGGGGGGCGGGGGGGGGGTGGGGAGGGGGGGAGTGGGAGTGGGTGGAGTTGGGGGGGTGGAGGGGGGGTGGCTTCAACGGGAGTTCCAATTGACAGCGGATTGAGCAGCGAATCCCGCTACCAGCGAACAGCGAGCCACCTCCTTCCGACGAGAAACACGCGGCCGGGAGGTCGGGGAATCCTGCCCCCTGGACTTAGAAACAATTCTTTAAATGCATCAACTTCAACAATTCCTCAGTCACGTACCATGGCGCCAGCTCAGATTATGTTTGATGTAAAAGATGCAAGGGCACTATTTTGAAGAATAGCAGGGGTGCTCTCGCTGGTATGTGACCTGCGAGATATTTATCCCTCACTTAATATCAGAAAAAAACAGATTTAATTGTCATTATCATTTATTTATTTTTTCATGGGATATTAATGCCATTGACAAGGCCAGCATTTATTGTCCATCCTTAATTGCCCTTGAGAAGGTGAGCTGCCTTCTTGAACCACTGCAGTCCACCTGGTGTGGGTGAACCCACAGTCAGTTCCAGGATTTTGACCCTCGCATTGTTTGTGAGCCCGTTTCCTGCATTGCGACAGTGACTACAATACAAAACTTCATGCCTGTATAGCACTTTGAGATGTCCAGCTGTTGTGAAACATGTTCTATAATGCAGTCCTCCCTTCCTCCCTCCCAATTGTTTACTTTAGCTACTCTCTTCCTTTTTTGTACTTGTAGAATCTCTTACTCTCTGCTTTATATTTCTTGCTGGTTGTAGTATTTTAAAAGAGAACCTTGCAGTCCGCGAAGGTACAAAAACGAACAAGAGCTTTATTGGGAAGGTGTTGTCACAATGCTGCTGGACAAGACTGACCTCTCAGCCGCCCATACTGCAGATGATGTCATCAGTATGTCACATGATCAAACTCTTAAAGTGACTTTGTTCCAACTTGGAACAAACATTAAAACACAACACTGATTTGCCATCATATTATTTTTTTCTCCCTCTTATTATGCTTCGCTGGTTTCTAAAATGTTCCCAATTTTCTGGCCTCACACTAAGCTATGCAGCATTGTATGCCTTTTCCATAATGCCAAGCTGCAGTTAAGGGATAAATATTACCAAGGTCACCGGAGAGAGATACCTTTCTTCGAAGTAGTGCCATGGGATCTTTCACGTTTATAGAGAGAGCAGGCACGTAAGTCCTTGGTTTGACGATCTCATCCAAAGCATGGTACCTCTGATCTCTGACAGTGCAACACTTCTCCAACAGTACTTCAGAGGAGCAGAACAGAATTATGACCATAAGCCACTTGAGCGGGACTTGGAATCATAGCCTTCTGCCAACCGAATCAACACTGGCACAGATGAGGGCTGCACTGGACCACTTGAAATTTGTTGTCCTCCCACTTGACCTTTTGGAAAAACCGACTTGCATCCAGCCGCGGAGACCATAAGAACATAAGAACTAGGAGCAGGAGTAAGCCATCTGGCCCCTCGAGCCTGCTCCGCCATTCAATGAGATCATGGCTGATCCTTTGTGGACTCAGCTCCACTTTCCGCCCCGAACACCATAACCCTTTATTCTTCAAAAAACTATCTATCTTTATCTGAAAAACATTTAATGAAGGAGCCTCAACTGCTTCACTTGGCAGGGAATTCCACAGATTCACAACCCTTTGGGTGAAGAGGTTCCTCCTAAACTCAGTCCTAAATCTAGTTCCCCTTATTTTGAAGCTATGCCCCCCAGTTCTGCTTTCACCCGCTAGTGGAAACAACATCCCCGTATCTATCCTATCTATTCCCTTCATAATTTTATATGCTTCTATAAGATCCCCCCCGCATCGTTCTAAATTACGAGTACAGTCCCAGTCTACTCAACCTCTCCTCGTAATCCAACCCCCTCAACTCTGGGATTAACCTAGTGAATCTCCACTGCACACCCTCCAGCACCAGTATGTCCTTTCTCAGGTAAGGAGACCAAAACTGAACACAACACTCCAGGTGTGGCCTTACTAACACCTTATACAGTTGCAGCATAACCTCCCTAGTCTTAAACTCCATCCCTCTAGCAACGAAGGACAAAATTCCATTTGCCTTCTTAATCACTTGTTGCACCTGTCAACCAACGTTTTGCGACTCATGCACTAGGATACCCAGGTCTCTCTGCACAGCAGCATGTTTTAATATTTTATCATTTAACTAATAATCCCTTTTGCTGTTATTCCTACCAAAATGGATAACCTCACATTTGTCAACATTGTATTCCATCTGCCAGACCCTAGCCCATTCACTTAGCCTGTCCAAATCCCTCTGCAGACTTCCAGTATCCTCTGCACTTTTTGCTTTACCACTCATCTTAGTGTCGTCTGCAAACTTGGACACATTGCACTTGGCCCCCAACTCCAAATCATCTATGTAAATTGTGAACAATTGTGGGCCCAACACTGATCCCTGAGGGACACCACTAGCTCCTGATTGCCAACCAGAGAAACACCCATTAATCCCCACTCTTTACTTTCTACTAATTAACCAATCATCTATCCATGCTCCTACTTTCCCCTTAATGCCATGCATCTTTATCTTATGCAACAACATTTTGTGTGGCACCTTGTCAAAAGCTTTCTGGAAATCCAGATATACCACATCCATTGGCTCCCCGTTATCTACCGCACTGGTAATGTCCTCAAAAAATTCCACTAAATTAGTTAGGCACGACCTGCCCTTTATGAACCCATGCTGCGTCTGTCCAATGGGACAATTTCCATCCAGATGCCTCGCTATTTCTTCCTTGATGATAGATTCCAGCATCCTCCGTACTACCGAAGTTAAGCTAACTGGCCTATAATTACCTGCTTTTTGCCTACCTCCTTTTTTAAACAGTGGCACCACGTTTGCTAATTTCCAATCCGAACACAGGAGAAACAGTAAAAAGCATCGGTCAACAGGAGGTCGATCCACTCTAGGCTGTCAGCCATCTTGATGCTGCCTTGGACTTCAACCGCTGAAACCATCAGCAATTGAAATTATTTAACAAATTGACGTGATGGAGCCACAAAAAGTGAGAATTAACCGTAACTATCTGCAAACTTCAATTTAAGAAGCCTTCTACGTTTGAGATTGTTTTAGTCAGCACACCTCTTCTTTAAATCCTCCTTATCAAATCACCTTGAAAAGCTACCTTGACGAGGACTTTTCATTTTCCTCCCTGACAGAAAATCGAATCCTTTTTGCAACGGTGCAGGCGGCTGTGTGGCATAAGTCGCGAGTACAGCAAATTGAAATGACTTGTCTCATTGCTGGCGTTACAAGCCTTTCCTGTTTGGCAGTGCCACCTGTCTGAGATGCGATTTTGTACGGCCAAAGTTGATGCCAAATTGCGTGGGCCACACGGAGGTTTTTTTTTTCCAATGCTGAAAGCATCATTAAACCAGCCGATTTTTCACAGGGAAACTGACAGGCCGCAACACAAAGGAAAACATACAGTAAGCAGTTTTGTTTTTTGAGAAAGGAGAAAAGGAGCCGAGAGAATGGCTTGGACTTTTGTGCCATTTTTTAATTTGACTGGATGAGAGCTGACTGGTTGCCCTGCATTTCAATCTCAAGGCGGACTGGAAAACGTGTGAGAAAGTATTACACCAAAAATTCTCATATGCATATGAAAATCATTGTATAAAGGAGCAAGGGATTAAGACTAGATAAATTCATACTAAGCTGTACACATTCCATTGACAAATTTGCTGTTTTTGCATTGTTCCTTCAGAGGTCCTGGTTACCGGGGGGATGACATTACACTGAAAGAAAATGGCTTATTATGCGTGATAAATGCAAACAAAGATGACGCCACTGTACCCACTGAGTATATCTAAGAAATTGTGAGGAAATGTCAAACATTTCAAAAGGAACCTGCTGTAAATTCTGGTTATGGAGACCATGACGGCTTGGTGCTGACTAAAAGATCTCTTTGTTCGGGGTCTGCTGACACAGACACACACACAGACACACACACAGACACATACACAGAGCGTTAGATATTATGAGGGAAAGTGGGGGGGGGCTTGGGGGCGGGTGGGGAGGGGAGGGGGAAGCGTACAGGACCGAAATAAAACCTGTGGATGTGACAAAATACAGGCACTGAATGGATCGTGAATTGGCAGCAATGGACTTGGCCTTGGGCAAGGCTGGTGGGCAGAAAATAAGCTTGACGCAACTCAGTGCGCAAACATTGGCTGGCTTGTCTTAATTCCAGAGTCCCATCGTCAGGAACTTTTTTCTTGTCACAAAGGGGAGGCCTATTGAACAAATGACTAACAAATGATTTCACAGTCTTTCTGCAGGCTTGAGTTGCATTGTTGGGGGGGGGGGTCAGGGGGAGGAGAGCGGGGCGCTGGGGGGCTGGAGGAGGACGGGGGAGATGGGGACAAGTATCGACAAAAAGAAATTGCATGTCTAAAGTTTCAGACGGGCGAGGTAAAAGGACCTGTGTAAAGACCCCTGCCACTGTGGCAAATTATCTATTTCACAGTGAACACTATAGTTTCTATTGCTATTCAAATGTTGATCTGCAGGACATTCTTGGAAATCTGAAGATGACACCAGACCAAAGGAAGTACACCAGCTGATCTGAAAGTTGATGAGGCAAAGGGGGAAGCCAAGTCGGACAGAAAATTAATTTTGCAGCAATAGTGCGCAGTATTATCTGAGGTTTTATTTTGTCTGTTTATGAGTTATTACAATTGTAAAGGGAGAAAGCCACTTCGGCACAAAATGTTGTGGGAATATTTTTAACCAATGTGAATAAGCACGTTGGATTTTGCTGACCTTGTGCTTCAGCGAAGCTGATCGCATGTGACAATGTCACGTCGCATCAGTTGACCCTCTGTGGTTTCTCAGATGGTGACTGTGCTGCTCACAGCATCGTGAAGTGATAAGGAAGGTTGCATTTCGAATGCCTGGTCCAGGTTGAGTTTATTTACCTCAGCCAGAGAGAGAGTCGTCTTTCTCCCCCTCCTTCCAAGCCTAGCTCCCAGTGATATAATCCACTTCTCTAACTACAGGAACAAAAACCTTTTCGAATGCAGGCAGGTCCTGACTCTTGACCCCCTACCGAGACGTCCAGTTCTGATGAAATGGGGCTGGGGGCTAGTGTGAGAACAGATCAAAGTGGGGAAATGTAGCCATTCCACACCTCTTTGTAGACAAAGACCTACATCTGCATTTACACGGCACCAAATCGTTCAGTATCACTGGATATATCAAAGGGCTTTCCAATCAGTGAAGGACTTTTGAGAAGTGTAATCAACTTTAAATTTAAGAAATCTCACAGCCAATTTGCGCACAGCAAGCTCTGACAAACAGAATGTAATTACGACCGGGTAATTGTTTTTTGAGATGTTGGTTTAGGGATAAATTTTGGCCAGGACATAAGGGGAATCTACCCTGCTCTTCTTCAAAATAGTACCAATGGGACCTGAGAAGGTAGATGGGACTTGTTTTAACATCTCCACGAAAAGATGCACCTCTGACAGTAGAACATTTCAACCTCGATGGTTGTCCGTAGGTCATGGAGAGAAACTTGATTCCATAACCCACTGACTCAGAGGTAAGAGTTCGACCAACTGAACCACAACTAGCGCCCTATGGTCTGCCTTCCATTCCCCTGGAGTTAGGAGCAACAGTAAATTGGGCAACATTTAGCCTGAGTGACCCTGGGTTAGAATGAAAGGGGGAAAAGAATCACTCTTGAGTTTCAGCTATCCTGTGATACACAAGAAGTAATGGAAATCTAAAAAACACTGGATAAAAGCAAATTACTGCGGATGCTGGAATCTGAAACGAATCAGGTGAGGAAGGAGCAGTGCTCTGAAAGCTAGTGTTTGAAACAAATCTGTTGGACTTTAATCTGGTGTTGTAAGACTTCTTACTGGTCTCTACATGGAGGTCATATACATGCTGGAACTCAGCCAGTAACCTACCTCCACCACCCTCTCAGGCAGTGCACGCCAGATCTTCAACCTTCACAGGGTAAAAATGTTTTTCTTCACGTCTTTGTTTGTGCTTTTGCTACTACCTTGCTACTCTGAGGGGGGCCATTGCGAGGAGATTGAACAGCAGATCAACTGTGCCAGTTCGGTTTTCCTCAAACTACGACAGCAAGTGTTTGACAACAAACACCTCCGCCTTGGTGTACAGAGCACGTGTATTGTGGTGAGGCCGGGATTGTGCATCAACCACACATAACAGTGCAAGAGAAGTTCTATCAGCAACGCCTCTGCCGCATGCTCCGGATGCAATGGGTGGACCATCAAACAGACATTACTGTCATTCTTGAAGCCAGCGCCACAAGCACCCAAGCAAAATTTGTGCAAAATTCAACCACGCTGGACCGGGCACTGTATCTGGAATGACGGAAAACTGTCTCCCCCACCAGGTCCTGTTTTCCCAGCTCTCAAATGGTCAACATTCCAGCGGAGGATAAAGAAAACACTTCAAGCCACTCTGAAACTTTCCTTGAAGTACGGCAACATTGACATCAGTGACTGGGAGGATCGTGCGACCAATTGCTCAAAATAGCGACAACTTGTCCATCAAGCTGCATCACGCTTTGAGTCCAAAAATGGCTGCATGAGGAGGGAGGGTGGAAGCAGGGAAGGAGAAAAAAGGAAACAAACTCTGTACTCCGGATCCTGGTTTCTGGCTGGACATCCTGCCCCGTGTTCCCAAAGGTCTGGGAGTTGAAAGATAGCCAGTTCTGTGAATCATTACATGAATCCATGACAGAAACCCGCAACACTGTAGATATCATCCTTGAATGGGATTGGTGTCCTCTGGATCGCGACAATTCTGGCAATGGGTCTGTCAAGAGTTCACCTGAATTGGGGGAAATTTCTGCTCATCCAGCAAAGAGTGTAGAAAATCAGAGACAGGAGAGGACATATTGGGGACTTCACACTCAGCACCACACTGCAAAATGCATTTTCATATTGGTCCAGGGGGAGGCGCTATTAATCACATTTTTCTAAAACATGCCTGTCAAACAATTATGTGCAGTCATAATAGTGAACATCATAGTCACAATAGTGAACATAATAGTCATAATAGTGAACATGATAGTCATAATGGTAAACATAATAGTGAGCTGGCCTTTCAATGAGATGTTAATGCATGCAAAAGGGCTCCCTGGCATTGTTTGCTGAAAAACTTGACCCGCCTTTAACACGCTTCTAAAGTCCTGAGAACGGAATTGCTAAAGTTAATTTCGCCGTTGGGTAACTGAATTTTGGCCTTGCACCGAATGAAATTCCCGGCCGCCAAGCTTCTGTCTGCTGACGGGACTGGGAGATTCCACTTACTGAGTGAGACCACCTGTCAGTTCAGAATTACGAGTAGATCGTTGATCTCTGCTCACTTGGGCCAGGGTGGAGATTATTTAAAAAAACAGCGTGACTGTTATGTTTGTGGGGGTTTACTTACAGTAGAGACAAAGGATAACCAGGTTGCCACACCGCAGGTAACTTAACCAGGTGTCAGAGTTTATTACAGAGGTGTTCCTTTGCTCGGTCTAAGATGGAAGGGAGGGAAAAGTCCCAAGTGTCTCTAATGATGTAATCGCGCACTGATGTGACACACTATACAGAAGGACATTGGTTACAAAACAAAATTCAAAAAGGAGTTGACAAATGAATCAAAGCACTTGTTCCCTTTAAAACTTGTAATTTTACACTGACTAAGGCACACTGCACCTGAACAGGTAGAGCTGTTCTGGTGAAATTTCCACTGGTTGACGATGGGTGGCAGGGCGGCACAGTGGTTAGTGCTGCTGCCTCTCAGCTCTAGGGACCCGGGTTCAATTCAGACCTTGGGTGACTGTCTGTGTGGAGTTTGCATGTTCTCCATGTGTCTGTGTGGGTTTCTTCCGGGTGCTCCGGTTTCCTCCCAGAGTCCAAAGATGTTCAGGTTAGGTGGATTGGCCATGATGAATTGCCCCTTGGTGTCCAAAGGTTGGGTTCAGGTACAGGGGTTACGATGATAGGGCGGGGAGTAGGCCGGGGTCAGGGTGCAATTTTCGAGGGTCGGTGCAAACCCGATGGGCCGAAAGGCCTCTGTCTGCACAGTAGGAATTCTATGAAATGAGGAGGATATTCTAACCCATTATTATTTACGTGCCAAATGTTCCCATGATAAAAAAATGATCGGTTTCCTCCATCGGATGTCCTCAATATTGCAGCTAAAAACCAGGATATGTTAGAATGCTCTCTTTCAGTGCACAGGTCAGGAAATTGTCCATTAATTTACATTTTACTAGTGGTCAGCAAAAAAAAAGGAATTTGAATGATCCTTTTCCTGAAATAAATTTTGTGCACTTGGTGAAGCAGACTTCTTCCATTATTAACGTTGAGTTGCTGCTGCATTGCCCTCTTTAGGGAGTGTCTGTAAATGGCAGCCTGCGCTCGAAAGTGAGTGGTGGCTTGAAGCTGACCAAGGAAGGGAGGAATGGTTAGCGGGGCAGGATGGAGCAGTGGCCAGGGAAAGATGGAAGGGATTAGCTGCCTGGGTGCCCTTTCAATATGACACCCGAACCTTCAACCCCATCAGATATTGGTGACTTCCTGCCTGCCCCCGCAACGAGAATCATTGTGCCCCACATTGGTAATGAGCTGAAGAGTGCGGGATCATACGTTGTCAGCTGTCCCACCCACACCCCGCCAGCAGAAATCACCCCCATTTCTGCTCTCGCCTCTGAATTTAGACTTCAGAATGGAAAATTCCAGCCAGAAAATGCAATAAATAGCTGGTGTGGGAAGAGGAAATGTATTGCAATGAATAGGGCAGATTAGACAACTTTGCATCTTGTATCTATCCCCTGTGCTCACTGACCCGCATTGGCTCCCGGTGAAGCAACATTTTTCATTCGACAATTCTCATCCTCAGGTGGAATTTTATGTCGTCTCCCATGACAAGTCTGGTGTCGGTGGGGCATTTAATCTGGTAGGAGGGTGGCAGGTGGGGGCACCCTCACCTTCCAGTCACTGCACCGATTGAGTCCTTTGCAGGAAGACCCATAGATGAGCTTCTCACCCTGTGACCACATTGAGGCTCTCAAGTAGGAAATTAATGTCAGCTTAAGGGCCTCACCCTGCCTGCACTGGTATTCATCAAACAACGGGCAGAGGACATGCCATGCTGGATGCCTGGGTAGCGAACCCTATTGTGGTGGTATGTATTAGGGGTAATACGGTACACCACGTGTCGACAGGCTATTGGTGGAGGGATGCCAGGTCCTGATAGGATCTGCCACCTACTGGACTCCACCCAGAAATGCCGGTATAAGAACCCAGTTTTTCCCTCCATTTCCCTCAGCAGCTGCATTCTGTAACCACGCTGCTGGGGATAAAGTTCTGCTTAATAAAGCCTTCAATTGACATTACCTCAAC
This sequence comes from Scyliorhinus torazame, assembly GCF_047496885.1. Lineage (NCBI taxonomy): Eukaryota > Metazoa > Chordata > Chondrichthyes > Carcharhiniformes > Scyliorhinidae > Scyliorhinus > Scyliorhinus torazame. The sequence continues at coordinate 14,130,370 of NC_092717.1, read as the reverse complement.
CTGCCTCGCGTCATATTGACGGTGCTACACCTATCGGGGAGGTTTTTGGATTCCCCGGGGGAACACTCAAAGCCCGATTGAGGGGAGGGGGAGAGGCCAGAAGGAAACAAACAGCAAAATAGGAAAATAAGAATACTGGTCGGAAACATTTGTTCCTTCCGGGGAGCCAGCCACCTGCCCTTATTGCTGCCCCTCTCCCCTTGCTGCGGCTGCGACCCCCCTGCTTGTGATCACCCCCCATCGCAAGTGCCCTCCCCCACACCCCAACCCCCCCCACACACCTCACCCACCGCCCGGCCATCACTCACCTGTGCCTGGGTTCATTGGTGACCCTCGAAGTGGGGGTTATGTGGTTAAGGGCGACTCTGTGTTGGGGTCCGGGTGCCTTTTAAATACAGGATTTGATGTGAGCCTCGCGGATGCATAATTAATGAGCTGAACGTCGCACAATTCAACGGGATACCCTGCAATGCTCTGCGTTGGCCGTCGACTCTGACTTTCCACCCCCACCACAGCTCTTAGTCCCAGAGCGGAAAGATTCCACCCGAGGTATTACATGAACGTCAGGGTTTTTTTTTGCAGTCTATAACAAGTTTTGACTACCTTTGGTCCCTCAGCGTACGTTTTCTGCTTTGCCTAGCTTAATAACATCTCTGCTCATTTGTAGGCAGATGCCTGGTCCTTGAACCCGTGGAGCTTCTGATAACAAGAGCAGACAGGTTTGCATTTATATGGCGCCTTTCACAATGCCCCAAAGCATTTCACAGACGAGGAAGTACTTTATCAAATATTGCCACTTGTTGTAATGTAGGAAACACTGCAGCTAATTTGCACACGGCAAACTGTCAGAAAGTGAGAGGTGACTAGATAACCTCTGTAATGTCAATTGAATGATAAATATTGGCCAGGGCACCAGGGAGGACTCCCTTGCTCTTCTTCCAAATAGTGCCATGGGATCTCGCTACCAGAAAGAAGGCATCACCAATGATGTGGAGCTTCCTCAGTGTAATAATAATAATCATTGTTAGTGTTACAAGTAGGCTTACATTAACACTGCAATGAAGTTACTGTGAAAATCCCCTAGTCGCCACTTTCCGGCGCCTGTTTGGGTACACAGAGGGAGAATTCAGAATGTCCAATTCACCTAACAAGCAAGTCTTTCGGGACTTGTGGGAGGAAAACCGGAGCACCCGGAGGAAACCCACGCAGGCAGAGGGAGAAGGTGCGGACTCCCCACAGACAGTGACCCAAGCCGGGAATCGAACCCGGGTCCCTGGCACTGTGTGGCAGCAGTGCTAACCACTGTGCCTCACACAGGAGTATCGGCCTAGATTTTTCTGCTCCAGTCTCTGGAGTGTGACTTGAATCCTCAACGTAGTGACTGACCGTCCAAGAGAGCCGCTGATCCATGTTTGATGCCATGGATGATGGGAATGGATAGGGTCATGGCATAACTGGGCCTTGCCCCAAATTTCACCCCTTCCACCCAGATTGTACAATCCATTCCCCCGTCCCCCAAGAGGGGAGAAATGTTTAGCGCTCACTATAGCCCCTGTCAAAATGTCAGACAATAGTTATAATAGATACCGTAGATAACCATTCTCACTGCAGGGCCTCTCGAAAATTGACCTCGAGGAATATTCCCCTTCACCATTAAATGTGGGCATGTGTGTGGTTGTGAAAGGACAAGGCAAATTATTGACCCTATTATATGCACGTAAAGGATATAATACAATTGCAGCATGCCATTCTATAGATGTAATGTATCCTGATTGAATTAGCTATACCTCTTAATCCTTTCAAATTAAAACAACCTGCTCAAGTTGTTTCACTTTCGAAACCTGTTTGACCAGGAGTGGAAGGTGATAGAAACATAGTGCAGTTTCCAAGCTGCAGGACATTTATTGCATAAAAAGATCAAACCACTTAATTGTCATGCACTTTAAAATGATTCAGTAACTCGCTGGTTAAACCTTTATGACCCAAAGGTACAACCTATCGAAATAGCTCTCGTTGTGCTCGAAATTGAATTCAATCCACTACAGAGCCACCATCATTCACTGGGTGGGACAGTCTCTTGAAAGTGCTGATCACATTTGACCATTATTGGCTTTGGGGCATTTTTTTTTGTCAGCTCCCCTTCCCCCCCGCCCCCCCCATCAACCCCAATTTTGTTTTAACCCTTTAAGTACCACGCAGTCCACCTGTGATTTGTAAATGACAGCTGAATTGGAACGCTCTTCAAATAAACTCAAAAAAGATTTTTATTTCTACCTTCCTTCCACTTGTTGTTTAGTATTTCATGGGAACTGTACAGCATCTGGGTACAGCCATTTAGAAACACTTCAAGATGTCAAACAGAAAGAGAAGATCAAGGAGCATATTTTCTGTATACATCATTCTGTCTATTAAAACTAGACAGAATCCCAATGACATTAAAGTTAATACTAATTCCCTGTAACTTCCTTTTCAGAAGGGGCGACTGATGGTGGCAATCTTTAAGTATCTTCTGTCTATGATCAGAAAGCTAGATTTCTACGGTGTTAAAATATTGGACTTCCCGATGGGGAAGTAAGAGGCTGGAAAATGAAAGGAGCCAGATGAACACAGATTCTTAGGTCAAGAAACACAGTTATTATACAGCAAATCGTAGTATCATAGGGTTTACAGTGCAGAAGGAGGCCATTCGGCCCATCGAACCTGCAATGGCCCTTGGAAAGAGCACCCTACGCCTCCACCTTATCCCCCAAACCCCGTAACACCAGCTAACCTTTTGGACACCGAGGACGGAATTGAACCTGAGACCCTGGAGCAGTGAAGCAGCAGTGCTAACCACTGTTCCACCCTGCCATTGGCCAGATAATGACGAAATCCATACTTAAATACCACTCCTTGTAGTGTCCTTTTTGTACTTGGAGTGAGTGCAGTACGGTGTTGAAACGAGCCCAGTCTCCACATTCCGGCGCCTGTTCAGGTACACAAAGGGAGAATTCAGAATGTCCAATTCACCTAACAGCATGCCTTTCGGGACTTGAGGGGGAAACCGGAGCACAAGGGGGAAACCCATGCAGACAGGGGGAGAACGTGCAGACAAGGCACTGACAGTGACCCAAGCCAGGAATTGAACCTGGGACCCTGGCGCTGTGGAACAACAGTGCTAACCACTGTGCTACTGTGCCGCCCAGAAAACCTGACTATTATTGGACTTTGTGTGATGGCCGTTTCAAAATGTTTGTCATGCTCTTTCAGATATTTTACGGCTAAAGTATATGCTGCAACAAAAAATATTAAAGTTTTTTAAAATTATGAGTAAACAGGAACATAAGAAACAGGAGTCAAAGGGTTTTGTGTTGCTTTTGACTGTCTGAGGAAGGTTGGAGAGAGAGGTATGTCTGAATAATAACTGTTTATTGGATGAACGTAAGTACAAGATTCAGGCTGGGATTTTCTGGTCCCAGCCAAAACCGATGGACATTTGGCTACCTCTCCGAATTTTACATCCTGCAGAGGTGTGTTATGGGTCAGGGTTTAGAAAACAACAAAGTATATTGTGGCTTTCACCTGACCTCTAACTGTTGATTGATTTTGGTTACGATGAGCACAAGACCCTGTTTTCAGGTGTTATTCAACAGAGTGCTTTAAATCAAAAAGCAAGCTTTATTCTACGAATTTAGTTAACATTTGTATAAACACACACAGTAAGAGTTTTTATCAATTACAAACATCGAGATCTCACACAGCTACAGTAATCAATGTATAACTCTTAATGAATTCCCCCTTAACTGTTCCAATTCAATAACAAAATCCTAGTAAAACCTAAAAGCCTTTCTCAAAGGCGTGGCCCAGCACATGGCATTCTTACTGGGATAAGACTTGTTTTGATACTCTGTTCCCCTTTTCATCCAGCAGGTTTGAATTCCTTCCAGAATACAATTATCTCTTTTAAGTTACCAAGCAATCTGGAAACAGCTTTTAAAATGAAGATAGAGAGATACTTCTTTCCACCGATGCAGTTCAAACCAGTCCAAACTCAAAGCGAAAGTAAAAGCTCACAGAGCCAAAGCCCAGCTCCACCCACACAATGATGTCATGTGATAAGACAAAAACATTTCTTTTTTTTTTCTTTTTAACTTTTAGAGTACCCAATTCATTTTTCCGATTAATGGGCAATTTAGCGCAGCCAATCCACCTACCCTGCACATCTTTTGTTTGTGGGGGCGAAACCCATGCAAACATGGGGAGAATGTGCAAACTCCACACGGACAGTGACCCAGAGCCGGGATCGAACCTGGGACCTCGGTGCTGTGAGGCTGCCGTGCTACCCCCTGCGCCACCCTGCTGCCCCACAAAAACGTTTCTTAAAGGGACACTCCCATGGCAGGTGGGACCGGAATATCCCGGCCAAGTATCACTCAGTCTGAGCCACGAGCATTCTCCTTCTTGATACATAGTCAAGTGGTTCTCTCTTACATCATCATGTAAAGTGGACTTATTCCCCAGTCCCTCACATGAACGTTCCAATACTACAAAGTGTAGGGCACCTGGCCCTTCATGTCTGTTCCGCCATTCAATAAACTCATGGCTAATGTTCTGACTCAACTTCACTTTTCTTCCCAATCCCCACATACCTTGATTACTTTTGTATCCAAAAATAAGGAGAAACTGTTTCCACTGGTTAGTGGCCAGAGGAAAGAGGTTTAAACTTATTGCCAATAATTCCAGGAGGGAGAGGAGGAGGTTTTATTGTAACTCAGTGAAGATGATCATCTGGAATGCATTGCCCGAAAGGGCGTTGGAAGCAAATACTTAGGCAAATCTTGCAAGGGAATTACGTATTACATTTGCAAGGCTGCGGGTAATGAGAGGGCAGTGTGATTAATTGGACAGCTGTTTCAGAAGAGTCGACACAGGTAAGATCGGCTGAATGGCCTCCTTAGTGCTGTACGATTGTAGGGATGGAAGGGTTCCCACAAAGTTCATCACAATGGCCGAGATTCTCTGCTCCAGATTCTCCGCCAGTGGAGAGTTATTGTAACACTGGCGTTAGGAACGTCACCGGGGAGGGGTTCACATGGATTGACAATGTGAAAATTTGCATAACGGCGAACACACCAGTTTCCTTGCAGTTATTGGAGTTGGGCCACCATTTTGAATGGGTGCCCCGATCACAGCGGTCAGGGACAGGCCCCCTCCCCCCCAAAATGCAAATGTTGACCCCCCCACCCAGTCAAAGGAAAGACCCCAAGCCCTTATCAAAGAGAAGCATCTCCCCCCCAACACAAGAATAGTGGGTCACCTCCCACACCACGCACGCAAGAGGGTGACCTGACCCTCCCAGCTGACCCCCTTAGCCCCCCAAGTACTCCCTCCACCCGCCCTCAGCACCCCACCTCAGTCACCCACTCTTCAACCATCCTCCCAGGCCTTCGCTTCAGTCCTCCCCTTTCAGTTCCCCTCCTTCAGTTCCGCCCTTCTGTTCCCAACCCCTGGCATGGCCAATGGTGCACTGCCCCCTGGCACCATGGCACTGACACCCTGGCAGTGACTCCCTAGCCCAGCGTGATGGACCCCAAGTGGAGTCAAGGGGGTCAGCCCATTGCTCACGAGTCCCTCTGCTGCTGCCAGGATCAACAATGCTAAGTGCTTTCTGCAGTCAGAAAAGAGAAAGTGAAACTACGTAGCTGCTTTGAAGTGGTAAGCAGCTGTCAATCATAACAAGAATGTTTATAAACACTGCTTTAGGACAGGGTTTTTCAAACTGTGCGTCATGACCTAAAGAGTGATCGGTCACGGCATTCCCGATTGCAGGGGAAGCTTCCAATGGTCATGATCGGTTTTTAAGTTGAGAATGCTGGTCGCGACAGGTTGTTAAATTCAGAATGCAGGCCGTGACTGGCTTTTAAATAGAACGATGCAGTCTTCCAGCTAGAAGTGGCGGCAGAGAGCAGGGCACGCACAAGGCATGTTCACTAACGTCATGCGAACTGTACGTCTGTGCTTTTGCCGCAATGTCATGGAGGAGAGATTGCTTCATTTTCTCGCTCCGAGCAAGCAAGCAACAGGAATGTGAAGAACCAAAGAAAGAACTGAAATTGGGAACAAGGCAGTGTAAAGATGATCTCTTGAGGTATGGCTTTGTTAATTGTACCAATTCAAATCAGGATGCAAAGCCCATGTGTGTTACATGCAGGGAGTACTAGCAAATGAAAGTTTAAAACCCCCAAAACTTCAAAGACATTTGAAGACTAAGTTGCATGACGAGTTTGAGGATGGACCTCTTGATTTTTTTCAAAGGACGCAGCGAGAACTTAAATCATCACCTGAAGTCCTTAGCAGAAATGTAACATTGACTGACAAAGGAAGTGAGATCATGGGGAACAAACAGGCTCACCTGTCCCATTGAAGGTAAGCAAAAATAGTGGATCGCAAAAGTTGGCCAGTGTGGGTCGTGAAGGTCAGCCGCCATGGGTTCCGAAGGTCGGCCGATTCACAAAAGTGGGTCCAGGGAAAAAGTTTTGAAAAACACTGCTTTAGGATTCATGGAGGGTACCTCAGATGCATTCAAGCATGAAGGGAAATATAAATAAACAAACGTCCTGGCACCTGTGATTAAACCATTAAACTGTCAATCAAAGGCAGGTTAAAGTTGCTGCACTGATTCTTCCCTGTACTGTCTGGTCTTCTCATCAGCTGTCAAGCAGAGCAATTCAGAGTCAGAAGGCCACTTCAGAGTTAAAATCAGCTTGTTTGAATGTTCCCGCTGGCACGGGGTGCGGAGCCTGCTGTGGCTGGTGGGGCGGGATCAGAGACTGGGGACAGGTCTGGCGCCCGGCGCCGATCTCATTTTTGGCCTGCCATGGGATTCTCCGCCCAATTGGGATTCCCGATCGTTCTTTTTATAAATTTAGAGTACCCAATGCATTTTTTCCAATTAAGCGGCAATTTAGCATGGCCAATCCACCTACCCTGTGCATCTTTGGGTTGTGGGGGCGAAACTCATGCAAACACAGGGAGAATGTGCAAACTCCACACGGATAGTGACCCAAGGCCGGGATCGAACCTGGGACCTCGGCGCCGTGAGGCAGCAGTGCTAATCACTGCACCACCGTGCTGCCCTTGGAATCCCGATCTCCGCGGCGGGGAGCAGAGAATCCTGCCCAATGTCTTTGCGAGTTTGTGAAACAGAATAAAGAACCGAAGAAATAGATCAAATAATTAAAACGATACGCTGGAGAACAAATTCAAAAGAAAGGATGCGCACCCACGTCCTTATAGCCACATTATTGAGTGAATGCATTGGAGAAAAGACAGAAATAACACTTTATAGATTTTGCTGTAGCTGTCCCTTTAAAACAGAGAGCGGAATGTCACGGTAAAGGACCGATGGCCCCTTTGCAAATCAGTATCATTATATCTCATGTCACGTCTGTGTGTTCATGGCGGCTGACAGGTTATGGAGAAAATCAGCCTCTCGCTTCTGTATTCCTGCAGTGGATGACTTTGGGTGACTCCATGCATGTGTCTGCTCTCTACAGGATAAGGCCAGGCTCAGATGTTTATAATGTTCTGACTCAGTCGCGCCACCAGAGTTGCCAGCAAATAAACCGGTGTTTCATGTTTTGTTTGGGATAAATCTAACTTAGATTTTTGAGAGTTCAGGGAGTGGACCAGAAGGATTGTTTCGCCTCTCTGTGTCAGTTACGATTACCAGAGCGGTAATGGTACGAGAATTACAATTTACAACTTTGCACTTGGATAGTGCAAGGCTGTTTTACGTCGATTTTCTGCAAATGAAAGAGAGGCTTGTATTTATATGGCACCTTTCATGACCAGAGGCCATTTCTAAGTTCGTTGTAGCAAATGGCGTCCTTTCGAAATGCAGCTGGAATGGAATAAACGTAACAGCCGATGAGTGCATAGCATGCTCCAACTAACAGCAGTGTGATGATGACCAGGCAATGTACTTTTGCGATGTTGAATGTGGGATAAATTTGAGCCAGGACACTGGGGGGCAACGTGATGCGCATTTTAAAAATAGTGGCGTTGATCGATTCCTACTGCTGAAAAGAAAGACAGTGCTGCCAAAGTTTTTTAACTTGCACTCATCAGGACAAACACAAGAAATTGCAAACGATTGCAATGGTTTATACTACAGGAGAAAAGGGCTCTGATTGGTTGGTAAATCTCTGATGAGAGCAAGATGAAAGGCTTCAGGGCGGCACGGTGACACAGTGGTTAAAACTGTTGCTTCACAGCGCCAGGGATCTGGGTTTGATTCCCGGCTTGGGTCACTGGCTGTGCGGAGTCTGCATGTTCTCCCCGTGTCTGCGTGGGTTTCCTCCGGGTGCTCCGGTTTCCTCCCACAAGTCCCAAAAGACGTGCTGTCAGGTTGAATTGGACAATAAATATTCTCCCTTTGTGTTCCCGAACAGGCGCCAGAATGTGGCGACTAGGGGGTTTACAGTAACTTCATTGCAGTGTTAATGTAAACCTATTTGTGATACTAATAAAGATTATGAAAAGATTATTATTATTAAATGTCTCTCTTTGCAGCGATATTCAGGTTCTGTACTGCACCAAGCCACTGTTTATTATGTTTACCTGAGAGGGCGGGCAGGGTCTTGGTGCCATCTAAAAGTACCTCTGACAGTTCCGCAGTCCCTCATTGCTGCACTGGAATACCAGCTTCGATTTTTATACTCGAGTCTGGAGCAGGCCTCAAACCCGGAAATGTTTAACTCCGAGCTAAGATTGCAAGCAATTGAGCCAGGGCTGACACCTGAAGAGAGGGGCACTTTTTCCTGGTCATGTTTGCCTTTGCTACTGCCTGGAAATGCATGAATGAATTTGTCCGGTGTTCTTAAAATATTCATTCGTGAGACTTGGGTGTCGCTGGCTAGGCCAACATTTATTGTCCATTCCTAATTGCTCATAACAAGATGGTGGTGCACCCGCCGCTGCCTCTTGTGGACCACTGCAGTCCATGCGGTGTAGCTACACTCTGAGTGACGTTAGGTGTTCAAGGGCCAGGTTCAATCGAACCGCACTACTCACCTCGAGGCAGCAGAGACCAGGGTCTCCAAGGGAGACTCTCAAAATGTCATTGCCCACACAAGAACAACCACATCTTCATGGGGTTGAGGACCAGTGTCATTTAGACCTCCCCTAATGACATAATGGCTGCAATTCTGGAGAGTATTGAGAAGTGTCCTCTGGGCACCATCCTTGCTCGATATTTTGAGTAGAACGTTTCTTGTTGCGATATTCTGAAATTTAGCTCTAATAATTTCAGGACTGGAATCAGCAGTTTGGGAGCAACTATCCACCTCACCGAAAATCATAATGCCACAAAGGGGAAGTTCCAAGCAAAACGCTTATCCCCAACTTAGTCTGAAGTGAACACTTGCAAAGAGCGATACACAGGAATGAAAAGATCAGCAAGATCTTCAATGGGAGACTTGGTGGGAACAGCAGAATTAGCGCATTTCCTTTTAATAATAATAATCATTTATTGTCACGAGTAGGCTTCAATGAAGTTACTGTGAAAAGCCCCTAGTCGCCACATTCCGGCACCTGTTCGGGGAGGCCGGTACGGGAATTGAACCCGCGCTGCTGGCCTTATTCGGCATTACAAGCCAGCTGTTTAGCCCACTGTGCTAAACCAGCCCCTTTTGCAGTCGGAACAGCAGGATTGAAGTACACAACCTGCTAAGCATCCTGGGATATGTGACCCATAATTCCTCTGTTCATTTGTAGTTCCTTTCAGGGATGGTACAATGGGAGGTATAATGGTGACACACGAGGGACAAGGAATCAGATAATTTGATCAAAACAACTCCAATTTATCGTTGAGGGGGAAGTGTTGAATCCAAGTGAGATCTGCTCATGCCCATTTTAAGAGCTACCTCTCCCATTGACTTAAATTATAAACAGTGTGTGACATCATTTTCCTGGGTCCTGCTCTGTAGGGTCATGTTTTACAGGTTCCCACTGATTAAATTACAAAGGTAATCCAGGATTTATGGTAATTGCTGTTGCTTTGCATAAATAAAATACAAACGTAACTGTCCTCGTCCCAGTTGATTACAATATTAATTGAAGCAATTGATAAATTTAATTTAAATCGGGTAGATTATCATCTTCCTGCTTCCTTTTTATTCCAACTTGCTATTAAAGGTTTGAAGACTCCCACTGACTTATTTTGATAGCTGTATCTCCTTCAAGGATGTTTAATATAGGTTGTAACTCCAGCTGCTGTTGGACCACCTTCCCTGCCAGTGGATTTGGAGGATCTTGGGAGGACACCGCTGGAGGTACATCTTCAGTTTTGAGGTTCCTGCTGTAGGTTGTCCAAAGTCTCCGAAGGATACCACAGTATGGGGATCAGTGCTGGCCAGTAACTGCGTGGCCCAATTAGTCTCAGGTTTGAGACACTCGTCCTCAAACACTTTTTTTCCCTCAGTCGGCCGAAGGCTGAGTTGACGCATCGGAGGGCTGATACATTTAGTAATCTATGTCTACGCTGGGGGAGGTGGTGGCATAGTGGATTTTCCATTGGGCTACTAATCCAGAGACCGAGAGTAATTCTCTGTGACCAATATTCAAATCCCATCACAGGCAGTGGTAGACGTTTAATTAGATCATCTGGGGTTAAAGTCCCAATGATGGCATTCGAAAAATTATGGGCTGCACGGTCGCACAGTGGTTAGGACAGTTGCTTCACAGCTCCAGGGTCGCAGGTTCGATTCCCAGCTTGGGTCACTGTCTTTGCGGAGTCTGCATGTTCTCCCTCTGTCTGCGTGGGTTTCCTCCGGGTGCTCCGGTTTCCTCGCACAGTCCAAAGATGTGCAGGTTAGGTGGATTGGACATGATAAATTGCCCTTAGTGTCCATAAAGGTTAGATGGGGGGTTACTGAGTTCCAGGGATAGGGTGGAGGCATGGGCTTAAGTGGGGTGCTCTTTCCAGAAGTCAGTGCAGACTCGATGGGCCGAAAGGCCTCCTTCTGCACTGTAAATTCTATTCTATTCTATTCTATGTCCACCTTCGTCGGGAAGAAATTGTAAGATGGAGATGAGGAAAATTATTTTCTCTCAGAGAGGTTGACGGGCCTGTGGAATTTGCTTCCTCGGGTAGCAATGGTCGTTGAATTCACTCAAGACTGATTTCGATACATTTTTGACAGCAAGGGAGGCAATGGAAGACAGACAAGTAAGTGGAGTTCAGGTCACATTCAGATCAGCCAAGATCTTGCCGAATGGTGCAGCAGGCGCCAGGGGCTGAGTGGCCTATTGAAAATGAAAATGAAAATCGCTTATTGTCACAAGTAGGCTTCAAATGAAGTTACTGTGAAAAGCCCCTAGTCACCACATTCCGGCGCCTGTTCGGGGAGGCTGATGCCCCTAATTCATGTGTTTGTATGTATGTTCTTGGTAGAACTCCTGCTGTCCCTGTTTGAGATCAGGGGCGAAATTCTCCCCAAACGGCGCGATGTCCGCCGACTGGCGCCCAAAACGGCGCCAATCAGACGGGCATTGCGCCGCTCCAAAGGTGCGGAATGCTCCGCATCTTTGGGGGCCGAGCCCCAACATTGAGGGGCTAGGCCGGCGCCGGAGGGATTTCCGCCCCGCCAGCTGGCGGAAACGGCCTTTGTTGCCCCGCCAGCTGGCGTGGAAATGACATGTCGGGGCGGCGCATGCGCGGGAGCGTCAGCGGCCGCTAAAAGCTTCCCGCGCATGCGCAGTGGAGGGAGTCTCTTCCGCCTCCGCCATGGTGGAGACCGTGGCGGAGGCGGAAGAAAAAGAGTGCCCCCACAGCACAGGCCCGCCCGCGGATCGATGGGCCCCGATCGCGGGCCAGACCACCGTGGGGGCACCCCTCGGGGCCAGATCGCCACGCGCCCCCCCCCCAGGACCCCGGAGCAAGCCCACGCCGCCTTGTCCCGCCGGTAAATAGGTACTTTAATTTACGCCGGCGGGACAGGCAATTTATCGGCGGGACTTCGGCCCATCCGGGCCGGAGAATCGAGCGGGGGGGGGGGCCCGCCAACCGGCGCGGCCCGATTCCCGCCCCCGCCGAATATCCGGTACCGGAGACTTCGGCAACCGGCGGGGGCGGGATTCACGGCAGCCCCCGGCGATTCTCCAACCCGGCGGGGGGTCAGAGAATGACGCCCCTCGTAACAAAATGCAAATTATGGAGTCGCCTCCCTAGTACATAGGAATCAGCGACTCACTGAAAAGCTTGTTCCACCTAATCAGGATTTCTTTGGCCTTTGTAGCACATTCAATGTCTCAAATTATTTTTTTTAATAACTGTTTTTTATTGGTTTTTTGAACAAAGTATATTTACAGTTATGTACGCAGAATAAAAAATATATATACATAGAAGAGAAGAAAATACACACAAAGCAACTGGTAGGGTATTATGCACTAGCTCAACAACAGCAACTCTGTACAATTGGCAATATTATTTTTAACACAGAAGTAGGCACCTGTTTGTGTGGGGGTGGGTGGGGGGGCAAAACTGGGGAGGTACATATACATTTGGGTGCCGGAGAAACAATTACATTGGTTATATCCAATACAGAGAGGGCAATACGCGTATGAATCTGGTGTTGGTGTTGTTAATGTCTCAAATTCTAACTTTCCTTTCTACTTCAAACAATCCTTTTATATGGTGTTGTAAAGGGACTGGCTTAGCACAGTGGGCTAAACAGCTGGCTTGTAATGCAGAACAAGACCAAGCAGCACGGGTTCAATTCCCGTACCAGCCTCCCCGAACAGGTGCCGGAATGTGGCGACGAGGGGCTTTTCACAGTAACTTCATTGAAGCCTACTTGTGACAATAAGTGATTATTATTATTATTGTAACCCGCACATGGCCTATGGGGATGGACCAATTAGTCTCCCTGTAAGCCTCATTGAATACCAGCTTCCCTGCTGAGGGATGGGCCCCACCAGCGGAGTAAATGTATTCTAGCATAAAAGCCTGCCCAAGACGCGAGCCCAGCAGGTGTACTCTGCAATAAAAAAAAATTAATTTACGTCTCCCTGGGGACGTAGGTTGGCCACTAAATTGGCGATGAAGATGGAATGCAATACGCAGAGCATTTTTAAAAATTAGCTCATGGGACGTGGGTGCCGCAGGCTGTGCCAGCATTTATTGTCCATCCCTAATTGCCCTTGAGGGAGAAGTTAAGAGTCAACCACATTGATGTGGATCTGGAGTCACAGTCGGCCAGACCAGGTAAAGATGTCAGATTTCGTTCCCGAAAGGACATTAGTGAATCAAATGGGTTTTTACGACAATCGACAATGGTTTCATAACAAAGAACAAAGAACAAAGAAATGTACAGCACAGGAACAGGCCCTTCGGCCCTCCAAGCCCGTGCCGACCATACTGCCCGACTAAACTACAATCTTCTACACTTCCTGGGTCCGTATCCTTCTATTCCCATCCTATTCATATATTTGTCAAGATGCCCCTTAAATGTCCCTATCGTCCCTGCTTCCACTACCTCCTCCGGTAGTGAGTTCCAGGCACCCACTACCCTCTGCGTAAAAAACTTGCCTCGTACATCTACTCTAAACTTTGCCCCTCTCACCTTAAACCTATGCCCCCTAGTAATTGACCCCTCTACCCTGGGGAAAAGCCTCTGACTATCCACTCTGTCTATGCCCCTCATAATTTTGTATACCTCTATCAGGTCGCCCCTCAACCTCCTTCGTTCCAGTGAGAACAAACCGAGTTTATTCAATCGCTCCTCATAGCTTATGCCCTCCATACCAGGCAACATTCTGGTAAATCTCTTCTGCACCCTCTCTAAAGCCTCCACATCCTTCTGGTAGTGTGGCGACCAGAATTGAACACTATACTCCAAGTGTGGCCTAACTAAGGTTCTATACAGCTGCAACATGACTTGCCAATTCTTATACTCAATGCCCCGGCCAATGAAGGCAAGCATGCCGTATGCCTTCTTGACTACCTTCTCCACCTGTGTTGCCCCTTTCAATGACCTGTGGACCTGTACTCCTAGATCTCTTTGACTTTCAATACTCTTGAGGGTTCTACCATTCACTGTATATTCCCTACCTGCATTAGCCCTTCCAAAATGCATTACCTCACATTTGTCCGGATTAAACTCCATCTGCCATCTCTCCGCCCAAGTCTCCAGACAATCTAAATCCTGCTGTATCCTCAGACAGTCCTCATCGCTATCCGCAATTCCACCAACCTTTGTGTCGTCTGCAAACTTACTAATCAGACCAGTTACATTTTCGGAAAAGTTATGGTCCCAGCATAGACCCCTGAGGCACCTCACTAGTCACTGGCTGCCATCCGGAAAAAGATCCCTTTATCCCCACTCTCTGCCTTCTGCCAGTCAGCCAATCCTCTATCCATGCCAAGACCTTACCCTTAACACCATGGGCTCTAAACGTATTTAAATATCTCCTATGCGGCACCTTGTCAAAGGCCTTCTGGAAATCTAAATAAATCACGTCCACTGGTTCTCCTTTGTCTAACTTCCTTGTTACCACCTCAAAGAACTCTAAGAGATTTGTCAGACATGACCTCTCACATTGACTCAAAGCCGTGCTGACTCAGTCCTCTTTTACCATGCACTTCCAAGTACTCATCTTTCATAATGGACTCTAAAACCTTACCAATTACCGAAGTCAGGCTAACCGGCCTATAATTTCCCGTCTTCTGCCTCCCTCCCTTCTTAAACAGCGGTGTTACATTAGTCACTTTCCAGTCCTCTGGGACCCTTCCTGCCTCCAGTGATTCCTGAAAGTTCACTCCCAATGCCTCCGCAATCTCCTCAGCTATTTCGTTCAGAACCCTGGGATGTAATCTATCCGGTCCAGGTGACTTATCCACCTTCAGACCTTTCAGTTTCCCCAGAACCTTCTCCTTAGTGATGGCCACTGCACTCACCTCTGCCCCCTGATTCTCCTTGAGCTCTGGCAAACCACTGGTGTCTCCCACCGTGAAGACTGATGCAAAGTAGCTATTCAGTTCATCTGCCATTCCTTTTTTTCCTATTATTACTTCTCCAGCCACGTTTTCCAGTGGTTAAATGCCTATTTTTGCCTCTCTCTTACCTTTTATATATTGAAAAAACTCTTCCTATCTTCCTTTATATTACTAGCTAGCTAGCTTGCGCTCATATTTCATTTTCTCTCCCCTTATTGCTTTTTTAGTTTTCATCTGTCGCTTTTAATGGCTTCCCAATCCTCTGGCTTCCCACTAATACTCGCCACTTTGTCTGCTTTTTCTTTTGCTTTTATGCTGTCCTTGACTTCCCTCATCAGCCATGGATGCATCATCCTTCCCTTAGCATGCTTCCTCCTCTTTGGGATGAATTTCTGTTGTGCCTCCCCAATGGCCCCCAAAGACTCCTGCCATTGCTGTTCCACTGTCTTCCCTGCTAGACACCTTTTCCAATCACCTCTGGATAGCTCCTCCCTTATGTATTTGTAGTTACTCTTATTTAATTGTAATACCGTTACATCTGATTCCAGCTTCTCCCTCTTAAAATGCAGGATAAATTCTATCATATTGTGGTCACTGCTCCCTAAGGGTTCCTTCACCTTAAGATCCCTAATCAGGTCTGCCCCAAATCCAGAATTGCCTGTTCCCTAGTGGGCTCTACCACAAGCTGCTCCAAAAAAAATCTCTTAAATATTCCACAAATTCCTTTTCTTGGGACCCACTACCAACCTGATTTTCCTAGTCCACTGCATATCGAGGTCCCCCATGATTATTGTAATATTGCCTTTTTTACATGCTTTCTCTATGTCCTGATTTATTTGTTGCCCCACATCTTGACTACTGCTAGGGGGCCTGTACATAATTCCCATCAGGTTCTTTTCATCTTTGCGATTCCTCAACTCTACCCACAGAGATTCTATGCCTTCTGATCCTGTATCGCTCCTCGCTATCGATTTAACTTCATTCCTTACAAACAATGCAACCCCGTTCCCTTTGCCCATCCGCCTGTCCTTTCGATAGGACACATATCCTTGGATATTTAGATCCCAGCCCTGATCCCCTTGCAGCCACGTCTCTGTGATGCCCACAACATCGTACCGGTCAATCTCAATGTGCGCAACAAGCTCATTTACCTTGTTCCGTGTACTGCGCGCATTTAGGTACATCCCCCTCAGTCCTGCATTGACCACCTCCCTTCGCACACTTATCACTTTTTTTGCTCTGCCTGAGGGTGATGTTGTTCTCTTATTTTTGTTTTTTTTGTTCTCTATTTCCCCTTCCGTTATGACATCTTCTAAGCTCACATCCCCCCCACCCACCCCCACCCCCACCCCCCCACCCCCCCCCGCCATACTTGTTAAAATCCTCCCGAGTTACTCTCGCAATCCTCCCAGCCAGGATATTGGTGCCCCTCGAGTTTAGATGCAACCTATCCTTCTTGTACAGGTCCCACCTGCCCCGGAAGAGATCCCAATGGTCCAGATATCTGAAATCCTCCCTCCTACACCACTGGTTTAGTCCCGTGTTTAGCTGCACTATCCTCCTATTTCTAGCCTCACTTACATGTGGCACAGGAGATTACAACCCTAGAGGCCCTGCTTTTTAGCTTACTGCCTAATTCCCTGAACTCCTTCTGCAGGACCTCATCGCTCTTCCTGCCTATATCTTTAGTACCTATGTGTACTACGACCTCTGGTTATTCACCCTCCCCCTTGAGTGAGGGGGAACAGGAGGACGAGAAAGGTTGCAAGTCCAGGGATGAATTTTCCGTAATAATTCATGAGCCCCAGAAACAAGCACAGCTCAGTTGTATTCTCTGGTGTGGGGCCTGTTGGATTGTTCACACCTTCTCTTCCACCGGGTGTAGTCCATCCCGGTCCACGCGGGAGCCTATACAGATGACGAGGAAAGCGCGCGCTTCTCTTTTGAGGCAGACGCCCGATTCTGAAAAGCGGCGAGTACGTCTAAGTTGCTCAAGTGTTCCCCCTCTGTTGTACCCAATGTCATCCAAATAAATCATCAAACCCCTCAGAATGTTTTCCCTGACCCGCTGGGAAATGACGCAGGCCTGTGATGCACCGAAAGGCAATCTAGTGAATTCATGAAAGTCCCTGTGAGTATTTGTGGTCACGTATTGGCTGGACTCCGGTCTAACTCCAGCTGAAGATAAGCATGACTCATGTCATGCTTCATAAATGAATGACCTGCAGCGAGTATATCATACAAGTCCTCATTGCATGTGATCGGATACCTATGTCAATTTGTAGTCGCCGCAGAGTCGAATGGTTTTATCTGGTTTAAGGACGGGGACTACCGGTGCTCCCGAATCGGCAAACATTTACCGGCCCAATGATTCCGAGGCTCTCTAGTTGGCTGAGCTCTACCTCAACTTTCACCAGTCGTGCATAGGGGACCAGGCCGATATTTAGGCTCTTGTGTATTGTGAGCAGTTTGGGGCCCCGTATCTAAGGAAAGATGTGTGGCCTTGGAAAGGGTCCAGAGAAGGTTCACAAGAATGATCCCTGGAATGAAGGGCTTGTCGTATGAGGAACGGTTGAGGACTCTGGGTCTGTACTCATTGGAGTTTAGAAGGATGAGGGGGGATCTTATTGAAACTTCCAGGATACTGCGAGGCCTGGATAGAGTGGACGTGGAGAGGATGTTTCCACTTGTAGGAAAAACTAGATCCAGAGGACACAATCTCAGACTAAAGGGACGATCCTTTAGAACAGAGATGAGGAGGAATTTCTTCAGCCAGTGGATGATGACTCTGTGGAACCCTTTGCCGCAGAAGGGTGTGGAGGCCAATTCACTGAGTGTCTTTAAGACAGAGATAGATAGGTTCTTGATTGATAATGGGATCAGGGGTTATGGGGAGAAGGCAGGAGAATGGGGATGAGAAAAATATCAGCCATGATTGAATGGCGGAGCAGACTCGATGGGCCGAGTGGCCTAATTCTGCTTCTATGTCTTATAGTCTTATGTCCCGCAAAAGAAAAAACAGCGACAGGAAGAGGCGTTTACGCAAACAAAGGCAAAATTAACTTTGTCCAGCTTGCTGACGCACTACGGTCCCACCAAACTTCTGGTAATCACGTATGATGCCTTGCTGCGTGACGTTGCCGCCATGTTATCACACTGTACAGATGATGGAAGAGGGCGGCCGCTCACCTTTGCCTCCAGGATGCAGACCTGCGGGAGGTCGATGACCCGGACTCCGATATGTCGACTCAGGCGTCGGAGGTTTCTGAAGGTGAACCAGCCGGAGAGCAGCAGCCACTGGTGCTCACGCCGTGGCGGTCAGCAAGGAAACGGCGCCTGCTGCCCAGATAAATGCCTCCTGATCCAGCTCCTCAGGCGCAAGAGGTGCAACCATAGGTGAAAAATATTCCGGCCCCCTCCTGTTCCACCTTCCTCCGAAGGGTCTTCGGAATTTGGTGGAGGAGGGTTGTTATAATCCGCACGACACCTACGGGAATGGAACAATTATCCTCCCCGTGAGCCTTGTTCTGGCACAGGGACCTATCAGCGGAGCAAATGAACTCTGGCATAAAAGCTGGCCCAGAACGAGGGCGGAGCTAGTGTCGTCCCAGCTGGGACCTGGAGTGTACTGTGCATATAGATTACTCGGCAATAAAACAGCTTTCTTCATCCCTCTTGGACTCCTCTCTGGCCACTAAATATGGGATCGATAGGTTGAAAGTCCAGTTTCAGCCCACAAAAATTGATTAAATTCTTTCAATGTTAATGATTTTTCAGCGTAGTTCACTGGAGTTATCATCCATAAGGATGGATGACCTTGTGAGGGGTGCAGCACAGATTTACCAGAAGGATACCAGAGCTAAAAGAATTAAATCAGGAGGACAGGTTTCGCAGACTAGGGGCTGGATTTAAGAGAGGCTGGTGAGAGCCCTGTGTTGCCTATTGTTGGGAAAGCCCACTATATCATGCGCAAACTGGCACATAAGTGGACAGTAGATGGCTTGACAGGACCGAGGACCCTGGAGATATATGTTGTGTGGGGTCATACGCAAAGGATCACAGGAAAGGGGGTGGCGGCTGCATAGGCAATGGTGTGGCTCCCAGCAGATCCCTACCTTCAGTTTGGGGTACAACATTTGGCTTTATGTGATACGGAAGCTAGATTGGCAACCTACACGGGGGAACGGCTTGCCATAGCTGGGATCACTATGACCCCAGTGATATATGGGCATCAATCTGTAAGACTGCCATTGATGCGGTAAAAGGACAAGGCCCTAGTTTGACAGGCCACGACTGGTTACAATGCCCTCGCCTAGATTGGCTGTGGATTTTCAGATGTGTGCTGGAGGCCTCCATGAGGTGCTGGGAAAATACCCCCAAATTTTCCAAACTGGGCTGGGGAAAATCAAGTGAGCCATGGCAAAAATGCATGTTGACCCTGGTGTACAGTCTAAATACCGGGCCCACCCGGTAACCTATGCACTACAGGCAAAAGGAGCCACTGGAGGGCCACGGAATCATTGGGCCGGGAAGGTTCACCAATTCGGGAGCACTGGTAGTCCACGTCCTTAAACCGGATAAAACCATTCGCTTCTCCCGTCATTTCGATAAGGCAATGAGTGCCTTTGAATGAGAACCACTGGCCTCCGCTACCTGGCAGCCAGCAAGCTGCTCCACACAGGTTTGTTGGTTATCACAGAAATGCTTTGCCTCTGGCAAATGAGGATTCAATGAGCTTGATGTCTGACTGATTTGGCAAATGTTACCAGTGTTGGCGTAAAATGACCTTTTTGACAAGGTCCTTAGGAGAAGGTGACTTGCCCTGCAATGTGTATGGCTGTTCCCTAGCTCCGTGCTGGAGCTAACCTGACAATTAAGCTCCTATAGTCGACCTTAATTGGTGACAGCTTCCCTGTCCAGTTGTCGGCAGTGAAAGCAGCTCCCACCAAACAGGCTGGGGGAGATGTATCTGGGTCAGATTCGGACATTCCTGGTGTCCCTGTGGGTGAGAGCCAGACGTCTGGACCGCCAGCACACTGCATCAAACTTTCCTCCTGACACATTTCCTCCTGCTTTGAATCCAGGGGTAAGATGTTGCGGGGCACTTTATATCCCCACCTCCGAAATGAAAAGTTGTTTGTCAGCCCGCCCACACAAAACATTGGCTTCCCGCGGCGATATTACACTGGGAGCAGCATTATTTATTTCGGAGTGGGACTTCTGTCCCATCTAGGGGGGCAGGTCCTGCCGAGAGAGCTTCCTGCCAATCTGATTTGCTCATTGAAAGGTAGATTCTTGACTAACAAAGGAGTCAAAGGTTATCGGGGTATGGAGGGTAGGTGAAATGTGGTGTTGAGGCCATATGCAGATCCACCATGATCTTATTGAATGGCAGAGCAGACTCGAGAAGCCACTCCTGCTCCTAATTCATATGTTAGTTTGTTGATTGTTGGATCTCAACAGCGCCAGGATCGGATGTGGCCACTGCTGGGATTACAGGCAGTCATCAGGGAAGATGAATGAAGCCGTGACTTAAATTGAAGTCTGGGATTTTGGATGGGTCTTGTTGCCAGAACACCGTGAGGCAGAGGAAGGGTGCGGGATGCAGGATTGAGAGGTCAGCAGTGGTGGTGGTGGTCGGGGGGGGGGGGGGGGGGGGGCTGCTGATGGTTGAAGTGGGGCTGCAGTGGAATGATTTGGTGGGGAACTCAGGGCTGCCTCCAATCGGATCAAGGGACCCTCCAAAGTAGACAACTCCACTCTTTCTTCATCCCAGCTGGACATCGGCCATGTAGTGAAAGCTGCTAGGTCACCCACCATGCCTGCGCCTTCCTCTCCTGCAAGTAAAGTAGCGGCAGAGGTGGAGTGAGGCCCTCAAGCGGCCATTAATGTGGGCCTTCCCCTAAAAACGGGAGGCAAGACAGGGGATTGGCAGGAAAAGATGGTGAGAGGGCAACCCACCTTTCTTTACGAGCACCTCCTCCCAACCCCACCTTCAAATATGCACAGGAGGAGTGGGATGATTGTAAAATCCAGCCCCAGGTCAGGTGATGGCAGGTTCTGTGGAATGCCAGTGCTTGTAGGCCTAGTTGGTAATCAATGTCAGTGTTATGGGTCCGGGTTTACAGAACCCCAAAGTGTTTCATGGAGTTCAACCGGCCCACAACTTTTAATAGATTGTGGCGTGGGAAGCACACGGTGTACTCTCCAGGTGTGATACAGCAATTATGGACAAATGGTTTTTAAAACAAAACAATGTTTATTCTATGAACTCAAGTTAACCTTTTAAAAACAAACATTGAATATCTTAACACCCATTACTTCAAAGATAACCCCAAAAGACTACAACACTAAATAATCCTTCAAACTGTTCCTTTAAACATCCAAAAGACTTCAAACCTTCAAAAATAGACATGAGGTTACATTCAATATATTTATAGTCTTTGGATTTGCAGCCATCAACAGACCAGCTCTGTTTCTTCCTGCAGCTCTCAACAAAACACACAGACACTCCCAGCTTTCTCCTCAAACTGAAACCAAAAGCAGAAGTGAGCTCAGCTCCCCCCACCCTCTGACATCACTTCAGTAATATGATCAGCTCCATTTCTTAAAGGTACATTGCTTAAACATCTATTTCTTAAAGGTACTCTCACATGACAGCAACAATGCGCGCTGGAAGAAATACTGCTAC
Source organism: Scyliorhinus torazame (assembly GCF_047496885.1). NCBI lineage: Eukaryota > Metazoa > Chordata > Chondrichthyes > Carcharhiniformes > Scyliorhinidae > Scyliorhinus > Scyliorhinus torazame. The sequence continues at coordinate 14,108,702 of NC_092717.1, read as the reverse complement.
AAGTTTCATCACAGCATCTCCTGCCTCGCAACCGTCTCACTTCATTGCCCATCTCTGATAATTTTATGATGAATAAGCACAAGTACTCAAAGAAAACGGAACAAGCAGAGCATTTTGTTTCCAGTGCCACAGAACATTTGCTCCCCCCTTGCTCACTGCAGTGTCCAATTCCTGGAGACTCGAGGGCAATCCCGGCGAGCTGGCAACCCTAGAGTACGGCACTGCCCTGTTGTATTTTTTTTAATTCACTCGCTGTTTGTGTGTCCTCTTCAGTTTGGATCTCTTTTGAAGCTTGCGCAGCTTATTTTAACATTGGTGGTATTCTTGGTAACAGCAGTCGCTGCTTGTCTAATTGACAGCACACCCAGTAGCTCCTTCATTGGTCACTGCCTCTTTGTCACTGAATAAAACCAGCACAAAAGATGCCACATAAAACTGTGACTGTGCAACTGGTCATGTCACTGACCTTCCACCAGAGCTTTGCAGTTACTTAACTCCGACAGTTCCAATTAGAGATAATGCTGTCAAACATCAGTCTGCCGGCTTATAAACACCGGAATGCAGTACGATTTTCCTTTTTGATTTGTGTGTTTCTTCGTTCCTGACTTCAAAAAGATTCCATAGGCTTGATTTGCTCTCCAATATCTTGTCTAATTAGGCATTTTGTACAATATATAATATATGGGGAGATGCATAAATATTATATATTAATAATATAAATTAATAATAGAATCCTTACAGTGCAGGAGGAGGCCATTCGGCCCATTGAGTCTGCACCGACCCACTGAAAGAGCTCCCTACCTCGGCCCAATCCCCCGTTACCCCACCTAGGGGCAATTTAGCACGGCCAATCCACCATGGCACATCTTTGGACTGTGGGAGGAAACCGGAACATCCGGAGGTAACCCATGCAGACACGGGGAGAAAGTGCAAACTCCACACAGATAGTCACCCAAGGCCAGGATTGCGCAAGTAGAGGTAAAGGGGTATGATATAGGCGGGATTACGGAGGCATGGTTGCAGGGTGACCAGGGATGGGAATTGGGAATTGAACATCCAGGGTATTCAGTACATAGTAAGGACACCAAAAAGGAAAGCGCTGTGCGGTTGCATTGTTGGTTAAAGAGGAAATTAATGCAATAGTGGGGAAGGATATTAGCTCTGATGAATTAATATATTAGTATGGGTCGAGCTGAGAAATACCAAGGGACAAAAAATGTTAGTGGGGGTTGTATATGGACCCCAAAACTGTAGTGTTGTTGTTGGGAATGGCATTAAACAGGAAATTAGAGATGGTTAGCACAGTGGTTAGTACTGTTGCTTCACAGTGCCAGGGTTCCAGGTTCGATTCCCGGCTTGGGTTACTGTCTGTGCGAAGTCTGCACCTTCTCCCTGTGTCTGCGTGGGTTTCCTCCGGGTGCTCCGGTTTCCTCCCACAAGTCACAAAGACATGCATGTTAGGTAATTTGGACATTCTGAATTCTCCCTCTGTGTACCCGAACAGGTGCCGGAATGTGGTGACTAGGGACTGTTCACAGTAACTTCATTGCAGTGTTAATGTAAGCCTACTTGTGACAATAAAGATTAGTAAATTAAAGAAGGAATTCCTGGATGATTTTCTGGACCAATACATTGAGGAACCAACTGGAGCAAAGGCCACCTGAGACTACGTACTGTGTAATGAGAAAGGAAGAATTAGCAATCTAGTTGTTTGAGATGCCTTGAGCATGAGCGATTCCCGTCTGGCACAAATATAAAATGGGAAAAGTGGCCAAACCATGGTTTACAAGAGAAAGCTGGTATTAGATCCAAGGAAGAGGTATACAAATTGGCCAGGAAAAACAGCAGACCTGAAGATTGGGAGCAGTTTAGGATTCAACAGAGGACAAAGGGATTGATTAAGCAGGGGAAATAGAATGTGAGGGTAAGCTTGCAGGAAACATAAAAACTGACTGTGAAATCTTCTATAGACATGTGAAGAGAAAAAGATTGGTTAAGGCAAATGCAGGTTCCTTACAGTCAGAAACTGGGGAATTTATAATGGGGAACAAGGAAATGGCTGATCAACTAAATACATACGTTGGTTCTATCGTCACAAAGGAGGACAGAAATGACATACCAGAAATGTTGGGAACCCAGAGTTTAATGAAAGGGAGGATTCAAAGGAAATCAGTGTTCGTAGGGAAATAGCATTGAGGAAATTTAAGGGGTTGAAGACTGATACATCCCCAGGGCCTGATAATCTAAATCCCAGAGTACTTAAGGAAGTGGCTCGAGAAATAGTGGATGCATTGGTGGTTGTGGTGATGTGCATCAGTGTAAATGCATGTAGGCTAGCTAGACACTAGAGGGAGCACCAGTGACATCACACACACACACTCAACCAATAGATCAAGTAGATAGGACACAACCAATAGACATTCATGATACACAAGGAGGGCATTACACCAACCCATATATAAAGGACACCACACACATGATCTGCCTCTTTCCAGTGGAGACAGTCAGTGAGTACAGACACAGGGTTGATTCAATATCACTCCCACCACATGGATTGCAGCAACTGGTTAGTCAGTCTGGGTAGCTATAGTAGGATTAGCAGTAGTGTCGAACCCGAGTAATAGAAGTGTAAATAGTTTAATAAACGTGTTGAAGTTATCTCCACGTCTGAACCTTCCTTTGTCAAGTGCACCACAAGGAAGCCGCTTATGTTACACCTACAACATAACAAATCATGGTACCAGTAGTGAACTGTTTCAATCCACATAGCCATTCCTCAGCGTACAGTTACAACCAGGAATGATACCCAAGCAAGATGTTTGAGATCCGGGTTCCGCAGCAGCTCCATTGCCACGGCGATCTCCGCGAAAACTGGCGGGTATTCCGGCAAATGTTTGAAATCTTCCTGGTTGCAGCCGAACTAGAAGTGGCCGACGCTGAAAAGATAGAGCTTCTCCTCACCATCGCCGGTCCCAGAGCAGAAGAAATCTTTTAAAAATTCAAGTTCTCCAAGGGGCAAAACAGGAGCGACTTCCAGGCAGTCCTGGACAAATTCGGCAAATACTGTGAGGAAAACACACTCCAACCAGCAAGAAAAGGTAAGAGAAGCGCCAGTACTCACCACGAGGCCGAGATCCCGGAGCAGAGAACGATTTTGGTCGGCGGCCATCTTTCTAAAGGGTCTGTACTTGCTCAGTTGTGCGAGAAGCACGCAGAATGGGAAGGTCTGTCTGCGCATGCGCAGGATGCAGCGCATGCGCAATCGTGAAAACGGCCATCAATGAAGGAACAGCAATCTGCGCATGCGCAATCGCTTCCAACGCGCTATGTCACATGCGTCATGACATCAGAGGACCCGGACCACGTCCATTTAAAGGGGAAACATCCCAAATCAAAGAAAAAATCTTTTAAAGCCATAAAAGAACCTTCATTCACCTGGAATGGCAGCACAATGCCTCAAATTGAACCAGGAAATGAAATTAACCTCCGAAGAACCCAGCAACAAGCAGTTACCTACGCCCAAACTGATGATTCCGACCTTGAATAGTTTGATACCGACCTTTACATTTTCTCTGGACCTCGCAAGCCCAATGCCAGCTCCGACGCAAACAGTGATGATATGGTCCGAGAAGACTACGACTCAGACAAACCTTTCACCTTGGGAGGCTACCACAGTACCAAATCCGAACTGCAACTAGACACGTTGCACATTAGCGACCCCCGGATTGAATCCAACGCAGACGCGGATTCGTTCTTCGGATTTGAGGATCTTCAGCCCAGAAGATATGACATCCCAACTCGTGAGTGCAGGTTGATGCTGCAGCCTGAAACCAAGAGACAGAGTGCGGTACAAGCCCAGAGAGAGCGGCCTGCTGTCACACAGAGCGTGGTCCACGCACCGCTCAGGGTTCCCGACTCCAAGAAAGAAGACACGCAAGACTCCACACCGCAGTCCTTGCACGAACAAGAAGTGACTCCAGTGTCACAAGCCTCCACAGCGAGCTCGTGGACAGACTCCACGATAGAAGAAACGCAAGACTCCAGAGCGCAGTCCTTGCACACACAAGACGTGACTCCAGTGTCACAAGCCTCCGCAGCGAGCTCGTGGACAGCCTCCATGATAGAAGCAACGCAAGACTCCGACGCGCAGTCCTTGCAGGAACAAGACCATGTGGGTCTAGCAACCTCCTCTGACCAACTAGCAGCAGACGATGCAAGTCTGCCATGCTCAAGTAAACAGCAAGAAGACTATGACAGTCTACCACGCTCCAGTGCACAGCAGGGCGACCATGACGGTCTATCATGCTACAGTGAAGAACAAAGCGACGATGACAGTCCAAGCCCAAATGAAGGACAACAGCAAGACAATGACAGTCCACCCACATTGTTTGCACCATCAGATGAAGACTCTGACAATTTACCCAACCCAAGTGAACAACAAGCAGCTACTGAGGATCTACTCACGGTATGTGAGACGAGTGACGACAGCATCCCACTTCCCATGCAAGATGTACAAAGTGACAGACCTCTGCTACTGTGTACAGAGGCACTCGACAATCACTGTGAGACTACTGGACACCATGATACTTCCACCCTCATTCGCTCGAACCTCTCCACCAGTCAATGCATTCCTGCATGTTCCGACTCCAGACGTGCAGCGTCAAGAAATCTCAGCTGACTCCAGTGAACCTGCTAAGACTCCGGGTGGGGAGCATCAACAAACCAACACTGACTCAGTTAAAACAGACCAGACTCCAGATGGGGAGCAACCAAACGCCGACTCTGATTCACGTAAGCCAGACTTTACTCCAGACAGGGAGTGCCGCAACCTCAGTGATGGCACGCTCAGGGTGACAGCAGATGCCACAACGATAGGAGATGGATCACTTAACAATTACACTGGGTCAGTAATAACAAGCAATGGCTACAGTCCAAGAGGAATACACCAATATTCACCACAGCTAAATCCACACATGTTTTCCACACCAGCAGTGCAGCCAATGACAGCTCATGCTGGACAAACCCAGTATTCAGGCATACAGCAGCCAGCAGTCTATGCAGCATATTCTCAAACAGGCCAGCACTACGGATTGCCCACTAATGGAATCAAGACCGAAGGAGGACGACCACAAGCGCAATCTGCACTACAGACTGGATTCCTTAGTTACAGCCCAGGATTTGCTGCACCCCAGCCTGGCCAGACGACATATTCCTATCAGACGCAAGGTTCTAGTTTCGCACCATCACCAGGTATTTATGCGAGCAGCAATTCGGTTTCCAATTTGACAAGCTTCAACGGTTCTCAGCAGGATCACCCTTCCTGCACAGCACGTGGCCAGAACCAGTATGTACAGTCTTATCCAACTTCAACATATGGCACATCCATGACCTCGAATGACACTGTTGATGGTACCTCTTCAACGACAACACCTTATCAGCTACAAGATGCCATCCGACAGCACCATCACAAACGTTGAAAAAAAAGACTCCAAATCAGACAGCGAAGTGATTTGACCACTTCTTGGTTCCTGTGGCCACAGGGACGTTGATGGCGTTCATAACCAAGAGAGATATTTGACCATGATGATTGATGGTTTTTGGACTCACACAAATGATTTGGACTTAGTGTTTAATCACTGTTCCCATGACTTGTATATAACCTTCCCTTATCTACCTGTTCTTTGTTCAATTTTCTCAAAGTTTATAGAAAATATGTAACATATAGAAATGGGGGATGTGGTGATGTGCATCAATGTAAATGCATGTACGCTAGCTAGATACTAGAGGGAGCACCAGTGACATCACACACACTCAACCAATAGATCAAGTAGATAGGACACGACCAATAGACATTCACGATATACAAGGAGGTGATACGACCACAGGGGGGCATTACACCAACCCATATATAAAGGACACCACACACATGATCTGTCTCTTTCCAGTGGAGACAATCAGTGAGTACAGACACAGGGTTGATTCAATATTACACCCACCACATGGATTGCAGCAACTGGTTAGTCAGTCTGGGTAGCTATAGTAGGATTAGCAGTAGTGTCGAACCCGAGTAATAGAAGTGTAAATAGTTTAATAAACGTGTTGAAGTTATCTCCACGTCTGAACCTTCCTTTGTCAAGTGCACCACAAGGAAGCTGCTTTTGTTATACCTACAACATAACAAATCAGTGGTCATCCTCCAAGATTCTATAGACTCTGGAACAGTTCCTACAGATTGGAGGGTAGCTAACGTAACCCCGCTATTTAAAAGGGGGGTCAAGAGAAACCAGGGAATGATAGACCAGTCAGCCTGACATTGGTCGTGGGGAAAATGCTAGAATTCATTATAGAAGATTTAATAGCAGAGCACTTGGAAAACAATGGTAGGGTTGGACAGAGTCAGTTTGGATTTACAAAAGGGAAATCATGCTTGATAAGCGTACTGGAATTCTTTGAGGATGTAACAGTTGACAAGGGGGAGCCAGTCGATGTGGTTTATTCAGACTTTCAGAAGGCTTTCAAGAAAGTCCCACATAGGAGATTAGCGTGTAAAATTAAAGCACATGGGATTGGGGGTAGCGTATTGAGATGGATAGAAAATTGGTTGGCAGACAGGAAGCAAAGAGTAGGAATAAACGGGTCTTTTTCCAAATGGCAGGCAGTGACAAGGATTTGTGCTGTCGCTACTCACAATATCTATTAATGATTCAGATGAGGGAACTAAATGTAATGTCTCTAAATTTGCAGATGACACAAAGCTGGGTGGGAGGGTGAGCTGTGAGAAGGATGCAGAGATGCTTCAGTGTGATTTGGACAAGTTGAGTGAGTGGGCAAATACATGGCAGATGCAGTATAATGTGGATAAATGTTAAGTTATCACTTTGGTAGCAAAAACAGGAAGGCAGACTATTATCTGAATGGCTATAGATTAAGAAAGGGGAATGTGCATTGAGCTCTGGTGTCCTTGTACACCAATCTCTGAAAGTAAGCATGAAAATAGTCATGAAATGGCATTGTGGCACACCGGTTAGCACTGCTGCCTCGCAGTGCCAGGGACCCAGGTTCAATTCTGGCCTCGGGTGACTGTCTGTTTGCAGTTTGCCCTTTCTCCACGTGCCTGCGTGGGATTCTCTCGGGTGCTCCGGTTTCCTCCCACAGTCCAAAGGTGTGCAGTTAGATAGATTGGCCATGCTAAATTGCTCTTTTGTGTCAAAATGTGTAAGTTAGGTTAAGGGGTTATTGAGTGAGCTTGGGTGGAGTGCTCGTTTAGCAGGTCGGTGCAGACCCGATGGGCTGAATGGCCTCGTTCGGCACTGTAGGGGTTCTATGGTTCTGTGATTCTAGCTGCAGCAGGCAGTAGGGAAGGCAAATGAATGTTGGCCTTCATAATAAGAGAGTTCAAGTATAGGAGAAGGGAAGTCTTTCTGCAATTTTACAGGACCTTGGCGAGGCGACACCTGGGATATTGTGTACAGATTTGGCCTTTTTATCTGAGGAAGGATGTTCTTGCTTTAGACGGAGTGCAGCAAAGGTTTACCAGACTGATTCCTGAGATGGTGACGCTGACGTATGAGGAGAGATTGGGTCGGCTAGGATTATGTTTGCTGGAGGTTAGAAGTATGAGGGGGGGGGGGGAACGCATAGAAGCCTATAGAATTCCAACAGGATAGACAGGGTAGATGCAGGAAGGATGTTGCTGATGACACGAGAGTCTAGAACCAGGGGTCACAATCTAAGAGTACGGGGAAAACCATTTAGGACTGAGATGAGGAGAAAATCCTTCAACTCAGAGAGTGGTGAGCCTGTGGAATTCGCTGTCACAGAAAGCAGTTGAGGTATCTTTCCACGATGGAGACACCACGGTCCCTGGTGGAAGTTAAATTCAAGTAATAAATCAGGAATATAAAATCAGTTTCAATGATGGTGACCATGACAACTCTCACCGATTGTTGTTAAAACTCATCTGGTCCTCCAAGGGGAAAGAAATCTGCCATCCTTACCTAGCAATATGATTGACACTTAACTGCCCTCAGTCCAAGGGCAATTAGTGATGGGGAAGAAAGGCTAGCCTTGCCAGTGACGCACACATCCCCTGACATGTGTGTTGGATCTGGAATCTGGGGTCCAACCTGTCTCAATTTATTGGAAAGTCAACTTGACATTTTAAAAAACATTTTATTTGTAATGATGCTCAATATTGTAATGATTTAAAATGTCTTCTGTCTGGAAGAGATTTCTGTTGTGTGTGTGTGTGTGCCTCTGTGAGGGGGGAAAGGGTTGAGCAAATGCATTGCTGCTAATCTTGGTGCTGTATCTTTGAAATTTCGAATGGTTTATCTTCTGAATGGGAAAAGGGTTGTCGCGGATGTTTTAAATTATATTTGAGGAAAGTGGAATGACTTTGAAATTTGTTAGGTGGATGTTTTCTCGTTCTATTGTTCACGACATGGTTTCAGACGCTGTGAGGTTCGGAAGAACATAGGCCAGGTACTTTGATCTACAGGTCAAGCCAGCTGTTTCCAGTTCTAATCCAATTAGGCCTCTGCACGACATTAACATGGTATGTGAGGTTTGAACTGGTGTCCAATTAAGTTGATGCCTCAGCCAAGGTGCGCCAATGCATCTTTGCGCCAGTGCATCTTTGTGCCAGTGCATCTTTGGCATTGGTGGTCATGCCTTCAGCCTTTTTAGGCCCTAGGCCGTGGAATTCCCTCACCAGTGTTATGGGCCAGAGTTTAGAGAACCCCAAAGTGTAGCATGGAGTTCACCTGACCCACAACTTTTAATAGATTGTGGTATGGGGAGCACACGGCCCACTCTACAGGTGTGGTACAGCAGAAATGGAAAAGTATTTTTTAAAGCAAAACAATGTTTATTCTATGAACTCACGTTAACCTTTTTAAAACATACAGTGAATATCTTAGCAACCATTAATTCACATACAACCCCCAAAGACTACAACACTAAGTAAACCTTTAAGCTTTCCTTTTTAACATCCATAAGACTTAAAACACCTTTTACCAGAAGCACATCAGGTTAAAGTCACTGCTGTATTAATTTTAAAACACCAGGATCGATTTACAGTCTTTAGATTACAGAGAGAGATTCTAACACCTTCTGGCTGTGACTGCAGCTATCCAGCTCTGAAAATGAAACTAAAACATACCCTGCAGCAAACAGCCTAAAACAAAAGTAAAAAGCTGACAGACAGCCCAGCTCCACCCACTCTCTGACATCACTGCAGTAATAAACACCCATTTCTTAAAGGTACTCTCACCACAGATACTTATATACACACCCATTTATAAATACCCATTTCTTAAAGGTACTCTCACATGACACCAGGGATGGGAAATTCTCACCCGTGGTCAGCGCTCTTTCAATACTCTGTCAAGTTGTCCGTCCTGACCAGATGATTCCCATGGTGGGCGGGATTTGAAAATCTACCTCTAGGTCTTCCCAGATTTCTACGTCTCACTTCTCCTTCGAGTGGCTCTGTAAAACCTACCACTTGTACCAAGGGTTCTGTCCTAATATCTCTTTATGTGGCTTGGGGTCAAACCTGTTGATAATATTCCTACGAAAAACCTTGGGGCATGGTAGTAGGACCAATCCCTGTTCACCCATCATCGCTTTGCTCACTGACCTTATTTATCTCCCAATTTGACAAGGCCTTAATTTAAAAAAAAACCGATCATCCTTATTTTCAAATCCCTCCCTGTTCTTGTCCCTTCCCCATCTCGGTCAACTGCTCCATCCCTAAAAAGCTCTTCAGCGGAATTCCCCGTTGGCGGGATGCTCCGGTCTGCCGGCAGCGTACCCACGCCCGCGGGTAACCTGATGGGGTGGTCATAATGGGAAACCCCATTGGCCGGCTGCAAGAATGGAGAATCCCACTGTCGACGGGGCGGGGGGGCACACCATACCGGAAAACGGGGCTGGCGGAATGGATAATCGCACCCTTAGCCTTTTGCACTCCTCCAATTCAGGCCTCTTGAGCATCCCCGCTTTGAAGAAAATAACTTTTCATTTGCCTTTGGATGTGAGTGTCGCTGGAATGGCCAGCATTTATTGCCCATCCCAATTGCCCTCAGAGTTACTCGCTCGGTTATTTTGGTTAAGAGGCAATCGCAATGCTGTGACTCGGGAGTCACATGGTGGCCAGACCAGGTAAGGACGGCAGATTTCCTCCTGTGAAAGACATAGGTGAGCCAGATGGTTTTTTGGGGGGACAACCCAGCAGTTCTGTGATATGAATGAAACCAGCATTACATCAGATGTATTAAATGGCCGGTTAGCTCGGTTGGCTGGACGGCTGGTTCGTGAAACAGAGCCAATAGCGTGGCTAAATTCCCGTACAGGCTGAGGTTACCATGACAGTGCCACATTTGCAGCCTTGTCCCTCGCCTGAGGTTTGGTGACCATCACCACTAGACAGCTCTCAAAGGGTAGAGCAGCCAATGGTCCTCTGGGACTATGGTGACTTTCATAGTGGGATAAGTCACATCTGGAGATCACTAGGCTGGGCATCAGGATTATTATCCCAGTAACATTCCCGTTGAGTGACTGGCGCCCTCTGCCATCGGTGGGGCTGTCTAGGCCCTAAGCATTGGAATTACCCCTCTACCTCTTTCTCATTTTTGGACACACCTTAATTGCCCAAGAAACTTGCCTTAGTATCGCCTGAAGTGGCTCAGTGTCACATTTTGTTCTGAGAAATTCCTGTGAAACACTTTGGGACACTTTGACGCTGCATAAATGCGAACCATTGGTGTTTTAGCATTGGTGTTCAGGGTTTGCCGAATAGAAGTACGCTCCTGTGGCTGGGTTATGATGAAAGATCACCAGACTGAAAGATTCGCCCTACCTTGCCCTCTCCAATGATGCCACCTGCCTGCTGAGCATCTTCAACGTTGCCTATTCTTAATTCCGATTTTCAGCAACACTTTACAGCTTTAAACATTGCCGCTCTCGGCTGGTTTCAGCTCATGTGATTCATGCTTTGGCCTCAGCATCGTTCCGGGGAGCCAGAAGTTCTTGGTGACTAAAGCCCATTCATTGATGGCACAGAACCTCAAAGAAATCTGATAAAGGAACTCAAAGAATCACAGAATGACTCATTAGTGTGCGACTCAGAGAACAGATTAATGTGCCGGTGTTAAAGTACTATATTATGATCTCATCTACTGATTAATTTTTGCCTTTGTAAAGAATCATGCTTGAAATAATTTTGGACTAGCACTAGTGTTTTTCTGTCTTTTGGGAGTGATTGTTGCCAGGAATTTCCTTGAGGTCATTGCAGTTCTACTGCCGTCACTTAGCCATAACTTTGATAGAGCCGCAGATATGCACATCGCGACTGCATTTCCAGCCACGTTGTAGCGGTGGAACAAGGAGGGATCGCTGAGGAAATTTCCAGCTTGAGGGTCTGCCATGACACCCACTCTGCAACAACAACTTGCATTTGTTTAACGCCTTTAACATAGTCAAACATCCCATGATTCTTCACAGGGTGTTGTAGGCCAGGACTAAGAAACTCCAAAGTGTATGATGAAGCTCACCTGACCTATAACTTTTATGTTGAATTTGATTAGGATGAGCACAAGAGCTTTCACTTCAGGTGTGATTCATCAGACTTCCTCGGCACTTTTATCAAAACAAGGTTTATTCTAAGAATGTAGTTATATATAAAACAAGAAGTTGTTCTCAATTACAAACATGAAAAAACACACAACAGCTATGGTAATCTATGTATATAACTCTTAATAAAGCCTCCTTAGTAGCTGTTCCAATTCAATACAAAATCCAATAAACCGAAACCCCTTGCAAGGGCGTGGCCCAGCACACTGTAATCTCACTTAAATGGGACTGGTCCTTTCCCTGAGATCTGGCCTCCACCAGCAGATTCAAAACTCCTTCTGGATAGCAACTCTATCTTTAAAGTTACCAAGGCAGTTTGCCAATGTGCTTTCAGTTCACTAGAACAGCTGACAGCCACAGCCCAGCTCCACCCACAAATGACATCACTGAAGCCGTGCTACAAGCCATGTGGTAAAAATAAAACCTTTCTTAAAGTGACACGCACATCACAAGGGGCATTATCAAACGAATCACCACCTCCTCGAGGGCAACTAGGGATGGGCAATAAATGCTGGACTAGCCAGCGACGTCCACATCTGGTGACAGAATTAACTGACACGAAGGAAGATAGCTGTGGTGGTTCGAGGTCAATCGTCTTGTGGTAACCTGAGGCCACAAAGCTGGAAGTCGAATGCATTGCTTAAAAGAAGGAACTTCTTTAATGGGAAGAATAACTAAGTTTAACAATAACAGTAATAACTATGAAAACAGGAGCAGTAGTAAAACAGGTCCTGCTTGCAGAACACCCTTGCAGATTGCAAAAGCTCACTCACAGCTCACATGTGCTCAGAATCCCCAACAGATGTCAGTAAAACAGTAAGAGAAGGCTTATAAGAACACTCAGAACTCAAAATGATGCTCTGTAACACTTCTCTCCCTTAAATTTCAATCCCCAATCAGGGCTGAAATGCAACAAGAGTAATGTCTTAACTATTCGGATGTCTGTCAGGAACTTTGCAGTTGCGTTGCGGCCTATGCAATACCACTGGTGAATCTTGTAACGCTGGATCTGGGATCATAGGTGAGAGGATAGTTTGAGAATTTGAATTTGAACATCCCTCTTCCACTGTCGCAGCAGAGTCAACTGGCACACCTGTAAACACAGGAACCACTTTCTGGTGAATATGGGCAGCACGGCGGCACAGTGGTTAGCACTGGGTGGCAGGGTGGCGCAGTGCTGCCCACAGCTCCAGGGACCCGGGTTCAATTCCAGCCTTGGATGGTGATGACTAGCACGAGGGGACATAGCTTTAAATTGAGGGGAGATAGATATAAGACAGATGTCAGAGGTAGGTTCTTTACTCAGAGAGTAGTAAGGGCGTGGAATGCCCTGCCTGCAACAGTAGTGGACTCGCCAACATTAAGGGTATTTAAATGGTCATTGGATAAACATATGGATGATAAGGGAATAGTGTAGATGGGCTTTAGAGTGGTTTCACAGGTCGGCACAACATCGAGGGCCGAAGGGCCTGTACTGCATTGTAATGTTCTTTGTTTTATGTTCTATTGGGTGACTGTCTATGCGGAGTTTGCACTTTCTCCCTGTGTCTGCGTGGGTTTCCTCCGGGTGCTCCAGTTTCCTCCCACAGTTCAAAGATGTGCAGGTCTGGTGGATTAGCCATGCAAAATTGCCCCTGAGCGCCCAAAGGTTAGGTGGGGTTACTGGGTTACGGAGATAGGGTGGGGATGTGGGCCAAAGTGAGGTGCTCTTTCAGAGGGTCCATGCAGACCCGATGGGCCAAATGACCTCCTTCTGCACTTTGGGATTCTATGACTAGCCACAGCATTATTACCTTCTGCCACGTTATCTGTAATGGTTGCTAATTCTGAGTCACAATGTAAACGAATATGGTCTTGGTGTCTCTGAACAACTTTTCGGCAAACGTACTAACCCACCCTTCCACTTCCTCATCCAAGTCATTTATAAAAACCACAAAGAGCAGAGGTCCCAGAACAGATTCTTGCGGGGCACCACTGGTCACCGACCTCCAGGCGGAATACTTTCCATCCACTACCACTCGCTGTCTTCTTTCGGCCAGCCAATTCTGTATCCAGACAGCCAAATTTCCCTGTATCCCATGCCCCCTAACTTTCTGAATGAGCCTACCATGGGGAACCTTATCAAATGCCTTACTGAAATCCATATACACCACATCCACTGCCCGACCTTCATCAATGTGTCTCGTCACATCCTCAAAGAATTCAATGAGGCTTGTGAGGCATGACCTGCCTCAAGGCTGCATTTGACCGAGTGAGGCATCAAGGAGCCCTAGTAAAACTGGAGTCAGTGCTAATCAGGGGGAAAACTCTCTGCTGGTTGGAGCCATATCTGGCACAAAGGAAGATTGTTGTAGTGGTTGGAAGTCAATCATCTCAGCTCCAGGACATCATTGCAGGAGTTGCTCAGGGTAGTGTCCTAGGCCTAACCACCTTCAACTGCTTCACCAATGCCCTTCATTCCATCATAAGGTCAGAAGTTGGAATGTTCACTGATGACTGCACAATGTTCAGCACCATTCATGGTTTCTCAGATACTGTCCAAATGTAGCATGAAATGGACATTGTCCAGGCTTGGACTTGCAAGTTACATTCGCGTCACCCAAGTGCCAGGCCCTTCCTGTTGATTCCTTTTGTTTCTATTTCTTTTATTTTGTCTTTATCATTTTTAGTCCATGGATCATCAATGCAGACATGCCTTTAAGTCGAGCAGAGGACGTCAAGAACTCAAAGAGAACACTGTGTTACAAAGTTCTGTATTTTGGACAGAAGAACACAGACTTTATGGCACCCAAGACATTGGAGGGGGTTCCATTTTGATTGGTTGGCTGGTGACTAATGGATTGGCCAGGGACAGTATTCTACCCGGCAATCGACAGCGATTGGTTCCTGTCAGGTGGATCTTTTGGAGAGAATCCAGGAGAGACCAATGGGCCCTCAAGGTGGAAGCAGCCCTCTCTCTCTCTGCTCTGTTGCCTACTGTCTGAATGTAGAAGCTTCTAGACACTGAGAGAAGAAACTGTCTATGTCTCTCACGAATGCTGGCTCCCTGCTATTTCTGTGAGTCTAGTGAAAACCATTACAATCTGAAAGAAAATATATAATCCGTCTCAAAGTCTAGACTGAAGGTGAAACTAACTTGAAGATGTCATCTGAATCAAAGACTCTTATCCTTTTACTTTCATCATTATTTGACACCCCACTTTCCACTCTTTGTGTGTATGTGCGTGTGTATAGTGTGTGCAAGTTAAAAAGGGGAATGGGTGTTAGAGATTAAAAAATAATTAACCAGTTGTATTTCTTGCCTATTTAATTACAGTTACTGTTAATTAATTTTTTTAAATTGTGTTTAAATTTACAAACCTGGTGACTGGAATTATTGGGAAGCCAAAGACCTCGGGTATTTTAAAATAAAATAGAATTTCAACCTTGTTGTAACTCTGGGTCAAGTGGGGTTGGAATTGACCTTGCCCTGGCCCAAGGTGTCGTAACACCATCTCCAACAAGAGAGGGTCTGACCATCGCCCCTTGGCATTCAATGGCATTACCATTACTGAACCCCCACTATCAACATCCTGGGGGTTACTATTGACCAGAAACTGAACTGGACTAGCCATATAAATACTGTAGCTACCAGAGCAGATTCCTCCTTCAAGTTACCGCACCAGAATTGTACACCGTACTCCCAATGTGGTCTCCAAGCAGTATTACCATGATTCAGTGGTGAAACATTGCCATATAACGCCCGTGTGTTAAAGGTGCTATATGAATAGAAGTTATTATTGGGCGGGATTTTCCACCCTCTCCGCTTCCCCCCGCCCCCCCCCCCCCCCCCCCCCAGCGATGTAATTTCCTGTGGCAGAGGCGACCAGCCATTGGCTTACGGCGGTGTCCACGGAGATTTACATGGTCCGCACCCTCCGCCGCTGGGGAACGCGCCGCCCGGGGAACGTCCATCATCGGCGGGACTGGAAGATGCCAGCGACGGGAAGGGCCGGAAAACGTTGGCCATTGTTTCTTATTTCAGATTTCCAGCACCGACCTTGTTTCGATTTTGATAATTAGTAATTTCTGTATTTTCTAAGGGAGGATTTACAACTGGAAAACTCTGACAACACTTAAGATGCTGTTCAAACAGAAAATGAATTCGAGGCTACGGCAATCCCAGCTGCACATCCCAACATTGTGACTTCCACTCTAGGATTGAAATATCCCAGGGCTGGGAATGGTGGATTTTTATTATCAGTTGACCAGTAACTATAGCAAATTTGATACAAGTCTAAAACCAATATCATTTGGCTTTGATCTCTCTGTAGAGCTGTGAAAATGTAATGCAACACAATAACAGTTTGTGATCTTCTGCAGATCACTCGGCAGTGACTGGGCATGTGTCAAGATGAGGAATTATAATTCTCTGCCCTCAAAGACGTTTTTGGGTTGCGATACAGAATTTAAAACTCGCTAAAGGGCCTTGATGCTGCAGATGCAATAACAGCAACTTGCATTTACATGGCACCAATAATGTTATATTAAGAAAACACCTCGAGGTGCTTCACAGGAGCACGTTCAAACTAAATTAGACACCGCACCACATAAAGGTATGGGGCAGACTTTGTCAAGGTTTGAGGAGTGTCATAAAGGAGGAGCAAGAGCTAATCAGACAGCGAGGTTTCGGAAGGGGAATTAGATTTTTCAGATCCTGCCCAAAGTGGAACTGGAAATACCCGGCCTGAAGACAAGAGATCCTTGGCTGGCCTGTCCAATTTTACACGTGGCCCTCAATAATTCCTGCAGTGGGTGGGATGGGAAAATTCTAACCGGAATTCCTGAAAAAGGTAAAAAGAAAGATTTAGCCCCTTTTGTGGCACTTTCCAGCCAATGAAGTACTTTTGAAGTGTAGGCACCTATTGTTACTTTGAAAATGTGGCAGCCAATCGTCTCACAGCAAGCTCCCACAAGCGGCAATGTAATAATGACCAGACAGTCTGTTTTTGTGCTTTGGATTGAGTGATGAATATTGGCCAGGGCACCAGGGGAAGCAGCTCCACTCGTCTTCAAAATAGTTCTAAAGGATCTGTTGCAAGAGGCAAGAGGTTTCATGTCTTAAAAGTCAGCTCCCATAGAATCCCTACAGCGCAGAAGGAGGCCCATCGTGGCTGCACCAATGCTCCGTGAGGCAGCACCGTGAGCTAGCCACCGTGCCACCGTGCCACTGGCACACTACTGCCATTGCAGCTCTCCCTTGCTTTTGCACAAAAACATTTGTCTTGATTTTTGAGCTGAACCCGGAGCCGGGCATGAACCCAATGCCCATTGATGCACGGTTGATATAAGCCTCGGTAGCTGAGGATACAGTCAGAAGTGCCAGGGTGGAGGAAATTGAGGATGCACAAGTGTCCATAATTGAAGGAGTGATGCAGAGGTCTCAGAGAGTTGGAAGGCTGGAAGATATTACAGAGATAGAGAGGGCGGGTGCTTGGCAGAATTTGAAAATTTTCAAATCGAGGCACCAAATTATTTATTTATTATTATTTTTTAAATATAATTTTAAGAACCCAATTAATTTTTTCGAATTATGGGGCAATTTTAGCACGACCAATCCACCTACCCTGCGCATCTTTGGGTTGTGATGGCGAAACCCACGCAAACACGGGGAGAATGTGCAAACTCCACACGGACAGTGACACAGAGCCGGATCGAACCTGGGACCTTGGCGCCGTGAGGCAGCACTGCGATCCATTGCGCCACCGTGCTGCCCTGAGGCACCGAATTATAAGAGCCAATCAGGTCTGTGCACAACTGAGGCCAAGAGTTCACGTTACGAAATGCCAATGAAGCCCTCTCACTTACATTGGGATTTTGACCTTTCAGCTCTTCGAACGTTCTACATTGCTCTAAAAACGTAAAGGTTAGGAGCGGGAGTAGACCATTCGGCCCCTCAAGCTCTGGCATTCAATAAGATTATGGCTGATCATCTAGCTCAACACCACTTCACCACCCTATCCCCATGCCCTTGGATTCCATTTGCATCCAAACATCGATCAACCCGAGAATAGACCCAGTGACTGAACATGTTGAGCCCCTTGCCACAGAGAATTCCCAAGATTCACACACTGCTGAGTGAAGAAATCTCTCCTTATCTTAGTCCCAAATGGTTAACCCATGATCTGAGACTGTGATCCCTAGTTCTAGGCTATTCAGCCTCTTAGTATTTTGCCTGTGTTTTTAAAAATAAATTTAGAGTACCCAATTATTTTTTTCCAATTAAGGGGCAATTTAACGTGGCCAATCCACCTACCCTGCACATCTTTGGGTTGTGGGGGTGAGACCCACACAGACACGGGGAGAACGTGCAAACTCCACAAGGACAGTGACTCGGAGCCGGGACTGAACCCGGATTTCCGGCGCCGCGAGGCAGCGGCGCTAGCCACTTCGCCACCGTGTGGCCCATGTGTTTTTTTTGTTAATGGCTCCCTGTGCCTCTACCCAGGTCTGGAAGTAGCTCAGTGACATTTTCTCCACTCCCAGCAATTTCTCGAATGTCATGCAACTCTGTGTTTGGCAACTTATCAATGCCTTGACCTGGAATTAGTTGCTGGAGCATTGGGCATCGTCCAAGGTCGTTTTCTTGGAGGCATCTGAGGCCCTTTTAAAAATATATATTAATTACACGCTAAGTTCCTTGATAGTTACACCAGCGAAAAAAAATATGGGTTGCAGTCAATCAGATGCCTTTTTTGTGGAGAAGTAAAAACAAAACTGCTGGAAATGCTCAGCACATCTGGCAGCATCTGTGGAGTACAGAAGAAGAGTCACATTGGATTTGAAGCGTTAACTCTGTCTCCCTTTCCACCGAAATTGTCGGATCTGCTGGGATTTTCCAGCATTTTCTGTTTTTCTTTCAGAATTCCAGCATCCGGAGTATTTTGCCTTTTTTATTTAAAGAGCTGTGGCCACCACCTCTCCGCCTTTGGCTCAGAACCAGGGAAAGATGAGAGTCTGGTATCATCCTGGCAGATGGGTTTACAGTCAGCGGGGCAAGGTATTCCAGCTGTATATGCCAAAGGCGCGCACCCACCACAGGTTTCCCGGCAGCGTGGGGTGGATTCAATGGGAAATCCCATTGGGAGAGCGGGACCAGAAGATCCCTTTGCTAGCCAACCATGGTCCGTCTCCCACCGCCGGGAAACACGCCATGGGGAGGCCGGAAAATCCCACCCGGAAGCTCTCCTACAGGACCTCCAGCAAAGAGCAAACATCTTGTGCGAATGATCACTCTCATTCACGTAAATTCCTTTCTGCTATTTCTGTTGACTTTATTGAATCAAATTTATTTTTATTTATTTCTTTATTTATTTAATAAATTTAGGGTACCCAATTGTGGTTTTTTTTCCAATTAAGGGGCAATTTAGTGTGGCCAATCCACTTAACCTGCACATGTTTTTGGATTGTGGGGGTGAAACCCACGCAGACACGGAGAGAATGTGCAACCTCCACACGGACAGTGACCCGAATCAAATTTATTTCAATCCAGGACAGAACTTGTATTCCATGAACTCAGGAAAGTCAATGAAGTATTTATTGAAGTGTAGTTTCTGGTGTTAATGTAGGAAAGCAGTAAATAGTCCAGCAAGCTCGAACAGACAGCAAGGAGGTAATGACCCAACCACATGTGTTAGTTTCTCTTCCTGTCCATCGAAGGGGCCAAATAACGTAATTTCTTCACTGGAAGGTCTTTAAAAAAAAAATCATTTTGCCTGGAGTTGTCACTACTGGGAGCAGCAAGTTGAAAATTCAGCATTTCTGAACCAAATACTTCACAAATTGCCAGGAATCTTTGGTGGAATGTAAAAGTTTCATACATTACCAATTAAATACATGTACTGAATTTATGTATCAATAGAAAACAAAAATCAACATTGAATGGGTCATAATTAAATTATGGCATTTATGGCAGTTTTTACACCACAACTTTGTCGTTAAAACCATCTTCAAAGTTTAAAATGCGTAATATTAGAACAAGTTTTCAGCTGTTCATTTTTATGATAAAAATAAGCTTCTGATAGCACCTTCAGAATAATTTATCAATTTAGATATAGTGGTCGCAATTATAAAGCCTTTTCCCCGAATCAAGGGCATTATCCATAACCATGTAGTTCTATACCATTCAAACAGGTTTAGTTCGAGCAGATTAATGTTTTTCATTGAAATAATTATTTGGGGGGCAGCACGGTGGCGCGGTGGCTAGCACTGCTGTCTCACGGTGCCGAGGTCCCAGGTTCGATCCCGGCTCTGGGTCACTGTCCGTGTGGAGTTTGTACATTCTCCCCGTGTCTGCGTGGGTCTCGCCCCCACAACCCAAAGATGTATAGGGTAGGTGGATTGGCCACACTAAATTACCCCTTAATTGGAAAAAAATAATTGGGTACTCTAAATGTTTTTTAAAAAAAAATTATTATTTGGAAGTGTAAAGTGCAGCATGGTGTTTAGCTTTTCACTCCTGCAATAAAAACATGGCTCTGACTTTCCTTAATTTATGTTCAGGATTTTCTCCTGTTAATGCAATACAACTGGTAAAGATTGTGAGCAAACACATGGGATGTCAAAGGTGCCGCAGGTTGTGGAACCTTGGTTTAAAATCCCACCTGAATGACGGTTCCGCTGACACGCACTCCCTCAGTCAGCCTGGAATATAATAATAATAATAATCTTTATTCGTGTCACAAATGGGCTCACACTAACACTGCAATGAAGTTACTGTGAAAATCCCCAAGTCACCACACTCTGGCGCCTGTTCGGGTACACTGAGGGAGAATTCAGAATGTCCAATTCACCCAACAGCACGTCTTTCGGGACTTGTGGGAGGAAACTGGAGCACCAGGAGGAAACCCACGCAAACACGCGGAGAACGTGCAGACTCCGCACAGGCAGTGACCCAAGCCGGGAATCGAACCTGGGTCCCTGGCGCTGTGAAGCAACAAATTATGTGCTCAGTTTCCTAAAGGGGGCTTCGAATTCACGTAATTCTGACTCAGGAGGGCGCAGGAACTATCACTGAGCCATGACTATGCAACGAGTGGTCATACTATCAGTGAGGAGACGATCTTGAGAAGGTTAGTGAGCGAGTTTGACAATGAGCTGAACTGGCAAATGAAGGTGAAATTACTGAAGGAACCTGGTTGTGCGTAGAACCACTTCAACTGCAGTGATATATTAGACAATTTTTGTTCAACGTGTGGCACAAAGGTGTTATTTTGGTACAGTATTAAAGCGATCGTAAATGACCTGTTGCTAAACCATTTTGAACCAGTGACAGACATAATGCGCAACAACAGTGACTCCCTCAGAAACCCAACCAAAATAAGATAATTCCTCCCACCACTTTGAAATCGGAAGCTTGCTGTGCAGAGAATTGAGGCTTGCGATTCCTGCTTTAGGATCAGTCAAATGATGGACCGCTACTTATTCCCCATCATTTGTTATGGGGAGGTGTTTTCAGAACCCCAAAATGTATCATGAAGTTCAACCAACCTCTCCCTTTAGTGGATTTGTTGCTTTTCCGAGCACACGGCTTTTCCCTAGGTGTGGGATTACAATTATGGACACGTGGGTTTTTAAACACAAAACACTGTTTATTCCATGAACTCAACTTAACATCTTAAATAAACATTGGATCTCTTAACACCCCTTACTTCAAAGATAACTCAGAAAATATTGCAACAGTAAATAATTCCTTAAAATGTTCCTTCAAACTTCCAAGGGACTTAACACCTTTAAACAAAATCACATCAGGTTAAAGGCTTCACTATTATAAGTTTAAATCACCCAAATGATCCAGCGATAGTCTTTCATGGCAGAGATCCAACTCACTGCAAAACACAGACACCCACCCAGCTCTTTTCCTCCAAACTGCAAAACTAAACTTCCAAAATGGCTGACCTGACCTCAGCCCCACCCACTCTCTGACATCACTGTTTTCTTAAAGGTACATTGCTTAAACATCCATGTCTTAAAGGTACTCTCACATGACACTTTGATAGAACACTCCACTCTCATGAAGTGTCTCATGTCATAGCTTGACTACCTGGCTAAGACTTTTCAAGAAATTGGAAGTGTGTTGAATTGAACTGAATCAAATTGCATTGAAATTGGGATTGGAAATCAAACCTTCACAGTCCAAGTACCTCTACATGTAGTAAGTTCTTCTAACTTGTTCTCGAGTTATAAAACTGCAGATACAGGCAACATGTGACTCCTCCGAATAGAAACAATTCATTTGCTGGAAAGGCCACAGAGCTTTATGTGCGATGTGGTTTATTGTAAAGTGAAATACCTTTACCTTAATTTGCCTTTCATGAATTATGTGCCATTTGAATATATTTTCCCCAATTTACGGGACTTTGGAGAGAAGGCAGTGGACTGGGTCTAATTGGAAAGCTCTTTCAAAGGGCTTGCACAGGTCTGATGGGCTGATGGCCTCCTCCTGAGCTGTTATTTGTAATTCATTCTTCTGAATCTCACAGGATTTCAGGATTGCAAAGGTCCACTTCAACCATTTACATGTTAAATATCAGAAGCATAAAATCAAATACAGTGAAACAGAAATCCCATTTTATAAAAAGCCTCTTGCAGAAACAATGGGCTGGATTCTCCGCTCCCCACGCCGAAATTTCATTCGGCGAAGGGGCAGAGAATCCTCTTTGATGCCCACATTGGAAGCAGCGGCGGTTTTTGAATTCTCTGCACCCTGAAAAGTGGCGTACTCTAGGAGTACGCCGCGCCGTTCATCCACGACCTCAAGCCAGTGCATGAGGTCCGCCCTGCGATGCTCCGTCCCCGACCCGCCGATTTCCCGAAGACGTGGCACACATGTGCTCACACCGTTCATGAACTCGGAGTGGCGAATGCGGACTCAACCCAGGGCCGCCACAGTCAGGGGGCGGGGGGGGGGATCGCAGGCAGGGGGGGCTTCATTCGGGGCTGGGGACACTGTGGATGGGCGTTCCGGGGCACGCTAACAGCTGAAGGGAGGTGCTACTTTAGCTGTCCATATCCGCAGGCTGAGTCGGCCATGGAGCATGGCGCGGCCACTGCAGGCCGTGCGCATGCGCGGACTCGGAACCGGAAGTGCTGAGGGCCGTATCGACAGCTGGAGCTGCGAGCTCTACGCTGCCTCCCTGCTAGCTCCCAGCAAAACGGGGAATCGGTGGCCATTTTACGCCAGTTGTCCTGGCGTAAAAGACCACCATTTTCACGCCGGCGAGGGGGACTTAGTGTCTAAAATGGAGAATCCAGCCCAATGAATCCAAGTTTTAAATTTGACAAAATTCTGCCCAACCATTCGTTTTGTAAAGATAGAATCAAAATCCATTTTGCCCTCGCTTGTTCAACTAAAAAAGTCTCAAAACGAGATTACGTGAAAGTTATTGTTTACATGTCATTAGTTTGAACATTAAATTATTAAACGTAATATAAATTATCATAATCAGCAAGTGGACATTTTAACTTTAGTGGAGATTTGATATCAAATCTAGCCTTTTGCCAAAATGTCTGACTGCAGTTTTTCTTTCGACTAAATATCTTGGCCGGGATTCTCCGTCCCGTCGCACCCGTTTTCTGGTGCGGCGCACTCCCCGCCGGCAGCGGGATTCTCCGTCCCAGCAGCCGGCCAATGGGGTTTCCCATTGTGGGCACCCGCACGCCGTTGGGAAACCCATGGGTGTGAGTGCGCTGCCGGCCAAGTGGAGGATCCCGCCGACGGAGAATCCCGTCCCATGTTTTCCCTCATTGCCTCACCCCTCCCTGTCTCTATAATCACCTTCAGTCCCACAACTCTCCGAGGTGTGCACTCTTTGGCTTCTTGAGGCTTCCCAATTTTTATTGCTCCACCCTTGATGTTTGTGCCTCAGCAGCTTGGGTCCTGAACTTCAGAATTCCCTCCAAATAGCAAAGCACCTCTGCCTCTTGACCTCTCTTTCCTCAGAGAAGACACTCTTTAAAACCCACCTCTTTGAGCAAGCTTTTGGACATCGCATTCAACACCTCTTTACATAGCTCGGTGTCATATTTTGTTTTGCGGCGCTACTGTGAAGCACCTTGAGATGTTTTATTGTGTTAAAGGCGCCATATAAACAGGAGTTGTTATTGTCCTCGATTTCTGCCTGCAACAAGATGCCTGTTCCGGTTCGAGTCAAACAGGAAACCAGCGAGTGATTGTTATGGTCAATCTGCTCCTCTAATGGCAGTCGCATTTTCCCCAGGACCACATTACACTCCCCAGCCATTGAATGACTTTCCCCAATGGACTCCTGTGCCAGCAGCGTTGAGATGATTCGGCCTTTGGGTTGACCCAAACACAGGGGCATCTCCTCCAATCTCGACGCAGGTCACTCTAACCCCTGCGCTCTCTCTCTCCCCCGAACGCTGAGATTTAGCAAAGAGGAGAGTGTTAATCTGTTGCCGATCTTTCAAGTTTAATGAGGATAATTGGTACTCTGAATGAATGAATGTGTGTAAATTTGATGATTCATGAAGTTGTTGCTTGTTTATTAAATGAGTCGAGTGTTTGTTTTTAACGCTTTCATGTGAATTTTATCATTGACAACATATGGTATTTCAATTTGACTGATGACAAAATTAACTCAGATGTGGAAAAGTTGTTCCATAGATTGCCACATCTTTCACCAAAATAATCTACCAAAGTTCTTGATTTCCATTGAACCTGCCGAATTCTGCCAAGTTATTTTAGAGTCAGAATCATACAGCACAGAAACAGGCCCTTCGGCCCACCATGTCTCTGCTGACCATCAAATACCAATCTGTGCAAATCCCATTTACCAGCACTTGGTGAAATGAAATGAAAATGAAATGAAATGTAAATCGCTTATTGTCACAAGTAGGCTTCAAATGAAGTTACTGTGAAAAGCCCCTAGTCGCCACATTCCGGCGCCTGTTCGGGGAGGCTGTTACGGGAATCTAACCGTGCTGCTGGCCTGCCTTGGTCTGCTTTCAAAGCCAGCGATTTAGCCCTGTGCTAAACAGTCCCTCTAAAATGAAAATCGCTTATTGTCACGAGTAGGCTTCAATGAAGTTACTGTGAAAAGCTCCTAGTCGCCACATTCCGGCACCTGTTCGTGGAGGCTGTTACGGGAATCGAACCGTGCTGCTGGCCTGCCTTGGTCTGCTTTCAAAGCCAGCAATTTAGCCCTGTGCTAAACATCCCCTCTAAAATGAAAATCGCTTATTGTCACATAAGAATATAAGAACATAAGAACATAAGAACATAAGAACTAGGAGCAGGAGTAGGCCATCTGGCCCCTCGAGCCTGCTCCACCATTCAATGAGATCATGGCTGATCTTTTGTGGACTCAGCTCCACTTTCTGGCCCGAACACCATAACCCTTAATCCCTTTATTCTTCAATAAACTATTTATCTTTATCTTAAAAACATTTAATGAAGGAGCCTCTACTGCTTCACTGGGCAAGGAATTCCATAGATTCACAACCCTTTGGGTGAAGAAGTTCCTCCGAAACTCAGTCCTAAATCTACTTCCCCTTATTTTGAGGCTATGCCCCCTAGTTCTGCTTTCACCTGCCAGTGGAAACAACCTGCCCGCATCTATCCTATCTATTCCCTTCATAATCTTATATGTTTCTATAAGATCACCCCTCATCCTTCTAAATTGCAACGAGTACAGTCCCAGTCTACTCAACCTCTCCTCGTAATCCAACCCCTTCAGCTCTGGGATTAACCTAGTGAATCTCCTCTGCACACCCTCCAGTGCCAGTACGTCCTTTCTCAAGTAAGGAGACCAAAACTGAACACAATACTCCAGGTGTGGCCTCACTAACACCTTATACAATTGCAGCAGATCCTCCCTAGTCTTAAACTCCATCCCTCTAGCAATGAAGGACAAAATTCCATTTGCCTTCTTAATCACCTGTTGCACCTGAAAACCAACTTTCTGCGACTTATGCACTAGCACACCCAGGTCTCTCTGCACAGCAGCATGTTTTAATATTTTATAATTTAAATAATAATCCCTTTTGCTGTTATTCCTACCAAAATGGATAACCTCACATTTGTCAACATTGTATTCCATCTGCCAGACCCGAGCCCATTCACTTAGCCTATCCAAATCCCTCTGCAGACTTCCAGTATCCTCTGCACTTTTTGCTTTACCACTTATCTTAGTGTCGTCTGCAAACTTGGACACATTGCCCTTGGTCCCCAACTCCAAATCATCTATGTAAATTGTGAACAGTTGTGGGCCCAACACTGATCCCTGAGGGACACCACTAGCTACTGATTGCCAACCAGAGAAACACCCATTAATCCCCACTCTTTGCTTTCTATTAATTAACCAATCCTCTATCCATGCTACTACTTTCCCTTAATGCCATGCATCTTTATGTTATGCAACAACCTTTTGTGTGGCACCTTGTCAAAGGCTTTCTGGAAATCCAGATATACCACATCCATTGGCTCCCCGTTGTCTACCGCACTGTTAATGTCCTCAAAAAATTCCACTAAATTAGTTAGGCACGACCTGCCCTTTATGAACCCATGCTGCGTCTGTCCAATGGGACAATTTCCATCCAGATGCCTCGTTATTTCTTCCTTGATAGATTCCAGCATCTTCCCTACTACCGAAGTTAATCTCACTGGCCTATAATTACCCGCTTTCTGCCTACCTCCTTTTTTAAACAGTGGTGTCACGTTTGCTAATTTCCAATCCGCTGGGACCACCCCAGAGTCTAGTGAATTTTGGTAAATTATCACTAGTGCATTTGCAATTTCCCGAGCCATCTCTTTTAGCACTCTGGGATGCATTTTTTCCGGTCCAGGAGACTTGTCTCCTTTAGCCCCATTAGCTTGCCCATCACTACCTCCTTGGTGATATCAATCCTCTCAAGGTCCTCACCTGTCATAGCCTCACGAGTAGGCTTCAATGAAGTTACTGTGAAAAGCCCCTCGTCGCCACATTCCGGCACCTGCTCGGGGAGGCTGGTACGGGAATTGAACCGTGCTGCTGGCCTGCTTTGGTCTGCTTTAAAAGCCAGGGATTTAGCCCAGTAAGCTAAACCAGCCCATAGTCTGGTGATGATTTAAGTGCTCATCCAGATGCTTCTTAAATGTTGCGGGAGTACCTGTTTCCACCACCCTCTTAGGCAATGCATTCCTTACTTCCACCACCCTCTGGGTCCCCTCTACATCACTTACCCCTCTCCTTAAACCTATGGCCCTCTGGTCTTACACACCTCTGCCATGGGGAAAAGATTCTTACAATTTCCCCAACTGTGCCTCTCATAATTTTGCACACCTCTATCAGATCCCCCCTCTGCTCCAGGAAAAATAAACCCAACCTGTCCAGTCTCTCGTCATAGCTGAAAATATCCACCCCAGGTAACATCCTGGTAAATCTGTTCCGCGCATCCCTCCAGTACAATCACGTCTTCCGATGGTGTGGTGACCAGAACTGCACATTCACTTGTGGCTGAACCAATGTTTTATAAAGCTGGGCCAAGTCCTCCCTGCTCCTATATTCTATACCCCGGTTAATGAAGGCAAGCATTCCGAATGACTTCTTCAACACCCCATCTATCAACTTCTGGGATCCATGGACTTGTACATACCAAGGCCCCTTTGTTCCACAATATCCCCAGGGGCTCCTGTTGATTGTATATATCCAACCCTTATTATATAGTGATCTCTGTAGGTGCATGGGTAGACAGCAGCACCACATGATCACTAGAGAGCTGGACCAACAGGGGTGTAAAAAAGCAGCCACACGGGGTCTCGCTCTCTCTCGTGGGTGCACTGTGAACAGGGTAACATCAGAATCACATAGTTAGTGGAGTTACATTTAGTTATTATTGTTAAATCTTGTTAACCAATTCCTACTTTCCATGTTAAGGTAAAAAACTCATGCATGAATAGTTATAGTTACTCAATAAATCTTTGTTGTTACTGGACGAGTTTGAGTCTTCTTCAACAAGATTTAGAGGACCTCACCATCAACCAAGGATTGAGTAACACGTGTTATCGACCAAGCAGGTAACACTACATATTATACCTCCCAAAACGAATCACCAACATTCATTATCTTGACTATTTAATGATACCTCTTTGCACATTCTACAATTCCTTCATCTCTGCATTGGTGGCCATATGTAACGTTTGATATTGGTTTACAAATTTCTCCTCCTCATCACAATCGCTCCTCTTTTAAACCACTGTATAAATCCTACCCCTTTGGCCAAGCGTTTGGCCACCTGCATGATGTGCGTGGGTCAAATTTTAATCTGATTACATTACTTTCAAGGTCATAACATTTTAATACTAACAGCATTGATAATTTTTTTTGTTATCAGGCATTCAGAGTCCAACAAATTACTTGATGTCAGAAGTTGCTTCTACTGCATCGTTATTGGCTTCTCTATAAAATGCTCCCGTAACCTACTCATGTTAATTGAATCTAAATATTAATTAAGTGAACGTTTTTAATCTATTTGTTGATAGGAAGTGAGCATTGCTGGCAAGGTTCGTATTTATTCCAATCCAGTTCTCTTCTCATACTTAGTGTTGCATTAAGGCTGACTTCTGTCTGTTTCTATAGATAGTTATTCCTGGAACAGAACGCTGGGGGCTGATAGCTTGAGGGGCGTCACTCCACAGCAAGTGTGGCTGACCAGAAATCATTCCCGCTCTTATCATTGGCGGGGTTTGGAAGGATTTGCAGGTTGACAAACTCGACCTGTTTGAGCGTATTATGAACATACCTTCCTTGGCCATCCAGCCCTGTGATGGGACTCAAACCCAGAGCTTCTGGATCAGAGGCAGGGATGCTACCCACAGTGCCACAAGACCCCCACCCCTCCCCAGTATGTATTGCCTATCTCTAATTGCCCTCCAGAAGGTGGTGGCGGCTTCTTGAACCGCAGCTGTCTGTGCGGTGTGGGTACACCTACATTGCTGTGAGGGAGGGTGTCTCAGGATTTAGACCCATCGACAATGAAGGAATGAAGCTGGTTCAGCTCTGTGGGCTCGACAGCTGGTTTGTGATGCAGAACAAGGCCAGCAGCGCGGGTTCAATTCCCGTAGCAGCTTACCCGAACAGGCGCCGGAATGTGGCGACTAGTGGCTTTTTACAGTAACTTCATACTTGTGACAATAAAAGGTTATTATTGCAGTGATATAGCCCAAAAGCAAGGGTGGTCATGATTTGAGGGAACTTACCCTTCTAGGTGGTAGAGATTGTGGATTTGGAAGGTGCTGTTGAAAACGCCTTGACGAATTGCGACAGTGCATCCTGGTAGAATCATAGATGAGAAGAAGGCCACTCGGCCCATCGAGTCTGCACAGGCCCTTGGAAAGAGCACCATACCTGATGCCACACCTCCACCTTAGCCTCGTAACCCAGTAACTCCATCTAACCTTTTTGGACACTAAGGGCAATTTATCATGGCCTATGCACCTAACCTGCAAATATTTTTTCAATAAATTACCCAATAATTGTTATCAAATTAAGGGGCAATTTAGCGTGGCCAATTCACCTAACCTGCACATCTTTGGGTCGTGGGAGTGAAACCCACGCAGGCACGGGGAGAATGTGCAAACTCCACACGGACAGTGACCCGGGGCTGGGAACGAACCCGGGGGTCAGCGCTGTAGGCAGCAGTGCTAACCACATCTCCACCATGCCGCCCTATACAAGTGTGCATTTAATTGATGTAATTTCCAACCATGTCACCGTAAGGTTTCATGAAATGCGTGGATATGAACTAACGCAGACTGCAATTTTTTGCTTTATTTGCGACTCACTGCACCAATGAGTTTATTTTCTCTGTTTGTAAAGCATTTGCAAACACAAGGTCATTAAACCAGTTTTACACATTTCTGCATAAAATCCATGTGGTATTTAATAGGAATAAGTAATGCCTGATTACAAACCATACTCTGAATTTTTAACCGGTTTGTTCCATTGATTCTGAAATTATTTGTACTGTAAGCTGCGTGTTCAAGAAAAAAGATACAGTTCATTTATTGGCTTGCACGTTAGGCTAAAAACATTGCGTTGTTTCCTCAAGAGGACATGGCAAGGCAGATTTAGCGTCACCCAGAGGAAAGGAACGATCTAATATGAATAACCATGACTGCAATTGCTAAACATTGTTACTGAGGGCAGAAAGACGGGTAACATTCCGCGATGGTCCAATTTCCGCTTCACTTTCTCCCATCACCTGGGACTTCGGAGCAGTTTACCTTGGAAGTGATGGACGGAAACCACCACTGGAATGCACCAATAGTGGAGTTCAGAAATAAATCCCCTTTTTAGCACTGAAGTGGCATTTCGTGCTGGAGTGATGCCAACTTTTGTTTGGCAATGAGAGGCGTCACATAAATACAAGGGCGACACGGCAGCACAATGGTTAGCTTCACAGTACATGGGTCCCAGGTTCGATTCCCAGCTTGGGTCACTGTCTGTGCAGAGTCTGCACGTTCTCCCCGTATCAGCGTGAATTTCCTCCGGGTGGTCTGGTTTCCTCCCACAAGTCCCGAAAGATGTGCTGTTAGGTAATTTGGACACTCTGAATTCTCCCTCTGTGTACCCGAACAGGCGCCGGAATGTGGCAACTGTCGTGTTATCTACTCTGGGATAACACAGGCTGCACCTGGATGCAGCTTTAACCAAAAGATACTCCAGACCTTGAAGTTAGTTCAATCGGATTTATTGAACCAGTAGCACAGTTAGCACAGTTCTCTATGAGTTTGACTCTCTGCTAATCTAAGTGTGTTTACTCTGTCTGACTGAACCAGACTAGCTCTTAGCCACATGCTGGAGGTGTGCTACTGTACATACACCCTAACTCACTCTGTAGATGTTCATCAGTGGAAAGAGGCGGAGTGTGAGTGCCTCGTGCCTTTTATAGTGAGATACAACCCCTGAGTGTCCTGCCTGCTCATTGGTCATGTCCTGTTCTCTGTGTTCATTAGCTGCCTGTCTATGCCTGTCTGTATATCATTATCTGCATGTCTGCATATCATGACATCTCCCCCTTTTTTTAAATATGTTTTGTTGGCAGATGGGAATATACTTTCATGTGGTGGCATATATTAACATATTTACAAGTGGTGGCATATGTGAATGTGTTTACATGTGAAGACAGCTGTCTAATGTGAGAAAACAGAACATAGCAAACAAAACAAATGTTCATAAGTCCAGTCTCTGGGGCTTGCGTCTGATCCTTGTTGACCGCCGGAGAGGTGGTGGTGGCGCCTTGACAGGCAGGATGGAAGCCTGACTGGTGGCCTCGTAGTTCGAGGTATCAGGAGGTGGCAAAACAACGAACGGAAACGGAGAAGAAAGCAGTTGCGGGTAGGCAACTTTGCCCAGTGCCCATCTGTTTCATCGCACAACAGAACCATCAGCCATACGTACAACATACGAGCGGGGCACAGCCTGTCGAACAACGAAAGCTGGAGCAGACCAGCCACCATCCGGTATCTTGATCCTGACAGCGTCTGCCGGGGATAACATGGGCAAATCGGTGGCATGAGCATCATAGCCCTGCTTTTGCTGGTTTCGGAGCTGCTGCATCTTCTGCAGCACTGGGAGGTGATCCAGGTTGGGCAAGTGTATGGCTGGAAGTGTCGTCCGCAGGTCCCTGTTCATCAGGAGTTGAGCCGGTGACATGCTAGTGGACAGTGGGGTCGCCCTGTATGCAAGCAGTGCGAGGTAGATGTCAGAAGCAGAATCCGTGGCCTTGCAGCTGAGCTGTTTCACAACGTACACCCCTTTTCCAACCTTCCCATTGGACTGCGGATAGTGTGGGCTGGAAGTGACATGTTTGAAGTGGTATGACTTGGCAAACATAGACCACTCGTTGCTGTTGAAGCACGGGCCGTTGTCACTCATGACAGTGAGTGGGATACCATGCCTCGAAAACGTCTCCTTACAGGCCTTGATGACTGTCCGAGATGTGAGGTCTGAGAGCTTCACGACTTCAGGGTAATTGGAGAAATAGTCAATAATCAACACGTAGTCACGACCATTCGCATGAAAGAGGTCGATGCCAACCTTGGACCACGGGGAGGTCTCGATTTCATGCTGCTGGAGCGTCTTCTTGCTCTGCGCTGGCTGGAAGCGTTGACAGGTCGCACAGTTGAGGACCATGTTCGAGATGTCCTGGCTAATACCGGGCCAGTAGGCAGCCTACCTGGCTCTGCGTCTGCACTTCTCGACGCCCAGGTGTCCCTCATGGATTTGGCGGAGCACCAAGCTCTGGAGACTGAGTGGAATGACAATCCGGTCCAGCTTGAGGAGGATACCATCAATTACCATCAGGTCGTCCTTTACATTGTAAAATTGAGGGCACTGCCCTTTCTGCCAGCCATTGGCAAGGTGGTGCATGACACGCTGCAAGAGGGGTCTTTGGCTGTCTCCTCGCAGATACGAACCACCTTCTCATCAGACGCCAGGAGGGTGCTAGCACACAGCTGCACCTGTGATTCAATCTGCCGGATGATTTCCAGCGGTTACCTAGGCAATGTGATGGAGCGGGACAATGCATCAGTAATGATGAGCTCCTTGCCAGGCGTATACACTAAGTCAAAGTCGTACCTTCTGAGTTTGAGGAGGATGCGCTGCAACTGAGGCGTCATTTCGTTCAGGTCCTTGTAGATAATGTGGACCAGAGGCCTATGATCTGTCTCGACAGTGAATGTCGGCAGGCCGTAGACATAGTCGTGAAACTTGAGAATGCCAGTGAGAAGACCCAGGCATTCCTTCTCTATTCACGCATACCTTGTTTCGGTGGGCGTCATGGCCCTCGATGCGTAGGCTACCGGTGCCCAGGATGAAGTGTCATCGCGTTGAAGCAGGAGCGCACCGATGCCATCCTGGCTCGCATCTGTCGAGATCTTTGTCTCCCTGTCTTGGTCGAAAAATGCCAAGATGGGTGCAGTGGTGAGCTTGGCTTTCAGCTCCAACCACTCTGCCTGATGTGCTGCCTTCCACTCAAAGGCAGTGGACTTTTTTACCAAGTTTTGTAGGGCCATAGTGCGTGAGGCCAGGTTTGGGATGAACTTGCCCAGAAAGTTGACCATGCCCAGGAAGCACAACATCGCCTTCTTGTCTCCAGGGACCTTCATGGCTTTGATGGCCTTGACCTTGTCTTTGGCCGGGCGCACGCCCTGCTGAGAAATCTGGTCACCTAGGAACTTGAGTGTCGACATGCCAAAGCAACATTTGGACCTGTTCAGCTTCAGGCCATTGGCGTGGACACGGCGGAATACCTGCTGGAGATGGGAAAAATGCTCTTCAGGGGTCGTGGACCATATGATGATGTCGTCCACGTACACACGAACCCCTTCAATGCCCTCCATCATCTGCTCCATCATGCGATGGAAGAACTCCGATGCTGAGACAATGCCAAACGGCATGCGATTATAGCAGTATCTGCCAAACGGTGTGTTGAAGGTGCAGAGCCTTTTGCTGGACTCATCCAGCTGGATTTGCCAAAATCCATGTGACGCATCTCACTTGGTGAAAAAACGTGCGTGTGCCATCTCACTGGTGAGTTCCTCCCGCTTCAGGATGGGGTAGTGTTCACGTATTATATTCTTATTGAGATCCTTGGGATCGATGCAGATGCGCAGGTCTAACACACACCATCGAGCTGACCAAGTCAGTCGGTTCGGTTACCTTGGAAATGATGCCCTATTGCTGATGATCCTTGAGCTGTGCCTTCAGGCACTCCCTCAGCGGAGCCGGGACCCGGCGTGGTGCGTGGACCACTGGCTTAGCATCAGGTCGTAGCAGCATCTTGTATCACTATGGCAGCGTGCCCATCCCGTCGAACACATCCGGATACTGAGCGAGGATGTCGTCAATGCCGGCCTGAAGAGCCACATTGGAGGATGTCGTTTTGTAAACCCGCTACACGAGGTTTAGCTGCTTGCAGGCCTGCGCGCCAAGTCGGGATGCCCTGTCTGGCTTGACAATTTCAAAACGTAACCGTGCATGGGTGCTCCGGTTGGAGACGAGTAGATGGCAGGATCACAGTGCCGTGATGGCATTTCCGTTGTAGTCCAGGAGCCTGCAGGCTGCTGGAAGGACCTTGGGGGGCTTCTTGATGCATTTGAAATCTGCCTGTGAGAGGAGGTTGGCAGAAGCACCTGTGTCCAGCTTAAACTGGATGGAGCAGTGGTTGACCTGCATCACCGCACGCCATCCGTCCGCAGAATCCACAGCGAGGATGGATTGAATTTGTGATGAGTTGGATGTGGTATATTCACATATGGTAATGATACAATAGGCGGAGTCCAGACATTCTTCCTCTGGATCCGTTGTGCTGCCAGGATCAGAATCCTGTAATCGTTGTTGCACACTCTGGACGCGCCGTCGTTGGAATTGGGAGCGCTGGCCCCTGACTGGTGGTGCAGACCTGCACAAGGCTGCACAGTGTCCAGGCTTTCCGCAATTTAAACATCGCCTGCCTCTTGCAGGGCAGTGTTTCTTTAAGTGGGCGATGCTGCAGTTCGAGCACGTCATGACGTTGGCGTCCTGACGCTCCACGCGTCGTCGCACATGCGCAGTGAGGGTGTCGGCCGCTTCGTTATCCAGTTCACATCGCGCAGGCGTGGGGCCCTGGGAAAAGCGCACAAAATGGCCGCTTTCATCAATGCTGCATCCGGGAGATGGCCTGCACACTCTCTGCCTCGCAGGAGGCAAGTTTCTCATTTTCATCCGATTTGTACTGGGCATAGCGATTTTTGGCCTGCTCATGCACTGTGCATGTTTCAATCGCGACTGGCAGGGTAAAATGCTCTCAGAGGATCAGAGTGAACTCCAAAAACTATTTGGTCTCTAATCATGGAGTCAGCAAATTCACCAAAGTTGCAGGACAGCACTAGCAGGCGGAGGTTAGTTAAGAAGGAGCTGAAAGATTCATCTTTACCTTGTAGACGCTGTTTGAATATGTAGCGCTCAAAGATTTCACTGGTATCCACTTCACAGTGACTGTCAAACTTGTCCAGGATGGTCTGAAACTTTGTCTTGTCCTGGCCTTCGGTGAAGTGAAAAGAGTTGAAGAGTTTGATGGCTTGATCAGCCGCTGTTGAGAGGAGAAGCGCGATCTTCCTTGCATCAGACGCACCCACGAGGTCTGAAGCTTCGATGTACAGCAGAAACCTTTGCTTGAATGTCCGCCAGTTGGCACTGAGATTGCCAGAGTTCCTGAGCTGGTGAGGAGCCTGAATCTTCCCCATGGTGCCAGGATACATTTGCTGGTCGTCACGGAACGGACTGAGGTAAACCACCTAGATTAAGCAGTCTCCTGGTTGCATGTCGTGTTATGTACTCTGGGATAACACAGGCTGCAACTGGATGCAGCTTTAACCAAAAGATACTCCAGACCTTGAAGTTAGTTCAATCTGATTTATTGAACCAGTAGCACATTTAGCACAGTTCTCTGATACCAGAGGCACGTTAGAAACAGAACCAGAAAAGATCAACAAAACCTTCAAGTCCTTCTACCAAGGGCTGTACACCTCAGAGCCCCAAATGGGGGAGTCTGGGATGAAACGGTTCCTTGATGGACTGGACATTCCAGTCGTGGGGGAGGGCAGAAAACGGGGCTTGGAAGCACCACTAGCACTGGGAGAGATCATACAAAGAACAAAGGACAAAGAAAATTACAGCAGAGGAACAGGCCCTTCGGCCCTCCCAGCCTGCGCCGATCCAGATCCCTTATCTAAGCCTGTCTTCTATTTTCCAAGCATCTACTACCTTCTGTTCCCCGCCCGTTCATATATCTGTCTAGATGCATCTTAAATGATGCTATCGTGCCCACCTCTACCACCTCCACTGAAAAAGCGTTCCAGACACCCACCACCCTCTGCGTAAAAAACTTTCCACGCACATCTCCCTTAAACTTTCCCCCTTTCACCTTGAAATCGTGACCCTTGTAATTGATACCCCCACTCTTGGAAAAAGCTTGTTGCTCTCCACCCTGTCCATACCTCTCATAATTTTGTAGACCTCAATCAGGTTCCCCCCTCAACCTCCGTCTTTCCAACGAAAACAATTCTAATCTACTCAACCTTTCTTCATAGCTAGCACCCTCCATACCAAGCACCATCCTGGGGAACCTCCTCTGCACCCTCTCGAAAGCATCCACATCCTTCTGGTAATGTGGCGACCAGAACTGCACGCAGTATTCCAAATGTGGCCTAACCAAAGTCCTGTACAACTGTAACATGACTGCCGACTCTTGTACTCAATACCCCGTCCGATGAAGGCAAGCATGCTGTATGCCTTCTTGACCACTCTATCGACCTGCGTTGTCACCTTCAGGGTACAATGGACCTGAACTCCCAGATCTCTCTGTACATCTATTTTCCCCAGGACTCTTCCATTGACCGTATGGTCCGCTCTTGAATTAGATCTTCCAAAATGCATCACCTCGCATTTGACTGGATTGAACTCCATCTGCCATTTCTCTGCCCAACTCTCCAATCTATTTATATTTTGCTGTATTCTCTGACAGTCCTCCTCGCTATCTGCAACTCCACCAATCTTCGTATCATCTGCAAACTTGCTGATCAAACCACCTATACCTTCGTCCAGATCATTTATGTATATCACAAACATAAGTGGTCCAAGCACGGATCCCTGTGGAACACCACTAGTCACCTTTCTCCATTTTGAGACACTCCCTTCCACCACTACATTCTGTCTCCTGTTACCCAGCCAGTTCTTCATCCATCTAGCTAGTACACCCTGAACCCCATACGACTTCACTTTTTCCATCAACCTGCCATGGGAAACTTTATCAAACGCCTTACTGAAGTCCATGTATATGACATCAACAGCCCTTTCCTCATCAATTAACTTTGTCACTTCCTCAAAGAATTCTCTTAGGTTTGTAAGACATGACCTTCCCTGCACAAAACCATGCTGCCTATCACTGATAAGTCTATTTTCTTCCAAATGTGAATAGATCCTATCCCTCAGTATCTTCTCCAACAGTTTGCCTACCACTGACGGCAAGCTCACAGGTCTATAATTCCCTGGATTATCCCTGCTACCTTTCTTAAACAAAGGGACAACATTAGCAATTCTCCAGTCCTCCAGGACCTCACCCATGCTCAAGGATGCTGCAAAGATATCTGTTAAGGCCTCAGCTATTTCGTCCCTCGCTTCCCTCAGTAACCTGGGATAGATCCCATCCGGACCTGGGGACTTGTCCACCTTAATGCCTTTTAGAAAACCCAAAACATCCCCCTTCCTTATGCCGACTTGACCTTGAGTATTTAAACATCCATCCCGAGCCTCAACATCCGTCATGTCCCTCTCCTTCGTGAATACCGATGCAAAGTACTCATTAAGAATCTCACTCATTTCCTCTGACTCCACGCATAAATTCCCTCTTTTGTCTTTGAGTGGGCCAATCCTTTATCTAGTTACCCTCTTGCTCCTTATATACAAATAAAAGGCTTTGGGATTTTCCTTAACCCTGTTAGCCAAAGATATTTCATGACCCCTTTTAGCCCTCTTTATTGCGCGTTTGAGATTTGTCCTACTTTCCTGATATTCCTCCAAAGCTTCATCAGTTTTAAGTTGCCTAGATCTTATGTATGTTTCCT
Source organism: Scyliorhinus torazame (assembly GCF_047496885.1). Classification (NCBI taxonomy): domain Eukaryota; kingdom Metazoa; phylum Chordata; class Chondrichthyes; order Carcharhiniformes; family Scyliorhinidae; genus Scyliorhinus; species Scyliorhinus torazame. Next base: position 14,071,417 of record NC_092717.1, on the reverse strand, counting down.
TTTTCATCTTAGCTAGTCTCACAATTCCACCCGTCATCCATGGTTCCCTAACCTTGCCATTTCTATCCCTCATTTTCACAGGGACATGTCTGTCCTGCACTCTAATCAACCTTTCCTTAAAAGACTCCCACATTTCAAATGTGGATTTACCCTTAAACAGCTGCTCCCAATCCACATTCCCTAGCTCCTGCTGAATTTTGTTATACTTGGCCTTTCCCCAATTTAGCACTCTTCCTTTACGACCACTCTCGTCTTTGTCCATGAGTATTCTAAAACTTACGGAATTGTGATCGCTGTTCCCAAAGTAATCATCGACTGAAACTTCAACCACCTGGTCGGGATCATTCCCCAGTACCAGGTCCAGTATGGCCCCTTCCCAAGTTGGACTACTTACATACTGCTCTAAAAAACCTCTCCTGGATGCTCCTCACAAATTCTGCTCCATCTACGCCTCCAACACTACATGAGTCCCATTCAATGTTGGGGAAGTTGAAATCTCCCATCACGACCACCCTATTGCTCCTACATTTTTCTATAATCTGTCTACATATTTGTACCTCTACTTCACGCTCGCTTTTGGGAGGCCTGTAGTAAAGTCCCAACAATGTTACTGCACCCTTCCTATTTCTTAGCTCTACCCATATTGCCTTAGTGCTCGAATCCTCTATCGTGCCCTCCTTAATCACAGCTGTGATATCATCTCTGACCAGTAATCCAACTCCTCCACCCCTTTTACCTCCCTCTCTACCCCTCCTGAAGCATCTATACCCTGGGATATTTAGTTGCCAGTCTTGCCCTTCCCTCAACCAAGTCTCAGTAATACCAATAACATCATATTCCCAGGTACTAATCCAAGCCCTATGTTCATCTACCTTACCTGCTACACTTCTCGCATTGAAACAAATGCAGCTCAGACCATGTGTCCCTTTGCGTTCATCATCTCTTCCCTGTCTACTCTTCCCCTTAGTCACATTGAGTTTATTATCTAGTACCTTACTGGCTTTAGTTGCTGCCTCTTTACTGACCTCCTGCACCATCTCTCAAGCCACGTATTCATTCTGACTATTCTTGAATTTCTACTCAGACTGTCTCGTGTCACTGGTAGCAAACCTGAGATTACTACCTTTGAGGTCCTACTTTTTAACTTATCTCCTAACTCCCTAAATTCTGATTGTAGGACCTCATCCCATTTTTTACCTATATCGTTGGTACCTATATGCACCACGACAACTGGCTGTTCACCCTCCCCCTTCAGTATGTCCTGCAGTCGATCTGAGACATCCCTGACCTGTGCACCCGGGAGGCAACATACCATTCGGGAGTCTCGTTTCGACCACAGAAACGCCTGTCTACTCCCCTTACGATTGAATCCCCTATGACTATAGCCCTGCCAGTCTTTGTCCCGCCCTTCTGTGCAGCAGAGCCAGCCATGGTGCCATGAGCCTGGTTACTACTGCCTTCCCCTGGTGAGTCATCTCTCCCAACAGTATCCAAAACGGTATACCTGTTTTGGAGGGAGATGACCGCAGGGGATACCTGCACTGCCTTCCTGCTCTTTCTCTGCCTTTTGGTCACCCATTCCCTGTCTCCCTCACCAACCCTAATCTGCGGTGTGACCAACTCACTGAACGTGCTATCCACGACCTCCTCAGCATCGCGAATGCTCCAAAGTGAGTCCATCCGCAGCTCCAGAGCCGTCATGCGGTCTAACAGGAGCTGCAGCTGAACACACGTCCCGCGCATAAAGGAGTCAGGGGCATCGGCCGCGTCCCTGAACTCCCACATTGAGCACGAGGAGCATAACACGGGTCTGGGATCTCCTGCCATTTTTACACTTTACCTTAACTGATTACAAATATAATATCAAATCATGGACAGCATTAGCTCCATGCAGGCGGGGAAGGCGCCGGGACCAGACGAGTTCCTGGCGGACTTCTACAAAGAATTTGCGACAGCACTGGCCCCGCACCTGCGGGAGATGTTCACAGACTCACTGGCTAAGGGCACACTGCCACCCACGCTAGCACAGGCCTCAATCACGCTGATACCCAAGAAAGACAAAGACCCAATGGAATGTGTGTCATACCGACCCATCTCACTGCTGAATGCAGATGCCAAAATACTGGCCAAGATTCTAGCCAAAAGGTTAGAAGACTGTGTACCTGAGGTGGTCACAGAGGACCAGACGGGCTTTGTCAAAGGTAGACAGCTTACTTCGAACATCAGGCGCCTGCTGAATGTGATAATGACCCCCTCCGGGGAGAGAACACCAGAGGTGATCGTCTCCCTAGACACAGAAAAGGCCTTTGACAGAGTCGAATGGAAATACCTCAGTGATCCTGGAGCGGTTTGGGCTTGGAACAGGATTCACCTCCTGGGTAAAACTCCTATACAACGCTCCCATGGCGAGCGTACGGACCAACAACACAAACTCCCGATACTTCCAGCTGCACAGGAGGACCAGACAAGGTTGCCCACTGTCCCCACTGCTGTTCACTCTAGCGATCGAGCCACTAGCAATCGCGCTCAGAGCAGCAAAAAGCTGGAGGGGGATCCAAAGGGATGGCCGAGAGCACAGAGTCTCACTCTATGCAGGTGATCTGCTCCTCTACATTTCGGACCCACAGAGCAGCATGGATGGAATCATCGCGCTCCTGAAAGTGTTTGGCTCCTTCTCGGGCTACAAACTCAACATGAGCAAAGGCGAGATCTTCCCGGTACACAAGTAGGGGCGGCAGCCCTAACGGGACTGCCGCTTAAACAAGCCCAACACATATTCCGCTACCTGGGGATCTAAATAGCCCATGACTGGAAAGGGATCCACAAATGGAACCTCACCAGTCTGACAGAGGAAGTAAAAAAGGACCTGCAAAGATGGAACACACTCCCACTCTCCCTCGCGGGAGAGTCCAGACGATCAAAATGAACGTACTGCCCAGGTACCTCTTCCTACTTAGATCCCTTCTGATCTACATCCACAAGGTGTTTTTCAAAGCGCTGGACAAACTAATCATGGCATCCGTATGGGTGGGGGGTGGGGGAATGCTAGGATCCCAAAGAAGGTCCTACAAAAAACAATGCTCGCCCTCCCAAACCTACAATTCTACCACTGGGCGGCGACGGCCGAGCGAATAAGGGTGTCATAATATACACCAGTATATCATGGTGCAGAGACACACTGATGGACACACAGTGGGACCAATCCACATACACAACACCGCAGCCAATCACCAGTGAGAGCACACGCACTATAAAGACAGGGGGCATCAGAGTTCCCGCTCATTCGAGTAGGAGCTAGCTTGGAGCACAGAGCTCACAGCCTGCAACACAGACATTCACCATGTGCTGAGTGCATCGACTGGTTAGGATAAGGCAAAGGTCTTTAGTTAAAGCTGGTATCGTATTTACCCACAGTTCAAGTATGTTTGAATAGTTAACCTTTTAATAAAATAGTGTTGCACTACTTCAAGTGTTGGTGACCTGTATGTGATCCAGAACACCCAACACATCAAAGGGGATGGATCAAGGAGCCAGAAGCCGAGTGGGTGCGCGCGGAAGAGGCCTCCTGCACGGGGACCTCCCTCCGGGCCCTCGCCACATCATCACTCCCATCCCCACCCAAAAAACACTCCAGCAGCCTGGTGGTGATAGCCACCCTCCAGTCCTGGAACCAACTACGGCAGCAATTTGGCCTGACCAGAATGTCAGACAAAGCTCCCATCTGCAACAACCATAGGTTCATACCAGCGTTGAGTGACGCCACCTTCAAAAGGTGGGGACAGAACAGAAGGACATTGACAGTCAGAGACCTATACACGGACGGCAGGGTCGCAACACTGGACGAACTGACAGAGAAATTCCAGCTAGCCAGGGGGAACGAGCTAAGGTACCTGCAGCTCAGAAACTTCCTACGAAAGGAGTCAAGGACGTACCCACAACCGCCACGACAGACATTACTGGAAGAGTTACTGGACGCAAGCATGCTAGATAAAGGGAACTGTAGTGACATGTATGACCGACTGATAGAAAAGGCGACACTGTACTGGACGCAACAATAAAGAAATGGGAGGAGGACCTGGGGATTGAGATAGGGTGGGGACTCTGGAGCGAAGCACTGCACAGGGTCAACTCCACCTCCACCTGCACAAAGCTCAGCCTGACGCAGCTAAAAGTGGTACATCGAGCCCACTTAACAAGAACCCCTCTGAGTAGGTTCTTCCCGGAGGTGGAGGACAGATGTGAGCGGTGCCAAGGAGGCCCGGCCAACCATGCCCACATGTTCTGGTCTTGCCCCAGACTTGCAGGGTACTGGACAGGCTTCTTCGAAGCAATGTCCAAGGTGGTGGGGGTGAGGGTGGAGCCATGCCCGAAAGTGGCGGTCTTCGGGGTTTCAGACCAGCCAGATATATTCCTGGGGAGGAGGGCGGACGCCCTTGCCTTTGCCTCCCTGATCGCCCGCCGCAGGATCCTGTTCGGCTGGCGGTCAGCAGCACCACCCAAAGCTGCAGACTGGCTGTCCGACTTCTCGGAATCTCTCCAAATTGATAAAATCAAATTTGCCATCCGAGGGTCAGACGACGGCTTCCACAGAACGTGGGAGCCATTCACCCAATTGTTCCAGGACCTGTTTGTGGCCAACGAACAAGCAGAAGAATAGTCAGGTAGCTAAGAACCAGGGGAGAGTAGCCAAAGCATGAGAGGGAGAGATAGACCGGGAGGGGGGGGGGGGGGGGGGCGGACAGCTAAGCCTCAGAGGAAAGAAAGGTGAACCACAGGAGGGGGGGGAGTGGGGGGGGTGGGGAGAGGGAAGAGACAGGGAACAAGCGAAGAGAACCAGGGAGGTGGGGGGCGGCAGTGAAATGAGAGCCAGAAGGAAGGCACGGGATACAATCTCCAGGAGCAGGGAACAAGGAGAATAAAGACGAAAGACGGGAGGAACGGCAGAAGCAGAGGTGAGCGCGAGACTGCAGCAAGATCCGTCCGGGAGAAGCAAGCGACAACACCAGCACCAGACCCATTCGAGTATTGCCCCCGCAATTGTTTCTCCGGCGCCCAAATATATATTTACCTATCCGGTCGCCACCCCCCCGCCCTCCCTCCCTCCCCCCACCAACAGTCGCCCATTTATGTGTTGTAAATAATTTTGCCAGTTGTACAGAGTTGCTGTTGTTGAGATGGTGCACAATACCCTGCCAGTTATTCGACTTTATTTTTTATTGTATTTTTAAAAAATATTTACTATTTTCTTTTCTTTGGTATGTTCGGTGTGCCCTTCTCTTCTATATATGTGTATATATATATATATATATATATAAATATATATGTCTCTTCTCCTGTGTACATAACGGTAAATATACTTAGTTCAAAAACCCAATAAAAAAACATTTATTAAAAAAAAGCACAGTTCTCTATGAGTCCGACTCTCTGCTAACCTAAGTGTGGTTACTCTGTCTGACTGAACCAGACTAGCTCTTAGCCACGTGCTGGAGGTGTGATACTGTACATACACCCTGACTCACTCTGTAGATGTTCATCAGTGGAAAGAGGCGGAGTGTGAGTGCCTCGTGTCTTTTATAGTGAGATACCACCCCTGAGTGTCCTGCCTGCTCATTGGTCATGTCCTGTTCTCTGTGTTCATTAGCTGCCTGCCTGTGCCTGTCTGTATATCATTGTCTGCATGTCTGCATATCATGACAGCGATTAGGGGCTTTTCACAGTAACTTCATTGCAGTCTTAATGTAATGGTGGGTGGGTCCAGAACCAGGGGTCACAGTCTGAGCATACGGGGTGGACTATTTAGGACAGAGATGAAGAGAAATTTCTTCACCCAGAAAGTGGTGAGCCTGTGGAATTTGTTACCACAGGAAGTGGTTGAGTCCAAAACATGGTATGGTTTCAAGAAACTGTTGGATATAGCACTTCGGGCGACAGGGAATCAAAGGATACTGGGGGATAAGAGGGATTAGGCTATTGAGTTGGATGATCAGCCATGATCGTAATGAATGGCGGAGCAGGCTGGAAGGGCCGAATGGCTTCCTCCTGCTCCTATTTTTTCTGTTTTTCTATGTTTCATACAAAGCGTTTGTGTCGTATTTTAACTAGAAATGGGCCGGGGACTGATTTTTATTGTATTGTGGGATGGGGTGGAGGGGGGGCGGGGGGGGGGGGGGGGGGGGCTGAGATGCTGTTTGGTGGGGGAGGGGGAGGTGGTGGAGAACAAATCAGTGGCAGGGTGGGGGTGGTGTTGGTTACTTTGGGTGTGCTGTTTAACATTGCCTGCACAATTCATTGTCTCCAGTGAATGTGGCGCCTAAGAATTATTTCAGAGGTTGAAATTGTACCTGCGATGATCGTGCTGAAGGCATGAATCCGTTTGTGTGAAATTCAGAGCTGCTGATCAATTTATTTCGAAGTAATTCCATCCTGTAATTTCAACCCAGCGTGGTTTTCTGTATTATTTTCAAATGCGGATTTCAGCTCCTTAACCTCCTTTCAAAGACGGTTCGAGGGCCCGTGACGGTGTAAATTGAACACAGCCCTTACCACAGGGCTGCACACTGTTCAAAGCGCCTCAGAAGGTGTGCTTTTGATGGACCAAATAGCCAAATTCAATGCAAACTTATGAATTTTACGCAATGGTTTTAAATCCGGCATTAATGCAATTAGTTGGTTTGTTTATTCCGCTGTCCCCTTCCAAGGTTTCGAGCACCTAGTGTTAACTTTATAAATGAGAAAAGCGACATCATGGCTGTTCGTTGTTGTTGGGTTTAAGAGGAATCTTTACAGTTAATGGTGTCACCTTCTTAAATTGCTTATGACAACATGCTACGGGCAATCACCGCAGCACTTGAGGCCCCAGCTGTTCCCATCCAGTCTTCATTTCTCAATGACCGTTCGCCTTTATCAGTACACTTTGCTGAAAAGAGCACATCACTTGAGCTCACCGCGGGCTAATTACAAGATGACGGCCCCCGTCTTGGCCAGCTGCAGGAGAAGGCAATGTTTACCCCTCTCTTTCTTCCTCCTGAAGATTGTTTCTCTGCTCCAGGTGCGGCTGACTGGCCGACGTCAAGTTACTATCTGCAAGTCAGGAAATTGATAATGATGCGTGTATTTGTAATTCCTGCCTTGTTTAGGACAAAGGGAAGATTTACACACAAAGGAAGTTACTGCACAATTTCTTCACTGTTGCTTTTGACAATAACGAGTGAATCCCCTATCTGTATTCATCCTCCAAAATGCTCTGATACAGCTGATTCTAACTTCAAATGAGCGATAGCGAGGCCGGCACAATTGAAGATTTCAGAATCGGGCCCTGCACGGGAAAGGCAGTGGTGACATTGTATGGCCAGCCGATACTCCTTCCTCTGGATGAATATCATTCACACAGACCCAGGTGTTGCTCCGTGTGCCCGAGTTTGTATTGGAGCCAGCAAGGACTCATCCGTACACAGCTCAATGTTAGATTGTTTATCAGCCTTCTGCATTTACCAATTGGTGTTCATATTCACGCATGTTCATGATGAATCTGATAATGTTCTACATTTATACAGTGCACAGGTCATGAAAACTGAATAATTGTCTCTCTTTTGGAGATATTGGGCGCGTTTGACGGCCTCGTCGCTCACGACTTGGTGTCGGAACGAGGCTGTTGAATCCTGCAAGAGGCCTCTCGTGAGATCTGCGACACGAGAAATGGCTTGTGCGATTTAATGGTGTCTCGCGGGATGTGATTCGGCTCATTTAAATATATGTTCGCGGAATTCTCCCGGCGCCCGGGATCTAACAGCTATGCCTGGGAGACCTCGCCAGAATGCCGTTTGGTACTGCTGTCCACAAACGTGGACCAGTCGTTTTGTCACCTGAAAGGGGGTTCTTCCAGGCCATTCGAGGTGACAGGGTGGTCGGGGACAGGGCAGGGTGGCACCTTGACACTGCCAGAGTGCCCAGGTGCCAGGCTGGCACTGCCAGGGTTTGGGCCCTGGGGTCTTACCAGGTGGAGAGGGGCGGTGAGGGAATGTTCCTGGGGGCCTCCCGAGGTTGGCGGGAGGGGGCAGGGGAGATGGGGAGGGGTCGAAAACAGCAGCTGAAAGGGGTGGGGGGAGTTTGGGGCTGTCGGAGTGGTTTCAAGGCCTGTGTATTGAGTCAGCTTCCACGTGGGGTTATTCCCTGCGGCTCAGCTCAGTACAGAGAGGAACAAACACGACGACCTGGACAAGATGGCTTATATAATCAAGCTTGTTACGTGTACACAGAGAACAGACTAGCTATCGGCCAAGGCCTGTTCTGCCAAACAAAGACCAGAACACAGTAATTATACAACATTCAAAAGTCAATAGCCCACCCCAGTTGGACGCGATCCATTCCCTGAAGCTGCTACTTTTAAACCTATCCAATAGAATTGCAGCCCGTGCTGACTGTTTGTGAGAGGCAGAACAACAGAACCAGCACCCTGGATTGTTTCACAAAGACAAGGGGCGGGATTCTCCGTTAACCGGCGGGGGTGGCCTGGAACAGCACGAAGGAGTGCATGAACCACTCTGGCGTCGGACTGCCCCGAAGGTGCGGAATCATCCGCACCTTCGGGGGCTAGGCCGGCGCCGGAATGTTTGGCGCCACTCCAACCGGCGCCGAAGGGCCTCCGCCGGCCGGTGCGAGTTGGCGCATACGCGGGAGGCCAGCGTGTTCTGGCACAAGCGCAGAACCGCTGACGTGATCACAGCGCATGCGCAGGGGGTTTCTTCTCTGCGCCGGCCATCGCGGAGCATTACAGCGGCCGGCGCGGAGGGAAAGAGTGCCCCCATGGCACTGGCCCACACGCGGATCGGTGGGCCCCGATCGTGGGCTAGGCCGCCATGGGGGCCCCCCCCTTGGGCCAGATTCCCCCCCGGTGCCCCCCCGAGGACTCCGCAGGCCACCCGCAGAGCCAGGTCCTGCCGGTAAGGAACTTACGTAATTTACGCCGGCAGGACTGGCCGGAAACGGGTGGCCGCTCGGCCTATTGCTAGTGGCCGCCGGCCGGCGCGGTGCGATTCCCGTCCCCGCCGACAGAGAATTCGGCAGCCGGCGTCGGAGCAGCGGGGAGGGATTCACGCCACCCCCCGGCGATTCTCTGGCCCGGCGGGGGTCGGAGAATCCCACCCAAGATGTCAGAAGTAATGTCCTTTTGATCAAGTTAGCTATCCTAAATGCCATTTGATTACTTATTACTGCTATGTCCTAAAAATACATATGTAATGGTTAATAATGATTACTCAGTCCTATAATTCATCTCAATCCTTAATAAAATAACTTATGTAAAACTACTCTAGTACCAGTCAGAGGTAAAACTGATACCTCTTATTCAGGTTTAAGCGGTATCATCGCTGAACCCCCCTTCAGGGGCAGCCAGGCAAAATGGCGCCCCGATCTGCGAGGAGCCTTTCCTTCTGGGCTCTTTCATAATATCCACTCATGTATATAATGAGATGCAGACAGGCAGTGATTGACACATAGGATGACCAGTAAGCATACAACACAGCACAGCCAATCACCTGACAGGACTCTACCACTATAAAGGCAGAGGGCACTAGGTTTCCCGCTCTCTCAGGACCCAGCTACTGAGACAGTCAGAGTCCACGAGCTAGCAAGCACAAACACCATGCAAACGAAGAACAAAGAAATGTACAGCACAGGAACAGGCCCTTCGGCCCTCCAAGCCCGTGCCGACCATGCTGCCCGACTAAACTACAATCTTCTACACTTCCTGGGTCCGTATCCCTCTATTCCCATCCTCTTCATGTATTTGTCAAGATGCCCCTTAAATGTCACTATCGTCCCTGCTTCCACCACCTCCTTCGGTAGCGAGTTCCAGGCACCCACTACCCTCTGCGTAAAAAACTTGCCTCGTACATCTACTCTAAACCTTGCCCCTCTCACCTTAAACCTATGCCCCCTAGTAATTGACCCCTCTACCCTGGGGAAAAGCCTCTGACTATACACTCTGTCTATGCCCCTCATAATTTTGTAGACCTCTATCAGGTCTCCCCTCAACCTCCTCCGTTCCAGTGAGAACAAACCGAGTTTATTCAACCGCTCCTCATAGCTAATGCCCTCCATACCAGGCAACATTCTGGTAAATCTCTTCTGCACCCTCTCTAAAGCCTCCACATCCTTCTGGTAGTGTGGCGACCAGAATTGAACACTATACTCCAAGTGTGGCCTAACTAAGGTTCTATACAGCTGCAACATGACTTGCCAATTCTTATACTCAATGCCCCGGCCAATGAAGGCAAGCATGCCGTATGCCTTCTTGACTACCTTCTCCACCTGTGTTGCCCCTTTCAATGACCTGTGGACCTGTACTCCTAGATCTCTTTGACTTTCAATACTCTTGAGGGTTCTACCATTCACTGTATATTCCCTACCTGCATTAGACCTTCCAAAATGCATTACCTCACATTTGTCCGGATTAAACTCCATCTGCCATCTCTCCGCCCAAGTCTCCAAACAATCTAAACCCTGCTGTATCCCTGACAGTCCTCATCGTTATCCGCAATTCCACGAACCTTTGTGTCGTTTGCAAACTTACTAATCAGACCAGTTACATTTTCCTCCAAATCATTTATATATACTACAAACAGCAAAGGTCCCAGCACTGATCCCTGTGGAACACCACTGGTCACAGCCCTCCAATTAGAAAAGCATCCTTCCATTGCTGCTCTCTGCCTTCTATGACCTAGCCCGTTCTTTATCCACCTTGCCAGCTCACCCCTGATCCCATGTGACTTCACCTTTTGTACTAGTCTACCATGAGGGACCTTGTCAAAGGCCTTACTGAAGTCCATATAGACAACATCCACTGCCCTACCTGCATCAATCAGCTTAGTGACCTCCTCGAAAAACTCTATCAAGTTAGTGAGACACGACCTCCCCTTCACAAAACCATGCTGCCTCTCACTAATACGGTAGCGAGTTAGTCTGGTCAGGCTACTACAAGGTCACTAGTCAGATCAGTATAGTGTCGACCCACAGCTGAATATGTACAGCAGTTCATCTAGTTGAATAAAACAGTGTTGGAGCTTTTCCTGTGTTAGACGTCTGTTTCTAACTTCCCTGCATGAAATGAAAAATGAAAATGAAAATCGCTTATTGTCACGAGTAGGCTTCAATGAAGTTACTGTGAAAAGCCCCTAGTCGCCACATTCCGGCGCCTGTTCGGGGACTGCATCGAGTGCAGTCCACATTGAACCAACCTGCCTTACACATCATGGTACCAGAGTGATATTGATCTTGACGGACCTACCTCGAGTGAATTAGCATCGACCAGCAAGCAGCCATCCAGCGAAATGGAAAACATCCAGCCTCCTCCGCAACTCCGCATCTCCGGCAACCTCGGCGCCAACTGGAAAATCTTCAAGCAAAAGTTCCTCTTGTACATCGAGGCCTCCGACCTCCAGGCAGCATCGGATGCCAGGAAGATTGCGCTATTTCTTTCCACTGCGGGGGACCACGCCATCCATATCTACAATTCGCTTACGTTTGCCAACGGCGAAGACAAAATGAAATTCAAAACAGTCCTGCTGAAGTTCGATAGCCACTGCGACATTGAGGTGAATGAGAGCTTTGAACGGTACATCTTCCACCAGAAGCTTCAGGGTAAGGATGAACCTTTTCAGTCGTTCCTGACCCATCTCCGCATCCTAGCGCAGTCATGTAACTATGACTCGACGGCTGATTCCATGATCTGGGATCAGGTCGACTCCCTGCGCAACAGCTCCTTAAAATCAAACAGTTGACCCTCTCTGTTGCTATCGAGACGTGCGTTGTCCATGAGCATGCCAAGAATCGTTAATCGAGGAGAGTGGCCGTTTCGCGCGTTTTCTCGGATCCCTGTGCATGCGCGCCACGACCGAGTGGATGACGAGACCGAAAACCCGACTGCGCAAGTGCGTACGTCGGCCGACCGCACTGCGCACGCACGATGGCGCACGGATCGGGCTGACGTCAGCGTCATGACGTGTCCGAATTATGGCTCCGCCCACTTAAAGCGCCAATGTCTGGCAAGAGGACGCCGATGTCTCCAGTGTGGCAAGCTTGACCACTACGCAGCCCTCTGCAGATCCACTCCACGCTCAGCAGCCAGCGATCCCAGCTGTGGCGCAGACGTATCCGCTCAATACAACAAGGCATGCCAGATTCTGATCCTGACAGCACAACGGACCCTGATGCTGACTGCTTCAAGTCTCCATACCGGGTGGGCATCATAGCCACACATGAGCTGGCCTTCACCACACATGCGCAACGCCCCTCGATCCTCAGTGTGGATCCCGACAATGAGTGGTGTGCTGTCCTCACAGTGAACAAGGCTCGCATCCGATTTAAACTGGACACCGGCGCGTCTGCGAACCTCATCTCACAATCTGATCTCGACAACATCCGGGACTGACCAAGCATTCTTCCACCGGCCTACCAGCTCCTTGACTACAATGGCAATGCCATAGCTGCCAGTGGCTCGTGTCAACTAGGGGTATCCAACAAGGCAATTAAGGCAACGTTATGATTTGAAATCATCAGGCTTGACAGGGTGTCCCTGCTCGGTGCTCGCGCCTGCAAGCTCCTGAACCTGGTTCAGCAAGTCCACACTGTGGTGTTGGGTGTTCTAACACACAGAAGAGCCAACACAGTTGCATATGGTACAACGCTTGTTTATTTAAACTCACTATTTACAACTTGGTCTTTGCACTCTGCACGTGGGGGGCTCCCTGCTTGTGGTGTTTCAACAGCTCTTTCATGCTTCCTTCTCCCCAGACCTACTGACCTCCAGGTGTCGTGCTCGTGCTTTTTATGTGGTTGGTGTTCTTGTCTGTGATTGGTTGTGGTGTTGTGTACTCTGATTTGCCTGTTAGTGTGTCCATCATGATGTGTGTGTTTGAATATCATGACATCCCCCCTTTTTACAAAGATATGTGCCTACGTGGTAATAAATATGATCGTGACGTGAGTGCATCTAAGAGTGTGTGTGTGTCGTGTGCAGCATGTGTCTATGACGGAACTATGTACATGGGGCGATGTCGAGTGCGTCACATGAATCCAGTTGTACCATAACATAACAGAAATGCGAACGAGAGAAGAAGAAAAAAAATTTTGAACAGTTGTCCAGTCAGACGACATCTGGAACGATAAACAACAACAGGTTATCATGTAAAATTGTCCAACTTATTAAACATATGAACTGTATTATAAGTCCATTCTAATGGGTTTGCGACGAATTCGGGTTGACCGCCTTAAGGGTGGATCAAGAACCACCGGCTGCTGTGCAGGCATGGCCATGGGTGGCGATGGAAAGGGCGTGATGTGCGGCAGCTCCACAAAGTCATCCTCGGAAGCCTGTTGAGGATCTGGCGTGTTGTGTGGCTGTGAACGTGGAAGTCGGCGAAGGGCGCGCCGATTGCGGCGACGCACGGAACCATTCGGCATGCGAACCAGGAACGAGCGGGGAGCCACTTGTCGGAGGACTTCGGCCGGTGCTGACCAGCCACCATACGGTTGATGGACGCGTACTTTGTCTCCGGAGGACAGGGGGGGCAGGTCCGTCGCTCGTGTGTCGTACCGACCTTTCTGGCGATCACGCTGCAGTTGCATGTCCCGAAGAACCGCCTCATGGTCTGTTGTCGGTGCCAGGACGGAAGGTACCGTCGTCCTGAGGGAGCGACCCATTAGTAGCTGCGCTGGCGAGAGGCCCGTGGATAACGGGGCCGATCGATAGGCCAGCAAGGCAAGGTTAAAGTCCGATCCGGCATCAGCCGCCTTGCACAGGAGCCGCTTTGCGATGTGGACACCCTTTTCAGCCTTCCCGTTCGATTGTGGATGCAGAGGGCTGGATGTCACATGAGTGAAACCATATGCTGCGGCAAAGGACGACCATTCACGGCTGGCAAAACAAGGTCCATTGTCTGACATGACAGTCCTTGGAATGCCATGGCGAGCAAACGTTTCCTTGCAGGCCCCAATGACTGCGGACGACGTCAGATCATGGAGAGGCATGACTTCCGGGTAGTTTGAGAAGTAGTCTATAATAACAATGTAATCTCTGCCGAGCGCGTGAAATAGGTCAACACCCACTTTCGCCCAGGGGGACGTCACCATCTCGTGTGGTAGAAGTGTTTCCGGAGGTTGCGCCGGCTGAAACCTCTGACAGGTTGTGCAGTTGAGCACCATGTTGGCTATGTCTTCATTAATACCCGGCCAATATACCGCCGCCCGGGCCCTTCGTCTGCATTTTTCGACACCCAAGTGGCCTTCGTGTAGTTGACGAAGAATCATCTGGCGCACACTGTGTGGAATGACGATCCTATGCGATTTCATAAGGACCCCGTCTATATTGGTGAGATCATCTCGCACATTGTAAAACTGGGGGCACTGCCCTTTTAGCCACCCTTCCGTCATGTGGCGCATCACTCGCTGCAGCAGAGGGTCAGTCGCCGTCTCTGCGCGTATGTGGGCCAGACAAGGATCATCAGCTGGCATATTTGCTGCTGTCAGAGTCACGTGTGCCTCAATTTGACGCACGAACCCCTCCGCATCTGGTGGTGTGCTCACTGCTCGGGAAAGAGTGTCCGCCACTATGAGTTCCTTCCCCGGAGTGTAGATCAGTTCAAAATCGTACCTCCTGAGTTTGAGTAAGATGCGCTGGAGGCGAGGAGTCATGTCGTTCAGGTCTTTGTTAATGATGTTGACCAGGGGGCGGTGGTCAGTTTCGACCGTGAATCGTGGCAGGCCATACACATAGTCGTGGAACTTGTCCAGTCCAGTTAACAAGCCCAGGCATTCTTTTTCGATTTGCGCGTAGCGCTGTTCGGTAGGGGTCATGGCTCGTGAGGCATACGCAACCGGGGCCCATGATGACGTGCTGTCTTTTTGCAGGAGTACCGCTCCAATACCAGATTGGCTGGCGTCTGTTGAGATCTTTGTAGGGCGAGTCGCGTCAAAGAAGGCCAGCACTGGTGCCGTGACCAGTTTGTGCTTGAGCTCCTCCCATTCCTGCTGATGCGACTGGTGCCAGTTGAATTCCGTCGATTTTTTTACGAGATGGCGCATGTTTGTTGTATGAGAAGCCAGGTTGGGAATGAACTTCCCAAGGAAGTTGACCATGCCCAGGAATCTTAAGACAGCCTTCTTGTCAGCCGGTCGTGGCATGGCTGTGATGGCGCTAACCTTGTCTGCATCGGGACGGACCCCGGACCTTGAGATGTGGTCCCCGAGGAATTTCAGCTCCGTCTGGCCGAAAGCACACTTCGCACGGTTGAGACGCAGGCCATTTTGCCGTATGCGGGTGAAGACACGTCGAAGACGATGCATGTGTTCCTGCGGAGTGGTGGACCAAATGATGATATCGTCCACATATACACGTACCCCTTCGATGCCTTCCATCATCTGCTCCATAATGCGGTGGAATACTTCAGATGCCGAAATGATGCCGAATGGCATCCGGTTGTAGCAGAATCTGCCAAAAGGGGTGTTGAATGTGCATAGTCTTCGGCTGGCCGGGTCCAGTTGGATCTGCCAGAATCCTTTGGACGCATCCAATTTAGTGAATATGTTGGCTCGCGCCATCTCGCTGGTGAGGTCTTCTCGTTTCGGGATGGGATAGTGTTCCCGCATGATGTTGTTGTTCAGATCTTTTGGATCTATACATATACGGAGCTCGCCAGAGGGCTTCTTTACACAGACCATGGAGCTGACCCATGGCGTGGGCTCCGTGACCTTGGATAGGACCCCTTGGTCCTGAAGAATCTGCAGTTGTGCCTTGAGGCGGTCTTTGAGAGGCGCAGGAACCCTGCGAGGTGCGTGAACGACAGGGATGGCGTCCGGTCTGAGTCGAATCTTGTACGTGTGTGGCAATGTCCCCATGCCTTCAAAAACCTCCTGGTTGTGAGCGAGGAGGGAATGGAGATTCGCGTGGAACTCAGCATCCGGGAAGTCGGATATCTCATCTGGAGAGAGAGACATGATGCGCTGTACCAGGTGAAGGACCTTACACGCTTGTGCGCCCAGTAACGAGTCCTTTGATGAGCCCACAACTTCGAAGGGGAGTGTGGCCGTGTACCTCTTGTGAGTCACCTGTAGCTGGCAAGATCCTACGGACGGGATAACGTTCCCGTTATAGTCAACCATCTTAAGCCGGGATGGTGTGATGAGTGGTTTGACCTTCATGGCCTGGACTGCAGAGTAAGCAATCAGGTTGGCGGATGCGCCGGTGTCCAGACGGAAGGCGACGCGCGATCGGTTGACCGTCAGGGTGGCACACCACTCATCGTCTGGATTGATGGCATTGACCTTGTTGACATCAATGACGGCAACTCTGAAGTCATCCTGGTCATCTGCATCACTTAACTGGAAGTCTTGATGCGTGGGCTGGACGGTCCTGACTCGTGTGCGAGGTTGTCGAGGATGCGCCGGATCCATGGGTTGAGCCGCACGACAGCGGGCTGCGTAGTGGCCTATCATGGCACATCTGTTGCACTGTTGGTATTTTGCAGGACATTGCCCTTTTAAGTGTAGACCTCCACACTTGCTGCACGTCATGACGTCACGGCGTTCGTTGCGCCACTGCGCATGCGCAGTGCGATCTTGCGGTGGGCGCGCCTGCGCAGTGCGTCCCTCGTTGTGGCCGTTATTCTTGGCGCGCACCTGCGCGGGAGACCGCGAAAAGCGCGGGAAGCGGCCGCTGTCGTCCGGGCCGTGGGGCGGGAAGAAATCGACGGCCTGGATGCGTTCAACGTCGTGGGCGGCCTGGCTTGCCGATTCGACGGCTGGGGACCCCCTCCGTGCCAACTCGGACGCCTGAAATCGGGCAAAACGGCAGGCAGCATTCTCATGGAGGACACAGGCTTCCACAGCAGACGCTAAGGTGAGGCTCTTTATTTTAAGAAGCTGCTGGCGTAGGCCACTGGAGGCAACGCCAAAAACAATCTGGTCCCTGATCATGGACTCTGTGGTGGTGCCGTAACCGCAGGACTGCGCCAGAATCCGGAGGTGCGTCAAAAAGGGTTGAAAAAGCTCCTCCTTACCTTGCAGGCGTTGCTGAAAGATGTATCTTTCGAAAGTTTCGTTTACTTCAGTTTGAAAGTGCTGGTCCATTTTGAGGATGACCGTGTCATATTTGGCCTGGTTTTCGCCTTCCTCGAACACCAGTGAATTAAAGACATCATTTGGGTGGGGGCCTGCGTAGAAGAGGAGCATTGCAATCTTCGAATCATCCGAGACATTCTGTTTTTCGGTGGCACGGATGTACAGGTCAAATCGCTGCCTGTAGAGCTTCCAGTTGGTGCCTAGGTTCCCCGTGACTTGCATCGGCTGCGGTTTGCCGGTGTGGTCCATGTCCAGAATGGCAGGTTGGTAGGCAGGTATCGATCCACTCCTGTACCATGTGGTGTTGGGTGTTCTAACACACAGAAGAGCCAACACAGTTGCATATGGTACAACGCTTGTTTATTTAAACTCACTATTTACAACTTGGTCTTTGCACTCTGCACGTGGGGGGCTCCCTGCTTGTGGTGTTTCAACAGCTCTTTCATGCTTCCTTCTCCCCAGACCTACTGACCTCCAGGTGTCGTGCTCGTGCTTTTTATGTGGTTGGTGTTCTTGTCTGTGATTGGTTGTGGTGTTGTGTACTCTGATTTGCCTGTTAGTGTGTCCATCATGATGTGTGTGTTTGAATATCATGACACACACCATGTCATCGTCACCGGCGACGGCCTCGCCCGATGGAAATTTGCAAGCCGTCATAGACGACATTATCACGCAGTACCACAGTGTATTCGATGGAATGGGCACCCTCCCATACCAATACAAAATACTGCTCAAGCCGAATGCCACCCATGTAATCCATGCACCACGTCGGGTGCCGGCGCCCCTCCAGGATCGTCTGAAAAAGCAACTACAGAACCTCCAAGACCAGGACATCATCTCGAAGGTCACGGAGCCAACAGACTGGGTCAGCTCCATGGTCTGCGTAAAGAAGCCATCGGGGGAGCTCCACATTTGCATTGATCCCAAGGATCTAAACCGCAACATCATGCGGGAGCATTACCCGATCCCGAAGCGTGAAAAGTTAACCAGTGAGATGGCTCATGCCAAATTCTTCACTAAGCTGGACGCCTCCCAGGGTTTTTGGCAAATAAAGCTGGACGCGTCCAGTCGCAAGCTGTGCACGTTCAACACCCCGTTCGGCCGTGACTGTTACAACCGCGTGCCTTTCGGTATCATATCTGCCTCCGAAGTGTTTCATCGCATTTTGGAGCAGATGATGGAGGGCATCGAGGGGGTACGAATATACGTGGACGACGTGATCATCTGGTCCACATCGCCCCAGGAACACATCGCTCGCCTCAAGCAGGTCTTCCAGCGAATTCATGAACATGGTCTCCAGCTCAACAGGGCCAAGTGCTCATTTGGTCAATCTGATATAAAGTTCCTGGGTGACCACACCTCGCAGCAGGGCATGCGGCCAGATGCCGACAAGGTCTCAGTGATCAATGCCATGAAGACCCCGGAGGACAAGAGGGCGGTCCTCTGCTTCCTCGGGATGGTCAACTTCCTCAGGTAATTCATTTCCAATATGGCATCCCACACCACGGCCCTCCGCCATCGCGTCAAGAAGTCAACGGAATTCCAGTGGCTGCCCACGCATGAAGAGGAATGGCGTGAGCTGAAGGTAAAGCTCACCACAGCCCCAGTTCTAGCATTCTTCGACCCAACCAAGGAAACCAAGATATCAACTGGTGCAAGCCAGGACGGCATTGGGGCGGTGCTCCTCCAGCGAGATGACTCCTCGTCCTGGGCTCCAGTGGCATATGCCTCCAGGGCCATGACGCCCACTGAGCAACGGTATGCCCAGATCGAAAAGGAGTGTCTAGGTCTCCTGACAGGAATAGTCAAGTTTCATGACTACGTTTACGGCCTGCCGAAATTCACGGTGGAAACGGACCACAGGCCTCTAGTCCACATAACCCAGAAGGATTTAAATTAAATGACACCTCGGTTACAGCGAAATCTTCTTTGACTCCGCCGCTATGACTTCGAACTTGTCTACATGCCAGGCAAAGAGCTGATCATTGCAGATGCCCTATCCTGGTCCATCACCACACCGTGTGAACAAGGTGACTTCATCTGCCACATAGAAGCGCTAGTGCAATTGTGTGCCACCAACCTCCCAGCCTCTGACGAACGGGTGGTCCAAATTCGTGAGGAAAAGGCCAAGGATCCTCTGCTGCAGCGTGTGATGCAGCACCTTACCCATGGCTGGCAGAAGGGACAATGTCCCCAATTCTTTAATATTAAAGACGAGCTGATGGTTGTGGAGGGAATCCTTCTGAAACTCGACAGGATCGTTATTCCTCAAAGCATGCAGGCTATGGTGCTGGGTCAACTCCATGAGGCTCACCTTGGAGTCGAGAAATGCCGACGCAGAGCTTGGGAGGCGGTTTACTGGCCGGGCATTAACCAGGATATTGCCAACACGGTCCTCAACTGCCCCACCTCTCAGAAGTTTCAACCGGCTCAACCCAAGGAAACACTGCAACAGCACGAGATCGTGACCTCTCCGTGGTCCAAAGTTGGTGTAGACCTTTTTCATGCCAAGGGTAGTGACTACGTACTCTTCATCGACTACTTCTCCAGGTACCCAGAAGTGGTGAAACTGTCCGACCTCACGTCGAAGGCGGTCATCAAAGCCTGCAAAGAAACGTTCGCCAGGCACGAGATACCGCTCACGGTAATGAGCGACAACGGTTCATGCTTTTACAGCCAAGAATGGTCTGATTTTGCACAGTCCTACAACTTCCGTCACGTTACCTCCAGTCCCCACTACCCGCAATCAAACAGGAAGGCCGAGAAAGGGGTCCATATTGTCAAGCGGTTGCTGTGCAAAGCTGCAGACTCAGGCTCCGACTTGAACCTGGCAATGCTGGCATATAGGGCAACCCCACTGTCCACTGGGTTGTCTCCAGCGCAGATGCTCATGAATCGCAATCTGAGGACCACAGTTCCAGCGATCCATGTTCCAGACCTTGACCATGTCACGGTACTACAAAAAGTGCAGCAGTCCCGGGCCCAACAGAAGGCCACATATAATGCTCATGCCACGGATTTACCTGAGCTGGCTCCAGCCGACCATGTTCACGTCCAGGTGCCTGAGGACGGTTGATCAGCCACAGCTGTTGTTGTCAAACAAGTTGCCCCGAGGTCTTTCATTGTTCGCATGGCTGATGGCTTCCTGCTACGGCGCAACAGACGGGCATTGCGAGGAGTTCCACGCCCACCACCTGACCGCAGTGCTCCGCCGGCTATCATGCTTCCTCCGGACGTACCCTGCCACGAGGCCACCGATCTGCCAGCGATCCTGCCGGCCCACGTGACCACCGCAATGGCAGCGATCCCACCTCTCCACGTGCTCCTGATCCACCTCTGTGGCGATCGACAAAAATTTGTTGCCCGCCACAAAGACTGAATCGGTAGACTTAACTTTTGTAAATTTTTGTGACTGAATCCATCGACTTAACTCTTGGAAATATTGCTTAGTTTTCCATGTATCTTTACTATCGACACCTTCCCATGTATATACGTTTGTTCAATCACCGTTTGTATATAGTCAGGCATATATATATATATATATACACACACACCTCAGTATTTATTTAACTCCAAACAAAAGGGAGATGTCATAATATCCACTCATGTATATAATGAGACGCAGACAGGCAGTGATTGACACATAGGATGACCAGTAAGCACACAGCACAGCACAGCCAATCACCAGACAGGACACTACCACTATAAAGCCAGAGGGCACTAGGTTTCCCGCTCTCTCGGGACCCAGCTACTGAGACAATCAGAGTCCACGAGCTAGCAAGCACAAACAGCATGCGGTAGCTAGTAAGTCCGGTTCGGCTACTACAAGGTCACTAGTCAGATCAGTATAGTGTTGACCCACAGCTGAATATGTACAGCAGTTCATCTAGTTGAATAAAACAGTGTTGGAGCTTTTCCTGTGTTAGACGTCTGTTTCTAACTTCCCTGCATCGAGTGCAGTCCACATCGAACCAACCTGCCCAACACATCAGGTTCACCAACAGGAAATGACTCAAGTGTGGCCTCAGTGGAGAGAAACACTCCGAGGCCATAAAAACGGCAAAGTGCCGTTGAGTAGCGGGATGTTTCTTGGCGTTGCAGTCGCAGAGAAACACACCGGTAAACGCGCCCTAAATTAGACATAGATTTTTTTTCCAGTTAAACCGCTCCCACTATCTCCCAATCAAACATGAATACCACTCTCCCCGCCAAATTAATGGAATGCCAAAAAGGAATTAGCATTAATGTCACGTGTCCAATCCAATCAGAATCACAATATAGACAAAGATCAAATAAGTGAGGACGTGATAAAGGAAGGGTTGAAAATTCAATCTTTCAAAAGCAAATGTTTCTGATTGAATTATTGAGTCGCAGACTATGATTGGATACTGTATTATTAATCGTCGGGCCGAATATTAACTTTACGACGGGCTGGGGTTGGGGTGCGGGGGATGGGATTTGCTGGTGTGGCCGAGTTGCACGCAGGGAACCCAAAAGTAAACGCATTGCATCAGTCGGTGACTTCTGAACCCAGATGCGGCATTACCACAATGATCGGCAGGTTTCCAGTTCAATTGGCATGGGCAGTGGTGATGACAACCTGCAGGAGATGATGTGTTTAAAGGAACATCCCAGGACAGGCAGTTTGATGGAGTTTGAAGTTGGGATTTGCCAGAATAGGGTCAGACATTATATGGCCTCTTCCCTGTTGACAGGCGGTAGAATCCTGCAGGTGAAACAAAGAAGATGTGATTGAATGTCCCCTCTGAAGCTAGCAGCAGGACAGGCACCAGCATGGTTTAGTGATCTAAACTGGGCAGGAATAGTGAGTACAGAAACACATCCACTTACATCGTGATGTGTATGTTATCCCAGATCCCTCATTCTGGCTCCCCAAGTCTACATCAGCACATTATTGCTCACACCAACAAACCTTGCAGGTATACCCATCCCTCTCTGTCTGTGCACTTCCTCAAATTCTCCTCTGTCCATTCACCACTGACACTTTCATTCTTTATACAATGTAATTTCTCTCCCTCACTGTCATCCTCAACAAATTCTCTCCATCCATCCATTCTACACATGCCAATATTCTTACTCATAGGTCTCTCGTTGTAGGAGGATTTGGTATGTGAGTTGTAGAGGTATTTCCATGGAGAATGCAGCAGGGAACAGTTAACTGCCAAGCCTTTATTCAAATTCAAACCTGACAGGTAGAGAAATTGAACATTCCTGGACCTGCAAATCGACCGACTTTAAAAAGGCTGCCCCACAGCAATATTAGGCAGTAAATGGGACTTCTTCTCCTTGGTGGGAGGCAGCCCAGCCCCTCCCTCGAGAGCGGTCGTCATTCTGATTGGTTGGCAGCTCTTGCAGTCTCAGAGGCATCAAAATATAGTTAATGGGTGCAAGCCCACAAATATTGAAGATGGACACGGATCCCAAGTAAGTCCCAGGTTGTTTTGGTTGGGTGCGATCAGGCCCCCTTGGGACATGGGGGAGAGGGGGGTGGGCTTTGCAAGCCGGGTGGGGTGGCAGAAAGTGGGGTATGATCTTGCTGAAGGGTGTCCCCACTGTGTACAAGAAAAATGGCTTTCACCATCACTTGTCTTCCATGGCTCACAGTATGAAAGCCGTGTAAGTGGTCTTAGTATTACCTGCGTAGGTGCCTCACAGAGCCGCAATAGACCTAAGGGTGGGCCAGTGTGTGCCTTCCCCCCCCCCCACTAAAGCCACCTCCCCAATATTATGGGTACTGTATCGAGGTTGGGCGGAAAGGTGGTGGTCATATTTTCCTTGCCTCTTTTTTGAAAACACACCTGGTGGGGGTTATGATATTAAATGTAGCCCAAAATCTTTTGGAGTGTTTCCCACATACCACACTGCACAAGCATCACATTAAAAGGCCTTTAAATTCTAAAACACTTAATGTTTTAGTGGTACTAAAGAGGGCCAAGGGTAAAGGGTCACCACACGGATAACGAGGAATGGGATAAAAATAAATTGCATCACTTTCTATGGAACCTTTGATTGTGGATATTTCGGGCTTTAAGAATTATTAGCCATTACTTAATTGAACCAATCCTATCAACCTTGAATTCCAAACACTATCCTTCACAAAGTGGCAATCTACCTAATCTCTGCCAACCAAGAGTAAATACTCCAGTCCGTTTGTGACTTCCAATTTATCAGCATCATTTTCTTACCTCCCCATAGCTGAATTGGAAACAATTGTGTTTTTTTTCTCTAACCTCAGGTCTCTTAAAATTGCGAGTACTGGAGAAAAGGAGGGATGTATTTTCAATCTATTCGAAAGAAATCTACTTACAGCGAAATATCAAGGGCAAAGGCATGGAATATAAGAATCAGTGCGACGAGGCTGAATGACTTTGGAGGGATCTGTCCAACGGAGGCCACTGGGGTAGTTAATTGGTCGCCCACTTCATATTCTGTCTGATTTCAGCAACTTGAAATGTAACAACTTGTCAGAGTAAAGTGTCCTAAGATGCTTCGAAGGGGTGATTATCAAACAACGTTTGCCTTGGGGCCAGATAAGGAAGGCAGGCGGTCAAAAGGTTGGTGTAGGCTGTAAGGAGTGTCTTAAAAGGAAGAGAGAGTGCAGAAGGGAAGTGCTGATGCTTAGGGAAAGAATCCCAGAGTTTGGGGCTTAGGTAGCTGGCATAAACAGCCCCTAAGTATCCAGGAAGCCTTCCTCTGACCGCGGATGGCGTACTTAATCTTCTCCAGGTAGAGAGATTCCGAGAAGTCAGCGAGCCTGCAGCTTTGGGTGGTGCTGCCGATCGCCAGCCGAGGAGGATTCTCTGGTGTGTGATTAAGGAAGCGAAAACGAGGGCATTAGCCCCCTTCCCCATATGTAGCTCTGGCTGCTCCGATACCCCGAAGATTGCCACTGGAGGGCATGGCTTCACCCTCACCCCCACAACCTTGGACATTGCCTCGGAGAAGGATGTCCAGAACCCAGCAAACTTGGGGCAAGCCCAAAACATGTGGGTGTGGTTGGCCGGGCCCCTCTGGCACCGCCCACATTTGTCCTCCACCTCCGGGAAGAACCTGCTCATTCGGGTTCTGGTCAGGTGCGCTCTGTGCACCACTTTGAGCTGCATTAGGCTTAGCCTTGCGCAGGAGGAGATGCAATACATGCACTTTGAGCTCTGTGTACAAGGATTGAGTAGAAGGGTTGCAAGGTTAGTGAACTGTTTAAAAAGGAGTGACCAATGTTTCTTCTCGCCTCTCTGTCTTACTGCTCTGTGCCAATTTTAAGTTGCAGGCTGTCATTAGCTATAACTGAATCACATCCAGGCTAGCAGCAGGGCATTATCATTCCCCCAAATGTCTTTCTGCTGCAAATTCAATGTAATGGCCACAGAGCCCCCCCCACCACCACCCACCGCCTCCCAAATTGGCGGCCATGTCTTTTGCCACTGATTTTTTTTTCAAGGAGCTCTCTCCAAAGTGATGGCCAATTGTGCAAGACAACCTTGAGGCAATTCACCTCAGTTTCTTTATGTGGGTCAGCGTCTGATTTTGCTTGGTAACATAGGAACACTCCCTGTATAAATATTTCCTCATAATCCCCCGCATCTCTTGCCCTAAGCCATAAATCGGTGTCCCCTAGTCCTTGCACCATCAAGTAATGGGGGCAACTTGTCTTTGTCTACCTTATGCTCACTGCCGTAATCTTGCACACCTGTATCTGAATTACCTGCAGACTTTTTTGCTCCAAGGGTTTGACAGAGATGTTCAAAACCATGAGGGGATTACTCAGACTAGATGGGGAGGATCTGTTCCCATCATAAAAGGTTCAGGAGTGAGAGGGCCCAGATTTAAGGTGATTTGCAAATCAAGCAAATGCGATGTGAGAAACAAACTTATTCAGACAGCGAGTGGTTCTGGAATGCGCTGCCTGGAAGTGTGCTGGAGTCAGGATCAATTGCGGCATTCAAGAGAGTATTCGGTGACTGCTTGAATAGAAACAATGTGCAGTGGTACGGGGAAAAGGCACTAAGTCATGATGCTCGTTTGGAGAGCCGGTGCAGGCACGATGGGCTGAATGGCCTCCTCCTGATCAGAATTGCATAACAATTCTATGATTCTGTGAGAACAACACATGTTCTCCAACCTAAGCTTGTAGCTAAAATCTCTGATACCTGGAGCAATGCTGACAAATCTCCTCTGTACCAACTTGAGGAACCTCCTCAAGTGTGCTGACCAAAATTGGATGCAATACTCTCAATTATCGCCTAACCAGAGCTCTATAATAATCGCTAACTATCAACCTCTAAAAAAAAATCAGCAGTCCTGACAGGAAAGATTGCTTCTGTACACTAGCCACAGTGAAGTTCTGCTTTCTCGAGAAGTAGGTTTTATGATTTAGCAACACGTAATAGAGAAGGGGTCTCCGGGTTAACATGATCACAGGACAAAGTCGTAAGCTCTCCTTTTCCCCAACATTGAATAGGAAAAGTTTTGGTCAGCAGAAAACTTAGTCACTAAATGAGTTTCTAAACTCATTGACCTTTTTCAAAAATATGGGGCGGGATTCTCCACTGGCTGAACACAAAATCGGGAAATGCGATTGGGCGGAGAATAGGTTCTGACGGCAAAATCGCAGCGGGTGTCGATTTGACACCAAATCGCAATTCTCCGTCACCTTGACAGCGGCGTCAATGCGTACCGGAACGCACGTACAGTAAACACCATTTGCATATCATTAGCAGACCCCGGTATTCTCCGGCGCCTCCGCGATCCTCCTCCTCCTCCGATGGGCCAAGTTCCCGATGGCGCGATCCACTGGTGCTTTCAAAAATCATGAAACCGGCATGGTGGCCGATGAATGAGAGAGAGAGGAGGTAGGACACCGAGAGGCGCGACTGTAGACTGCCGGACTGGACACTGGCCGGAGTAGCTGGGGTGGGGGTGGCCCTACCAGGGATGTGGGGGGGGGATGGAGGGAACAGGCTTAGTGGCCATGGCGACTCCCCACAGGACTGGGGCGCTGCCCAGGCACGGACCGCCATTACCGTGGTTATCTTGCTGTGCACCCACTGACCACCCACCTTGACCCGTGGTTCTGCAGAGTGACAACACCGACTGTATTGGAACTCCCCCCTGTCATAATATACACACAAGTTTATGATGGTGCACAGACAGACAGTGAGTGACACAAAGGATGACCAATGAACATACAGAACACAGCAGCTAATCACCAGACAGGACACGACCACTATAAAGCCAGAGGGCACTAGTTTTCCCGCTCTCTCGGGATGCAGCCTCTGAGACAGTCAGAGCCTGTGAGCAAGAACTAGAACATCCACCATGTGGTAGTAAGATAGTCTGGTCAGGTTAGCCTCAGGTCTCCAGTCAACTCAGCATAGTGTCAACCCACAGTTCAAGCATGTTTAATAGTTGAGAGTTTAATAAAATTGAGTTGCATTTCTTCAAGAGTTGGAAACCTGTCTCTCTCTCTGCTACAGTAAACGCAGTCCTCGCAGACCCAGCTTACCCAACACATCATGGTACCAGTGAGTTATGTTTGAGTTTGACGGACCCACTTTGAGATAGTCTGCCTTTGACCAGAGATCAGCCATCCGGTAACATGGACAGCGTCCGCCCTCCCCCGCCGCTCCGCATCGCCGGCAACCTCGGTGCGAATTGGAAGATTTTTAAGCAGAAGTTTCAGTTGTATCTTGAAGCCATCGACCTCGAGGCTGCATCGGAAAGCAGAAAGATTGCCCTCTTCCTCTCTACAGCCGGGGACCAGGCTATCCACATTTTTAACTCCCTCACCTTTGCTGAAGGTGAGGAGAAGACAAAATTCAAAACAGTACTGCTGAAGTTCGACAGCCACTGTGACATCAAAGTCAATGAGAGCTTTGAACGCAATGTGTTCCAGCAGAGGCTTCGGGGTAAGGATGAACATTTTCAGTCCTTCTTAACCCATCTCCGTATCCTCGCGCAATCCTGCAACTACGGCTACACTTCCGACTCAATGATCCGCGACCAGATCGTTTTTGGGTTCCATTTCGATCCCCTTCGCCAGCAACTCCTCAAAGTTAAGCAGCTCACCCTCACCATCGCCATCGAAACCTGCGTACTCCACGAGCACGCTAACAACCGGTACTCCCATATCAAGGCGGCAGAGATGGCGCGGCAAGGCCCCCACGATGCGGAGCGGGTGCAGGCCGTAAAACAGCTCCAGGGCCTGAGTCTGGATGAGGGCAACCATTTGGCGCGCTTTTCCCGGGCTCCTGCGCATGCGCACAATGACCGAGGGGACGGCGAGGCTGAGGATCGAATTGCGCATGTGCGCACATCTTTCGACCGCACCACGCATGCGTGGTGGCGCATGGAACGTCGTGTCGTCGGCGTCATGACGTGCAACAACTGTGGCTCCGCCCACTTAAAGCGGCAATGTCCTGTGAAATCTCGACACTGTCTCCAGTGTGGCAAGCTTGGCCACTACACAGCCCTGTCAGATCTGCTCAACTGCCCACCACACAGCGATCCCAGCCGCAGCGCAGGAACGTCCGGTCAGTGCAGCAACCCATTGCAGACTCCGACTCCGACATGGTTCCAGATCCCGAGGATCTCACATCCCCATTCCAGGTGGGCATCATCACCAAGCATATGATGCTTTCCAAATAAAAGGTTAATCCACTCCCAGTGCTGAGCATTGATCCGGACGACGAGTGGTGTGCCACCCTTACGGTCAACGAGGCTCGCATACGCTTCAGGCTGGACACCGGCGCTTCAGCGAACCTCATTACGAAATCTGACCTGGATACCATCCATGTAAAGCCGCGCATTCTTCCATCGGCCTGCCAGCTTATCGACTACAATGGCAATGCCATTGCTGCCAGTGGCTCATGCCAGCTTGTGGTTTCTCATCGTTCGTAACGAGCCACCCTGCGTTTCAAAATAGTAGCTTCCAATAAAGCTTCCTTGCTCGGTGCTCAGGCCTGCAAAATCCTGAATCTTGTGCAGCAGGTCCACTCCATGTCGCCCGCTGAGGCATCAGCCTCGCCAGATGCCAACTTTCAAACGCAATTAGGTGACATTATAGCACAATACCACAGCGTCTTCGAGGGTATGGGCACACTCCCCTACACATACTGAGGAATTGAACGAAAGAAAAGAGCCTTAGACTGGGATGGCCAGTTAGAATAGTGCATTATGGACATTCATTCGGGTTGCAGGGAGTGAACAAAGAGATTGGACAAAGCATGGTGATAGGGGGATGGGTAGCTATTAGGACCAGTTCTTTGGACAAAGGATACTGCAAAGGATGCTGGGAGAAAGAGGTCCAAGGCGAGGAATGTGTAATGAGCCTATCAGGATCAGTGGTTGTGGAGGTCAGGTTACATGGCCAGGTCAAGGAATGTGGGAAAAGGGCCTGTATGAATCTTGTATTTGTCACCGTTACCTTATTTGGTCGTGTGTGAAACCTGATTCTATGTTCATGTGTATAAGATGTTATGTGCTTTGCTTTCACTCACTTCCTCTGGGGATCTCAGGAACAGTGTTGGTCCTGGATTAACAGAGTGAGTCTGGCTTGCAAGCTTTTTGAAATAAAATAAAACAATATCTACAAATCCAAACTCAGCCTTTTGATTGAGACCAGACTGGACAGAAATAACTCAATTTCATCAATACAAGATACTTCCGAAACCAAATGCCACACCCGTGGTTCATGCACCCCTTAAGGACCACCTCAAGCAGCAGCTGCAAGACCTCCAGGACCAGGGCGTAATTTCTAAGGTCACGGAACCCACGGACTGGGTTAGCTCCATGGTTTGTGTCAAAAAACCGTCAGGGGAACTTCGCCTTTGTATCGACCCCAAAGATTTGAATCGTAACATCATGAGGGAACACTACCCCATCCCTAAGCGAGAAGAGTTCACTAGCGAAATGGCTCACGCCAAGTTATTTATGAAGCTGGATGCTTCCAAGGGGTTTTGGCAGATACAGCTAGACACATCCAGTCGAAAGCTTTGCACTTTTAACCCCAGTTGGTCTTTACTGTTACAACCGGATGCCCTTTGGCATCATCTCCGCCTCGGAGGTGTTCCACCGAATAATGGAGCAAATGGTGGAGGGCATCGAGGGGGTGCGAGTGTACGTCAATGACATCATTGTCTGGTCCACAACTCTTCAAGAGCACATCTATCGCCTCAAGCGAGTGTTCAATAGGATCCACGAGCATGGCTTCCGACTCAACAAAGCCAAGTGCTCGTTCGGTCAAGCAGAAATAAAGTTCCTTGGCGACCGTATTTTGCAGTTCGGTGTGCAGCCAGACGCAGATAAGGTGTCGGCAATCAAAGCTATGAAGACACCGGAGGACAAGAAGGCAGTCCTCCGCTTCCTTGGGAAGTTTAGCCCCAACCTCGCATCTCACACCACAGCTCTCCGCAAACTTGTAAAAAAAACCACCGACTTCAAGTGGCTCCCCGCTCATGAGCGAGAGTGGCGTGAGCTCAGGGCGAAACTCACCAAGGCCCCGGTCCTGGCATTTTTCGACCCTGCCAAGGAGACGAAGATCTCCACCGATACGAGCCAGGTTGGCATTGGGGCAGTACTCCTCCAGCTCAACGAATCCTCCTCCTGGGCCTCAGTCGCATATGCATCTCGAGCCATGACCTCGACTGAGCAGCGATATGCTCAAATCGAGAAAGAGTGCCTGGGCCTCCTCATGGGGATTGACAAGAGACGGCCAGGGATCCTTTACTCCAACGGGTCATGCGGCATCTCACAGATGGTTGGCAGAAGGGCCAGTGCCCACAGTTCTACAATATAAAAGACGACCTGGCAGTGGTCGATGACATACTAATGAAACTGGACAGGATAGTAATACCACAGAGTATGCAAGAGCTCGTCCTCAGCCAACTCCACGAGGTTCACCTGGGGGTGTAAAAGTGTCGCCGGCGAGCCCGAGAGGCAGTATGTTGGCCTGTCATCAATGACGACATTGCCAACACTGTCCTAAATTGCCCAACGTGCCAACGGTTCCAGCCGGCTCAGCCGAAAGAGACTTTGCAGCCGCATGAACTGGTGTCGTCCCCATGGACCAAGGTTAGCATTGAACTCTTCCGTTCAAAAGGCCGGGACTACGTCCTCCTCGTGGACTATTTTTCAAATTACCCCGAGGTGGTCAGACTGCATGACCTCACATCAGCAACAGTCATCAGGGCATGCAAAGAGACGTTTGCCCATCATGGCATTCCACTTACGGTCATGACAGATAATGGCCCGTGCTTCTTCAGTCAGGAGTGGCCGGATTTTGCCCGACGGTACAATTTCACGCACGTCACTTCAAGCCCCCACTACCCCCAGTCAAATGGGAAAGCAGAAAAGGGGGTACACATTGTAAAACGACTGTTGTGTAAAGCTGCTGATGCGGGTTCAGATTTTCCCCTGGCACTGCTAGCCTACAGGGCGACTCCTTTGTCCCCAGCACAGCTGCTAATGAACCGCACACTACGGACGATGGTGCCGGCTATCCACATCCCGGACCTTGACAATTTTCCGGTCCTGCAAAGAATGCAACTGTCTCGGGCCCAATGCAAGTCGGCGTATGATGCCCACGCCACTGATCTCCCTGCTCTGGTCCGTGCTGACCAAGTTCGTGTTCGTGACGGTGGCTGGTCTGGAACAGCTGTGGTGGTCAAGCAAGTGGCCCCCAGATCATTTCTCGTTCGCATGCATGATGGCTCTTTTCTTCGCCGTAATAGGCGGGCACTGCGGCTGCTTCCACGCTCGCCACCTGAACGTGATGTCCCGCCTCGCCTGCTGATTCCTCAGGACACACCCTTCCAAGAGGTCACCGATCTGCCATTTCTTTTGCCACCATCTACGCAGCTCCGCCCATTCCAGTGCAGGCGGCCCCTGACCCACCCTTGAGGCGGTCAACCAGAATTCGTCGCTCGCCACAGAGACTGAACTGATAGACTGAATGTTGCATTGCCTTGTGATCCGTTTACACATCTACACATATTGTTTCTTCCTAATTTGTTGTATGCACTCTATCTGCACTAGACACCTTCCCATGTAAATACCTTCACGTATTTTGTATATAGTTCAGCTCCTACTCATGTAAATACGCTCACATACTTTGTACATAGTCAGCCTCATACACACACACTATTTATTGACACATGCACACATTTTTTGAAAGGGGGAAGATGTTATAATATACACACAAGTTTATGATGGTGCACAGACAGACAGTGAGTGACACAAAGGATGACCAATGAACATACAGAACACAGCAGCTAATCACCAGACAGGACACGACCACTATAAAGCCAGAGGGCACTAGTTTTCCCGCTCTCTCGGGATGCAGCCTCTGAGACAGTCAGAGCCTGTGAGCAACAACTAGAACATCCACCATGTGGTAGTAAGATAGTCTGGTCAGGTTAGCCTCAGGTCTCCAGTCAACTCAGCATAGTGTCAACCCACAGTTCAAGCACGTTTAATAGTTGAGAGTTTAA
Organism: Scyliorhinus torazame; assembly: GCF_047496885.1. Classification (NCBI taxonomy): domain Eukaryota; kingdom Metazoa; phylum Chordata; class Chondrichthyes; order Carcharhiniformes; family Scyliorhinidae; genus Scyliorhinus; species Scyliorhinus torazame. The sequence continues at coordinate 14,039,798 of NC_092717.1, read as the reverse complement.
TAAAATAGAGTTGCATTTCTTCAAGTGTTGGAAGCCTGTCTCTCTCTGGCGCAGTAAATGCAGTCCTCGCAGACCCGGCATACCCAACACATCATCCCCCCCCCCCCCGCACCCCACCCTCTGCCACCCCCCCTACCCCCCCCCCCACCCCCAGGGGGTGGGCAGCTGGTGGCCTCAGTGACCAGGACACCTAGCCATGATGGGGGTTCGGCCTCCATCCGGGTGGGAGAGGGGGTAGGGTTACGGGTTAGTGCCAGGGGCACGGTGCTGCCAACTCTCCCTGGCCTCCTAGAGGAGGTCATGCAGTTTCTTCCCGGCACTGGTATCTGGTCCGGACAGTGTTACTGGTGGCGCTGACCGTCTCTGCCACCTGCCCCCAGGCACGACGAACGGCGGCAGCTGGCAGCCTCCTTCCCGGGCCGGGGTACAGGGTCACCCTCCTCTCCTTCACATCGTCCAGGAGGGTCTCCAGCTTGGCGTCGGTGAAACTGGGTGCTGCTCTCCGTGCTGCTTTCATGTTGGCCGGGATGGTATGCGTGGGGAGTGAAATGTGTCTATGCAGCTGCAGCTTGTCAACCTCTAGAGTGTTGATTGCGGAACCGGCGAATCCGGCACCGTTTCTAATTGGAATCGATCGTGTTCCACGTGGCGCCGGTGTGAGCCCGCTGAAGCGGTCCCGGTGCGCCGCCAGTTTTGCTGTCGTGAAAGTCCACAAATTCTGTGTTTGCGGCTCAGAAATGGAGAATCCCGCAGCTGGTTCTTGGACCCCACCTTATAGACCAAGCCTCAGGTCACCTTTCCTAAATCTCCTGCCATGAATGTTGCTTTCCCATAGTCCTGTAAAACTTTCCTGAGTAAGTATATACCCATGTTGCTTTGGGAACAAACTATTGTTTCTGTTCTCTTGTTTTCTAACCTTCAGAAGTCATTTTTGATGTGTCATTTAGAAAACTCTGATCGAATCAAGGTGAAGGGCAGCACGGTAGCATTGTGGATAGCACAATTGCTTCACAGCTCCAGGGTCCCAGGTTCGATTCCGGCTTGGGTCACTGTCTGTGCGGAGTCTGCACATCCTCCCGTGTGTGCGTGGGTTTCCTCCGGGTGCTCCGGTTTCCTCCCACAGTCCAAAGATGTGCAGGTTAGGTGGATTGCCCATGATAAATTGGCCTTAGTGTCCAAAATTGCCCTTAGTGTTGGGTGGGGTTACTCGGTTATGGGGATAGGGTGGAGGTGTTGACCTTGGGTAGGGTGCTCGTTCCAAGAGCCGGTGCAGACTCGATGGGCCGAATGGCCTCCTTCTGCATTGTAAATTCTATGATCTATGAATCACTCTTAATCTTCTAAATTCCAGCCGATCCTTCCCTAGTTAGTACAATCTCCTCCCATAACTTAAACGCTAGGTTGAAGTCCAGGTATTATTGTAGTAAACCTATGGTGCACTCTCCTCAAAACCAGTATATCCATCCTTAACTGTGGTGTCCATAACTGTTCACAGTTCTCCAGACAGTCTAACCAGAGCTTTGTATAATTATAGCATGACATCTAACCCCTTCTAGTCCTCTCTGTATAAGAGTGGGCATTGCATTTTTGATTTTCTTTTGTCCCTGCCCATGACATTTTAATGATCTATTTACACAAGTCCCTTAAATCTCCACTTCTTTTAGCTTTCCACTTTTAGAAAGTATTCTGAGCTATCCCGGGCTGCATTCTCCGATTTGAAGACTAAGAGCTGACGCTGGCATGGGAACAGTAACGTTTCACTCCCGAGAAAACGGCGCAAAAGCTGCACCGATTCTCCGTCTGGTGGGGGGCTAGCAGGCACGCAGCGTAAAGCTCCCGGCTTTACTTACAGCCGGAGAATTGCCGGGTCTGTGGCCGCAGCCGGCACGCGGGGTTCATGAAAATGAATAGGATAAGTGTTCCACACCGTCGGGAACTCAGCCCATCGGGGGAGGGGGGGGGTTTCGAGGGGGCGGCGCATCGCAAAATCGGCGCCGCCCCCCGATTTTGGCGCAAATGGGGATTCTCCGGCCGATCGCCAAACACGATTTCGGCGTTGGGGTGCGGAGAATCCAGATCCAGGTTAGGTTGTTGTAGAGAAGCCATGAACACGCACTCCATTGGTCAAAAATTACATTTGGTTCAAAGTTATTTGCCATGTTAACGCAGGTGCACAACTTGCAAAAAAGGTATAAAAAAGCACACTTGCCAGGAACTTGGCATTTGCCAGGGGGTAGGATTTGTCTCCGGACATTTGCAAAGGGAGCTTTTGTTGGAAGTGGATGTTAGGAATTATTAGTAGGGCACTTGATAGGAAGGTAGCATTTGCAGGAGACATTGCCAGTCAATGGGCAATTATCATAGGTTGGGATTGTCTTGAGAATCTACAGGTGACTAATGTCACTGTTACAAGCTTGAGGATTGCCATAAGAATCCAGACCAGTGTTAAAATCTAGAATTAGGACCAAAGCAATTGCCTTAAGAAAAAGTGAATTGTCTTCGTCGGGAAGTTGATTTCAGAGAGGGAGAGACCAAGAGGAAGATGGGGAGAGAGAAAGACAGACAGAAGCACTAAGCATGTAGTTGTGAAACATGCAGCGACAGCAGTTACAGTTGACTGGAAAAGTAGAGTGGAAGTCTGAAAGCTGCAAAGAGATTTTGCATGTATGTTTGAGTTCTGTTAACTAAGTACCCCACCAGAAAACGGATGCGGTGGGACAGAGAATCCTGCCCTTAACCTTTGTTGTGCAATAAGCCTTGTTGGTTTGCATTCTAAATTAGTGATTACCTTTTTGCAAATATGGTTATTCCCCAACAGGAATTCTCTTACTGTGGGGTTTAGAATAGAGTCCAAACCCTGCAGGGTCTTTAACAAATGTTTTCTGGAAGTCCATATATATAACATCGATAGATAATCAGTTGTCTACTACCTTTGTTCAAAATAAAATCAGTCAGGTTTATCAGGCATGCCCTACCCTTTACGAATCTATGCTGGCTCTCTTTGACCAGCTAAAGAATTTCAAGTGTTCAATGACGCTCCTGTGCAGAAGCATTTTGGGACATTTGATTATGTTAGCGGTGCTATGTAAAGGCAAGTTGTCTTGATTTTGTTCCTGCCTATATCTGAATTGCCTTGGAATGTTGCAGTGGGCAATTATTCTGACATGTTTATTATTCTGAACCAGTTTAAACTCACCAGGACATATCTGAAACATTATCCTTGCAGCTGAGTTGCTGAACCTCCCATTGGAGAAGCATCTGCTTCCCCTGCTTATTCTAACAGGAGTGGACAAAAGAGCAGTCTGAACTTGAAAGAAGTAGAATAATTTTTGGTGGTGCCGGCCCACTAAGATTTATTGCACTTGACACAGCAGCGCTGTGGCCTAACAGAATGATGAAAGACCTTTATGGAGTTGAATTCCATTGGCAGCTACCATTTTCTCAACATATATTAGTTTAATCGATTTTTGTCGCTCTCTATCAAAGCCAAGACCCTAAACAGTTGGACTGTAAAGATAAGGAGCTCCTCCTATGTTATTTATTTATGCATATGTGAAAGGACAATTTATTTCTATCGCTCCACATAGATTGGGAAAAAAAATGCAGATATTTATGTTCTAGGAACCAATCTCCAAACATTTATTTCACTCTATCTCGAGGTATTTTGCAAATTTTGTTTCAAATCATCTAAGTGCAGATGGAATCTCCCCCATACCTGCTTCCCTAATTCTGTAAGCTGGCCAATAACACAAACCTCTGACTCGACTCCATGGGACACCTGCAAGCACATATGTATAATAGGGACTTCAAAGGCATGTGAAACATCTTTCAAAAGTCGAAGAACAGGTGCTAGGAAGTTGGAATGAAATGTGAAGATAGGCATGTAGCTGCACTGAGAACTTGTGAGATGCAGGTTAGATGTATAGCAAGGTGAAACTGATGTTTTGTTAGGAAGCCTAGTGGCCTACATCATAGCCATGCCCAGCTTGCAAAAAATTTTTTTGTCTCTCAGAGTGAAGCTGTTGTGCTAAAAGCAGCAGAAGCTGCCTGTGTGAAACCCCACAGACTCTATTCTAAACTAGAGGGTGGGTTCCCAAAAGAAAACTCCAGGCCGTGTGTGTTAATTATTTTCTGGATTTGGCTCAAAGTGTTAAAACCTATGGGATGTTGTTTTGGGGAAGGTGTACTCACGGAGTTTAGGAATATAGATAGATTTGTGTTCGGGGATAATTCAACTATACCGGCTGGGTAACCATAACAGTAGTGTTTGTAAATATTGTCCTTTACTCTTGCCTTTATTGTTGCGTGTTTGAAAGTTTAATAAATGTTTTGTTATTTGAATAATTTACAACAAGACTGATCGTTTTCCTGACCGGGTTTCCCTTTTAGGATTTGGGACACTCTCGCATTGAACATCAACGGGGTTCATAACACAGGATTTAGGGCCACCTCACAGCTCAATCTCCACAATTACTTCACACATTCTCCTTGCCTGTAAAGATTCTGAGGGGGTAGTGCTGAAAAATATTTTTTGTTTAATGAGAATTTGTTAAATGAAAGGATAAATATGACATGATAACAGTATTTTTCTTTATTCGAACATTGGATGCTGGTGTCGCAGGCTGTGCCAGCATTTATTGCCCATCCCTAATTGCCCTTGAGGGAGCAGTTAAGAGTCAACCATATTGCTGTGGATCTGGAGTCACATGTAGACCAGACCAGGTAAGGATGGCAGATTTCCTTCCCTAAGGACATTAGTGAACCAGGTGGGTTATTATGACAACCGACAATGATTTCATGGTCACCATTAGACTTTTAATTCCAGATTTCCAAAAAAATGTAATTCAAATTCCACCAACTTCAGGGACAGGATTTGAACCTGCGACCCCAGACCATCACTTTGGGTCACTGGTTTACACGTCCAGCAACAATATCAATGCCTGCAAAACACTTTGCAAGTCCCAAGGTTGTGAAAGGTTTGACTTAAAATGCAAATCTTTCTCTACTTTTAATTTCATAGTTCAACCATTTAGTTATTAATGTAACTGCCGTATAAGTTAAAAGTCGGGAAGAGTGAGGTGTTTCCGGTGATCGCGCGGGGCAACTTGGAGATGTTGCCTTTTAAGGTAGCTAGGAGAAGGTTGAGGTACTTGGGGATTCAGGGAATGGGCTACGATGCACAGGTGGACGTTGACAATGTAGGTGGAGGAGGCCAGGGGAGATTTTTAGAGATGGGATACATTACACCTGACACTGGCAGGCAGGGTACGGGTTGTAAAAATGAATGTGCTGCCAAGGTTTCTGTTTGTTTTCCAGTACTTCCAATCTTTCTCCCATGGGCCTTTTTCCGGAGATTGGGGACAGTGATTTCGGAGTTTATATGGGCAGGGAAGGTGCCGAGGGTAAAGAGGCCCCTGCTACAGAGGCTGAGGCGCTCTCGAACTTGCTGTGCTATTATTGGGCAGTGAGTGTGGAGAAAGTGAGGTGATGGTGGGGAGGGGAGGGGGACGGAATGGGTTAAAATGGAGGAGTCCTGTAGGGGGTCCAGTCCGAAGGCTCTGGTGACAGCTCAAATTTAGCTGAGATCCAAAAATACTCGACCTCCAAGAGGGCACAATATGTCATAGTCTACTTAAGAAAAATACAATCCTAATAAATATGTTTTTCACTTTGTTTCTATTTTTACTGGTATTGCTCTTATAACGGTGACTCTTGATGCCATGATCAGGAGAGCTGACTGGGAGGAATAATTAACGAGGCTGACAACTGGAGTTGTTTATTGTGCAACAGTGACGCTCGTGACTTGAACTGCGAATGATGATTCAGCTCCCTCACCTTGCAAGACTCGACGGTGATAAAAGTGGGGCGAGATGTAAAGCGGGCTGACGACTCACTATCATCCATTTTGCTCGATCGCAGAAGGCCAGAATCTTACCCGCAACCCCCCCCCCCCCACCGACTTCGTTCCTCAAAAGCCATCACCCTTTCAACAAAATAATATTGCCCCCAAAGAATTGAACCGGAGAGCAAGCAAAAGCAAGATGAATTAATCATTGGCGTCCAAAATTTCAAGTGGGGTCCTGCCAAGCGAATCAGTTGCTAAAACAAGTAGATTAATAATACTTCATTTTAAGGGCAAACAAACAAGTGTTTACCAACAATATAATTAAAATGCAGTCAAACTATCTATTAATATGCTTGGAACGTGGTATTATAAACAATAACAGCATAACATCTGACAGCTATGAGACATCAGTGTGATAATAACACTGTTAACGTATTTCCAGTCAGCTTGAAGAGGTTTGTAACATATTAATAGCAGTAATAAAATAACGCAAGAGTGGTTTCAGAATAGTAAGTGCTTGCTCGTAAGTGATTATGTGCTTGTTTATGTCAATTTAAATAACTGGATACTTTGCAAGCTAAATGCAAAAAGTGTACGACCTTTATTTAAATATTTCAATGAGGTTGTATAATAATTCTGGTGCATGCCCTGGATGCATACAAAGGAGTGCTAGTCAATAAGCTGCAAGCCATACTGCTGCCGTGGAATGGCCATCATATTGAACCATCGGTGCTCATTTTATGCCAACAAATTGGGTGTGGCTTGATCAAATCTCTAGGCCCCAATTTCTACTGCTTCACCTGATGCTTGAACACAAACACAGCTTTTTGAGTAAGTTTCCTTTTATTATCTATTTAAAAATTACGTTCCAATAATTCAAATGATGGCTTCAAAAAGGATGGTGGCAAATATCAGTATGGGAAACTTGGCCGTAAATGTATGGAACAACGTTTTTCAAACTGCAGGTCACGACCTGCGAGTGGGTCACAGGTGGGTGTCGGGAGGGTCGTGGAGCGATCGGTCGCGGGTTCCTGATCACAGGAGAAGCGCCCAATACCCGCGATGGAGTTTTAAATGGAACGGTGCAATCTTCCGACCAGAAGCTGCGGCAGAGAACAGGTCACCTGCCCGGCACCTACACTGATGTCACGCACCCTGTACATCAGTGCTTTTGAGGCTAATTCATGGAGGAGCGATTCCTCCTTTATCTAACTGTGAGCAAGCACGGCAAGAGGACTGTGAAGAGCCGAAGGTGGATCATTTTGTTATAAGGAAGAGAGGACCAGCGACACAAACAGGCCAGGATCTCACAACTAAATCAGCTGGAGAGAGTTGTGCAGGAGAGTCCACAGCAGGACAAAGCAATGCTAGTGTAAGCTCTGTACAGAGCTCCAGGGCCTCTGGTGAACAGCCAAAGAAAAAAATGAAATTGGAAAAAAGCAGTATAAGGATGATTTCTTGAGGTATGGCTTTGTTAATTGTGCCAATGCAAATCAGGATGCAAAGCCCATGTGCATTACATGCAGGGAAGAAGTGGAAAATGAGAGTTTAAAACCCTCAAAACTCCAAAGGCATTTGAAGACTAAGCGTGGCGAGGTCGAGGACAAACCTCTAGGTTTTTTTCAAAGGATGCAGCGAGAACTTAAATCATCAGCTGAAGTCCTGAGCAAAAATGTAACATTGAATGACAAAGCACAATTAGCCTCTTACATGGTAACTTACTATGTAGCTAAGGAGAAAATGCCCTGCATTGTAGCAGGGAGATTAATTCTTTCTGCAGCATTAGACATGGTTTGTATGGTTCTAATAATATAATAATAATCTATATTATTGTCACAAGTAGGCTTACAGGAGCTTATTTCTCATTTATAGTCAGCACAAGAGATCTCAATATAACTGGGTGAAAATACAGATATTTCAGATTGTGCAACCTTGCTAGTTTAAATAAGGTATGTTTGGCACAATTAATTTGTTCAGGATTTGCTGAAGTGCCTGACATTACCAACCAGCATGACTGGCGCAGAGATGTTTGAAGCATTGAATAGATACATGGTTGGAAATTGTGGCCTTGATGGGTTCATTGCAGAGGAATCACAAGCAATGGGGCAGCCAACATGAATGGGAAAAACAGTGGAGTTATGTTCAGGATTACGAAGGCAGCTGGTCAGGACTTGTTTGGAATTATTGTTTTATTCGCCATAAGGCATGAGCATCGAAAGAAATTCCACCCGATTTTGAAGTGGTGTTGAAAGGAATTGTGAAAGTTGTCATTAAACTCACTTCTCTCAGTAGCAGGCTTTTTGAGGCTCTGTGTTCCGATATGGGGGCTCATCTGACACATTTATTGTTCCACACAGAGGTACGCTGGCTGTCAAGGGGTTGGGTGCTTGTTAGAGTTTACAAGCTGAGGTATAAAGTCCACGCTTTCCTCCTTGAGAAATTATCCCCTCTGGCTGATTGGTTTGATGATACAACTTAGATGTTAACTATGTCTTACCTTGCAGACACCTTTTCAATTCTAAATGAACATAACCTCAAATTGCAAAGGAAGGATGCTGATTGCTTTCGGCACTGTGAAGAAATAGATGCTTTCCAAAAGTCATTGAAAGTTTGGCAAGTGCGAATAGAAAGCCCAAACTGCTACATGTTCCCCACACTGTTACGGCACATCGAGGAAAACCGTGTTAGTAAGAGAACTGTCAGTAGACTGGCAAGCCTTATTCAGTCGCATCTGGCTGTGCTGATTAACAGTTTTTGTTGCTACTTTCCAGAGGAGAAGTTTCAGATTTTGAAAGAGAAGAGGTGGATGAAAAATAATTTTGAATTTGAGATCCTAGAGTCAATTATTAACTTACAGCTGAGTCCAAATGAAGAGGCTAATCTTCTGCGCCTCACCTGGAGAAGCGTCTCCGAGGAGTATCCAGCGCTGAGCAAAACAAGCATTTTGTTGCTGTTGCCCTTCACAATCACCTACATGTGCGAGATTGGATTTGCCGTCCTCACAAAAATGAAGACGACACAAAGGAACTGGCTGAATCCTGCATCTGATATGCGCGTTGCCCTCTCCTCCTGTGAACCTGACTGGAGTGAGATCATGAGGACCAAGTTGCGAAGGTTGGCCGGCGTATGACGTGAAAGTTGGCCTGTTGATAAAAGTGAGTCCCTGGAAAAAAAAGTTTGGAAAACAATGATATAGGAGAAGCTAAATGCCATCAGGGAAAAGTCAGGAGTTATGGGGCGGGATTCTCCGCGATCGGCGCGATGGCCTGATGCTGGCGCCAAAAACGGCGCGAAACAGTCCGGCGTCTGGCCGACTGGAAGTAGCGGAATTCTCCACACTTCCGGGGGCTAGACCAGCGGTGGAGGGGTTGGCACCTCACCGGACGGTGCCGAAGAGAGTGTGCGATTTAGTGCATGTGCTGAACCGCTGCCGTGGTTCCGCACATATGCAGACCAGCCGGCATATTCTGGCGCCTGCGCAGGGGGATGACTTCTCCGCGCCGGGCATGGCGGAGCCCTACAGGGGCCGGCGCGGAAGGAAGAAGTGCCCGCACGACACAGACCCGCCCGCAGATCGGTGGGCCCCGATTGCGGGCCAGGCCACCGTGGGCCCCCCCCCCCCCCCAGGGGTGGGATCCCCCCGAGCCACCCCGAGGACCGCACCAGCTGAGTTACCTGCCAGGTCCTGCCGTGTGTGACCATGTCCAATCCACACCGGCGGGACTGGCCAAAAACGGGCGGCCGCTCGGCTCATTGGGGCCCGGAGAATTGCCAGGGGGTCCGCTGCCAACGGGACCGGCGTGGCATGAATCCCGCCCCCGCCCGAAAACCGCAGCCGGAGAATATGACAGCCGGCGTCGGGGAGTCATGCCCCCCCCCGGGGATTCTCCGACCCGGCAGGGGGGGGTCAGAGAATCCCACCCAAAGAGGCCAATCTGGATTGTGAAGCGTCGACTATGGGTGAGATATTGCTCCTCTCCCAGCGGCGTGGTTTGTGGTGGTGAAGGTGGCCCACTATTGGCAGGTAGCAGGATATTTTGGCCCTGCCCGTGTAAATGGCTTTTCCCATGGTTTGCACCCTCTGCTGGCAGGGAACCTATGTCCGGGGGTCGCTGTCGGTAGGACCGGAATGGTAAACGGCTGGAAAACCTTGGATGTTTCCACTTGTGGTGGGAGGGGTGGTGGGACAGTGGTGGTGCGGGGGAGGGGGGGGGGGGTGGTTGCGGAGCAGGCCAAACTAGGTGCTGTAAATATAAGTGAGATGGCCATTACTTAATTTAACAGGGAAACCAGGAGAATCTTCTTTACACAGAGAGTGGTTAGACTGTGCTACCACATGGAGCTATTGAGGCTGGAGGGCATGGCTGTATTTAACAGGAAGCTGAATAACTACACGAGAGGGTGTGCTGATAGGTCGAGATGAAGTGGGGTGAAAGGAGGCTTGTGCAGAACATCAGTGGTGGTATGGAGCTGTTGGGCTGAATGGCTCATGTCAATGAGGACAGAAGTGAATTGGTTATGGACATGGTCCAGAATGGCGCCAGAGGCACATGATAACGAGGTGGCAAGTGGAGGTTGTGCCAGTCTGCGGCACCCCAACAACTATTTTGAGGTGTTTGTTGCAGTTGACTGGGCGACAAAGATCCAAAAGATCCTGAAGTAATCCTAATCTATCAAAGAAATGGAGACAGCCTTCTCTTCCTCCTGACGTTTAATAAATAAATGGGATGATTTCATAGAATTTACAGTGCAGAAGGAGTCAGTCATCGAGTCCGCACCTGCCCTTGGAAAGAGCACCCCTTTTAAGCCCACACTTCCAACCTATCCCCGTAACCCAGTGACCCCACCTATCCTTTTTGGACATGAAGGGCAATTTAGCGTTGCCAATCCACCTAACCTGCACATCTTTGGACCGTGGGAGGAAACCGGAGCACCCGGAGGAAACCCACGTACACACGGGGAGAACGTGCAGAGGCCGCACAGACAGTGACCCAAGCCGGGAATCAAACCTGGGACCCTGGAGTTGTGAAGCAACTGTGTCAAGTTTGAACCCGCCGAGGCAGTTGCTTGCTCTCTCCTCTCTCCATTCTAGGTGCCTGCAGGAGATGGGTAGGGCCGGCCCTGCGCCTGAAGCAAACCACAGTCTCCCCGGACATCTCACAGAGGATCGAGGGTGACCTCACACCTGTAGAGCCATCGCCTGCAGCCTCCCCCAGCCCAGAGACCCACAGCTCGGTGGGTGGTATGTCTACGTTAGGCTCATGTTTTCACTCTGAATCATAGAACCTAGAATTTACAGCGCAAAAGGAGGGCATTTGGCCAATCGAGTCTGCACTGGCCCTTGGAAAGAGCTCCCCACCCAAGCCCAGACCTCCACCCTATCCCCGTAACCCAGTGACCCCACCTAACCTTTTTTGGACACTAAGGGCAATTTATCTTGGCCAACCCACCTAACCTGCAGCTCTTTGGACTGTGGGAGGAAACCGGAGCACCCGGAGGAAACCCACGCACACACGGGGAGAACGTGCAGACTCCGCACAGTGACCCAGCGGGGAATCGAACCTGGGACCCTGGAGCTGTGAAGCAATAGTGCTAACCACTGTGCTACCGTGCCGTCCCTCTGGTGGCCACCTCACAGACACTTGTCCACAGCAGGAGGTGGCAGTGACAAACAAGGTCTCCGGCACTAGGAGGGCTGGCGGAGAAGAGGCTAACTTTGAGTCAGCTGGCAGGCATCTGGCCATGGAAAAGATTGTCGAATATCAAAGAGGTGCAAGGGGGACATCAGGCAGGGGTGGCAAAGGCCCTCAACAGAGTGGCACACAAGGCAGTGGCGTGCATCTGCGTACTCTCTGATGATGTGGCGCTGACATGTGTGTGCATTGAAGTCTCCTTGGGGAGGATGGTGGACACCCACTTTCTGCCAGCGATACGCTTGGACCTGCTCCCCGTCGCTCTAGCCATGGGTGAGCCTTTCTAGTGGCGAGGCGAGATGGGGATGAGGCACCTCGACCCCCTTCCAGTGTCCCTTGTCCACAAGGATTCTGGGTGGGGCCCTCGTCCAGGCCACGGGCCGGGAGGAACTCGATCGACTGGATCCGCTCCGCCCCGTAGGACCCGTGCCGTGCTGTTTCGGCCGCCTGGATTTGGGAGTACCGGCTGGTCGCGTTCTCATGGAGGACGCAGGTCTCGATGGCAGTCGCTAGGGTGAGGCGCTTTATTTTGAGGAGCTGCTGGCGTAGGGTGTCCGAGATGACCCCAAAAACTATCTGATCCAGTATCATGGAGCCGGAGGTGGCCTCATAGCCGCAGGACTGCGCGAGGATACGGAGGTGTGTCAAGTAAGATTGGAAAGGCTCATCCTTACCCTGCAGGCGCTGCTGGAAGAGGTACCCCTCGAAGCTCTCATTGACTTCCACGCTGAAGTGTTCCTCGAACTTCAGAAGCACCGTCTTATATTTTGTCTTGTCCTCGCCTTCCGCGAATGCCAGGGAGTTATAGATGTGGATGGCGTGTTGCCCCGCCGTGGAGAGAAGGAGGGCGATCTTCCTGGTGTCCGATGCATTCTCCCTGTCTGTGGCTTCTAGGAAGAGCTGGAAGCGCTGTTTAAACAGCTTCCAGCTTACGCCAAGATTTCCAGCGAATCGGAGCGGCTGCGGCGGGCTGATGTTTTCCATGGAGCAGGATGGCGGATTTCTGAAAGGGCGCAGGTAGGTCTCACAGTCGCTGGTTAGCGTCCACTACTGGTATCATGTCGTGTTGGGTGTTCCGATGCACAAATGATCCAACACGGCTGTAGATGGTACAACTCTATTTTATTGTCTTAACAACGACAACTACTAACTGCTGGCTTGGATACGTGCTTCACCAGCTAACCTGTGGACCCAGCCCGATCACTATCTTAGTGAGGCTATGTCTGAGTGTCGCGCTGTCAGCTCTGTGCTCTGAGCTATCTCCTGGTAGAATGAGCGGGAACTGTGGTGTTCCCTGTTTTATAGTGCGTGTGCTCTCACTGGTGATTGGCTGCGATGTTGTGTGTGTGCTGGTTGGTCCAACTGCCTGTCCATCAGTGTGTGTGATTGCACCATGATATGCTGATGTGGATATCATGACAGCAAGGATTATCAATCACAGTGGCTACCATCCCTCCACAATCTCCAACTAACTGTCCTCAGGCTCTTCTTGCCGTGTAAGTAAAGGCTTTCCTAACCCTCGTTTCATTATGAATTCCTCTGTGGTAAGTAACTTGGGAAAGACAATAGACAGTATAGGACTGCCCTTCTTCCTGTCTATTGCCCAATCGGTGGATCTTGGATCAGCTGGATTAACTGCATTATCACCATCCTTCACAGACTTTTCCACAAGGCCTTTCAGACTCTCCTCTTTCTTCTATTTCTTCTTCACTTTCTCAATCTCCTGGTTATAATAATTCCTCTGAGTTTTACCTTAAATTTCACCCGGGGGTGGTGGGGGGCAGTACGGTGGCACGCTGATTAGCACTGCTGCCTCACGACGCCAGGGAACCGGGTTCGATTCCGGCCTTGGGCGACTCTCTGTGTGGAGTTGGCACTTTCTCCCCTTGTCTGTGTGGGTTGCCTCCGGGTGCTCCGGTTTCCTCCCACAGTCTAAAAGATGCGCAGGTTAGGTGGATTGGCCGTGCTAAATTGCCCCTTAGTGTCTAAAGGTCACGGGGGATAGGGCAGGAGATTTGGCCGAGGTAAATGCTCTTTCAGAGGGTCGATGCAGACTCGATGGACCGAATGGCCTCCTTCTGCACTGCAGAGATCCTATGATTCCCCCTCCCAACCAGGTACAATCTTCAAGCTTCTCTCTGAACTTGGCATCAACTAGTCACAACTTCCCGAATGACCTTCCTTCCTATTGTTTACTCTGTTTAACCTTGGCGACTTCGGGCACGAGGGACCTTCTTGCAATGTTGCAGTCACTCTCCTGTCTGTTCAATTTAGTTTTTCCTGCACACATTCCCTTTAGTTCAACTTTGCCCTTCAACGTGGTCTTTTCCCGAGCGAGCATCTGTTCAAACCCCCGTCAATCTTCCGATGTGGGTTTTCATTACCTCCACTCTTCCATCGCGACTGGTTCCAATGTGATCCTGTTACTCGACGTGAAATACTTGGAAAGAAAAGGCACATTGTAGTGGGAAAGGAACCCGAAGATTCTGGCAGGTGAACGGATGTGTCGTTCTCACCACAAAAAAATAAAAGGCGGAATTCTCCGATTTTGCGACTAGGTTTTACGATGCCAAAATTGGCGCCGAACCCTCGCCGATTCCAGGACCGGTGAGGAGCTAGCAGCGGCGCTGAGTAAAACTCCCGGCTCCCACAGCAAAAACGGCCAGAGAATGGACGGGTCCGTGGCCACGCATGTGCATGGCGGCGGCTTGCAGCGGTCGCACCGTCCAACACGGCGCTGGCCGCGCGCGGACTGGACCTGCCCGATAGTGCCTCCCTGGACACCCCCTCACCGCCTCCGGACCACCCCCCCACCAGTCGCCCCAGCCCTCGTCGAAGGCCCCCCGTCGGGAACTCGGCCCAACGGGAGCGGAGCATCTGGGGAGGGCCTTTAGGTGACGTTCTGAGGCGGTCCCAATGGCGTGCGATGTACCTTGTGACGCTATTTTGGAGGGTTGGAACATCCGAAAACAGGCATCCGATTCGGTCATCAAAAGGGATTGTCCGCCCAATCGCTGATTACGATATCGGCGTCAGGCAACGGAGAACCCCGCCCAAAATATTTGAACAGAATGATATCAATGCAGAACACGATATGAAATAATATTTCAATTACAGCTCGGGCATTCAGATTAAACAGGGGAATGGAAACAAAATCCAGCCTGAATCCTTTCCTTTTTACCCCCTGCTCACCCAGACCTTGGAATTTAATGAGCCTCGCAATTGGGAGTGGGGATCCCTGATGTGAGATTAACCCACTTCCATTGCTTCTGATGCAGGCAGCATGCAAACTTTGTGCGGTTGCACCCCTGTGTGGGTGGGCGCAAATTCTTGGATAGTTAGGGACATTTAAAGCCAGCCTGCACCTCTTAAATAGGAGGCTAATTGCGGCTGGGACAGGTGATGGCAATGGGTGCGGAAGAGCGTGTTGGCAAGCACCACGCTGAATTATGGCACAACAGGACAGAGAGCCTTAGTTGCTGGGAGTGTGGGCAAGGAGAGTTCTCAACTATCCCCAGGTGAGCAGGAGGCCCTGCTGCCAGGCTCTCAGAACACAGTGGAATTAGATCGCTGTGGAGGCCAAGGCCAATAGTCTAACCCCGACCTGGCTGCAGTGCCGCTGGACGTTCAACAATCTCACATGAGTAGTCAAGGTCAGTGAATGCATCTCCGTATTCCTGACCCCACCAACTGCCCCACTAGCCTCACTATTTTTAATACATCACACCTCTAGACTCGCACACTGTTTAATGCGTCGCACCCCCATCACTCACCCACCAACAATCGCTATAGATCATGCCTCGGGCCCCACAATCAGAGCTTCACTTCATCCACACAAACAGGTGGCCAGACTCACATCCACATTTGTTTGTTATTCGTTCATGGGGTGAGGTTGTTGCTGCCTCGGCAGTGCGCTTCAATGCCCTGCCTTCAACATCACCTTCAAAATATCTTTCCACCCCCCAAGCTGTAACCACTGGAGTAGCGCTGTGTAGGACAGGCAAGGGCAAATGGAAGACACGCAGGAATGGGCAAAGCTGATCAATTGGCTGTTGTATGGAATATTGGAGATTTTATTTTATAAATTTGTTTTTTAAATATTGTTGCTAAGAGGGCCATGTGACAGTCAATGACAGAGACAAGGTAAGATGTGGGACCATGAGCGGAGAGTTGGCATCATTTCTGATGTACCGTCAATTACCACGCGACGAGAATGGTGAAACAATCGAGGCTTTATTGCACAAGGTGTTGTGCCTCCTGCAGCTGGAACCAGAATGGAAGCAGCGCAGGAGAGCATACACTTTTATACTCCACCTGCTGGGAGGAGCCAGCAGGCAAGGATTTACCTGTAATATACATACAATATATCACTAGTGGTGTTTACCACATTCACCCCCTGTTAAAAAAGAGTCCGGCGGGGGTGACGAAAACATTACAAATTAAGTCCGTCGGGGGGCTTTGACCCTCCGCCGCGATCGGCTCAGTCCTGGTGGTGATGTGGGTGCCAACGTGGTCACCTGCGACTCCGGGAGCGTGTTGTCCTTGTCTTCATCACCCCTGAGTGGATTCAGTGGGAGGACAGATCCTGCTGGGATTGGGGTTGCGGTGCGGTTCGCTGGAGGGAGGGTGGGTGGCGCAGGGGTGAAAGGGGCAACCGGGGGGGGAGGAGCGGTGTCAGGTCGGGGGTCGTGGGTGGGGACCCAGCGGGTGACAGGTCCCGGAGGGAGACTGTGTCCTGGCGCCCTTTGGGGTGTGCCACGTAGGCGTACTGCGGGTTTGCATAGAGGAGGTGGGCTTTCTCGACCAAGGGATCCAATTTATGGCTCCGCACATGCTTCCGGAGGAGGACAGGTCCAGGAACTGTCAGCCATGTTGGGAGCGAGACCCTGGAGGTGGACTTCCTGGGGAAGGCAAACACACATTCGTGTGGGGTCTCATTAGTGGCGGTGCAGAGGAGCGACCGGATGGAGTGGAGCGTGTCAGGGAGGACCTCCTGCCAGTGGTAGACTGAGAGATTTTTAGACCGAAGGGCCAGCAGGATGGCCTTCCAGACCACCCCGTTCTCCCTCTCCACCTGCCCGTTTCCCCAATGGTTGTAGCTGGTTGTCCTGCTCGAGGCGATGCCCTTGTTGAGCAGGAACCGACGCAGCTCACCACTCATGAAAGAGGATCCCCGATCACTGTGGATGTAGGTGGGGAAACCAAACAGAGTGAAGATGGTGTGCAGGGCTTTAATGACCGTGGCAGTAGTCATGTCAGGGCATGGGATGCCGAAGGGGAACCGGGAGTACTCATCAATCACGTTGAGGAAGTACACATTGCAGTCGGTGGAGGGGCCCTTTGAAGTCCATGCTGAGGCGCTCAAAGGGGCGGGAGGCCTTCATCAGGTGCGCTCGATCTGGCCGGTAGAAGTGCGGCTTGCACTCTGCGCAGACTTAGCAGTCTCTGGTTACAGTCCTGACCTCCTCAATGGAGTAGGGCAGGTTGCGGGCCTTGACAAAATGGAAGAACCGGGTGACGCCCGGGTGGCAGAGGTCATAGTGGAGAGCCCGGAGTCGATCTACTTGTGCGCTGGCACATGTACCGCGCGATAGGGCATCAGGGGGCTCATTGAGCTTCCCCGGGTGAGCCAAGATCTCATAGTTATAGGTGGATAGCAAGATCCTCAAGATCTTGTCATTTTTGATCTTGCCCCGCTGCGTATTGTTAAATATGAAGGCAACCGACCGTTGGTCAGTGAGGCGAGTGAATCTCCTGCCAGCCAGGTAATGCCTCCAATGTCATAGAATCATAGAATTTACAGTGCAGAAGGAGGCCATTCGGCCCATCGAGTCTGCACCGGCTCTTTGAAAGAGCACCCTATCCAAGGTCCACACCTCCACCCTATCCCCATAATCCAGTAACCCCACCCAACACTAAGGGCAATTTTGGACACTAAGGGCAATTTAGCATGGCCAATCCACCTAACCTGCACATCTTTGGACTGTGGGAGGAAACCGGAGCACCCGGAGGAAACCCACGCACACACGGGAAGAACGTGCAGACTCCGCACAGACAGTGACCCAAGCCGGGACCCAAGCCAAGTGTCGCACAGTTTCCACAATGGCTTGGACCTCCTTTTCGACAGAGGAGTGCCGAATTTCGGAGGCATGGAGGGTGCGGGAAAAGAAAGCCAGGGGTCTACCTGCCTGGTTGAGGGTGGTGGCCAGAGCTATGTCCGATGCATCGCTCTCCACCTGAAAGGGGAGGGTCTCATCGACCGCGTGCATCGTGGCCTTGGCGATGTCCGCCTTGATGTGGTTGAAGGCCTGGCGGGCCTCAGCCATCAGGGGGAAAACTGTGGATTTGATGAGTGGGCGGGCCTTGTCCGCATAATTCGGGACCCACTGGGCGTAATACAAGAAAAACCCCAGGCATCGTTTCAGGGCCTTGGGGCAGTGGGGGAGGGGGAGTTCCAGGAGGGGGTCGTGGTCGGGGCCTAGGACTCCATTTTCCACTACATAGCCAAGGATGGCTAAGCGGTTGGTGCGGAACACGCATTTCTCCTTATTGTCTGTGAGGTTAAGGAGTTTGGTGGTATGGAGGAATTTTTGGAGGTTTCCGTCGTGGTACTGCTGATTGTGGCCACAGATGGCGATATTATCTAGGTACGGAAAGGTGGCCCGCAGCCTGTACTGGTCAACCATTCAGTCCATCTCTCGCTGGAAGACCGAAACCCCATTGGTGACGCCGAAGGGAACTCTAAGAAAGTGATAGAGGCGGCCATCTGCTTCGAACGCAGTATATTGGCGGTCCTCCGGGCGGATGGGGAGCTGGTGATAGGCGGACATCAAGTCAACTGTGGAGAAGACTTGATACTGCGCAATCTGATTGACCATGTCAGATATGCGTGGGAGGGGGGACGTGTCGAGCTGCGTGTATCGGTTGATGGTCTGACAGTAGTCAATGACCATCCTGTGCTTCTCCCCAGTCTTTACTACCACTACTTGAGCTCTCCAGGGGCTGTTGCTGGCCTCAATGATCCCCTCCCGCAGAAGCTGCTGGACCTCCGACCGATGAAGGTCCTGTCCTGGGCACTGTACCGTCTGCTCCTAGTGGCGACGGGTTTGCAGTCCGGGGTGAGGTTCGCAAACAGTAAGGTGGATCGACCTTAAGGGTCGTGAGGCCACAGATGGTGAGGGGGATAGGGGTCCGCCGAATTTCAAAGTAAGGCTTTGGAGGTGACATTGAAAATCGAGACCTAGTAACAGGGCAGCGCAGAGATGGGGGAGAACGTAGAGCCTGAAGTTGCTGAACTCTACACCCTGAACGGTGAGGGTCGCGACACAGTACCCCCGGATTTCCACGGAATAGGATCCAGAGGCCAGGGAGATTTTCTGAGTGATGGGGTGTACCGGGAGGGAGCAGCGCCTTACCGTAGCGGGGTGGATGAAACTCTCTGTGCTCCCGGAGTCAAAGAGGCAGGTCTTCTCGTGCCCGTTGATCTTCACCGTCGTCGTAGCGGTCGCGAGGTTGCGGGGCCGAGACTGTTCCAGGGTGATGGAGGCGAGCTGCGGAAGATGTTGGGCTGTCCCGGGCTGATCAGCGGTGGCGGAGGTATCAGTAGGCGGCGAACGGCCAGACGAGCAGGGGTCCTGAGGAGCGGTCCAAAATGGCGTCGAAGATGGCGGTGCCCACGGGGCGCACATGGTGGGCGGCATCAAAGATGGCGCCGCCCACGGGCCGCACGTGGCTTGTGGTGGAGAAGATGGCGGCACCCACGGGCCGCACGTGGCTTGAGGAGGAGAAGATGGCGGCGCCCCATGGTCGCAGGTGGGGTGTGTAGAAGTGCCGGGCCTGGAAACAGCGGCGACCGACCAGGCCTGGCAAACGGAAACAAACTGTCCTTTCTTCCCACACCCGTTGCAGGTCGCGCTCCGCACTGGGCAGCGCTGCCTGGGGTGCTTGCTCTGTCCACAAAAATAACACTTGGGCCGCCTGGAGCTGGCTGGCTGCCGTGCGGCGCAGGCTTGCGGTGAGCTGGAGTCGGCAGCTGGTGGGGCCCACGATGCCCACAAGGGTGCCGACGGTCAGGGGTGTAGGCCTCCAGATTACAAGAGGCCACTTCGAGTGAATTAGCAAGCTGTCTAGTCTCCGCAAGATCGAGCGTACCCCCTTCCAATAGTCGCTGGCAGACGTACGTAGGCTTCATTCCCGTGACATAAGCGTCTCTGATTAATAGTTCGGTGTGTTGGACTGCCGAAACTGCCTGGCAGTCACAGTTCCTACCGAGGATCTGAAGGGCCCTCAAGAAATCGTCCAGAATCTCCCCCGGGAGTTGCCGTCTCGTAGTCAGGAGGTGCCTGGCGTACACTTGATTCACCGGTTTAATGTAATGTCCCTTTAGGAGCGTCATCGCTTCTGCGCCTCAGGACCCCTGCGCATCCCGGATGAGAGGAAAAATTTCAGGGCTTACCCGTGAGTAGAGGGCTTGGAACTTCTGTGGGTCCGAGAGTTCTTCAGTGGCTGCTCTGAGGTAGCCTTCGAAGCAGGCTAGCCAGTGCTCGAAGGTGGACGTGGCGTTGGCTGCGTGAGGGCTCAGCTGCAGGCGATCAGGCTTGATTAGGAAGTCCATCTTTTAAAATCTTGTACAATAAATTGATGTACCATCAATTACCACGAGACGAGAATGGTGAAACAATTGAGGCTTTATTGCACAAGATGTTGTGCCTCCTGCAGCTGGAACCAGAATGGAAGCAGCGCAGGAGAGCATACACTTTTATACTCCCCCTGCTGGGAGGAGCCAGCAGGCAGGGATTTACCATAGTACCTGTAGTGTACGGGCAGTGCCGTAGTACATACAATATATCACTAGTGGTGTTTACCACAGTTTCCACTGCCGCTGCAGTCACATGAGCTGACGGGAAAGGGGATGTGTTGGTTGTCTCCTTCCTTCCCCCTCCTGCTCCTCCGCAACTGCATGCCAGCGC
The DNA here is from genome assembly GCF_047496885.1 of Scyliorhinus torazame. Taxonomy (NCBI): domain Eukaryota; kingdom Metazoa; phylum Chordata; class Chondrichthyes; order Carcharhiniformes; family Scyliorhinidae; genus Scyliorhinus; species Scyliorhinus torazame. The sequence goes on along the minus strand of NC_092717.1, from coordinate 14,019,291 downwards.
TTGATGGCCAGATATTCACGTTGGCGAGTTTGTGCAGCACAAGTCAGACCACAATCGATTGCACCAGGCAGTCTGGTGAGTATTGGTGGATTCTTCTTGTCCAGGCAGACACAGTTGTTGATTCAGAGTGTCGGGTGCCTGCTCCGTCTCTTTTCGTGTGGCAGGGTGGCTCTCATTGTGGGCATGTTGCCTGCAGTCATTGTCAAGGGGCATGGAACAGTCCGGTGCCAACTTGGCACAGGGCATTCCACAGAGTTTGAAGCTGGGGTGAGGGGGTTTATGAGGCACGTTTGGACAGTTTGGGCCTGTATCCATTGGCGTTTCGGAGATTGAGAGGCGATCTTATTGAAACATATGTGATCCTGAGGAGATTTGGCAGGGTGGATACTGAAAGGATGTTTCCCCTTGTGGGTGAGACGAGAACCAGGGGGCACTGTTTAAAAATAAGGGGCGGGATTCTCTGTCCTACCGCACCTGTTTTCTGGTGCGGCCAATCCCGCCGGCAGCGGGTTCCTCTGTCCCGGCAGCCGGCCAATGGGGTTTCCCAATGCGGGCACCCCCGCGCCGTCGGTAAATCCGTGGGTGTGAGTGCGCTGCTGGCGAAACAGACGATCCCGCCGACGGAGAATCCAGCCCCGGTGCACTGCTTTTAATCATAACATGGGAGTTATTCCCAGGAGCATGGCCAATATGTATACCTCAAGCAAAATCTAAAGCAAATTATCTGGCCACTATCACTTAATAATAATAATAATAATCTTTATCATTGTCACAAGTAGGCTTACATTAACTCTGCAATGAAGTTACTGTGAAAAGCCCCTAGTCGCCACATTCCGGCGCCTGTTCAGGTACACAGAGGGAGAATTCAGAATGTCCAATTCACCTAACATCACGTCTTTCGGGACAAGTAGGAGGAAACCGGAGCACCCGGAGGAAACCAATGCAGACACGGGGAGAACGTGCAGATTCCGCACAGACAGTGACCCAAGCCGGGAATCGAACCTGGGACCCAGTGCTAACCACTGTGCTACCATGCCGCCCAGTACAAGTGCCGCCTTGAGTGTTTGTGGGAGATTGTGGTGTGCCTATTGGCTGCAATGCTTCCTATATTACAATAGCGACCACACTTTAAATGGGCTTCATTAGCTATGAAGGGCTTTGGGGCAACCTGAGATTGTGAAAGGCACTGGAATGATTATTTTTTTTCAGGTTACCGAGCCTTTGATTCCGAAGACTTTGAATCAGAAATAATGGGAGAGTGTTTCAGTTCTGCCTGCTTGGCAGGGAAGGTGCAGGGAAGAGGTTAAAATGGAGCATCTTAATTTTTTGTCCCATTGCTACTGATTCTCCATTTGGCGCTCAGAGGCTACAGTTGAGGCGAACGGCACATTTAACAGGAAGCTAGATGAACATGTGGGAAGGATATGATGAAGGGTTTAGGTGAAGTAGGGTGGCAGGAGGATTGTGTGGGGCATGAGGGTTGGCAGCATCCAGTTGCGCTGAATGGCCTGTTTCTATGTTGTGAAATTTTATGTGAGTCCACGTCCATGACCTTGGCCAGTGTTACGATTTCTGTAGAGGCGGACAACTTATTAAAAGTGCAAATTTCCAGTTATGAGCTGACATGTATAGACTTTCAGACACACTTTAGACACACAGGAACAAAGTTTTCCCGTTGGTGGAGGTGTCAATGGGGACAAACCTTTTAACCCAGAGGGCGGTGGGAACTTGGAACTGCCTGCCTGAAAGGGTGAAGCAGAGACCCTCATAATATTTAAGACGTATTTAGATGAATACTTGTGATCCCAGGGCAGACAGGGCTATGGGCTAAGTGCTGGAAAATGGGATTAGATTAGTTAGGTGGTTGTTTCTGACTGGCGCAGATGCGATGACCTGAAGGGCTTTTTCTGAGTTGTATGATTCCACGGGCAGGATTCTCCGACCCCCCCCGCCGGGTCGGAGAATCCCCGGGGGGTGGCGTGAATCCCGCCCCGCCGCTCCGACGCCGGCTGCCGTATTCTCCGGCGTCGGTTTTTGGGCGGGGGCGGGGATCACGCCACGCCAGTCGGGGGCCGTTGGCATCGGCCCCCCCGGCAATTCTCCAGGCCCCAATGGGCCAAGCGGCCGTCGGTTTCTGGCCTGTCGCGCCGGCGTGGATTAGACATGGTCCCACACGGCGGGACCGGGCAGGTAAGCTGGCTAGTGCGGTCCTTGGGGGGGGGCCGCGGGGAATCCGACTCCGGAGGTGGCCCCACGGTGGCCGGGCCCGCGACCCACCGCTCTGTTGGCGGGCCTGTGCCGTGGGGGCACTTCTTCCTTCCGTGCCGGCCCCTGTATAGGTCCGCCATGGCCGGTGCAGAGATGACACCCCCCTGCGAATGCGCCAGAATACGCCGGCAGTTCTGCGCATGCGCTAACTCGCGCAGTCCCTTCGGCGCCAGCTGGCACGGCACCAACCCCTCCGCTGCCAGTCTAGCCCCAAGAACTACAGAGAATTCCGCAACTTCCGGTCAGCCGGCGTCGGAGTGGTTCGCGCCGTTTTCTACGCCGGCGTCGAGCCACCTCGATGATCTGGAGAATCCCGCTCCACAACTCGAGGACTAAATGTGTCAAGGGGTAAGGGGCATGGTGTTGAGATGGGGTATCAGCCATGACCATGTTGAATGGTGGGGCTGGATTGAGGGGTTGAAAAGCGCACCCCTGCTCCTATTTTCTGTGGGCTCGATTCAACCAGAAAACATCTGTGTCCGGTTTCGGTGCATTTAGCAGGGCGTTTCTTGGTGGCTGCAGTGCGGTAGCAGAAGTACGGTAGCACAAGTGATTAGCACTGTGGCTTCACAGCGCCAGGATCCCAGGTTCGATTCCCTGCTGGGTCACTGTCTGTGCGGAGTCTGCACATTCTCCCCGTGTCTGCGTGGGCGTTCATCCGTGGCAGGTAGATTGGAGGCCGCGAATGCCACATGGGCATCATCCTGGCATACAAGTCCCGCTGGGTGACATGGAGTGTTGACTGCCCTGGAGAGAGCGTCAGTAATGATGAGGTCTTTGTCTGGGGTGTATACCAGCCGGAAGTCATATCGCCGGAGCATGAGAAGAATACGCTGGAGGCGAGGCGTCATGCTGTTCAAGTCTTCCTGGATTATATTGACCAGCGGGCGATGGTCGGTCTCGACGGTGAATTGAGGAAGTCCGTAGACATAATCGTGAGACTTAACCACACCGGTCAGAAGGCCCAGGGACTCCTTTTCTATCTGCGGCTAGCGCTGCTCCGTGGGGGTCATGGCGTGTGACGCATATGCAACGGGGGCCCATGATGAGGCCTCATCACGTTGAAGGAGCACTGCCCCAATGCCGGATTGGCTGGCATCGGTCGAAATCTTGGTCTCCTTTGCTGGATCAAAGAAAGCTAAGACCGGGGCCGTGGTGAGTTTTGTTTTGAGTTCTCTCCATTTGCGCTCGTGGGCAGGGAGCCATTGGAAGTCTGTCGTCTTCCTGACCAGGTTCCTGAGAGCCGTGGTATGAGAGGCGAGGTTAGGGATAAACGTCCCTAAAAAAATTGACCATGCCCAGAAATCGAAGGACTGTCTTCTTGTCCTCTGGTGTTTTCATAGCTGTGATAGCAGCTACCTTGTCCGCATCCAGCTGCACACTCAATTGGGAGATGTGGTCCCCGAGGAACTTGAGTTCCGTCTGACCAAAAGAGCATTTGGCCCTGTTGAGGCGGAGGCTATGCTCATGTATACGTTTGAATACGCGCTGGAGGTGACTAACATGCTGGAGTGGACCAAATGATTATGTCGTCGACATAGACGCGAACACCTTCAATGCCTTCCATCATTTGTTCCATAATCCTATGGAACACTTCTGAAGCAGATATGATCCCAAACGGCATCCTGTTGTGACAATATCTGCCAAAGGGTGTATTAAATGTGCAAAGTTTCCTGCCGGATTTGTCGAGCTGGATTTGCCAGAATCCTTTTGAGGCGTCGAGTTTGGTGAAGAGCTTGGCGCCAGCCATCTCACATGTGAGCTCTTCGCGCTTGGGAATTGGATAGTGCTCCCTCATGATATTGCGATTGAGATCCTTGGGATCAATGCAAATTCTCAATTCGCCGGAAGGCTTTTTTACACATACCATGGAACTGACCCAGTCGGTCGGTTCCGTGACTTTGGAAATCACTCCTTGGTCCTGGAGGTCCTGCAGCTGCTGCTTGAGGTGGTCCTTAAGGGGTGCTGGGACCCTGCGAGGTGCGTGCACCACAGGCATGGCATTCTGTTTAAATCAGATCTTGTAGGTGTATGGGAGCGTGCCCATGCCCTCGAAGACGTTGTGGTGCTGGTTGATAATGGTGTCGAGTTGCGCCCTGAAGTCGGTGTCCTGAAAGGCAGGCGCGTCAGCAGGAGAGAGAGAGTGAACTCTCTGAACTAGGTTCAACAGCTTGCATGCCTGCGCGCCAAGCAGGGAGGCTTTCGAGGAGCCCACGATTTCAAAGGGAAGGATGGTTTTGCGTGACCTGTGTGTCACTTCAAGTTGGTACGAGCCGCTAGCAGCAATGACATTGCCATTATAATCTAATAGCTGGCAGGCTGATGGGAGGTTGCTGGTTTGACACGAAGGCTTTGGAGGTCAGACCGCGCAATCATATTTGGGACCGGTTGACCGTAAGGGTGGCACACCACTCATCGTCTGGATCGATGCTGTATACCGATAGATGCTGGATTCTTTGCTTCGGGGACACCCTGTTTTTTGTAACAATACCGACTCAAAAAGGCGCCTTCGGGTCCTCGGTGTCAATACCGGGTAGCAGGTCCGAATCGGGCTCGGTGACCGTGGGTTGAATGGCCCAGACATTCCTGCGAGGCTGGCTGGAGCGATATGAGTTGGCAGGCTGAGCTGCTCTGCATAAAGCAGTATAGTGGCCAAGTTTGCCACATCTCAGGCATTGTCGGGATTTGGCAGGGCATTGCCGCTTTAAATGGGCGGAGCCACAGTTGCCGCATGCCGTAGCGTCAGTACGTTCGCTGCGCCACCGCGCATGCGCGGTGCGGTCGTTCGTGGAAATCCCTCCAGTGCAGAAGGAGGCCCTTCGGCCTATCGAGTCTGTACTAACCCCCCCCCTCCCCCCCCACAATTATTTGCCTTATAATAGGAAAGCCCTTCAATCCAAAAATGAGAAAAATTAAACCTACAGAAAGCCAACCTTCAGTTGGAAAATCATTTAATTTGCTTCAATTTCCTGTTCTCCTTTAGGATTTTGTTCAACTGGGAGTAAATGGGACTGATGTTTGGTGAAGACATGTTAACAGCAACCTTTGTAAAGGTAAATCTATAATTACACTGTGTTTTTTTAAAATTACAGTATAGCATAAACCTTTCCCTTCAAACAAGTTGAATTACATCATTGCAGCTGGGTTTTGTTATGAAGTTTGCTGTCCAAATAAGATACTGAAAATGATTCTGTTACAGAAGAAAAAGACACAAGATCATCTGGGTAATTACAGAGCTACACTGTGATGTCCACGTTTTCTCTGATTTACATCTCCCCACTCTATAATTAATTCAAAGAAATGGGCAGAGCTCACGGACACTTGTCGGTGCTGCTTGAATGGGGCTAACTGTTGTTCAACGCTAGTCTGGGTAGCTGCAGATCCGTGTGCTCCGCCTGTCAAAATATGGCGCTCTCCGTGAGGTAGAAGTGCGGTAGCAGAACCCAGTTCTATCCTTCTAAATGCTCTGCCTCCTAAATTCCTAACTGTGCCAGTTTTGCACAAGCCCGACTGGTTCACCAATGCCCTTTCGGGGAGGAAGTCTGCCGTCTTTACCCGGTCTGGCCTACATGTGACTCCAGACCCGCAGCAATGCGGTTGACTCTTAAATGCCCTCAGGGATGGGCAATAAATGCCGGCCCAGCTCACATCCCATGAAAGAATGTAAAAGAAATTCTGACCCATACCGAAAGCTGAAGAGGTGGAAATGTCTGATGTTATCTTGCCCCACTTGTTTAAATGGGGCTGATTTTTTGATGCTTCTCACGTGATGCTTTTTTTCAATGGAGAAATTATTGGAGTTATTGCCGACTCTTGAGGGAAATCTGCCTTGAATGGCGATCGATACAAAATTAATTGTTAATTTCAAAACTGAGGTGGACGGATTTTGATGAGTCAAACATATTAAGGAATATGAGGCAAAGGTAGGATGGAATTAGGTCACAGTTGAGGCCTCATTGAAGGGCGGGACAGGGTCGAGGGGCTATAAATAGCCTCTCATTTAGGATTTTTCACTGTAAAATGTTAATCTTTTATTTAGCAAGCATTGATGGTTTCAAAAGAAAAACGTCCACACTTTTCTTAGCTTCTTGAGTTTTTTGTGCTACCTGGTACATTGCTATTTGACAGAACCAAAATTTTGCAACTTAAAGCTCATTGCCAGCCACATAAAATATCCCATGACTGTATTGTGAAGAGGTGCAGGGGAGTTCATCCTTGGTCCTGGACAAGCATTTTCCTTCAATTAGATTGCCTGGTTCTTGTCACATTGCTGTTTGTGGGACTTTCTGTGCATAAATTGGTTGCCGTGTTTCCTGTATTCAAACAGTGACGACAGTTCAAAGGTACCGCATGGACTCAGAGGCGGATTTGTAATGAAAGACACTGTGCCTAGACACAGGGCCCCGACAAACGGGGGCGCCTCGCATCGGACTCGGTGTGCGGCAGCTCGGCACGGCCAGGGCACTCTGCATTTGCCGATCAGCAGCAAAGCAAAATCAGACTCTGATTGGATGAGTCTCAAAGAGTGGGAAATGCAAGGGTTGTTAGCAGCAGGTGCATGCGCGAGACCATGAGGCGAGGGAGAGGCAAGCGGGCGGCCATGACGGGAGAAGCTGCTGAGGTTTTTGCCGGGAGAGCAGCCCCCCACCCCCCCCATCACCACCCAATCCGGCAACAGACGCACAATGCCCAGTAGCCACGAGAGGAAAAGCAGAGCAGGGCAGAAGCAGGTTTGCACTGGTAGCAAAGTGGAACCCCCCACCCCCCAGGCCAGCAACAGGCGGGTGACGAAACCCCAAAAATCCACAGGGAGCCTGAGCGCTAGGCTTGTGCCTGCAGCAGAGCAGACTACCCCAGACCAGCAACAGGCCTGCGACGATGCCCAGAGGTGAGGGGGAGGTGTGGTGGCCATGCCAAAGACACAACCTGTGTGAAGCCTGCCTTGAAGACCCCTGGCCAATGAGCTGAGTGCGAATAATAATAATCTTTATTTGCGTCACAAGTAGTCTTGCATTAACACTGCAATGAAGTTACTGTGAAAATCTCCCAGTCGCCTGTTCGGGTACACTGAGGGGGAATTCAGAATGTCCAATTCACCCAACAGGCTGGTCTTTCAGGATCTGTGGGAGGAAACCGGAGCGCCCGGAGGAAACCCACGCAGACACAGGGAGATCGTGCAGACCCAGCACAGACAGTGACCCAAGCCGGGAATCGAACCCGGGTCCGTGGCGCTGTGAAGCAACAGTGCTAACCTCTGTGCCACCGTGAGAATGGGAGACTGTCAGGGAGGGAGAATGTGTGAGGGCCGGGTTGCATGGAGGGAGAGTTTGTGATGGGGTTGCAGGGCCCACGGGGAGGGAGAGTTTGTGAGGGAGGAATGGGCAGGAGGAGAGTCGCGTGCTTTTTGTTTGAAATCCATGATCAGAATCACAGCCTCACAATTAAAAGATGAATCCCGTTTTGCAGAGCTTGAACCTGATAAAAGCATGGGATTGACTGTGCAAACACCTGCTCTTTCAGACAAAGTCAGTTTCTTTTGAAATATGAAGTGACATTATCAAATCTGGCAGCCAAAAACTTCGAAAATTGAAGGTGATGCAAGAAGACAAAGCCAGTCAAAAAGAGTTTGTCAGAGTTTTTACTTTTAAAAGTTTGATGTACTGAACAGTGCATATTCATCCTCACCCAAATGTATGGGTAAAGTATCTGATGAATTAGACTTGTCGATTTCCAGAGATACCACATCGCCTGAAAAAGTTGAACAAAAAAGGGAACTACAAGATATTGCTGACTCTGTTGAAGTGAGGGAAGAAACCTACCCTGAAGACATTGCCTTGTGGCCATAATATGTTCGACTGGGTATGATAGACTATTTCGCATTATATAAGGCAGAGAACTGAGGAAATATGGAAAATTTGGGAGAAGTGTTTGAGATTGGATGCCAAAAGCTTTCTGAAGATGAAGAGAAATGGGACAAGGAAATTAAGAATTAGTTGTCTTATTTGGAAACCTCGAAGGCAGTTTTACTATGATGTTTGCAAATTACTCGCTGACCCGAGTAAAGAGAAACAAACATTCGCCAATGGGTACTCTATCTGGAGAAATGTTGGAGGAGACATTGCTGATCGTGAAACTTCCAAAAGTCATATTAAGGCTGCATGTGTACATTCGTTCAAAGATGTAAATTATCTGGTAGAACATCTGGAGTGTTCTTACTGGATGAAAGGGCTGAGACGTGTTGTTGCCACGGTCATACCACTGTCTTCTTTGGGACTGCCTCTGGGGGCATATGATGACTCATCATTGTCAAATCGAAGAGGTAATTTTTTAACCTGCCTTGAATATCTTCAGTGAATTTGATGAGCTTCTCAAAGAACATTTGAAAAGTTATAAATATTTTAACTTAGGGAAGACCAGCTTTTTAATGCAGAGACCCTACAACGACTTCATCACTATACTGGCAGAGTGGCTCAGAAACCAATTCACGAATGAAGTGAAAGATGCCAAATACTATTCCATAATAGTTGATTCAGCACCACATGTGAACCATGTGGGCCAATTAACATTAATTTTAAGACATATAATGATAATAAATAATAAGAATAATCTTTATTGCCACAAGTAGGCTTACATGAACACTGCAATGAAGTTACTGTGAAAAGACCCTAATCGCCACATTCCGGCGCCTGTTCGGGTACATACATAGAACACAGAACATAGAAAATACAGCACAGAACAGGCCCTTTGGCCCACGATGTTGTGTCGAACCTTTGTCCTAGATTAATCATAGATTATCATTGAATTTACAGTGCAGAAGGAGGCCATTCGGCCCTTTGAGTCTGCACCGGCTCTTGGAAAGAGCACCATACCCAAACGCAACACCTCCACCCAACACCAAGGGCAATTTGGACATTAAGGGCAATTTATCATTGGCCAATTCACCTAACCCGCACATCTTTGGACTGTGGGAGGAAACCGGAGCACCCGGAGGAAACCCACGCAGACACGGGGAGGACGTGCAGACTCCGCACAGACAATGACCCAAGCCGGAATCGAACCTGGGACCATGGAGCTGTGAAGCAATTGTGCTATCCACAATGCTACCGTGCTGCCCTTAAGAACAAATAAATCTACACTATATCATTTTACCGTCATCCATGTACCTATCCAATAGCTGCTTGAAGGTCCCTAATGTTTCCGACTCAACTACTTCCACAGGCAGTGCATTCCATGCCCCCACTACTCTCTGGGTAAAGAACCTACCGCTGATATCCCTCCTATATCTTCCACCTTTCACCTTAAATTTATGTCCCCTTGTAATGGTGTGTTCCACCCGGGGAAAAAGTCTCTGACTGTCTACTCTATCTATTCCCCTGATCATCTTATAAACCTCTATCAAGTCGCCCCTCATCCTTCTCCGCTCTAATGAGAAAAGGCCTAGCACCCTCAACCTTTCCTCGTAAGACCTACTCTCCATTCCAGGCAACATCCTGGTAAATCTTCTTTGCACCTTTTCCAGAGCTTCCACATCCTTCCTAAAATGAGGCGACCAGAACTGTACACAGTACTCCAAATGTGGCCTTACCAAAGTTTTGTACAGCTGCATCATCACCTCACGGCTCTTAAATTCAATCCCTCTGTTAATGAACGCGAGCACACCATAGGCCTTCTTCACAGCTCTATCCACTTGAGTGGCAACTTTCAAAGATGTATGAACATAGACCCCAAGATCTCTCTGCTCCTCCACATTGCCAAGAACTCTACCGTTAACCCTATATTCCGCATTCATATTTGTCCTTCCAAAATGGACAACCTCACACTTTTCAGGGTTAAACTCCATCTGCCACTTCTCAGCCCAGCTCTGCATCCTATCTATGTCTCTTTGCAGCCGACAACAGGCCTCCTTACTATCCACAACTCCACCAATCTTCGTATCGTCTGCAAATTTACTGACCCACCCTTCAACTCCCTCATCCAAGTCATTAATGAAAATCACAAACAGCAGAGGACCCAGAACTGATCCCTGCAGTACGCCACTGGTAACTGGGATCCAGGCTGAATATTTGCCATCCACCACCACTCTCTGACTTCTATCGGTTTGCCAGTTCGTTATCCAACTGGCCAAATTTCCCACTATCCCATGCCTCCTTACTTTCTGCAGAAGCCTACCATGGGGAACTTTATCAAATGCCTTACTAAAATCCATGTACACTACATCCACTGCTTTACCTTCATCCACATGCTTGGTCACCTCCTCAAAGAATTCAATAAGATTTGTAAGGCAAGACCTACCCCTCACAAATCCGTGCTGACTATCCCTAATCAAGCAGTGTCTTTCCAGATGCTCAGAAATCCTATCCTTCAGTACCCTTTCCATTACTTTGCCTACCACCGAAGTAAGACTAACTGGCCTGTAATTCCCAGGGTTATCCCTAGTTCCTTTTTTGAACAGGGGCACGACATTCGCCACTCTCCAATCCCCTGGTGCCACCCCTGTTGACAGTGAGGACGAAAAGATCATTGCCAACGGCTCTGCAATTTCATCTCTTGCTTCCCATAGAATCCTTGGATATATCCCGTCAGGCCCGGGGGACTTGTCTATCCTCAAGTTTTTCAAAATGCCCAACACATCTTCCTTCCTGACAAGTATTTCCTCGAGCTTACCAATCTGTTTCACACTGTCCTCTCCAACAATATCGCCCCTCTCATTTGTAAATACAGAAGAAAAGTACTCGTTCAAGACCTCTCCTATCTCTTCAGACTCAATACACAATCTCCCGCTACTGTCCTTGATCGGACCTACCCTCGCTCTAGTCATTCTCATATTTCTCACATATGTGTAAAAGGCCTTGGGGTTTTCCTTGATCCTACCCGCCAAAGATTGTTCATGCCCTCTCTTAGCTCTCCTAATCCCTTTCTTCAGTTCCCTCCTGGCTATCTTGTATCCCTCCAATGCCCTGTCTGAACCTTGTTTCCTCAGCCTTACATAAGTCACCTTTTTCCTCTTAACAAGACATTCAACCTCTCTTGTCAACCATGGTTCCCTCACTCGACCATCTCTTCCCTGCCTGACAGGGACATACATATCAAGGACACGTAGCACCTGTTCCTTGAACAAGTTCCACATTTCACTTGTGTCCTTCCCTGCCAGCCTATGTTCCCAACTTATGCACTTCAATTCTTGTCTGACAACATTGTATTTACCCTTCCCCCAATTGTAAACCTTGCCCTGTTGCACGTACCTATCCCTCTCCATTACTAAGAGGGAGAATTCAGAATGTCCAAATTACCCAACAGCATGTCTTTTGGGACTTGTGGGAGGAAACCGGAGCATCGGAGGAAACCCACGCAGACTCGGGGAGAGCGTGCAGACTCCGCACAGACAGTGACCCAAGCCGGGAATCGAACCTGGGACCCTGGTGCTGTGAAGCAGCAGTGCTAACCACTGTGCTATCATGCTGTCCAGTGACCAGCGATGGTGAAGTTGCAGAGCTATTTCTCTGTTTTTTTCCAGCTACAATCCCATACCTCTGAGTGCCTGGAGCCAACTGTTTTGGAAATCATTGCAAATTTAGGTTGGGACATCAAAAATTGGCGTGGGTAGTGCTTCGATAATGCTGCAAATAAGGCAGGAAAATATTCAGGTCAACAAGTAAAATTGAACAATGCAAGCCCTGTGCACTATTCATCCCATGTTTCAGTCACTCCTTGAATTTAATCTACAATGTTGCAGCTGGATCCTGTGAGGGAGCTGCACAGTTTTTTTGACTTTGTTCAAAGCCTGTGTGCCTTTTTTTTGGTTTCCACACATCAGTGGAATATGTTGAAATCACACTTAGGGCAGGAAAATGAAAAGAACATTTGACAGTCAAAGGAATTTGTGATACTAGGTGGTCTGCTTGTGTAGATTCCGTTTTAGCTATGAAAATAAAATTTGGTGATATAAAGGAAATATTATTTGACATAACCACCATCAAATTCAGGAAAAGCACATGTGAAATCTGAAACAAAATCCTTTGCAGAGAAGTTTCAAAAGTTCTGTTTTTACTCTTTTGCGGAACCGTTTACTTCAAAGAATTAATGCCAACAGCAAATCGCTGCAAAATATTGATTCAATTTATTAAACGCTGCACAACTGTTAAGTTTTGTCATGGATGTTCAAAATCACTATAGCTGGATGGAAGCTGAGGCACTAACATTGGCAAAAAGTAGGTCCCTCTAATATATCTGATGAGAAGCGTACAACACACAGGAATTTTTTTTGATAAAACTAGAGATAATAAAATCAATATAAAAGGGAAAGAGATGATCATTATTCAGACTGTCGGTGTTGTTTGTGACAGATAATGGTGCAATTTCAGGGTGGAAGAAAACCACTTTAATTTACTTGCTTTGTGACAGACACCCGTCCCAAATGCTTCCGATGAACATTCTTATTCTGTATTGAAAAAAGTTAAGAACTATTTGCAAAGTATGCTAGGTCAGGAACATTTGACAAGTTCAGCAATATTGACAATTGAAAGTGCGTCTTTGCAAGCTGTTGCGTATGGCGTTGTAATGGATGATTTTGTAAAAGAAAAGTGCGAAAGAAAAGCCATCAAACTGCTGTACCAACAGGGGATGAAGCAAGACAATCTTAAAAATCTGTCCCTCTTCCATATTCTCATATTTAAATTCTGTTTTTCAAAATGGACCGAAAAAATGATGGTCTGAAAAAATGGCTGCGGCTGGTCACATGATGGTACTTCTAACCACCATTGATCTCAGGACTGCCCTTCAGACAGTCTCAAAGACAAAGAACAGAATCCTGCCGGACAAAGCCACTGATATTGGACTTGGACTTATTGGATTTCACTCAGGTAAATTTACGGCAATAACTTCTTTGATTTTTTTTGAAAGGAAGTTCACTTTTATTTCTGAAACTGAATGTGCTTGTGTGAAATATACTGTGTGCATCGTGATGATTGGCGTATTTGCTCGTGTGCTGCAGTGATGTCATCCGCAGATTTTTCCATCTTGTCGCTCATCAGCAGTGTTATAACCTGCCTACTGACGATTGGCTGGGGACTAATGATTGTCCCACAATCCTATGGGAGTATGAACTTCCCCAATGAGGGGGGCGGAGAAACTCCTACTATAAATAAGCTGGCCAGTCCAGGAACCAGGAGGAAGGAGAAGGTAGCAAGGGAAGTTACTGCTACTGCTATGTATATATTGTTATAGTAAATAAACTTTATTATTTTGTATCCTTAAAACTCGTGCTGGATTCTTCGGGGCCCTTACAAAAAGCAGGTTCCAGGTTTGCCCGCCTCGAAACTCACACATCGCAATATTGGCCATCTCTACCGTCATTCTGACAAGAGGTAAGCTTGGATTTCATCAGTTCAGCAATTATTCATACAAGTGTGTGTTTACAAGTGAAAAAGCAGTGATTTGGTGGCCTTCTCCTTTGTGTTCTGTGGGGCGAGGGTGAGTGGGGAGGGGCATTAGGTTGTGGGGGTGGGGGTGGGGATTTGCCCAGCAATGAAGGTGAGAGTCGGGACCCGTTAATTGTATATCTGCCTCTGCAAGGACAGCAGAGTGCTTTGGGATATTGAGTTTGGTGAAAGGTTCTGTAAAGAAGCAAATCTTTCATTCTCCTTTTCCTCCTTGAACCATGGGCGGGTCAAGAGACTAAGTGTTGACGCTGGGACAGAATCGGTGCATTTCTACGAAAGCAAAATTGGCACCGGTCCTGGATGATGTACCATCAATTGACGCAGATGAGGCATCGGGAGAAAAACTGTGGCTTTAATCAGCTTAAAGACACCTGCTGGCAGCCGGTCCCAGAATGAGGGGAGGGCTGGAGGTTGGCCACCTTTATACATGAGCCCGGGGGGAGGAGCCACAAGCGGAGCCAGCAGGGACAAGCCCAGGCATGTAACAATACAACAATACAATACAATACAATACAATACAAAGAACACAAGCATTTCCAATGGAAACGGTGTTGGATGCGCCAGGGTCGGGTTTCAAGAGGCTGACAAGCTGCAGCCGCATATCCACACTTCACACCCCACACACACTCATCCCAGCCAACAAGATGACACTGGTTGTGCTAGAGTGTCCCCATCCCGTTGATGGGTCGGCTGGGTCCAGACGTTACCCAGGGGGTACGACCCGTGGCACTAAGCTCACAGCGGGCAGTCAGCGATGTGCGCAGCTGCATGGCTGCCCTGCCGGCTGCGGCAATGGTGTTCCGTGCATGACCATACTGCCCACGTCCAGGCCGCCCCCCCCCTCTACTCCTCCAGGCCCTGGCATGAGCCCCCGGCCATTGGCACAAATGTGGGCACACTGTAGCAACGTTGGACACTTTTTGTACCCCCTCTCAGCAGCCTGCTTCCCGAGTTTTGAAACCACAAGTGAAACCCGGCATCGGTAATTCCTCCAGACGGAGGCGGAGCATCGCGGAGGCCACTGTTGAGTCACTGGAGCATTGCATTTATGCGGGCGCCCGGCGCCGGCCACGATTTTGGCCTCATGACCGATTCTCCGTCCAATCATCTTTCCCGATTCCAGCGTCAGCCGACGGAGAATCCCGCCCCATTTATTTATGGGAAATGGCGGTTTGCTTCCCATATGGATGGGAGCTAAATTTATCTGTGTGGATGATATTTCTAATTTCTGAGGCAAGTGATTCTACTTCCTGTTGCATGCTCTGGGGCTGGGTTTAATGGTGGTGGCATTCATTTCTGGGGGCCGGTTACAGGTCGGGCAGGCTGGTAACTGCCTGCCATCCGGCTTTCTGTAGCATTGAAGATAAAGAGGGTGCGTCCAAGAGCTGTGAGCCAATCAGAGGGCCTGGAAGTTCTGCAATCTCAGCAGCGTCACTGTGGTTGGTGGCCACTGTTTGGACTGTATCGCCAGAGGGCCCAGAAGAGAGGTTAATGAGGTGGGCTCATAGGGCAAGGCGGGCAGGAATGGCACGATGAAGGACAGAGAGGGGATCTGCCAGCGGGGCCGTCAGAGGCCACAGGGTGCCTGATCAAGAGGATCCCCCCTTGAGCCCACAGGGAGGCAACCAGGATATACATGGCAGCCTCCCAATGCTCTCCACGACTCCGCCACTTAAGGGCCTCAATTGGCCTCAGGCCGGGAATCCCGTCATCGAACTTTTTTGTCTCTGACTGCATTGGGGAGAAACAGAAGGCAACAGACCCTCTATCCCATGCCTTTCCCACTGATAATCTGACCACCCTCTCCACCTTCCTGCTCACACCAGGCGTGGAGGCGTGGGAATTAAATTCCAACTTCCAAGTGACCTTCATCTGCTGGTCTGTCTTCCTCTCTACCTAGCCATAGAATCGTACAGTTCCTACAGTGCGGAAGGAGGCCATTCGGCCCATCGAGTCTGCGCCAACCTTTTTGTTACGTGTGGTTAGAATGGAACCATTGTTTCATTTATCCTCCATTCCACCTCTGTGGACTACATTCCACATGACTACAATGGAGTCCCCTGTGACAATTGACACCAGGAGTGAGTTCGCGGTTTGAAACGTCCTCAGTTTTTGTTTCAAACATGCATTTAATGTGGCTGAGTACATGGTTTCTCGATAGCGACAGTCAATACACGTCAAAGGCGGGCTGTAAAACGCTTAACGGGTACCTCCTGAGGTTGTGAAGAGCGCCATTGAACTGCGAGTCCTTCTTTCTAGGCAGGTCAGAGGCGTGGATGATGTGGGAGCGGCTCAGTCGGAATGGACTGAACATGAACAACACAATTGTAACCTCGTCGCCCTCGTTAATTTGTCACAGTTGAAATGCTGAGCCAACAGGATTTCCGCCATGACATTTAACTCCGCAATCAGGCGTAAACCCTTCAGCGTATTTTTTTCACTTGCTTTGGGATGGGAGGCGGGGGAGGCGGTTGACGAGGTTACAAATATCGAAGCAACAGTTTTGTCGGTTTTAATGCCTCTCGTTTTGTGCGCTGGCTCTCCCGTTTTGTGCTGCCAGTGCCCCGATCGTAGAGCTGGCAGTGACGGAAAGCTCGCCTGGCACACTCGCAAAAGTGCAGTCAGCGCTGGTATAATCCACTAATGGCTTCTTTTCATTACAGCCCCTGAGTGAGAGACTCTGGCAGATTGTGGACTCAATTACTCTCATGTCAGGTGATTATCCTGGGTCTTAATGTAATCTTCCATTCACACATACCATATTTCAATTACGGCTGCTATGAAACATGCTGGGTATTCAAATCACCAATCACCTTATCAGCACTGAACAATGTCAACTGTAAAAAACGCCAGCTGAAGGCAATTACACATGCGTTGAGAACCGATTATGATCATTCTCTGCGGTATTTTGTGATGAGCTGGGGAACATTCTGAAAATTTAATTTAATGACAATATGCTTGCTGTATAATCCATAACACCTCCCGAATTCAGCATGGGGCTATTAATACTGATAGGAGCATATTACCACTGAACTGCAAAGCTGGGTTTAGATGGTAGCTGGATTTCTCTGCAGGGAGTGATATTTCTAATGGGAGAGGCAGGCTGTTCTGGTTCCTGCAGCACTCTGGAAGGTGGTCTTCTCTGTCTTGTCTGCCTTTCTCTCTCTCTCCTTTCTCATTCTTTCCTGCCATGTCTCTCTTTATCATGTGAAAACGCCTGTAGCCAGCTGCGCGTCAGACGAATTAAAAGGGAAAATGGAGTACAGGTTTGAGGGAGAGGGTGAAAGTAATGATGGCTATTTAAGAAAAAAAAAATCAATAGGAGCATAAAATTGATTTAGTGCTTGTCATAAAATATATGTAAGTGCCAGAACAAGGAGAAAATTGAGTCTTGTTTTAATCTGCACAAAAGCCACACTGTACTGATGAAGTAATCTTAGAAGGAACCAATACATAATCTAAAGACAGACACTTAATTGTCACATTAAAGACTCTATTTATGGCCTACTGCACTATAGGGGTAGCATTCATTAATCATCTGGATAAGAGGAATTGAAATCAAATCACAATTAAAATCTGTTCAATATTGTCTGTTATATGTTTTGCAAGCATTAATTTTTTTCGATTGATTTTTTTTTTGTTGCCTCACATGAACACAACAATATATGGGGACGGTGGGAATTTTTATGAAGTTAATGTTGTGGAACCATTTCACTTCGATAGGCTAAACTTTTATGCGGTGGAATAATTTGTCCATCGGTTTCTTTGGATTGAGATGTACTGTAGGTTCACCCTGATGCAAAACTTGAACTCTTTAGTCATAGGCTTGTTTTCAAAGTCAGGGCATCTGTAGCGCAGCTCATAAAATATCAGTCTCCGGGCCAGTGGAACTTTGTCCGTGTTACAGGTGTTGTATAAATCCAGGCTGTATAGGTGTGTGTCTGTGTCTAACTTCATACCTATTGTGCTACATATTCCCTGAATGTACGCGATTGAGGGGTAATATCTTTACGCAAAGAGTAGTGAGGCCGTGGAATGCCCTACCTGCTACAGTAGTGAACTCGCCAACATTGAGGGCATTTAAAAGTTCATTGGATAAACATATGGATGATAATGGCATAGTGTAGATTAGATGGCTTTTGTTTCGGTGCAACATCGTGGGCCGAAGGGCCTGTACTGCTCTGTATTGTTCTATGTTCTATGTTCTATAATCGAGGTGTTTGGGGTGGTTAAAGGATCTGATGGGACAGATAAGTGAGATTCCCTGGTGGAGAATTCAGACCAGGGAGCATCATTAAAATTAGAGATACACTGTTCAGAGAGATGTTAAGGAGCACTTTGTCACACAAAGGGTAATGAAAATCTGGAACGCTTTGGCTGGAAAGATATTGAGGCTGGGGGGGTGGTGGGGAACTAAAATTTTTGAAACTGAGATTGCTAGTTTTTTAATTTGGACCTAAGGTTGGTAGATGGAGTTGGCCATGTTTTAACTGAATGGTGGAAAAGATTAGAACGGGAGGAGAGAGGGAGGGGGAATTATTTGCTCCCCATTTGGCAATGCCTCAGTTTTAAAATTCTCATCCTTGTTTTCAAAGTCGCAGCACGATATCACAGTGGTTAGCACAGTTGCTTCACAGCGCCAGGATCCGGGGTTCAATCCCTGCCAAAGTTCACTGTCTGTGCGGAGTCTGCACGTTCTCCCTGTGTCTGCATGGGTTTCCTCCGAATGCTCCGGTTTCCTCCCACAGTCCAAAGATGTGCAGGTTAGGTGGATTGGCCACGCTAAATTGCCCTTAGTGTCCAAAAAAGGTTAAGTTAGGTGAGGTTACTGAGTTACGGGGATAGGGTGGAGGTGTGGGCCTAGGTAAGGTGCTCTTTCCAACGGCCGGTGCAGACGCGACGGGCTGAAAGGCCTTCTGTAAATTCTATGATAATTCTATGAAATTCCTCCATGGTCTTGCCCCTCCCTATTTCTGCCACCTCCTCCAACGTTCCAACCCTCCGAAGTCTCTGTTCACATCTAATTTGTCTGCCTTAATCTCTTCCTCTCCGCCTCTCCCTCCTCTTTCAGACCTCCCGCTTAAGTTTTTAAACAATTCTTTCATGAAATGGAGCATCACTGACAAGACCAACTTTTATTGCCCATCCCTAATTGCCTTGGAGAAGGTGCTGGTGGGCTGTCTTCTTGAACAGCTGCAGCCCGCTTGGTGTAGGTACACCCATTGTGCTGTTAGGGAGGGAGTTTCAGAATTTTGACCCAATACTTTGACCCAAGATTTTGGTCACCTGTTTGAATATTTATCTATACGTGACTCGCTGCCAAATTGTGGTTAGTCACGCTTTTGTGAAGCACATTAAGGATGTTTTACCACAGTAAAAGCGCTATATAAATGCAAGTTGTGGTTGTTATTGACTAGGTTATGGAGATGGCATGACGTCAAGTGGCACCTGAATAGCTAGAACCTACTATTGATGGAGGACAAATATTCCCATTACTGGAGATTAGATAGACTTGTCTGGATCTTTTACCTATACCTCTGCAACTAGATCATTATATATCTTTTAAGTATGTCAGTCATTTTCAAACCCAGGGTCGCGACCCGAGTGTGCTGGGCTTGTCGCGGGGACATGCGTTTTCGATTTTCCGATTGTGGGAAGAAACGGCCAATGGCGCAACTGGCTCTTATAAATGCCAGCCGCATTCTCCCCGTGTCCGCGTGGGTTTCACCCCCCACAACCCAAAGATGTGCAGGTTAGGTGGATTGGCCACGCTAAATTGCCCTGTAATTGGGAAAATAAAAATAATTGGGTACTCTTAATTAAAAGAATAAATAAATGCCAGCCGCGACCGGCTTTCAGAATGCCAGCAGTTCCGCGCACGCGTGCCCCCTCAGCAGTGCGCAGGCCCAGAGCCCAGCGGGTCAGAACGCCTCCTCCTGACATCAGCGCGCTGACCCAGGAGCAGATTGATTTTTTAAATCGCTGGAGTCTTCCTGCCCGGAGTGGCGGCAGAGAGCAGGTGCTCTGACGTCACGTGTTCTGGGTGCGAGAGAGATTCCTCCATTTTGTAGCTGCCGGCATTGCTGGTGTGAACTCCAGGGCCTCTGGTGGACAACCCAAGAAGAAGAAGTTGAAAATAGGAACAAAGCAGCATAAAGAGGTTTGGCTCATTAATTGTGCCACTGCAAAGCAGGATTCAAAGTTCATGGGCTGGATTTTCCCAAAATGGGGCTATGTCCGTTTCACTCTGGAGTTTCCTATAAAAAAGATCAGTCGATTCTCTCACCTGCAGGGGGCTAGCAGGGACCCAGAGTGACCCACGCAGCTTCAGCTGCAGATACGGGCTCCCGCACTTCCGGTTTCGAGTCCATGCATGCGCACGGCGGCGGCCTCCATCGGCCGTGCCGAGCGCCATGGTGGACTCGGACGGCGGATGTAGATGAAGAATGTAGGCCCCCCTGATCGGCCGCGCGCCCAAAGATCCGACCACACCGATCTGTCGTCCAGCCGCCCATAAGCCCCCCCCCCCCCCCCCCGGGTGTCCGATCCCCCTGCCCCCCACCAGGGTGGTGGCGGACTGAGTCCCTAGCTGCCACACGAGCTTCCTGAACAGCAATAGATGGTTAGAACCACGCCATCGGTAACTCGACCGGTCGGGAGCCGAGGGCCGCTGGGCGGGTCTCTGGCAATGGCCCCCAGCCGCGCGGAATACCCCGTGAACACGCCAATTCGGGTCCCGGAGAATCGCCGGACTGGCGCCCGGCTCATATTTCGGCGGGAAATTGGGTTCTCCGCCGTCGCACCAAACCCAATTTTGGCACGGGCTGCGGGGAAGCCAGCCCAATGTATGTTATACGCAGGGAAGCATTGGCAAATGGAAGTTTAAAACCCTCAAAGCTTCAAAGGCATTTGAAGACTGAGTATGGCGAGTTCGAGGACAAACCTCTTTATTTTATTCAACAGATGCAGTGAGATCTTAAATTGTCAGCTGAAGTCATCATCAGAAATGTAACATTGAATGACAAAGCAAGCGAGGCCAAATAGGCTCACCCGTCACATTAAAGGTAAGTGGGTCACAAAGTTCGTGGGGTGTGGGTTGCGAAGGTCGGCCAGTGTGGGTTGCGAAGGTCGGCCAGTGTGGGTTGCGAAGGTCGGCCAGTGTGGGTTGCGAAGGTCGGCCAGTGTGGGTTGCGAAGGTCGGCCAGTGTGGGTTGCGAAGGTCGGCCAGTGTGGGTTGCGAAGGTCGGCCAGTGTGGGTTGCGAAGGTCGGCCAGTGTGGGTTGCGAAGGATGGCCTGGTGCTAAAAATGGGTCCCGGGCAAAAAAGCTTGAAAAACACCAAAGTATATAACATGGTTTGTATCCACTGATCCGCTTCACGAAACAGGTAAAGTGAGATTGAGAAGATAAATCACTGGAAAGACTTGTGATGAATTATGATACCCATTTGTTGCAATTATTTGCATTGTTATGAGAGCTGATTATTTGTCAATTGAGAAAAACTGGGCGGGATTCTCCCATCGGGCGGCTAAGTGCCGATGTCGGCGTAAAAACGGGAGTGTTTCACTCCGGCGTCGGTGCCCGTCCCGAGACCCGATTCTCCGGGCCACAGTGGGATAGCACGGCGCTGGAGCAGCCCACGCCGCTCCAGCTACCGATCCCGGCGTGAACCTGCGCCACGGGGTCCGCACATGCGCATTGAGCAGGCGCCAACTAGCGCATGCGCAGTGGCCTTCTTTCCAGCGCGGCCCCGACGCCAAATGGCGCAGGGCTACAGGAGCCAGCGCGGAGGAAAGGAGGCCCCGAGACAGAGAGGCCGGCCCACCGATCGGTGGACCCGATCGCGAGCAGGCCACTACGGAGCCCCTCCCCCTGGGGTTGGACCCCCCCCCCCCTCCCCACAGGCCGCCCCCGGACCCTTCAACGCCGAGGTCCCGCCGGCTCAGAGTATGTTAGAACGGCACCGGCAGGACTTGGCTTTTTGTTGACCGGCGCGCCGGACCATGCCGGCCCGGGCCGGAGAATCGGCGCATACCCCGACCGGCGCCGCGCTGACCACACCGGCCCCAGTGGAGGGTGGAGGATCGCGACCCGGCATCGGGGCGGCGTGGTGCGATTCGTACGGCGCTGCGGCAATTCTCCGAACCGGAGAATCTCTGTACCATGAAGGGAGGGTGTGGGTGTGGAAATGGCCAGGAGGAGAACTGTCCGCCCATTCACCCAGGATGATCCTACCGCCGGCGCACCCCCGCCTCGGGTTTCCCGGCATGAGCGGTGCACTCAATGGGAAACCCAGTTGACCATGGTCGCGACCAGAAGACCCTGGCAGCGGCCAATGGCGGGCTGCCTCGGCCGCTGCAAAACACGCGGCAGACTGCGCGGGAAGTCCCGTCCAGTTACTGTCAATGAAAACCTAGTCTGAGTGAGTGCATCACGTTGATTTTTCCCTTTAAGCCTCGCCTTATGTTTGGTGCAGTAGCCCACCTGATCCCGCTCCCTGGATGCGTTGTGTTCTTCCCCTCCGAAAACATCTGTTCCATAAAATTAAAGCGACATGTTTTTTTGAAAGAAAAAAGTTGATTTCTTTATTTTTGAAAATCCTGATTGAACTCTTGCAGTGCTGGAGTTCAAAGTTCCGCTATTACTACTCGGCCGCCCTTTATGTTGATACCAATAGTCCACCGTGTGTCGGCCCTCACTGGGGCAAATTGCAGTTTCAAATTTTGTTGAACTGACTCTGAAAAACATGTGGGAAGCCAGCTGAACAATTGTGTGACTCCAAATTTGCGTGCGTCCGAGACAGTAATGCAATTAAGCAGTTAAAATAATTTTGTGTTTTGACCTCGGCTTTGCAATTTAAAAAAAAGCACCTTATTGCCTTGCCAGCGCCAATCAACCGGCCTTAAAATAGGGTTTGAACGCTGCGCATTTCATGGCGCAACAATTGTGAGTCTTTGCTAGTTGATTTGGCGCAGGGAACAAGAGAAAAAGAAGCCTTGGAAATACAGATATTTGTGCAGCCTACTGAGTGGTGAAAGAGTAATGGGAATTATGTGGTAACAATATGTTGGGCTGCGTTCTGTGGCCTGTGTCTCTCTTGTCATCAGTCATTTTCAGTGGGCAAGGGGGAGCAATAGTTGGGCATCAAATCATCATCAAGTAAACCAGCTCTGACACCAGCTAAAAAGGGAGATGGATGGTCAGGTAGTTCCTTGTGGAAATATTCACCAAAAGCACCGTCTCCTCAGCATCACAGCACAATCCCTCGAGACCGACCTGACGGTCATCTCTTTCTTTATTGGAGCTGTGCAGTCATCCATAATTCTTCGGGGGGTCACCATTTGACGGGGAATTTTCATAAGCAGGGTGCTTGCTGCAGGTTAGGCCAGTCTGGCCAAGCTCTTTATTTTGTTTTTTTCCCCCTCTCTCTCTCTTGATTCCTTTTAGACAGGGAGCTTGCTAAAACTTTCAATGTTTTATTGTTACACTGCCATGTGATATATTCATCACAGCAGGAGCATAATTCACATTTATGTACCATCTAATACCCTGTAGTTTTCCAGGAGAAATCTTTGAGGTGAGAAGGAAGGTCAAGTTGTAGCCAAATGATGATTAAGTGACATCTTTCAGAAACAATTATCAGAAGTGGAAGCTTCTGGGATTACAGCAGCTTTGCATCCTCTTACCTGATTTCAAAGGGCGGGGGGGGGAATTGGTATATGGAATTCACAAGTTCTTTCCTCGATCTGACCTTAAAATAAAAAACACCCTTTCCAATAAAAGGTGTTATTCTTTGAAATTTAAACTGTGGGTCTTATTGTTTGTCGTGCAGTTGGGAAACAATATAGAAAATGATCATTTTGCCTTTAGTGTTCGGTTGGCGCTCGAAACCAAACTGCAGATCGCAGCAGGATTTCAAAAGCTGTCCCATTTTAAGTCAATGCTACTTTTCAGTGTATTGCAGTCAGACTTCCTTACATGTTGAAAGATTACCCTCTCCTGTTTAACTCATTAATAAGCGTGGAACTCCACTGAGGTGTTGAGCTTTAGTCTTTAGGTTGTGTGCAGTTTGGCTGTTTGGAATGCTCCATGCATCGGCTCATTTTAACACACACGACCTCGCTGACAGATATTAGAAAAAAAACGGATATTCAAAATGTGAATGCTTCAACATGTTGAATATCCATTTTTTGCTTATTTCTCTCAGTGAGGCCACGTGGGTTAAGCTGGGAGCTAAGAGACGGTGAACCTTAAGACCATAAGACATAGGAGCAGAATTAGGCCACTCGGCCCATCGAGTCTGCTCCGCCATTCAATCATGGCTGATATTTTTCTCATCCCCATTCTCCTGCCTCCTCCCCATAACTCCTGACCACCCTTATTAATCAAGAACATAATAGTGAACCTCACAGTTAGAATTGAAATTCATAGCATTCGGAATGGTAATCACTGTTGTGTTTCTAATATTCACAGCACTGAAAAATAACTATAATTTTTTTTGCTTTTCCATGAATGGTCTGAAAATCTTAATGAGCCCTGTCACTAATAATGTGAGCATCTTTTTAGTTTCCAGATAGCCAAGTGCTAATGTATTAACCTAGAACCAATACTCTTTTAAAGTATGGAAACCTTCATTACAGCGTTAAGTAGTTCCATTTGCAAATGAATTTGACATTATGTATTATTTGCGAAGTCCTTTAGCGTTTCCCACATTTGTGTCAATGGCCTTAAATTGTGTTGAAAGGCTTGATTCTGAGATGGAACTGTACTGTTTCACTTTATCTATCTCCAAATGCTTAAATGAAGGCTCCACATTTTTCCAAGTTGGGAGATGCGAAACGCAAACAAATTAAAGCTGCTTTATACTTCTCGGTCCAGTGAAAAATATGTTGGAACATTAGTTTATTACCACATTAGAATTTGTCAATACTTGGTTCCAAAGAGCCAAACTGCTCACAATCTGTTCGGTACAAGAATGTGCTTATTGATGAGTATCCCATAATGTGTAAATAAGTCGGACTGTCGCACGCTCAAAGGTAGTGCTGACTTAAGGTGGGGCGGGTATCAAAATCCTTCTGAGATCAGGCAGTGCCATTTTTAAGCAGCCCATTGGGTAAAATGCTGCGATATTACCTGCTCTACAGTGTCTCCTCGCTATCAATACAGGGTTCTGATGCAGCCTCTTGCACATGACATCTAGCCAATAAATTCACATGACAGTCATGAAACGCTCCTATAATCAGTGACATGGGATGATTTTCCGCTCCTGACAAGCCCTTGTATTGAGTATGATAACAGTTACTCTGTCTTCATCCACTGCTGGAGTATAATATCAATCCGTTTGATGATCCAACAAACGAAGCCCAACACTTCTGTATCAATCTTCATAGAGTGTGCTGCCTTTTGTCTAACAAAGAGGCTGAAATGAGATCATTCAATCACTTTGCTGCCTGCATGCATGTTCAAACCTATTTTTTTTCTCTCTTCTCACTGACCCCCCCCCCCTCCCCACCGCTCCACTGGCCCCCCCTCCCCCGCATTTCTGCCAATGTGTCCTTCCGGAAAACATGGCACTGAGGGTTAATTGGCGCCTCAAATATCATAATTTTTTCGGTACCCTGATGTCCGGGCAATGCAGTACAGACAATACTGCCGTTTTGCTAATGTGCTTGCGAGGGGCTGGAGGGACAATTATTTTCCTTTCGCATTTCTCTGTTATATAATAAAAACCCAAAGAATTATTTTTGCACTGTCACCATTTTCTTTCTCTTTCTCTTTTTTTTTGCACAGCTTCCAAACTGCCCGCAATTAAATTAAGCTCATAAAATGCACAGCCATGGTTCTCGTGGACAAGCAGATCCATTTAAAACTGCATGTGCGCTAGCTTCTGCTGTCCTCATGAAATATTGTTCAATCAACGGCCAAACTTTTCCTTGTCAGTTTTGATATATCCGATAATAACTGTAGGTTGTTTTGCAATGTCCAATGTTCAGACTAGATGGGCTTTTCATATTCTTTATTGTTTTTTTTTTCCTGACGAAATGTTGCCTGGACTTTTTTTTTCCCGCAGTTTTGTGAAATTAAACAACAGCAAAAACAAAATATATCTAATCCTGCAAGGACCAGCTTTTACTGCAAATGAGTGTCCTGTAGGGCCTAATGAATGCCTCTTGGTGGGGCAAATAATGCCATTTGCGGCTGAAGATTATTTATAATCATATAGAAGGATCACAGAACTATATAAAATGTACACTTCTATCACACATACAAACAAATCCATTTTATTAAAGGAAATATATTGAGAACTAATTCTCGGCAGACCTGGAGAGAGGTATTTTTATTTTAACCAACCTCCAGTGCTATTTCTATTACATGAACAGCGCTGTATAAATTTCTTCTAACCAGAAAGCTGCTTTGAACAGGAAAAAAACATTTTTTACTACCCTCCATGGATGAAGAATTTTCTATGCAGACGAAGCAGATATGCTGCCCCACTTCAATCGATTTGCATAGCAACATACACCAGAAAAGTAACTTGTATTTAGCTTTTTGTGACCTTCAGGGCGTCATCAGAGCACTGTACAGCCAATGAAGTATTTTGAAGTTTATCCACTGTTGTGATGTGGGAGCATTGGCAGCTGGTTTCAGCACAGCAAGATCCCACAGACAGCAATGAGGTCTTCAGATCTTTTTCCGTGATATTGGCTGAGGGATGAATGTTGGCCAAGACACCCGGGGATACCTCTGCATCAACATAGTGCCATGGAATCTTTCACAGCCATCCGCAGGGTGATAAGGCCTCTGTTCAACATTTGATCCAAAATACCATCCCTCACGCCTGCCTTAGTGCCAACCTGGACTATGTGCATTAGTACCCAGAGCGGAATTTGAAACCCGGTAGTCAGAGACAAGAGTGCTACCCACTCAGCTGTGGCTAACACCTACACGAGCCCAATGATCAGGTTTGTAAAAATGGTTCTTGGGATGTAGGTGTTATTGGCTAGTCCAGCATTTATTGCCCATCCCTATTTGCCCTTGAGAAGGTGGCGGTGAGCTGCCTTCTTGAACCGCTGCAGACCATGTGGTGTAGGTACACCCACAATGCTGCTAACGGAGTTTGAGGATTGAGGGAACTCACAGATGGTGGTGTTGCTAACTTTTTGTTGGTTCACTTGGCTCTGTTTTATAACCTTTGCTCTCGAGTCGCCAGGTATCTTTATGATACCGCCACGAGGTTCAAGTTCGAGTAATGACCAATAACTCAATACACCGATTAGTAAGATTTAAATCAAAGCACATTTATTATACACAGTAATCGCCACTCATGCATAAATTCTACGTCTAAGCTACTTCTAGTTCTAACAGGCCTGTACTTAGCTTCGGACTGGCCCACCTGGGCAGGGGAACAAATGGCCTTTCGTTCGGGTTCTGAGTCTGCGAGATTCGAAGTTGGTATGGATTGATAGCTAGGAGCGTCTATCTCGTAGCGAGCGTTGACTTAAGACTTACGATCTCTCGGCGGCCGTTGACCCGGTCACAGTCAATGTTGTTTTGCGTTGCTGGGTGACCCGGTCAAGAAGAAGGATTTGAACTTGGGGGCTTAACTTTATAGTCCCAAGGGGCTTCCCGCCTTTCGGGCAGACCCTGTACCTGGTTCTAGGTGATTGGATTTCGTTCCAATCGCTTGGTTCGATTTCTCCAATACTGGAGCGGTTCCCTGATCGATGGGCGGTCTTGAGGTGTCCGTTAACCTCTTTTGTGTTGGCTCCTGCTGGCGCCGGGGAGTCTGGCTTAGTTTTGTTTGTCCCAAATGTTGCTATTGTTCCCGGGGATTGCTTATTAGTATGTAGATGGTTGCTACATTATTATGCAGATGGCTGCTAGTATCGATGCTGTCTGGGCCTTTGCAGAGTTAAATACACAGCAAACTTGCACCTGCTGGTTTCTGCCTGTGTTGGCTGAATTTCCCTTCAGCCTTTGCTGTTCGCCATTTTAAATCGGGACTTGGCCAACACAGGTGGCTACACTTCCTCCTTGTGATCCGAACGCGAAGCGTGAAGGATCACATAACTGCGTTGCTTTCCATTCCCTGACCCAGCGAGCACTCTTCGATGGCCTCAACACTGACCATAACTATGCAAGAAAATTTTAACTGACATTCTGAGGGGCGCTATGTCAAACAGGGACATGCATTACAAAACAAGAAAATGGGAACCTCTAACTATCCGTAATAAACTACACTCACTCAAATATTTCATCACACTAACTTCCTAAACCATACAAACAAAATCATAGCAGTTTTATACACATTTTCCTGGCTTGGCAGTCAAGCTCAGGATTGTACAATTGCTCATGAACATTTCTTTATTTACAACAAACTGCAAATGAATGCTCTTTATTATAGATCGCGGGGGTCGGGGGTCTGGTCATATCCAAAAATAGGGGATCTTATTCTATATACCGGGGTGCGAGCGCGGTAGGCTCTCCTTCTCCATTTTCTCAGATGAATAGTCTGCACGATGCAGCAGAGTATCGCCAATACCAATAGGGATTCTATCACGTAGGACCGGGAGTACCAGG
This sequence comes from Scyliorhinus torazame, assembly GCF_047496885.1. Lineage (NCBI taxonomy): Eukaryota > Metazoa > Chordata > Chondrichthyes > Carcharhiniformes > Scyliorhinidae > Scyliorhinus > Scyliorhinus torazame. Next base: position 13,991,006 of record NC_092717.1, on the reverse strand, counting down.
TTATAAACCTGTCACACCAAGATGGTGTGGTGGCGCTTGTGACTGGGCTCTGGGTACTGTGGGGAAGTGAATCATTAACGGCTGGGGGAGGTGAGGTCAGGTGGTTCGCGTTCGCGCGCAACCAAATGTCCATTATAATGATCAGCCACGCGGAGGATGTCCTCATGGTTCTTCTTCTTTCACTTCTCTTCTCTTCTCTTCTCCGGTCCTGGAGCTTCTGGAGTTCTGTGTGATCAAGCATAGTGTCTGTTACTACCTTGTGTTAATATCTCGTACAATAGCCTGTCTGTCCGTTAGTGCCAAATACTCCCTTTATAATTGGTCACTATGTGTGACTGTGGTGACCCAGTGACTGTGCCAGAACACCGATATAATTCAAAAGCAGGATGATGTGTGTGAATTTGGGGGAATTAGTTCAAATGGTAGAGCGCTCAGTTAGCATGTGAGAAGTGGTGGTATCGATGCCCACTTTGATTTATGGACAGCACATTGGCACAGTGGTTAGCACTGCTGCCTCACAGCATCAGGGACCCGCGATCAATTCAAGATTTGGGTCACTGTCTGTGTGGAGTTTGTACTTTCTCCCTGCATCTGTGTGGGTTTCCTCCGGGTGGCCCGGTTTGCTCACAAAGTGTAGGTTAGGTGGATTGGCCACAATCAATTGTCCCTTAATGTCCAAAGGTGTGTAGGTTAGGTGGGGTTGTGGGGTTACAGAGATTGGGTGGGGAGTGGGCCTATGTGGGGTGCTCTTTCAGAGAGACAAGACTCGCTGAGCCGAATGACCTCCTTCTGCACTTTAGGAATTCTATAGTTCTATGGTTCTATGGAAGGGAACTCACAGATGTGGTGATCCTATGCACTTGCTCTCCTTGTTCTTCTAGGTGGTAGATCTTACAATTATAACTGTGACCACCTTCTAACATTAAAATTAAAAGTGCAAATAATACGGCAGATTTGGGCATTACTTCTATAATAACCTACATGGAGCACATGGGGCTGGCTTGATTGTTTGCCCTGTGTGGCTGGAGGAGTATGAGCTCGCCCGTTAAATACAGGGCTATTACCATGTGTAAGCCTACTTGGGACACTAATAAAGATTATTATTATTATTATATTACATCGCCCAGATGGGAACTGCCAATAGAGAGCGAGGACATGGTGAAGTCTAAATATGTCCCTTTGTAAATATTATAAATAAACGTCTTCTTTTTGTTGCTTGTCTGACTCTTGTCACCTTTATTAAAACTTGAATCCATGGATGGCCCGATACAGAACCACCAGTGTAATTGCTAACATATCAAACTGCTTGTCGGACATTATTTTTGTTAACTGCAACTAATTTTAACTGGCTGTCAGAACCTACAGTTTCAGCCAGTGGTTTCTGTTATCAGACACGTGCTGGTCAAGCAACATCTTTAAATTTCTCATCCTTGTTTCCAAATCACTCCTCAGTCTCCTTCCCTACCTCCGTAATCACCTCCAACCTCACAACACTCCGAGATGTCTATACTCCTCTAATTCTGGCCACTTGAGCATTCCCAATTTGATTGATCCATCATTGTTGACCATGGCTTCATTTACCTACTTTTCCCAGACCTCCCCGCCCCTCTTTACCGCGCATGTCTCCTTTAAGACACTTCTTAAAACCTACCTCTTTGACCAAGCTTTTGGTTACCTCAACCTATTGCAATATCTCATTATGTGACTCCATGTCATATTTTGTTTGACAATGTTCCTGTAAAGCGCTTTGGGTAGCACGGTAGCACAGCGGTTAGCACAGTTGCTTCACAGCTCCAGGGTCCCAGGTTCGATTCCCAGCTTGGGTCACTGTCTGTGCGGAGTCTGCACGTTCTCCCCGTGTCTGCGTGGGTTTCCTCCGGGTGCTCTGGTTTCCACCCACACTCCAAAGATGTGCAGGTTAGGTGGATTGGCCATGCTAAATTGCCCTTCGTGTCCAAAAAGGTTGGGTGAGGTTATTTGGTTACGGGGATAGGGTGGAGGTGTGGGCTTAAATGCAGTGCTCTTTTCAAGAGCCAGTGCAGACTTGATGGGCCGAATGGCCTCCTTCTGCACTGTAAATTCTATGATTCTATGATTCTTCCTTCCATTAAAGGCGCTGTATAAATACAAGTTGTTGTTGTGCTATCATATTTCTAAGGTTTTTCAACTGCGAAACTGACCAGGTGGATAAGACCGGCAGGTCCATCTATCCTGGCCCATGTAACATGATGAGCACATCATCAAGATTGGGCACTTCTATGTAATCATAGAATCATAGAATAGTACAGCACAGAAGGAGGCCATTCATCCCATCAAGTGTGCACTGGCTTATTCTCCATATCCCTGCTATCTTTCGCTCCTTCAAGTCGTTTCCTTTTAGATTTTGATGGCTGCTATTCACTCTGTAGACACAGCCCTATCAGGCAACGCATTCCAAATCCTAACCACTCGTTGTCTCAAAATATTCGCCCACATGCCACCTCGAGTTCTTTTGTCCACTTGAATCTGTGCCCTATGTTCCTCGGCCCCTGGAGCCATCTGAAACAATTTCTCTTTATCTACTCTATCTAAACCCTTTGTGATTTTCAAGACCTCACTCGAATCTCCTCTTAGCTTTCTCTGCTTTAAGAAAAATAACCACAGCTTCTCCAGTCCATTGAAGTAATTGTAATTCATCAATCATGGAACCATCCCTCCTCTCTGTACCTTCTCCAAAGACCGCATGCCTTCCGAACGTGTGGTGCCAAGAATCGGACGTAACACTCCAACTGGGGCCAAACAAGCATTTTATAAAGCTCCTTTTACAAACCTCCTGGTTTTATTACTCTAAATCTGAGGATCACATGCACTTTATCAAATGCTTTGTTAACCTGGCCTGTCAGCTTCAGATGTTTATGCACAAACATCCCCACGTCTCCCTTGTCATGATATAGAGACATGCAGGTAATGATATACAGACAGGCACAGACAGGCAGCTAATGAACACAGAGAACAGGACATGACCAATGAGCAGGCAGGACACTCAGGGGTGGTATCTCACTATAAAAGGCACGAGGCACTCACACTCCGCCTCTTTCCACCGATGAACATCTACAGAGTGAGTCAGGGTGTATGTACAGTATCACACCTCCAGCACGTGGCTAAGAGCTAGTCTGGTTCAGTCAGACAGAGTAACCACACTTAGGTTAGCAGAGAGTCGGACTCATAGAAAACTGCTAACTGTGCTACTGGTTCAATAAATCAGATTGAACTAACTTCAAGGTCTGGAGTTAAAGCTGTCTTTGGTTAAAGCTGCATCCAGTTGCAGCCTGTGTTATCCCAGAGTACGTAACAGGACATCCGTCTTCTTTCATCCTCTTTCACATTGTCACATTTAGGGTGGATTGCCCCTTCACATTCTTCAAATCAAAATGTGCAGCCTCACATTTTTCTACGTTGATTTTTAAAAATCAGCCATGTTTAAAGCTAGACAAGTTCTCTTTACAAGTGTATTTGGGCAGATTATTCAAGCCTGTGATGACTTCTGAGAACACGCATGAACATACTCAAAAACAGCTTCTTCCCCACTGTCACCGGGCTCCTAAATGACCCTCTTATGGACTGACTTCATTAACACTGCACCCTGTATGCTTCATCCGATGCCAGTGCTTTTGTAGTTACATTGTATATGTTGTGTTGCCCTATTATGTATTTTCTTTTATTCCCTTTTCTTCTCATGTACTTAATGATCTGTTGAGCTGCTCGCAGAAAAATACTTTTCACTGTACCTCGGTACACTGACAATAAACAAATCCAAACAAATCCAACTAACCGGCTGTGGTAGTATGCATTAGGGGTCATGTGGGACTGTGAAGCCGTGATGTCATTGGCTGACAGATCCCGGGTCCTGGTTGGCTGTTGATCTCTAGCTCCGCCCTGAAGGCGGAGTATAAGAACCAGTAGTTCTCCCCCGCAGGCCAGTCTGTTGCTGAACTGCGGGGAACAAGTCACGCTTAATAAAGCCTCATCGACTTCATCTCTATTCGTCTCTCGTGAGTCTTTGTGCGCTACAATTTATTAAGCGTGCTTAAAGGACTATGGAGCTCAGGATCGTCCCGGAATGCCTGAGGATCAGCCCCCACAGTGAACTCAGCAGCAGTTTTTAAACACTAGCAGACTTGTTTCGAAGCCTACCTCAGAACGGCCCACGGCCGGGTCACAGAAGACCAGAAACTACAGGTCCTGCACTCGAGGGTAAGCCCAGAAATTTACCCTCTCATAGAAGACGCAGAGGATTTCCAGACGGCGTTCGCAGCACTAAAGAGCATCTATGTTCGCCCAGTGAACCAGATCTACGCACGCTACCAACTCGCAATGAGACGGCAAAGTCCCGGAGAATCGCTAGACGAATTCTACGCCGCGCTGCTAATTTTGGGACGGGCCTGCAGCTGCCTGCCGGTAAACGCGATTGAACACACGGACATGTTAATTCGCGATGCGTTTGTGGCAGGTATGAACTCTCCCCAAATCCGCCAAAGACTTTTAGAAAAAGAGTCGCTAGGACTCTCAGAGGCACGGGCCCTTGCAGCCTCCCTAGATGTGGGCGCGCGAAACGCCCGCGCCTACGGCCCCGACCGCGGGCCAGCCCCTTGGGCTCTGTGGACCCCCGTCACGACAACCGCCCCCCCCCCCCCACAGGCTTGCGCGGTTCAGACGCCAAGTCGTCCCGGGGGGGCCCGCTGCTATTTCTGCGGCCAGGCGAAACACCCCCGGCAGCGCTGCCCGGTCCGCGCAGCGATTTGCAAGAGCTGCGGGAAAAAGGGCCATTTCGCGGCTGTGTGCCGGTCCCGGGGGGTCGCCGCTGTCCCCGGAGAAGAAGGAGTCCTGCGCGTTTCAAACGCTCCCCAACCCCCCCAGCGCCCCATGTGCGACCCGCAGGCGCCGCCATTTTGGGTCCCGGCCACCACGAGGGGAGGAGGGGCGCCGCCATCTTGGGACCCCCCAGCCATGTGCGATGCATGGGGGCGGCCATTTTGTCCACCCCCGCCGCCATCTTGTGACCCCCCCAGCCATGTGCGATGCATGGGGGCGGCCATTTTGTTCACCCCCGCCGCCATCTTGGACGGCAACAATGGACCCCAGCATCAACGGCTCCACGGGGTTCGAGGAAGACGCTGAAGCACTACGACCACGTCTGGCCTCAATGACGCTGGACCAAGCACGCTCCAGACGACGACAACAACAGTGCTGATCAACGGGCACGAGACACCATGCCTGGTCGACTCCGGGAGCACAGAAAGCTTCATCCACCCCGACACGGTAAGACGCTGTTTTTTGACCATCCGTCCCAGTGCGCAAAAGATTTCCCTAGCTGCAGGATCCCACTCCGTACAGATCAAAGGCTTCTGCATAGTGACACTAACGGTGCAAGGGAGGGAGTTTAAAAACTACAGGCTCTACGTCCTTCCCCAACTCTGCGCGCCCACATTACTGGGATTAGACTTCCAGTGCAATCTGCAGAGCCTAACTTTCCAATTCGGCGGCCCAATACCTCCACTCACTATCTGCGGCCTTGCAACCCTCAAGGTTGAGCCCCCATCCTTGTTTGCAAACCTCACCCCGGATTGCAAACCCGCCGCCACTAGGAGCAGACGGTACAGCGCCCAGGACCGGACATTCATTCGGTCCGAAGTCCAGCGGCTACTGAAGGAAGGCATAATCCAGGCCAGCAATAGTCCCTGGAGAGCACAGGTGGTAGTAGTAAAGACAGGGGAGAAGCAAAGGATGGTCATAGAATTTCCCCTCCCTCACTGCTCCAAAGCCCTAAAATGCTGCCTGGGGTTCTTTTCATACTACGCCCAGTGGGTCCCCCAGTACGCAGACAAGGCCCGCCCCCTAAGACAGACCACGACCTTCCCCCTGTCGACAGAGGCTTGCCAGGCCTTCAGCCGCATCAAAGCGGATATCGCAAAGGCCACGATGCGCGCCATTGACAAGTCCCTCCCCTTCCAGGTCGAGAGCAATGCCTCCGATGTAGCTCTAGCGGCCACCCTTAACCAAGCGGGCAGACCCGTGGCCTTTTTCTCCCAAACCCTCCACGCCTCAGAAATCCGCCATTCCTCAGTGGAAAAGGAAGCCCAAGCCATAGTGGAAGCTGTGCGACATTGGAGGCATTACCTGGCCGGCAGGAAATTCACTCTCCTCACTGACCAACGGTCAGTAGCCTTCATGTTCGATAATGCACAGCGGGGCAAAATTAAAAATGACAAGATCTTAAGGTGGAGGATCGAGCTCTCCACCTTCAACTATGAGATCTTGTACCGTCCCGGAAAGCTGAACGAGCTGTCCGATGCCCTATCCCGCGGCACATGTGCCAACGCACAAATTAACCGTCTCCAAACCCTCCACGAGGACCTCTGCCACCCGGGGGTCACTCGGTTCTACCATTTTTAAAGTCCCGTAACCTCTCCTACTCCGTGGAGGAGGTCCGTACAGTCACAAGGAACTGCCACATCTGCGCAGAGTGCAAACCACATTTTTTCAGGCCGAATAGTGCGCACCTGATCAAGGCCTCCCGTCCCTTTGAACGCCTCAGTCTGGATTTCAAAGGGCCCCTCCCCTCCACCGACCGCAACACATACTTCCTGAACGTGGTGGACGAGTACTCCCGTTTCCCCTTCGCCATCCCCTGCCCTGACATGACAGCGGCCACAGTCATTCAAGCCCTTAACACCATATTCACACTGTTCGGTTGCTCCGCATACGTCCATAGCGACAGGGGGTCCTCCTTCATGAGTGACGAGCTGCGCCAGTTCCTGCTCAGCAAGGGTATAGCCTCGAGCAGGACGACCAGCTACAACCCCCGGGGGAACGGGCAAGTAGAGAGGGAGAACGGCACGGTCTGGAAGACCGTCCTACTGGCCCGACGGTCCAGGGATCTCCCAGTTTCACGGTGGCAGGAGGTCCTCCTGGACGCCCTCCACTCCATCCGGTCGCTACTGTGTACCACCACTAACCAAACGCCTCATGAACGCCTCCTTGTCTTCCCCAGGAAGTCCTCCTCTGGAACGTCGCTGCCGACCTGGCTGGCGGCCCCAGGACCCATCTTGCTCCGGAAACATGTGCGGGCGCACAAGTCGGACCCGTTGGTCGAGAGGGTTCACCTCCTCCACGCGAACCCGCAGTACGCCTACGTGGAGTACCCCGACGGCCGACAGGACACGGTCTCCCTGCGAGATCTGGCGCCCGCCGGCAACACGCACACCCCCTCGACACCAATCACCCCCTCCCTGCCACCGGTGCACCCCGTGACCGCCCCCTTCCCGGGAGGATCGGTCCTCCTCCCATGTCCGACCAGAAGTGAAGCTGAAGCAGAAACCGTAAAGCTCCCAGAGACGACAACACTGGAACAAGCACCACCACCACTGGGGCTGAGGCGATCGACAAGGACGACCAGACCGCCCGACCGACTCGTGGCATCGGTGTAACACTAGAATGTTGTGGACTTTAACGAGAATTTTTTTTCCTTTTTCCCTCTTACGAATACTGTAAATAGTTCAAAACAAAAAACCCTGTACATAGCCCAGTGTAGGGCACTGTGATGACATGCAAAAGGTTTTTTTCCTCCCAGGACCAGCCTTGTAAACCCCTACCACCATGCGAAGCACCACCCCGCAGGGTTCATTTTTAACAAGGGGTGAATGTGGTAGTATGCATTAGGGGTCATGTGGGACTGTGAAGCCGTGATGTCATTGGCTGACAGATCCCGGGTCCTGGTTGGCTGTTGATCTCTAGCTCCGCCCTGAAGGCGGAGTATAAGAACCAGGAGTTCTCCCCCGCAGGCCAGTCTGTTGCTGAACTGCGGGGAACAAGTCACGCTTAATAAAGCCTCATCGACTTCATCTCTATTCGTCTCTCGTGAGTCTTTGTGCGCTACACCGGCCAGCCACAGGTGTTCAGAAACCACAACTACAGATTCATCGAAATCTGCCTCGGGTCAGATAACCTTACTGCAAACAAGGGTTTGCAAAATGTCCATAATTAGACTGCCTGAGCTATGCAAGCAACACAGGATAATCCTAAAGGGAGGGAACCTAACATGGGGCAGAGGTCAATCCCTCAATCCACAGATAAAGTCACAGGTACACTATCCACGAGCAAGAAGCTTTTCTTCTGGATCATGTTGACTTGTAACGGGAATCGTGATAAATCATCAACATTTGCATGCTGCTTGGACTTGCGATGCTGAATATCGTAAGAGTGTGGCACAATATCAATCGCCATCCTTGCAATCTACCAGCTGCCAAAAAGGTCGAGCTTTATACGGCCCAAACATTGCAGTCAAAGGTTGTTGTCGAAACTGTATTAAGCCTTCACATCGGCGGCAGTCCTTCGCCCGACGTCTGTACAGCGTGCAAGTCCGACTCCCAGAATCATCCGTTGCTCCTGATACCGTCCCACAATTAGTCAACAAAAAAGCTTCTTTCCAGTGAATTTCCTGCCTCAATCCTCATCGCCAGTTTTCTTTCCTGTTGTATTTCTCTGCTGCTGCAAAGGGAAAAGAAATGGAGGTACCCACACTCTGGATTCTTGTAGAACACCAGAAGAGGTTTATTAAGGGTTTGTGCACATGCAATCAAGATGGTCACCTGCTCAAAGCCCACGCAAACAGCGGGCTGACGTCACTCCACATCATGTGATGCAGAACCTGCAAGAATGTATTCCCAGATGCATAACAAACATAGAATTTACAGTGCAGAAGGAGGCCATTCGGCCCATCGAGACTGCACCAGCTCTTGGAAAGAGCACCCTACCCAAGTCCACACCTCCACCCTATCCCCATAACCCAGTAACCCCACCCAACACTAAGGGCACTTTTGGACACTAAGGGCAATTTAGCACGGCCAATCCACCTAACCTGCACATCTTTGGACTGTGGGAGAAAACCGGAGCACCTGGAGGAAACCCACGCACACACGGGGAGAACGTGCAGACTCTGCACAGACAGTGACCCAAGCCGGGAATCGAACCTGGGACCCTGGAGCTGTGAAGCAATTGTGCTATCCACAATGCTACCGTGCTGCCCTAAACAAGATGATTTCAAGCTGAAAGAAAAGTTTTACATAAACGAAAAGAAAAGTGGAAACCCATATTCTGGCTGGGCTATAAAAACAAGAAACAAAGGAATACAAGAAATGTAAGGCGGGATTTTCAAGCAGAAAAGAGCTGAAAACATGCAGAGAATATGAAGAAATATTTCCATCAAAGCTGAAAGCAAAATTGTTATAAGTAAATGATGAGAAAGGGAACGGGAAGGGGGTTGTGGGACAAGTGATAACATTATGAAAAATAAAGGAATTATGGAATTGTTAAATGAACAGTTTAAACAGTGGAGGAAGGAAACTAAAAATTAATCCAGAACTATTTTCAAACTTGTGGACAGATTCTTGAACTTGCCCTTAGTACAGTGAATTAACCAGTCCTTGCCCTGCATCAACTCATCATTCGCTTAATAGATAGACCACACTAAAGTGCTTACTGTTTCGTGACTTTGTGAAAATGAGGTTATGATGAAAGTATACTTTCTACAATGGCTCTTAGCTTTCATCAACATTTATCCTCCCCCCCCCCCGCCTCACATCTGGCCTGTTGCACATCACCGACTTTCTTTGCTCCAACATAGTGGCTGCCATTCTGCTGCCTGGGCCCTAAGCTCCAGAATGTCCTCTCACTCCTCCTTTGTGGGCAGCACGGTAGCACAGTGGTTAGCACTGTTGCTTCGCAGCGCCAGGGTCCCAGGTTCGGTTCCCGGCTTGGGTCACTGTGCGGAGTCTGCACATTCTCCCCGTGTCTGTGCGGGTTTCCTCCGGGTGCTCCGGTTTCCTCCCACAAGTCCCCAACGACGTGCTTGCTAGGTGAATTGGACATTCTGAATTCTTCCTCACTGTACCCGAACAGGCGCCGGAATGTGGCGACTAGGGGCTTTTTACAGTAACTTCATTGCAGGGTTAACGTAAGCCTACTTGTGACAAGAAAGATAATTATTATTACTAAATCGCTCTTTAAAACCTATATGATGGACCAAGTTTTTGGCTATCTGACTTAATATCTCCTTACGTGGTTCAGTGTCAAATTCTGTCCAATAACGCTGCCTTGGGCCATTTTATTACAGTAAAGCTGCTATCCAGATACAAGGTATTGTTAATGCAAGTTTACTGGGGCATCTTTTTTATAAATGTATGGCTTATACAGGTGTGTTAGAAAAGCTTCCCTGTAATCTTTTACCCATTAAAAATAATGATTACAAAATTGAGAAGCACGCCTGCAATTCTTATACTATATGCTCCAGGATAAACCGTATGCTTGAACCATCCATTAGAAACATTAATTCTTACACCTCTTCATTTATATTAATGGGTATGTTATGTATGCACATGTAAGCTTGGGGAGGGATCTAAACATTCAAAGTAGCAGATTTATTTTCAAATGCATTGCTCATTATTTTAGCAGCTGGGGGAAAAATATTTTAACTTCCTTCTTGTAAAAGAAATTTAAAATTTGCCTGATAGCAAATGAACTCCCTTTTAGGAATGAAGCCCTTGAATAGCTTTCCCCCAATATTCTGTCAGTTGTTGGCTGAGCCCTTGAAACAAATTGGTCACGGAACCCTGAAACTTAAAATTCTTAGCTGCGTTCAAACCCCTTCATTTCTTCTCTCCTCTCTATCTCCAGCTTTGCAACCCTGCAAAATGTACCCCCCCCCCACCCCACCCCTGCCCCCGCGCCTCTGTTCTCTTGCACATCCCTGGATTTCTGTGTTCCACCATTGGCCGCCAGTGGTCCTAAGCGCTGGAATTTCTTCTCTGAACCTCGGAGGTGGGAAATTCCATGAAAAGGGATTCTTCTATTTTGTGGTAGGTTTGCAACTCTGCACTTCCTCCAAACGCTGTCATTCCTCTCCCTGCTAATCAATACTATTTGTAGATGGTGTCCTGGCACCTTCGTCCCTGGAATTCATTTTAAAATCCCTCATTTTAAAACATTTTCACACTTCAGTATTTATTTATTTTTAAAAATTGTTTTTGAAAATTTTTTCTTAAACAAAGTTTTACATAACCAATAACAAAAAGGAGAAAATTTAACAAACAGGTGGTTATAGTCCATTTACAAAAGAAGAGTGCACATTACATACACAGTTCCCCACATATCCACCCCCCCCCCCCTCCCCGGATTGCTGCTGCTGCTGACCTTTCAGCGTTCTGCCAGAAAGTCAAGGAACGGCTGTCACCGCCTGGAGAACCCCAGCAAGGACCCTCTCAAGGCAAACTTTATCCTCTCAAGACTGAGAAACCCAGCCATGTCACTAACCCAGGCCTCTACACTCAGGGGCTTCGAGTCCCTCCACATTAACAAGATCCGTCTCCAGGCTACCAGGGAGGCAAAGGCCAGGACGTCGGCCTCCTTCGCTTCCTGCACTCCCGGATCTTCCGACACCCCAAATACCGGACGCGGCTTTACCCGAGCCTCCAAGGCCTTGGACATAGTCTTTGCAAAGCCCTGCCAGAATTCTTTAAGGGCCGGGCATGCCCAGAACATATGGATTTGGTTTTCTGGGCTCCCTGAGCATCTCACACACCTGTCCTCCACCCCCAAAGAACTTGCTCATTCTCACTGTCGTCATGTGTGCCCGGTGGACCACCTTAAACTGAATTAGGCTAAGCCTGGCACAAGGTGAGAAGGAATTAACCCTGCCTAGGGCATCAGCCCACAGGCCCCCATCCAGCTCCTCGCACAGCTCCTCCTCCCACTTGCCCTTCAGCTCCTCCGCCGAGACTTCCTCCGCCTCCTGCAGTTCTTGGTATATGTCCGACACCTTCCCCTCCCCTACCCAGAAGCCAGAGACCACCCTGTCCTGTATCCTGCGGGGGTTCACACTTCAGTACTGATGGAATATTGTTCTAAAGATGAAAAGATGAGGAGGCAGATTTAACTTTTCAACAGAGCATCATTTCCTCAAGGGTTTCTTCAGCATTCCTACCTCCTGCTCTCACCCCAGAGAATGCTGCCGCCAGCGGACGGCACGCCACCAAGAAACACTGGCCGAGGGCATCAGGGAATCCAGACCCTTTTGTGTTTCCTGTGACTCCTGATGCAGTTTACAGAGACACTACACTTTACTTTCATCCTCCGCCCCATTGGCAAATTCACTGGACTGGGCGTGCTTCAAAACTGGGTGGTAATGGGGGAAGATTAAGGAAACCTAGGTGGGTATTTTTAGTCGCACGCCCACCCTACCTGTAACACCAACCTGCGTTGCTGGTCCCCATTGCAGCACGAAAGCTCACCTGAGTCCAGGTTTCCACCCTGTGGCAGGGGCTTGGCGCTTGATTGCCCTGTCGAACACTGCAGCCCCCTTTCTTGCACGCCCCCCCACCCCTCCAACCAGGAGTATAGCGTGCACCTCTGTATATCCTGTGGTAGGAGCAAGTCAATTAGTGCTGATGTGGGAGAGAGACAGAGAGAGAGAGCAGTGAGCAGTGGGCAGCTTCCCCCCGTTGCTGAATCTAAGAACCTGCCACTTGAAGACTGGGCCCAGCCCACCCTGTCTTTGGGTGCCTTTAGCCTCTTTAACACTGGGTCCTTCTCTCCATTATACTGCGATGTCTGGTCTGGTCAACCTCTTTGGCCCTGAAACCACTCCAGTGGAAAATCCAGGTCTGCCTTTTTCAAACTTCCCAGTTCTTCCTGACTCTTCTTCCTCATGGAGCAGTCAAGCGCAATTAACATTCCATTGATTTTATTTCTCTTTGCAAGTTGTATGTAACACCAATGAATGTTAAAACTGCTGTAGCTTGTGCTGTGATGTGCCTTTAAAGAATTGCAGCATGATATCACTGAAATAGTATCGTGTGACCCAGTTGTAGTTTCACTTTTGCTTTGACCAGAACACGCGTACTGTCAGCTCTGCTGCTGGTGTCTTCAAGCTTCCTGCCTGTATGTATCTGACCTCCTGTGCTGAGGATTAATATGTGAGCCTCCTCATGGCTCCTTACTTCACCTCAGCTTATCTTCTATTCCTTTCCCCCGCCTACATTTATCTAGCTTCGCCTTAAGTGCACCTATGCTGTTCACCTCAATGGCCTGAATTTTCCACTCCCTTCCCAGCAGGCGGGATCTTCCGGTCCCATTGATGGAAAGCAATGCAAATGGCCACTGACTACAGCGGGACCCACCAGTGGCAAATTGCGAGCTGCCTCCGCCGGCGGAATACACGTCAGGGGGGGGGGGGGGGGGGGGGTGGCATGGAGTGGTCGGAAAATTCCAGCTAATAACTACTCGTGGGAGGGAGTTCCACATTCCAACCACTCTCTGGGTAAAGAGGTTTCTCCTGATTGGGTCAATTGGTGACTATCTTACAGGGCGGCACGGTAGCACAGTGCTTGGCTCTGTTGCCTCACAGCTCCAGGGTCCCAGGTTCGATTCCCGGCTTGGGTCACTGGCTGTGCGGAGTCTCCTCCGGGTGCTCCGGTTTCCTCCCACAAGTCCCGAAAGATGTGCAGGTTAGGTGGATAGGCCGTGCTAAATTGCCCTCAGTGTCCAAAAAGGTTAGGTGGGGTTACGGGGATAGGGTGGAGGTGTGGGCTTAAGTAGGGTACCATTTGGAAGGACCGGTGCAGACTCGATGGGCCGAATGGCCTCCTTCTGCACTGTGAATTCTCTGATTCTATGATTGATTTATGGCCCACTGATTTAAATATCTTCCCATCATTTTGGAGCTCACTCAGAGCTTCACGAACACAAAGCAACATAGTCCCCCACAGCTTGGAAGCAAAGGGAAATTGGTCCCAATGCCTCAAGATTATTTTTGTATGAGTAAATGTTCTCTGCTGTGATTAAGTGTGAATCACAAACTGACTGCTGTTCTGTAAGATACCCTGTTGACTTGTAGCATCATAACTGGTATCCCAACCTATGAACTTCCAGCTTCCTTGCCATAAGTGTCAGAAAGTCTATCAATTTGCTCCCCCCACCTCTGTGCCTGAAACTATCCTTGGTTTAGCTTGATTTATGGTTTAGCTGTAATTAACAAAAAGTATTTTCCAGGAATGTCTTCCAACAGTGCAGTCATAACTCACACAACACTTTTACGCCAGTGGGATTTCCTCACTCGATTTCCCCCCTCCCACTCCACCAATAACGCAATGGGCCCCCCCCCCACCTGAAAGGTCGAGAACCCCATTCCTATATGTATTAATCTAATTAGCAGGTTTCCCCGCATTATTATTCCCCCACTTTGGGAATTCCTGAGTTTAAAACAGGTGTGGATCAACCTGGCGAATGGGCCCCCATCAGGGCTACACATGTAAGTACAGCCCCAGGGAGAGACGGTTCTGCATGGACAGCCCCTGGCACTGCCCGTGAACTGACACATCCCCCCCCCCCCCCCCCCCCCACTCCCAGCACTGTCCTGACAAAGCCCACGCCGCCGGTGTGACGCTGTGGGATCTGCCTCCAGAATAGGGTGGGAAAATCTGGCAGTGGAGCCGACGGACCGCACACGCAGCTCTTCCTGCCTCAACTGACAAAATGAGAAAATCCTACCCAATGTGCAGCAGTTGTCCTTCGTGTTTGGGGGTCGGAGAGGACAACAGTCAAATTGTATTTTTAATCCTGATTGCTGTGCAATAACACAGGATGATAGGAATTTGGGTATGTCAACCCCTGGAGCTGTGTCCACCCGACAATTAGATCATGGATGGTCTGTCCCTGAAATGTCCATTGTAATGTGTAACACAGTTTGATATCAAAGAGATCGGGAAGTGTACAGTTTAGGCATTATGAGCACATCAATCGGCTATGTTTATGTACGTGTTTCTGCTATGAATTCTTTCAAATTTGGTTAAACTCTAAAATTGTAGTATTGCTACAGGAAACATGATCTGCCCTGTGAATCTCCAAACCCTTCAAGAATTCCAAATGTTTTCAGCTTTCGAAATACAGACCTCCTGTATTTTAGATGATAGCGCAAAACATTATTGAGTCAGTATTTGCTGTAGCAGGGCCTATAATAGTTTGGAATCAGTTTGAGTTGCTCCTGCTGCCTCGAAACATTTTTCATCACTGTGGGCGGGTGTACCTAGACCTCAGGGAATGGGGCAGGTTCAAGAAGGCAGCTCATCACCACCTTCTCAAGGGCAACAGGGGATGGGTAATAAATGTTGGCCGAGGCAACGTACCTACATCCCATAATTAATTTTTAAAAATGTTTTGCCCACAATGTTGCGAGCCAAGGTAGGGAACCTCATTTAAATACATCAACATATCATTATCGAGCCTGATGCGACCATCAATTCACTCGAGACGGAGAGTTGAAGTGAACAGTGGCTTTAATCAGCTAGAACAGTGCCTGCCTGCGACTGCTCTGCACTGAGAGCCGTCTGCAGGGCAGTTTCTCTATATACCCCCCTCAAGGAGACAGAGCCCACAAGGGAATCAATATGATACAAAGTGGTGTAATACAATACAATGGTCCAAAGGTGGAGCCCACAAGGGCAACAACATAGTGCAATGCAATACAATGGTGAATGGCTGTCATAATACATTCACCACATTCACCCCCTGTTAAAAAATTGAAGTCCAGCGGGGGTGAAGTGACTCACAGGTTAAGTCTTTCCGGTGCCCTGATTGTGCGCTGCGATCACCTGAGTTCTGGTTTCGCTGCGGGTACGGGTGTTGAACTCGTCGCTGCAGGCACGGGTGTTGAACTTGTCGATGTGGGCACAGGTGTGGACCTCGGGAGCGTGTCTTCTGGAGCTCATCCCTGTAGGTCGGCGATGGAGGGACGGGATGTAGGAGAGGGGGTGGAGGCCATGTAGGGGTGGTCCCTGGGTGGCAGAGGTCGTTGTGGATGGCCCGGCTGTTCGGTGTAGGTTGGGGGGGGGTAGGTGATGGTCATAGGGGACCCTGCGGGTGCCAGGTCCCGGAGGGAGACTGCATCTTGTCGGCCGTCGCGGTGCGCCACGTAGGCATACTGGGGATTGGCATGAAGGAGCTGGACCCTCTCAACCAGGGGGTCGGACTTATGGCTCCTCACATGTTTTCGGAGGAGTACGGGCCCCGGTGTCGTCAGCCAAGCTGGAAGCAAGACCCCAAAGGTGGATTTCCTAGGGAAAACAAATAGGCGGTTATGAAGGGTCTCGTTCGTGGCTGTGCAAAGAACCTCCTGCCAGTGGGAAACTGGGAGATTTCTAGACCGTAGGGCCAGAAGGACGGCCTTCCATACCCTCGGGTTCTACCTCTCCATCTGTCTGTTTCCCCGGGGGTTGTAACTGGTAGTCCTGCTCGAGGCGATGCCCTTACCGAGCAGGTACTGACGCAGTTCGTCGCTCATAAACGAGGAGCCCCGGTCACTGTGGATGTAAGTGGGGAAACCGAACAGGGTGAAGATACTATGCAGGGCTTTAATGACGGTGGCCGCAGTCATGACGGGGCACGGGATTGCAAAGGGGAAGTGGGAATACTCGTCAACGACGTTAAGAAAATACGCGTTTTGTTTGGTAGAGGGGAGGGGCCCTTTGAAGTCGATACTGAGGCTCTCAAAGGGCCGGGATGCCTTCACCAGGTGGGCCTTATCTGGTTGATAGAAGTGCAGCTTACACTCCGCACAGATTTGGCAGTCCCTGGTCATGGCCCTGACCTCCTCGGTGGAGTAGGGCAGGCTGCGGGCCTTGATGTAGTGGAGAAGCCGGGTGACCCCTGGGTGGCAGAGGTTGTTGTGGATGGCCCGGCGTCGGTCATCTTGCGCGCTGGCGCATGTGCCGCGCGACAGGGCATCTGGGGACTCATTGAGCTTCCCAGGACGATACGCAATATCGTAATTATAGGTGGAGAGTTCAATCCTCCACCTCAAGATTGTATCGTTCTTGATCTTGCCCAGCTGTGTATTGTCGAACATGAAGGCTACCGACCGTTGGTCGGTGACGAGGGTAAACCTCCTACCAGCGAGGTAGTGCCTCCAGTGCCGTACAGCTTCCACAATGGCTTGAGCTTCTTTTTCGGCTGAGGAGTGTTGAATCTCGGAGACGTTGAGGGTTCGGGAGAAAAAGGCTACGGGCCTGCCTGCCTGATTAAGAGTAGTGGCGAGGGCGACCTCTGACGTGTCGCTCTCCACCTGGAAGGGGATGGACTCATCTACCGCATGCATCACAGCTTTGGCAATATCTGCCTTGATGCGGCTGAAGGCCTGGCGGGACCTTCCGGACAGTGGGAAGATGGTAGCTTTGATCAGTGGGCGGGCTTTGTCCGCATAGTTGGGGACCCACTGGGCATAATAGGAAAAGAACCCAAGGCATCTTTTCAGGGCCTTAGGGCAGTGGGGGAGTGGGAGTTGCAGGAGGGGGCGCATACGGTCGGGGTCGGGCCCTAGGACTCCGTTTTCCATGACATAGCCGAGGATGGCTAGTCGGGTTTTGCGGAAAACGCATTTCTCCTTGTTATAAGTGAGGTTCAGGGCTTGGGTGGTTTGGAGAAACTTCTGAAGGTTGGCGTCGTGGTCCTGCTGGTCGTGGCCGCAGGTGGTGACGTTATCCAAGTACAGAACGAGTACGCATCGAGGTGCGTGTACCGGTTTATGGTTTGGCTGTAGTCTACAACAATCCCGTTCTTTTCCCCGGTCCTGACGACCACCTGAGCTCTCCAGGGGCTATTACTGGCCTTGATGATCCCTTCCCGCAAGAGCCGCTGGACCTCGGATCTGATAAAGGTCCTGTCCTGGATACTGTACCGCCTGCTCCTGGTGGAGATGGGTTTACAGTCGGTGAGATTTGCGAAGAGCGGGGGAGGGTCGACCGTCAGGGTCGTGAGGCTACAAACAGTGAGAGGGGGTAGGGGCCCGCCGAACTTTAGGGTCAGGCTTCTGAGGTTGTACTGGAAGTCCAGTCCCAACAGAAGAGGAGCGCAGAGATCGGGGAGTACATATAGTTTAAAGTTTGCGTATTTGATGCCCTGTATTGCGAGGTTCGCAACAGTGTACCCCCAGAACTGCACTGAGTGCGATCTGGAAGCGAGGGAGATTGTTTGAAATGCAGGGGAGATTTGGAGAGAACAGTGCCTTACCGTGTCTGGGTGTACAAAGCTCTCCGTGCTCCCAGAGTCAAACAGGCAAGGCGTTTTGTGCCCATTGACCCGGACGGTCATCATGGAGGTCCGGAGGTGCTTTGGGCATGACTGGTCGAGGGTGACCGTGCCGAGTTGTGGGTAGCCGGCGTGGTCAGAGGTGGTGGTGTGGTCCCAAGATGGCGGCCCCCGTCGGTCGCACGTGTCGGGCGCCGATGAAGATGGCGGCCCCCATGAGTCGCAACATGGCGGGCCGCGTGGGAGACGGTGGCCAAGATGGCGGCCCCCATAAGTCGCACGTGTTGTGTAGAGTCAGTCGGAGATGGCTGCCCCCACGGACAACACGGGGCGGGTGACGCGTCTGAAGGGGGTGGAGCCGGCAGGCACGCAGCCACGCTGTGGGTTCTGTGGGCCTGTGAGTCGGAGAGTCGGGCCTGTATTTGGAGGACTTGGACCTAGCCAGGTAAACTTTGGCAAAGTTTCCTTTCTTGACGCAGTCGCTACAGTTCGCGTTCCGAACCGGGCAACACTGCCTGGAGTGCTGGTGCTGACCGCAGAAATAGCAGGGTAGCCCCCCGGGTTGGGCGGGAAGCCGCGCGGCACAGGCCTGGGGTACTCTCTGGTCTGGTGTCCACGTGTTGGGTCGCGTGGTCGGAGGAGAAAGCGTTGAGACTCTGAAATGCTACTTCTAGGGAGGTGACTAGTTTTACCGTTTCCTCAAGGTCGAGGGCGCCCTTCTTGAGCAGGCGCTGTCTGACGTAGTTGGACCGGACTCCAGCCACGTAGGCGCCCCGGATGGCGAGTTCCATGTGTTGTGAGGCCGTGACGGCCTTGTAGTTGCAGCTTCATGCGAGTACTTTCAGGTCGCGTAGGTACTCCTCCAGCAATTCCCCGGGACGTTGGCGGCAACTGGTGAGGAGATGCCGCGTGTACACTTCGTTCACCGGCCTCACATATTGCCGCTTTAGGATCATGACCGCGTCTGCGTATGTGGTCACTTCCTCGATCTGCACGGAGATTCGATGCCTCACCCGGGCGTGGAGGAGGCTCAGCTTCTGTTCGTCGGTGACGGAGGGCGAGGAGGAGGCGGCGAGGTAGGCCTCGAAACAAAGATCCAGTGCGAAAAAATCCCTTTGGCTTCAGCTGCCCGTTGGTCGAGTTCCAGTCGGTCAGGTTTGAGGGCTGCTTCCATCGCGATGTTGTAGCTGATTAAATTGATGCGACCATCAATTCACTCGAGACAGAGAGTTGAAGTGAACAGAGGCTTTAATCAGCTAGAACAGTGCCTGCCTGCGACTGCTCTGCACTGAGAGCCGCCGGCAGGGCAGCAGCTCTATATACCTCCCCTCAGGGCACCAACATGATACAAAGTGGTGTAATACAATGCAATGGTCCATAGGTGGAGCCCACAAGGGCAACAACATAGTACAATGCAATACAGTGGTGAATGGCTGTCATGATACATTCACCACAGAGCTCTCCCACCAGGACCTCTCCCCTCAGTGAATATCCATTGGGCGTCGGCGTGACTTCACACCAGCGCAATTTACAAAACAAGAACCCACGCGCTCACCTCCGAAGGGGATATCGGAGGTGAGCGCTCAGGTCACCATCAGGCGCTATGTGTCACTGCCGCTCTGAACTTCTACGCGAGTGCCTCATTTCAGGACTGCATGGGTGACCTGTGTGTCATTTCTCAGTCTGCCGCACAAAGGTGCGTAAGGGAGCTCACGGATCCGTCATTTGCGAGGACCCACATGTACATCAACTTGGACTGGGACGGGGTGAGCCAGGACATCAGAGCCATGGGCTTCACCCACATAGCAGGCATGCCCGAGGTACAGGATGTCACCGACTGCATCTATGTGGCTCTGCATTCGCCATGGTGGCCTGGGACACCATTTGTGAACTGCAAGGGACACCACTCCCTCAATGTCTAGATCGTCTGTGGCCACACGATGCACATTGTACAGGTGTCTGCCTGTTTCCCGGGGACCATCCATGACGGTTACATCTTGGGACACTGGCAGACTCCAGCTATTTCTGAGGGAGACCAGTGGCTGGATGAATGGCTCCTCGGGGACAAAGACTACCCACTCAGGAGGTGGCTGTCGAGGCCAGTGGGGAGGCCACAAACACCCGCTGAGACTCAGTAGAAAGAGGCTCATGCATCAACGAGTGCAGTGGTCGAGCAGGTGACTATACTGCCCAAGATGTGGTTGCAGTGTCTGGGTCCGGTGGGGTTATATGAAGAGCTGACAAGGGTGGAGATGTTACTTTTGCAAGTACAAGATCAACGCTATCAAAGATAGTGGAGTTGTCATGATCGACAGCCATACCACTGCATGCAGTATAAACGGCAGAAGCTCTGCAACAGATCACCACGCTGGCTTTGGGATCACCTGTCAGCCCCACACGTTCTAACACCACAATGAACCACAGGAACAGGAGTAGACCATTCAGCCCTCAACCTATTCCACCATCTCTTTGGCACCTTCATGTCCAAGGCGCACATCACCCTAAATTGGAGAGTTCTGCCATTCCTCCAGTTGTTGTCACTGGGTTAATGTCCTGAAATGCCCTACCGAACACTGCTGTGGCAGCGCCATAATGAGAAAAAACTGCAGTGGTTCAAGGGGAAGACTCACATCCACCCTTAAAGTGGCAATGAGACAGGCAATCAATGCTGCCTCGACAGCACCACTCACGTCTCAAGAACAAACATTGAATGATATTGTGGAAGAAAATAAGTTTCCCTCCAAATAATTGTGTATGTTTACACAACAATCTTATCGCCTGCAAATACAATGACTTAAAATTAAAATCGCAATCAAATTTTTCATGCAAAATTGTTAAGTTGAAAGAAAAGTGATTTTCATTAATGACTTGGATGAGGGAGTTGAAGGGTGGGTCAGTAAATTTGCAGATGATACGAAGATTGGTGGAGTTGTGGATAGTAAGGAGGACTGTTGTCAGCTGCAAAGAGACATAGATAGGATGCAGAGCTGGGCTGAGAAGTGGCAGATGGAGTTTAACCCTGAAAAGTGTGAGGTTGTCCATTTTGGAAGGACAAATATGAATGCGGAATACAGGGTTAACGGTAGAGTTCTTGGCAATGTGGAGGAGCAGAGAGATCTTATGGTCTATGTTCATACATCTTTGAAAGTTGCCACTCAAGTAGATAGAGCTGTGAAGAAGGCCTATGGTGTGCTAGCGTTCATTAACAGAGAGATTGAATTTAAGAGCCGTGAGGTGATGATGCAGCTGTACAAAACTTTGGTAAGGCCACATTTGGAGTACTGTGTACAGTTCTGGTCACGTCGTTTTAGGAAGGATGTGGAAGCTTTGGAAAAGGTGCAAAGAAGATTTACCAGGATGTTACCTGGAATGGAGAGTAGGTCTTACGAGGAAAGGTTGAGGGTGCTAGGCCTTTTCTCATTAGAACGGAGAAGGATGAGGGGCGACTTGATGGAGGTTTATAAGATGATCAGGGGAATAGATAGAGTAGACAGTCAGAGACTTTTTCCCTGGGTGGAACAAACCATTACAAGGGGACATAAATTTAAGGTGAAAGGTGGAAGATATAGGAGGGATATCAGAGGTAGGTTCTTTACCCAGAGAGTAGTGGGGGCATGGAATGCACTGCCTGTGGAAGTAGTTGAGTCGGAAACATTAGGGACCTTCAAGCAGCTATTGGATAGGTACATGGATTACGGTAAAATGATATAGTGTAGATTTATTTGTTCTTAAGGGCAGCACGGTAGCATTGTGGATAGCACAATTGCTTCACAGCTCCAGGGTCCCAGGTTCGATTCCGGCTTGGGTCACTGTCTGTGCGGAGTCTGCACGTCCTCCCGGTGTCTGCGTGGGTTTCCTCCGGGTGCTCCGGTTTCCTCCCACAGTCCAAAGATGTGCAGGGTAGGTGGATTGGCCATGCTAAATTGCCCTTAGCCTCCAAAATTGCCCTTAGTGTTGGGTGGAGGTGTTGAGTTTGGGTAGGGTGCTCATTCCAAGAGCCAGTGCAGACTCAGGGGGCCGAATGGTCTCCTTCTGCACTGTAAATTCAATGATAATCTATGATTAATCTCGGACAAAGGTTAGGCACAACATCGTGGGCCGAAGGGCCTGTTCTGTGCTGTATTTTCTCTGTTCTCTGTTCAGCCTGGGTTTTGGGCTCAGGAACGGCACCCTCTGTTTCGAGACACTTTGCGCAAGGGTTTCCGTGAACCCAATGTACATTTTAAGGTGGCAGTCACGACAAGGGATCTGTGCTGTCTGTGAACAAGGTAAGCCACAGGGTGGTTTTTCAACCAATCATATTGAAGTGTCCTCATTGAGTTTCAGATACTGCAAAGCAGGAAGTAAAAAAACTGGAATCTTATTTGATTTGATTTGATTTATTATTGTCACATGTATTAATATACAGTGAAAAGTACTGTTTCTTGCATGCCGTACATAGGGAAGGAAGGAGAGACTGCAGAATATAATGTTGCAGTTCTAGCAAGGTGTAGAGAAAAGATCAACTTCATACGAGGTAGGTCCATTCAAAAGTCTGATGGCAGTGGGAAGAAGCTGTTCTTGAGTCGGTTGGTACGTGATCACAAACTTTGGTATCTTTTTCCTGATGGAAGAAGGTGGAAGAGAGTATGTCCGGGGTGCGTGGGGTCCTTAATTATGCTGGTTGCCTTTCCGAGGCAGCGGGAATTATAGATAGAGTCAATGGATGGGAGGCTGGTTTGCGTGATGGACTGGGCTACATTCACAAACTTTTGCAGTTTCCTGCGGTCTTGGGCACAGCAGGCTCCATACCAGGCTGTGATACAACCAGAAAGAATGCTTTCTGTGGTGCATCTGTAAAAGTTGGTGAGAGTTGTAGCTGACATGCCAAATTTTCTTCATCTTCTGAGAAAGTGGAGTCGTTGGTGGGCTTTCTTAACTATAGTGTCGGCATGGGGGGGATCAGGACAGGTTGTTGGTGATCTGTACACCTACAAACTTGAAGCTCTCGACCTATGCGATGGAATCGGGAAATGCGATTGGACAGAAAATCGTTTTTAACTTCAAAATCACGGCAGGCGCCGACTTCATGCCGAATCACAATTCTCCGGTGCCTTGACAGCGGCACCTGTGTGCCAGACCGCACGTACAGTAAACACCAGTGGCATATAATTGGCGTGCCTACTCCGGTATTCTCAGGGTCTCTGCAATTCTCTGTCTCCACTGGAGCGAATTCCCGACAGCGAGGTTTACTTGTGCTTTTAAAAATTGTGAAACAGGTGCCATGGCTGTCGAGGGAGAGAGAGGGAGGACGGAAAGTGTCCAACATCGCAATAGTTTGCTGACAGTTGTGCTACTGGCCGGGCGGCTTCTGCCAGGGCCGGGGGGAGTAGCCAGGGGTGGCCAGGAGGTCGGCTGTGAGGTCTGGGTGGACGGGTATGGAAGACCATTGCCACAGCCTGCAAGGCAGCAACGTAGCTGCGCCCACTACTGACTGCCCACTGTGAATTTAGGGCCTCAGGTCTGTGGTGATATACATCACTGTAAGTACACAAAGGGTTAATGTACATACACTACACCTAGCTAGACACTAGAGGGAATACCAGAGACATGACACACAGACAGTCAACCAATAGGTCAGGAAGATAGGACATGACCAATGGGCAGTCACAATACACACAAAGGTGACACTACCACAGGAGGGCATTACACCAACCCATATAAAAGGACACATCACACATGCTCAGTCTCTTTCCAGTGGAGACTCTCAGTGAGTACAGACACAGGGTTGATTGAACATCACTCCCACCATGTGGATTGTAGCAGACTGGTTAGTTAGTCTGAGTAGCTATAGAAGGATTAACAGTCGCGTTGAATCCAAGTAGGAGAATTGTTAATAGTTTAATAAACGTGTTAAAGCTATCTCCAAGTCTGAACCTTCCTTTGTCAGAGTGCACATCAAGGAAGCAGCTTATGCTACGTTGAGAGCATAACAAAACAAGGTTGAATGGATGTTCACCCAGGGCACTCCTCCTAGGTGCCCTCTGGCCAGTGTCATCCCATCAGCTGTATGGGCACGCTCCAGCACAACCAGTGCCATCTTGTTGGCTGGGATGGAGTGTGTGTGGGGGAGTGGAGTGTGTGTGTGCGGCTGGGATGAGTGTGTGTGGGGGAGTGTAATGTGTGTGTGCGGCTGGGATGAGTGTGTGTGGGGGAGTGTAATGTGTGTGTGCGGCTGGGATGAGTGTGTGTGTGGGGAGTGTAATGTGTGTGTGCGGCTGGGATGAGTGTGTGTGGGGAGTGTAATGTGTGTGTGCGGCTGGGATGAGTGTGTGTGGGGAGTGTAATGTGTGTGTGCGGCTGGGATGAGTGTGTGTGGGGAGTGTAATGTGTATGTGCGGCTGCAGCTTGTCAGCCTCCCGAGTGTCAATCACGGACCCGGCGAATCCTGCACCATTTCTCGTTGGAATCGATTGTGTTCCACGTGGCGTAGGTGCTAGCCCCTCCGCAGCCGCTGAAACCGTCCCGGTTCGGCGCCAGTTTTGCTGTTGTGGAAGTCCACGAATCCTGCCCCACCGTAAACACATCGGAAAAGCCATGGCCGTGGAAAGCCAGGAGACCCCGCTCCCGGTATCTACCCGGTTTACAATGCCTCACGAGATTCAATGCAATCTCGCGAGACGTTGCAATATAAACCCGCCCATAATGGGAGGGATCGCGTTTTAGCAAATCTGTGTATTGGAGCGAGGCAATAAGCCTCACTCTAATATGCAGATTCCCGAGGTACCTGAGGCTTTGGGATTCAAACCCTTCGTCTCTGAGACCCCAGGTAAGCACTGTTCAGCACAGGTCCCCACAAACAGGGACCAGATGGAACAGCACTCGTGGGGGGTCCCCCAGGGGATCGCTGGCCTTCAGCTGCATGCCCTTTGGGCAGGATGGTGCTCTGTCACGGCTGGTGCCAGCTGGGTAACCTGGCAGTGCCACCTGGGTGCCAGCCTGGCACTGCCAAGGCGACATTGTCAGCTGGCAGGGGCAGTGCTAAGTTGGCATTTTTTGCGCATGCATGATCGGGCTAAGGTTGCCTGGTGTTGGGGGGGGGGGAGGGGGCTGGGGGGGTGCTCGGGCTGGCAACCCTCCCATTTTGCACTCTGTCTGAGGGGGGGAGGTCGGGGTTGTTTTGGAGGCCTCGGAGATTTAAAAATGGCGTCCCGATCGCTCGTTACAATGTGGAGTTCCGGCGAGCAGAGCTCCGCTTTATAAAAACCGGTACCATCGGCCGCGCGGTCCCCATTCAGGCCCATGCCAGTGCCGGGAAACGCGCGGCTAAACACCTGATCGCTCGGGGACTTTGTTCCGATTTGGGAAGATCGCGTCAGGAGCGGAGAATCCCGCCATTACATTCAAATCATGCTCAAGAATGATAAAGATGATGAAATACGAAGGGGATTAAGAGAACGCGGTTAAAAAGCCAAACAGAAGAGGTAAAATAAAATTTGTTAACCCGGTAAATGTTAATTTTGTTCTCAGGGAAAGGGACTCTACATTTGTCAAACTAGTTAACCCGGGCAAGAGAGGACGTTCAGTGGTCAGTACCAGAGGCCTTGTGGGAAGGGAGAGTGGAACTCTGAGGTGTTGACTGTATCTGGCTGCAGAGGAACACATGCTGGATATAACAGGTAGGCAGAAAAGCACTGAAGCTCCTGGATGTAGCATGGTCATTCCTGGTCAAATTCAAAATATTGAACAATAATGAGACTGACAAATGCATGATAATATTTAAAGTGCCAGACCGCCTCCTGGGGGAAGAGTGGTCGCTCTTCTCCCGCCCCCCTCTGTTAAGACCAAAAGCGGACGGTTTGCAGATGTGCCTTGGCCGGGTTTCAGACCATACCCGATTCAATTCCACGACTTTGGTTGGGGGGGGGGGGCACAATTCCCCACTTTTTCACTGATATACTTAATTATAGGTTAAATAAGTCACACTGCTCGTACAACAAGGCTGAATTTCTTAAATTAGAACGTTATGTTAATTTAAGCACTTTTTCTGTTGAAGCAGGTTTTTTTGCCACGAATATCATTAATTAGGCAATGATAAACTGTGGCTTCAAATGGCGAAAGATGGCTAACTTGAATGACCTGGTTTGTTAATAAATAATGTTTTATTCACCTTTTGAAACACTAACTATATTAACATCCAATGGATGATCCATTAGGGTGGACACAATAGGCACTCCGGCAGGGAATAGCTTCGAGTCTAAATGTGCAATGTATTTAGTAAGAAAAGTTAGTTGAATAAGGGGACTGTCATTACACTCCACACTACGACACCTGTACATGTTACTTGCTAATAGGTTATGAACCTGGAAGTCTTATGAGGCCTTACAATGGTTGTCTGCTTTCACTGACTACTTTGTATAAGACTGTATGCTCATTCTGCAAAGCTCTTAGACAAGTAACGTAAGGCATGGTTAAAAGGTTTGTGTTAGAGCGTCTCATTGTTTTCGCACCCGCAGCTCTCCCTGTTTGCTTGGTCTTTGGAAATGACACAACAGACAATGATCTTAACATGTGGGTGCAAAACCAAAGACCCTTCAACCTTGGCACAATAGGCACCGTGAGTAACCTGTAATGACCCAAGGCTTTCATTGGAAGGCGAGCTTTGGTGAATTGTCGAGCTGTGATGGCATATTTGCAATGATGCACTTTCAGAGACATAGTGAACAAAATAGCGATTCATTGACAAGTCATGTAGAGCAGCAGCATGTTTGCAGCTGATTCTAGCATCCCTCTGTTTAAGAGAACTCCTCCCCATGGGGTGATTCCCCACTCCGAGTCCCGAATTGATCAGCCAAACCAGGTGACCCTTACTCTGCTGTGTTGCCCTTAATGGGTCAATCACCGCAAGATAATTGTCAGTCGCTTCTTGTAATCCTCAGAGCATTCATTAGCATTGAAAACATCCCACTGAAGATCGACAGAGTATTGGTTTACCCGTTGACTATGAGCCACATCCTTTCTTGATTCCTCCATGAGCGTTGGCTCTGGATTGTTTGAAGTGTGCTACTGCAACTGAAGGAGTGGCCACTGCATGGTGGCAGCGTTGGTGGTACCATCAACGTAATCAAGATTCAGCAGCAGATAAATGGCTGCTACCAGTTGATATGTTGGGCGGCACGGTAGCACAGTGGTTAGCTTCACAGTGTCAGGGACACAGGCTCGATTCCCGGCTTGGGTGACTGTCTGTGTGGAGTCTGCACATTCTCCCCGTGTCTGCGTGGGTTTCCTCCGGGCGCTCCAGTTTCCTCCCACGAGTCCCGAAAGACGTGCTTGTTGCTCTTAGTGTCCAAAAAGGTTAGGTGGGGTTACTGGGTTACGGGGATAAGGTGGAGGTGTGGGCTTGGGTAGGTTGCTCTTTCCAAGGGCTGATGCAGACTCGATGGGCCGAATGGCCTCCTTCTGCACGGTAAATTCTATGACTGCTTCAGTTGGCTTTGCAAAAATGATGAGTTATGGACTGGACAATCCACAAAAAAGCATAAGATATAAACCAAGTGTCAAAGGCGGAGGTTTTCACTTGTAGATGCGTTGAATTGCCAGGGTATGTCACCGCCACCCCCCCCCCCCCCCCCGCCACTATATGCAACGCCTAACTTTTCTTTGCATTGATTCCACATTCCAGAAATCTGATTTATAAAATGTAAACTCAAAAAGTAACTTGCATTTAGGTAGCCCCTTGCTTCCACCTTCAGTCACCATGCCCGAAGGAGGCATTGCTGACCATCGACTTCCATTGGATACATCCATGGTTATCCTCGGCAAAGTACTGCAGTTTGGCTGACCCGGAAACTCTGCTGCCCTTACTGTCTGCCATCAGGCACATTGGCCGAATTTACAGGCTGATAATCCATCTGTTTGGCCACATTACGAACGCACCTTTCACGACCATCAAGTTTTGAAGTGGGACTTGAAGCCGGAGTTTCTGACCCAGAGGTAGAGACCCTATCCACGGCACCACGCGGCCTCCACTGCCACTTTATTACCTCAGGCGTTTCCCAGGGGTGCAAGCAAACAAGATTTGGCACCGGGACAGACAAGGAGCATTCTATAGGAGGAAAGGGAGGCTGCGAGACGGTCAGGTTTAAGGAGGGAATTCAAGAATTTTGGGACGAGGTAACTGAAGGCAGGGCTGCCAATGGTGGGGTCGATGAAAATCCATGATTCTCAAAGGAGCAGGATTGGAGGAACGCAGAAAAACACTCTCCCTGCTTGCTGTGGTTGGATGGCTATGCCACAATGCTGGTGTGGTAGAGATCAGTAGCTTCGGTTGAATCTCCCCCAGATACACAATTGAACGACCAACTCCTCTTGGGAATCCTCTCACCACAATTGACAAGATTTTTTCAAATCTTCACCATGTTGTCGCAGGCTAGGCCAGCATTTATTGCTCATCGCTCATCGCCCTCGAGAAGGTGATGGCGAAGTGTCTTCTTGAACCGCTGCAGTCCGTGTGGTGGTAGGCACACCCACAGTGCTGTTAGGGAGCCTTGGGGAGGGGTGGGGGGGAACAAACAAAAGATTTGTGGAATAAATTTTGCTGATGGAGCAATGCTCACAGTGTGATTTTATCAACAGGGAAAATCTTTGTCACCTCAGCATAAAATTAACAACTTCTTAAACTAAGAAGCGTGCCTATGATTTTAAACTTGTTCCTTTTGCACTTTAAAGCTTTCAGTGAAAGCGACGGTGAACTTCCACTGAGTATTGTTCACCATTTGGAGGATATTACAAGTTGTTTCAAATCAATCTTATCAGAGGAAGTTTATCTTTTGGTGACAATATAAAACAACAACAGTTTGCATTTATATAGCACAATTAGTGCGGCAAAATGGCTCAAGTCACTTCACAGGGGCCTTGACATTTGCCACCAAGTTACATAGGTAATTATTAGATTAGGACAGAGGTAGATTTTAATTAGCCTTGTTAAGAAGGAGACCGGTGAGGATACCAAGACAAAGAGGTTTACGAAAGGAATCTCAGAGCACCTAGGCAGCTAAATGCTCGGCTGCCAATGTTGAAACTATTAAAATCGAGAATGTGCAATTACATCAGCTGCCCTTTTTAGATCATCGGTGCTGTAATTGACCCATATCAGCTGTAAGTCCAATGCAGCATTCGTACAAAGTATCTACAATCAGCATTTTCCCAACTGTATTACAGCACCACTTGCCCAACTGTTTTTGGCCATCTTAAATAGCAGTGTGTGGATGTGTACATGCATATGCATTTGTGTGCATATGTATGTGTGCAGAGGGGAGGGGGGGGGGGGGGCATGGGCACGGTGTTGGTTATCAGACCAAGATGAAAACTATATTGCTACTCATCCACCTTTCTGTCAATTTCAGGTCAATTTCTTAAGTTTTGAAGTCAGTCGACCAGTGATCTCTGTCAGCAGAAGCTGATTTGGAAGGAGGATCTGCCCTCATTCACAATACAGCAATCTCACAACATGATCAAATTGAATCTCAGAAGTGCTCCCAACCCCGGTGGGAGACAATCGGCAGAACTGTACACGGGAAAATTTGGGGACATTTCACTTGCTGTTCGATTTGAAGCTGGTCAGCACAGACTAAGGTAAGAAGTCTTCCAACACCAGGTCAAAGTCTAACAGGTTTGTTTCAAATCACTAGCTTTCGGAGCACTGCTCCTTCCTCAGGTGAATGAAGAGGTAGGTTCCACAAACATATATATTGTCGTGAGAATGTCGCTTTAAGAAATGTTTGGCTGCTCAGGTTACTGCAGTGATGTCAAAGTGTGGGTGGAGCTGAGCTCTGGTTCTGCTTTTTAGTTTCACTTTGAGAAAAAGCTTGGGTGTGTCAGGGTTTTTCAGTGTGTCACAGCTGAAGTCAGACAAAGCAGCTGTACTGTTGAGCTCTCTGCCATGAAGGACTATCTCTTGATCATTTGGTGAATTCAGAAATTTAAAGTTTTCAGCATTGAATGTAAACCCTGATGTGCTTCTGTTTAAAGGTTGTTAAGTCTTTTGGATGTTAAAAGGACAGCTTAAAGGATTACTTAGTGTTGTATTATTTGGGGGTTATCTTTAAATTGCTGGTTGCTAAGATGTTCACTGTTTGTTTTAAAAAGCCATGATGTGGAGATGCCGGCGTTGGACTGGGGTGAGCACAGTACGAAGTCTTACAACACCAGGTTAAAGTCCAACAGGTTTGTTTCGATGTCACTAGCTTTCGGAGCGCTGCTCCTTCCTCAGGTGAATGAACAGACCTGTTCATTCACCTGAGGAAAGAGCAGCGCTCCGAAAGCTAGTGACATCGAAACAAACCTGTTGGACTTTAACCTGGTGTTGTAAGACTTCGTACTGTGTTTTAAAAAGGTTAACTTGAGTTCATAGAATAAACATTGTTTTGCTTTAAAAAATACTTTTCATTTCTCCTGTACCACACCTGTAGAGTGGGCCGTGTGCTCCCCATACCACAATCTATTAAAAGTTGTGGGTCAGGTGAACTCCATGATACACTTTGGGGTTCTCTAAACCCTGGCCCATAACAATATAGACAAAGTCAAAGATGCAAGACGATACTTTGAATGTGAGCATTTGCAGGTAATTAAGTCTTTACAGATCCAGAGAGAGGGGTAATCCCAGGTTAAAGAGGTGTGAATTGCCTCAAACCAAGCGGAACCTACCTCTTCATTCATCTGAGGAAGGAGCTGTGCTCGAAAGTTAGTGATTTGAAACAAACCTGTTGGACTTTAACCTGGTGTTGTAAGACTTCTTACTGTGCTCACCCCATCCAACGCCGGCATCTCCACATTAAGGTCAAATAGACTTTGGGTGGACCGGAGTTAAATGTTCACTGATAATATATTTTTATGCCTCAATAGAAAGTGCAGTTTACTCGTCTTTACGCTGTACCTTTGAAGTGAGGATCTTTCCTCTTCAGTGCTTCAGATTTAACCTGCATTTGCCTCCAACTTTGTGTTCTCCTGATTCTGCGAGGGTGGTTTTGAGCCCGCATTAGCGATCAGCGAGAATGGCGACGCGGGCATCAAATATGGTGATAATCGGGAAACGCGACTCTCAATGGCGACATTGTGATTTTCCAGACCTCTCGCCGGCGGCATAGCGACAATTCCCCCCACGGAAGGTCAGGAACCTCATTTAAATACATTTGCATCTTATTAGCGAGCCCAGCCTCCGGGACAACCGCCCCCCACCCACCCCCCCACCCCCCACCCCACCCTTCGCAGAATATTCATCGGTCGCTGGTGTGTCGTCACAATGGCGGGATTTACAACAGCTCTATGGAAATGGGAATCTGGTGCCCTCACCTCCGAGGGGGATCTCGGAGGTGAGCACTCAGGTGGCCATCACTCTCCAGGGTGCCAGACGCATAGGGGGCACCGGAGAGGATGCGGGGGACCCAGATAAGTGCTCCTCGGGCCGGGCGGGGGCAGGGGTGGTGAGTTGTGTTCAGTCTCGGCATCTGGGGGGGATGGCCCCGCTGATTCTAGCGGCCCGCGGCGCCTCAAACGCGCCGGCGCAAATGGCGCTGATTCTCCGCACCTCAGAGAATTGCGCGCCGACTTCGGGGCGTCGTGGCGCGGTTGCGGCGATTCTCCGGCCCGCATGGGCCGAGCGGTCGCGCCGATACAACAGAGTCCCGCCGGCGCTGTTCACCCCTGATCACTGCCGGTGGGAACTCTGCGCGAAGGGTCGGGAGGCGGCCTGTGGGGGGGGGGGGCTCCATCCCCGGGGGGGGGGCCTCCGATGGGGTATGGCCCGCGAACGGGGCCCACCGATTGGCGGGCCGGTCTCTCCCCCCCGGGCCTACTTTCCTGCGTGGCCGGCCCGTGAATACCGACGCCATGTTGAGTCGGAGCCAGCACACTGAAGAAGTCCTCCGCGCATGCACAGGTTGGCGTGGCCCAACTGCAGCTGCGCAGGTTGGCGCGGCACCCATTTGGCACCGGGTAGGAAGGCTGGAGAAGCGTGAACCGCTCCAGCGCTGTTCGGTCATCCCCTTGCCCGTTTCGTGCTGTCGTGAAACGCGACGGCGTTCATGATGGCACGAACACTTTGTCTCCATTTTGGAGAATCGCCTCCGTCATGTTTGGAAGTGCAAGACCACTTGTTACGGAGACCGGGCTGTCAGGGATTAGTGTCCAAATGGCTGGCTGTTTAAGTTGGAAGACTCGTTTAATCTGCAGCCCATGAGAGCCGGGGGAATGAGCGTGTCCTCTAAGGATGAAGTTGGCTGTAAATTGCAGTCTTCACCTGAATCCGGTGAGCATCGCCTGGCTGGCACAAGGGGAAGCCAGTTGCCTAATCAACTCCCTGACCCTTCCTTGACGAGTCAATTGTGCCAATTTAGTCAGCATTGCAAAGAATGAGTGCGCCACTGATTGGTGCCCACCATTTAATTATCAGCCTTCTCACTAAGATCAAATGTCAGCCCAAGTTCAAAATTAGGTTCAGTGCCTTTTCTTGTCATCTTGGAACGTATATGTCAGTCCTGTGGGGACCATGAATTGAATTCAAGTTGAATTTTTTTTGGAGCAAGCAAGGACATCAAAAAAGCTTAGCCCCCAAGCATGGAACTGCAAAGCTAATACCCATGTCTCCGTAACAGAGAGGTGACACAGATATGGCCCCAAATGCAAGGGGTTATGCTAAAGTCGCTCATCAGTAACACCATTGATGACGGGCGGCAGCTACTTGTTCTCCCATGAGGTTCGAATGCAAGTCTACGCAAGAAACGCAAGTGGGCAGCACAGTAGCATTGTGGATAGCACAATTGCTTCACAGCTCCGGGGTCCCAGGTTCGATTCCGGCTTGGGTCACTGTCTATGAGGAGTCTGCACATCCTCCCCGTGTGTGCGTGGGTTTCCTCCGGGTGCTCCGGTTTCCTCCCACAGTCCAAAGATGTGCAGGTTAGGTGGATTGGCCAAGCTAAATTGCCCTTAAGTGTCCAAAATTGCCCTTAGTGTTGGGTGGGGTTACTGGGTTATGGGGATAGGGTGGAGGTGTGGACCTTGGGTGGGGTGCTCTTTCCAAGAGCCGGTGCAGACTCGATGGGCTGAATGGCCTCCTTCTGCACTGTAAATTCTATGAAAGTCCATTGAATGCATTCAACTGCCCTCACTCCTCACCCTTGGGGGAGCCACATGGGCCGCTTAGGCTCTCAAGGGTCAAAGCACTTCATTCAGCTGGAGTGGAGAGGGGCAACCGTGGTGAAAAGGTTGACAGGGGAGGGAACAAGGCTAAGTGGAAAGGTGCTCACATTGGGGAATGCGCAAGGGTGGATGTCCCAGATCCTGAGAGGGCTGTGGGTCAGTGCATTGTCAGGACTCCTCATCACTCACTTTGATCTTCTCTTGCTTTCAGTTTTTGATTCGGGAGAATCATGGAGCCAGTCGGGTTGGCAATTCCATTGATTGCAATCGAGCAGCAACAGCGATGTTGGCATGCTGCTGCACGTGGCCAGGATCAACACACGGCAGAGGAGAGGGAAGCAGGGCCCGTTGAATTTCTGGGAGTAGGACCACAGATGGGGGAGACACCACCGGCCACTAGTGCTCCCATGCTCCTGATGCCAGAGATCCGGTGCCGGAGAAGACTGTGTCTGTCCTGGGGGACTGTGGACCACCTGTGCCAGGTAATGCTACACGTGGCACCACATGGACTGGGGAGGTCACCCATTGCTTGTGGCCCTGAAAGTTACTGCCGCTCTGAACGTTTATGCTGGCGGCTCGATTCAGGACTGCATGGATGACCTGTGCAGCATTTCCCAGTCTGTCACGCACATGTGTATAAGGGAGGTCACAGACGCACAATTTGCAGTGGGCCACATGTACATCAACTTGGACCGGGTCCAGGTGAGCCAGTCCCTCCAATCCCCCACCCTCTGCCCCCCATCCCCCCTGACTAAACTTGGAATAAGTGCCGGGGAGGAGTTTAAAAAGAGCGTCTCACTGATTACAGAGTTTAAGTTTTCCCACAGCGAGCGAATCAGAGGCAAGCGCAGCTCTAATCACGTGGAAAAAAAAACACTTTGTTAAAGAGGCTGAATACATGGTGAGTTTTCCCGCCATCGGTGGGATTCTCCCCGGTGTCCTCTCCGGGGCCCGACACTTTGAAAAAATATGGGAAGATCCTGCCCTACAAGTTAGCACTTTTGTAGAAACTTTCGCGAGTTTTGCATTGATCACTGGGGAGATCTTAAAGGATCCAGTAGGTCAATTTACAAAAGAACCTTTTATATCTGATTGGATCTTCTAAGAAACCCAACTTCCACTTCAGTGTCTCGATGTTAATGATGAATACGCATAATCTGCACAATTTAAAATATAGATGGGCTTTGCAGTTTAATGGAATCTACCCTAATGTCTCTCCATTGTCCTTTATTATCCGTCGGCAACTCATTTGCCAGATATATTATCATGTGCTGTTTTTTTTTATCAAACTAGGAAAATGACTGGGGATAAAAAATTCCATGTGAAATCACTTAGCATGAATAGGACCATTCTGAAATGTTCTGCTGGTTGCATTCCCGGCGCCTGTGTTATTGTTTCTCATCTGTGAAATAAAGTAACAGGTACTTAACGTACCAAAAACAATTTGTACAGACATTATTTCACCAATTCAAACTGAGCACGCCTCACTGAGGACTCCTTTATCTAACTGTGGCTAATACATTTTCCTGCTGTGCTCTGATAACTTCATTTTACAGTTGAAAAGATCACCTGCAGCATGCAGAGCTGGGAAATGGGACTCTGGTAATTTTGGATCATGGAATGAGCTTAGGTGTAATGCAGAAGGAATAATCAGGAAGCAATGAGAATTAAATAGCAGTGCTGGTTTAACTTTGTGTGCACACCCTTAATAAATATCCGTAATTATGAATTCAGTTTTAAAGCCATTTAGTCTTTTCAGCTGTGGAAGTCTTTTGTTATTATAATCTTAGGTAAATGATTGCAGACAATTTAGAGTTAGATTGTGCCACCGATAAATTAAATTGATGTGCCTTCTAAGTATAAGGCACAAATGCTGCGCAAATTGAGCTTTCAGTTAGTGATGTATGGCCTCCCCAAACCAAGCCCTAATTCTCCTGCTCCGAAACTGGCACTTTAGTTTCTCCAATGTTCACCTTTAAATGTTAATCTCTTATCTTAAAATCTTAACCGAACCCCCGCCACCGTCTTTGCATAGAACGTTCTGATATTGTAGTGTAAATCTTCAGTTTATGGTTGTCACCGTTCCCAACGTGAGTTAAGCAGATGGAAAATCTTTTTCTGGTCCCCATTCGAACTAGAAACTCATTTGAGTTGAGTACAATGCAACGCAATGACATTAAGTTTGAATTTAGTTCAAGGTGGGCGAGGTGAGAGTTAGGCTTCATCGACGAACTCCCCCAGGGAGGTACAGTGAAACGACAAACTTGCAAGACCACTAGATGTCTCAAAGCGCTCGAAAACCAATGACATGTCGGAAACACAGCAGCCAGTTTGCACACAAGCCAAATCCCAAATCAATGTTGATTTGGGTTTAAATATTGGCCGAGACACAGGAATAATACCCCTCCTCTTTGTCAAGAATAATACCATGAGATCTTCCACATCCACCCGAGCAGGTAGATCATCTCATCCAGGAGAGAACAAGCAGGGTTTTCCGCAGATTGGGGGAGACTGCGCTGAACTTGAACAATGGCGGTCAGGAGCCGATTCTGCCATTCTGACCCCATTTCCGGTGCCCCCAATTTTCGCCAGGGTTGGATACGGGCATGGGCTGCTGTGGGTCGCAAACCCGTAACTTGCACTCCCAAACTGGTGCGCTGCATTCCAGAGATAGACATCCTCTCGCCACCCCACCGACAGTCCCCCCACACACATTTTTTCATGGCCTACGGCTAGCTTTTCAAAGAGTTGTGGTTCACAACCCCTCGGAGGAGACATGACCCATGATGAGAGGACATTTTCAAAGGTAGGTTCAAAAGGTCTTAGCCGAGCCCTTTGCCAACCTATTGCCCACCTCAATGGCCTCTCGTTCCCTCTATGTCAACATATGCTCCTCAACGAAGGAGAGCCCAGACACCCATTAGTCTGTTGAAACAGCTTCACTGCAGGGAAAACATTGCTTGATTAATAGCACTTTCTCTGGGATTAATTCTGTAATTTCCCCAATGTTTATAAAGTGGTGTCAAGTGCTTGTGTTTATTGCTATTGATATTTGAAAAGTGTGCATGCTTGACACTCGCATTTGGCTATAGTAAAAGCACTTTTTAAAAGAAAATAGAAATTTATGAATGAATGATTTTTTAAAAAGCTTTTCCGTACATGCTGTTGTGACAATAGGTCTCATTGGTTCTGTATGGAATGTATGTTGGGTGAATGGGCATGGAAGTGCCATTGGTTGGCATGAGGGGTATGGGGTGGGACATTCTTCTTTTAACTGAGCCACAGTCGTCATAGCTGATTCTGCACATTGACAGGAAGATTCATAAAGGAATGCAGAACGTGGAAACAAAGAGGCAGATTTTCAACTTAGTCTACCAGGTGCAAAAGTGACATTGACGATTGGCTGCCCGGTATATGGCCAATCTGTAAATAGGACAGGTCTGCAGCGTCAGTTCAATGCCCTGGTGGCAATTTGAAACTCTACCACATGCTCTTTAAAGTTGAAGGTTCAGACACTTCGCTAAAGTACCAGTTATTATGGATTAAGCCATACATGGTTCAAGCTTGCTTAGTATTGCCAGCACAACCCAAGGTGAGAATTGTACCTTAAGGTTCAGGTCGGGGGGTAACCCGGAAGCACATTCTCGGTATGAGTGAGGTAGCTGGAATTCTCAGGTTGATGCGATTCCCTGTTTTCACCGGCAGCACACCCCGCCCGCGGGTTTCCCGGTGGCATGGGGTGGCTTCAATGGGAAATCCCATTGACCAGTGGCGGGTGTAGCGTTTCCGGCCTCCAGCGAATGGCGCGTTGCCGAGAAACCTGCAGCTGGGGATTCGGGAGAATCCAGCCCGCACGGTGTCTTAAATCCTTTCAGCAGTTGGCTTATATCTTCAAGTATATTTATTTATATCATTCAAGATAACCCTTTCGCTGGGCATATGTTAAATTCACACGTCTTTGTGAAAGCATGTTTATCAAATTACTTTCATTTTTCCTCAATCACACAACATAGAATCATAACCAGAGAGTACGGTTGAGGACTCAGCGTCTGTACTCGTTGGAGTTTAGAAGGATGGGGGGGGGATCCTATTGAATCTTACAGGATACTGAGAGGCCTGGATAGAGTGGACGTGGAAAAGATGTCTCCACTCGAGCTAGAAACCGAGGGCACAGCCTCAGACTGAAGAGAGGATGATTTAAAACGGAGATGAGGAGGAATTTCTTCAGCCAGAGGGTGGTGAATCTGTGGCCCTCATTGCCGCAGAAGGCTGTGGAGGCCACGTTACTCAGTGCCTTTAAGACAGAGATAGATAGGTTCTTGATTAATAAGGGGATCAGGGGTTATGGGGAGAAGGCAGGGGAATGAGAGTGAGGAAAATATCAGCCATGATTGAATGGCGGAGCAGACTTGATGGGCCGAGTGGCCTAATTCTGCTCCTGTGTCTTATGGTCTTATGGCCTTACAGAAGTTACTGTGAAAAGCCCCTGGTCGCCACATTCCGGCGCCTGTTCGGGGAGGCTGGGACTGGAATTGAACCCACGCTGCTGGTCTTGTTCTGCATTACAAGCCAGCTGTCTTCGCCCACTGTGCTAAACCAGCCCCGCCCCATGCAGCAATGGGGAGAACGTGCAGACTCCACACAGACAGTCACCCAAGCCGGGAATCTAACCTGGGACAATGGAGCTGTGAAGCGACAGTGCTAACCAGTATGCTACCGTGTTAGCCCAATAGGGATAGGGTGGAGATGTGGGTTTGGGAGGGTTGCTCCTTCAGAGGGTCGGTGCAGACTCGATGGGCTGAATGGCCCCCTTCTGCACTGTTGCGATTCTATGATTAATAAATCGGATTGGCTTTCCCAATAATCAACAACAGTTTCATGGTCACTGTGAATGAGGCTAGCTTTTAATTCCAGATCGTATTAATTGAATTTTAATTCCGCAATGCCGTGGTGGGATTTGAACCCCTGTCCCCAGAGCATTACGCTGGGCCTCTGGATTACCACCATGTCATCGTCTACCCTCTCCCTCCTTGCCCTGCTCCACTTCCACTCAGCCTATCAATTACCCAGAGGATTCTAGGCTTTAGAAATCATAACCACTGGAGCCACATTCATTTCCCTTGAACCTGCCCCATTTAACCTGATGGTCATGTCTGGTAAATGAAAGTTCCAAGGCGAACCGGTGCCAACATGGTCCAGGGCGGACTGGCACCAGATGCCAATTCACAGGCAAACTGGGCACATCCCAGTTCCTCTGAGACTCCCTCCATTCACGCTCCATTCCTGGTGGAATGTCCCGATCAGGCAATGCCTCAATTTTAGAATTCCCGCACTCATTTTCAAATCTTTCCATGGTCTCGCCCCTCCCTATCCCTGTGACCTCCGCCAGCCCCAACAAGCTCGGAGATCTCTGACAATTCTGACCTCTATGTGCATCCAAACCTTTTGGCATTTTTCGGGGGGGGGGGTTACTTTGATGAAAGGGCGAAAAAAAATGCCAAGTGGGTAGCGCTGTGCTGGCAGGGCACGCCTGTTTGAAAGTTTGTTTTTAACAGGCAATGTTAGCCCCAGTCGCTGATTACCATGACCTCAACTTGCCTGTCGGTGCTAAAATAAAAAGACACCTGCAGGTTTATCACTCAAGCATTGATGAGACACAATTTTCATGGAGGGTTATATCATTACTCCCTGGCACTACTTAAAGCTAGCATGGCATGCGCCTCTTAAAAGCAATGTGCATTGTGCCCCCTGAGGTGCTGCGTATCATTGGAAATCGGGCAGTGCAACAGGCAGCTCAGCCGCCTGGGATGCCCACTGACGAGAAGCCTGAGCGAATTGGGTCTCATACTCTCTGCAGTTTCGAAGAAGGAGAGGTGACCTCAGTGACGGGGCTCGACCAGGTAGAGAGTGAGAGGACACTTCCCCCGGCTGGACGATCACAAGACGCGGCCTCAGGATCGGGGGTTCAATATGTGGAGATTGGCAGAAATTTCATTTGGGGGAGGAGGGGGGAGGGGGGGGCTAGTGATTCTATCTAAGCCGGCGGGCTGCAGTAAATGAAAGCTCATTTAAAGCTCAGATGGTTGGATACTTTGATTCAGCAGAAAATGACGGGACGTGAGGAGTGGGCAGGAAGGTGGAGTTGCGGCACAAGTTCAGTCATCATCGTATTAGACGGTGAAGCAGGTCTGAGGGGCCATATGGTTTACTCCTGCCTCTGTTTCTTATATTTATCTGTCCTTAAGTGTAAATTTATAAAGAGATATTGATTGGTTAAGTGAAGGCCCATAACTGCGGCAAATGGGTATCAACGTAGGCAAATATGAGAACATCCACTTTGGGCATAAAAAGGATGGAGCCCCCGGGGTTAGCGGAGGGGGTGGGGGGGGTGATCCTGGGATGGGCCGCGCAGCCAAGGTGCCCCCCCCCCCACGGGACCGGAGTGTCCAGGCACGTCATTGCCATTCCCACCCAGCCAGCCCTGCCATTGGCAAGTCCGGCAGCCCACGGTGACGGCTCTGCATGTTCTCCCGCCTCTCTCTCCGCCATCAGCCATGGCGCCTCTTCCCCGATTTTTGAAAGGACAAGGGAAACACACTGTTTCTCCATTTCTGAGACTAAGTGCTGACGGCGGCGTGGGAACACTGGAAAAACGACACAACAGCTGCACCGATTCAGCAACTTTGAACGGGCTAATGGGCGAGCACCATTGCCACCTGGAACTCAACCGGTTCCATGCAAAACAGCGCCGGATTCGCCGGATCTGCCGGGTCCGTGTTTGGTGCAGGTGAGGGTCACAGGCCGCAGCCACACTTCAACGATCCATTCCCCTCACACACACCATCCCAGTCAGCAAGATGGCTGGAAGGAGAGCAGCACTAGGGACGCTGAGCTGGAGATCCTCCTGGACACTGTGGAGGAGTGAAGGATGACTCTGTACCCTGGCCTGGGAGAAAGGCCGTTTGCCGTGCCTGGGTGCAGGTGGCTGAGGCAGTCAGCGCCAGGGGCAACGTCGTCCGGACTGGCATGTAGTGCCGGAAGAAACTGCATGACCTCCTCAGGGCGGCCAGGGTGAGTAGGCAGCGGTGTGCCCCTGGCACTAACCCTGCCGCCCCACACCCACAACCCGGCCCCTCACCCCCAGGGCATGGCCGAACCCCCACCCTGCCCCACATGCCAGCACCCATGCCAGCCACAATGTCCGGATGCCCTGGCCACCGATGCCATCATCTACCCAACCCCTGGTCTGCATGCGTCGGAAAGTCTAGCGGGAGAAGACCGGAGGGGGAGCACCAGACCTGTAGCCCCCTCACCATCCTGGGCAGCCCAGAGGAAAAGGAGGTCACCGAGGTGGAGGTCAGTGCCAGGCGAGCACGTCAGACCCTGCTTAATTGCGGATCCCCCACCCCCCCTCATCCGCCTCAGCCCACACCCCCCTCATCCGCCTCAGCCCACACCCCCCTCATCCCTCTCATCCCACACCCCGCTCACCCCCCTCAGCCCACACCCCGCTCACCCCCTCAGCCCACACCCCGCTCACCCCCTCAGCCCACACCCCGCTCCTATCCCTCAGCCCACACCCTGCTCACCCCCCTCAGCCCACACCCTGCTCACCCCTCTCAGCCCACACCCCGCTCACCCCCTCAGCCCACACCCTGCTCACCACCCTCAGCCCACACCCTGCTCACCCCCCTCAGCCCACACCCTGCTCACCCCCCTCAGCCCACACCCTGCTCACCCCCCTCAGCCCACACCCCGCTCATCCCTCTCATCCCACACCCCGCTCACCCCCCTCAGCCCACACCCCCCTCATCCCCCTCAGCCCACACCCCGCTCACCTCCCCTCAGCCCACACCCCGCTCACCCCCTCAACCCACACCCTGCTCACCCCCCTCAGCCCACACCCCGCTCACCCCCCTCAGCCCACACCCCGCTCACCCCCCTCAGCCCACACCCCGCTAATGCCCCTCAGCCCACACCCTGCTCATATCCCTCAGCCCACACCCCGCTCACCCCCCTCAGGCGACACCCCGCTCATACCCCTCAGCCCACACCCCGCTCACCCCCCTCAGCCCACACCCCGCTCATCCCCTTATCCCCTTCATCCTTATCTCACCGACGCCCCCCTCAGCCCGCCCTCTAACCATACATGTCGTCTTGTGTCTTACGGGACCTGCTGGAGATGGGGCCTGTCCATCCCAAGACCCCGCCCCCAGCCGGTGCCAGAGCCGGTGCCCCCCAGACGGCCAAGTACCGACGGGGTGAGTGGTCCGAACCCCAGCCCTCCGCCCGAGACTCAGGACACGCCGGAGCTCGGGTCGGAGGAGGACACCGACTTTCCGTCGCTGCTGTCTCCAACACCCTCCAGCACCCCAGAGATTAACACCTCAGTTGGGCACATTGGTGAAGGGGCTCCTGGGACACTCGGAACTGCATGACCTCCACAGTCGGTCCGGTCCAGCAGGTGGAGGTAGGAGTTGCCGAGGGGCCGGATGGTCGGAGGGCAGGCTGGTCCCAGGAACCAGCTGCCGGGCAGACGGGTCCCGGGCTCCTGGAACATCCAGTCCCAGCCAGAGTGCAGGAGCAGTCAGTGGGCCGGGGGCTAGAGGAGGGGATGCCGGCCGGCTTCCAGCACCTGCGGGCACAAGTGGAGAAGTCCATCCGCATGCAGGAGCAGGGTGTGACGCTAGTCAAGCGTGCTACCCAGGCCGACACCGCAAGGGTGGGGTCCGCGGTGGAGGCTATGAGGGCGACGGTGTTGGACATGGGTCAGAGTTTCCAGGGCCTAGAGCATTCTGTGCAGGTGGGGGGGGGGGGGGCGAGGCCCAGGACAGGGCTGCCCTCTCGCAGACAGCCATGTGCCAGAGCCACCTGGAAATTGCAGCGGCGCTCCTCAGCGTGGCCCAGTCACAGCAGGCCATGGCTGAGAACGTTGGTGGCATTATCCAGGCACTGGCCAGCATTGCGCAGACACTGGGCGAGGTGGCCCAGTCCCAGAGGGAGGTGGCCCAGTCCCAGAGGGAGGTGGCCCAGTCCCAGAGGGAGGTGGCCCAGTCCCAGAGGGAGGTGGCCCAGTCCCAGAGGGAGGTGGCCCAGTCCCAGAGGGAGGTGGCCCAGTCCCAGAGGGAGGTGGCCCATTCCCAGAGGGAGGTGGTCCAGTCCCAGGCTGATATGGCACAGACTCTCAGGGTGGTGGCATAGTCGCAGTGTGATGAGGTACAGTCCCGGACGGAGATGGCCCACTCCCTGTGCTCCATGGCCGCGAACTTGCAGACCCTGGTCGAGACCAGAGCAGGCCTCCAGGACTGGCAGCACCGGGTGGCGGGGGAACATGGAGCACCGGAGCTCATTGCAGTGCGGGTTGTCATCATCCTCCATCCCATGGACCAGACCCGCTGTTACTGCAAACACAGGGCACCCAGCTCATTGCGGCGCAGGTATGTATAACGGAGGGGATGTGCATGCGGACGGTTTGGTGGTGAGGGAGGTGAGGGGGTGTAGGTCTGGGATGAGATGTCCGTGCCCCTGGCCAGCAACCCCTTCCTCCTAGTCGGTGAACCATGCCGCAATGAGGGGGTCCCATGCTCGATGGCCCTGGCGATGGCCTCGTGTGGCCTCCCGTGCCTGCCTGGGCCCCATGTCCTGCTCATCGTCCCACTCCCTGCATCCTCCATGTCGGACGAGGCCTGCCCTTCCCCCGCATCCTCCTCCTTCAGCACATCGCCCCTCTGCTGGCCTATATTGTGGAGGATGCAGCAGGCCACCACGATACGGGCGACCCTCCTGGCCTCGTACTGGAGGGCCCCTCCAGAGCGGTCCAAGGCACCTGAAGAGCATCCCCTGGTCGCTGTATGGGCATCGTTGTCTCGGGTCTCCACTTCGGTCTGTGGCTCCGGACAGGTGTTATCAGGTACGACCTCAGCGGATAACCCCTGTCGCCCAGCAGCCAACCCCACAGCCAGGGGGAGGGGGCCCTCAAACATGTCAGAGATCGTCGAGTGTGCCAAGATGAAGGAGTCGTGCACACTGCCCGGGTATTTGTTGGTTGCACACCAGCTGGATGTCCATGGAGTGAAACCTCTTTTGGTTGGTGTAGGCCTGTTATCCACCGGTGCCTGG
This sequence comes from Scyliorhinus torazame, assembly GCF_047496885.1. Taxonomy (NCBI): domain Eukaryota; kingdom Metazoa; phylum Chordata; class Chondrichthyes; order Carcharhiniformes; family Scyliorhinidae; genus Scyliorhinus; species Scyliorhinus torazame. Next base: position 13,947,602 of record NC_092717.1, on the reverse strand, counting down.
AGGGCGACATGTACCCCGTCGATCACCCCCTGGACTCGGGGTATCCCGGTGATGGCAGTGAAACCCGCTGCCCGGGCATCCTTGTGGGCGGGGTCCTCGTGGAACAGGATGTACTGGGTCGCCTGTGCATATATGCCGTCTGCCATGGCGCGAATGCACCTGTGGGGCGAGGCCTGCAAGATGCTGGAGAGGTCCCCACTCGGCACCTGAAGGACCCCGTCGCGTAAACGTTCAGGGCGACTGTCACCTTGACAGTCACCGGCAGCGGGTGTCCTCGCCCATACCCCCGCGGTGCCAGGTGTGCCATCTGGCAGATGTGTCGCACAGACCCTCTGCTCATCCGCAGTCTCCATCTGCATGCCCGGTCCGGCAGGTCCTCGAAAGACAGGCGGTGCCGGTACACAAGGGGCCTCATGGCAGCTCCTCCTCCTCCTCTGCCTGTTGGTCGGCCGGCCCTCCAGCCTGAGCGGCCACCACCTGCCGCTCTGCAGCCCACTCCTCTGCTGCAGCTTCCCCCTCCTCTCTGAGCAGCCCCCGCACACGTGGGCAGGGTGCCTCGCAGGGCTGCAGCCACCAACACAGCGGTCAGCATCGCGGGTTGATGTCCGAATGCCATTGTCTGCAGGGGGTGAAAGGCCAGGATGTTAGCATGGCGCATACTCCCGTGCCCATTCAGGTACCATGGACTAAATGGTGGCCCCAGTTGGCACTGCGGGCCCTGCTCACTCATGTCCCTCCCCCACCCCCGCACCCCTGCCCTGTCGGTATCCGGCCATGTCGGTATCCGGCCATGTCGGTGCTCCCGGTCCTGGCGCCTGTCCTTGCTGCCAGGGGCACTGTTGGCTGGCACTGCCCTCACTGGGGGTTGCCTTGGTTATGGCCCTGGGTGGTCCCCCAGTGGGCAGCTGCCGGTTGGGCGGGGTGCTCGGAGCCAGGAAGGGGGCACGATGCGGGGGTGGGCGCACCTATACGGTCTACACTGTGTAGCACCAGGGGCTGGGGTGGGTGGTCAGTGGGTGTTCAGCAAGACGGTGGTCGGTGCCTGGGCACCGCCTCAGTCTCTTGGGGGGGCTGCTCAGCCCTCCTTGCCTCTCCCGGCCCGGGCAGGAGCCCCCCACCCACCCCGGTGCAGCCAGCACGGCCGGTGGTCGCGCCGACAGCCCGCAGTCACTCCACGCCATTTCCTAACTCCTCGCTCTTGCTCAGCAGCCAGGGCGCCAGGTTCACGGTTTTAAAAACCACAAGTGAATGACGCCATTGGGAAATCGGCCCATCGCAGGCGGTGACTCGTGGAAGCGCCGGAGCATTAGGGTGTCAGACCCGCTAGTGACATGCCGACTATACATCCCCGTGCGGCGAGCAAAGCATTTATGCCATTTTCAGGGTGCCGGAGCATCCTGATTTGGCGTTAAACCGATTTTGGTGTCGGATGGTATTCTCCGTCAAATCATGTTTCGCACGTTCGGCCTTGGCATGCGGGGAACCCCGCCCACCGTCGGTAATGCCCCCTAGTGGAGGCGGAGCATTGCGGAAGTCTAGAGAATGCCGGATCAGGCCCGACTCTGATATGCCGACGATGTTTACTATGCCAGCAGAGTAGACTGCATCGACACGCTGTTGAGGCTCCGGCACCGATCTGGCCTCACGACTGATTCTCCGCCCAATCGCCTTTCACCATTCCGGCGTCAGCCGGCGCAGAATCCCGCCCCTGGACTCCAAGGTTAAATTACAGGGAGAGATTAAACAAAGCAGCGAGGCGCGGTGCACAGATAGGGCTGAGAGACAGGAGGCGGGATTCTCCGTTAGCCCACTCCGAAATCGCGAAACGCAATTGGGTGGAGAATCGGTTCTGACGCCCAAATCACGGCAAGCTAGAATTTGACGCCAATTCGCAATTCTTCATCAACTCGACAGCGTCAATGCGCGCCGGAACGCACGTACCGTAAACACCTTTGCATGTCATCAGCGGGCCCAACCCAGTATTCTCCGGGGCCTCCTGGCGAGCTGAGCTCATTAGTGCAGGAAATGAGTCCCGGTGCGGTCCCGGCGGAACGGGTGTCCCGTTTAATAGCGGGGTTGATCTCGACGCTGCAAACATCGGGCAACACCCCGCTAAATGGCCCCAAAACGGGACTGTTTTCTTTTACATTAAATCGCGCCCTGCGTCTCAACTGAAATCTGAAGAACCAAAACCACAATAGTCCCATGAATGAATTGTCTGTGAGAAACTTTGTAGCAGAGTACGGGTCTTAGACGCTAGTTCAGATACAACATAATACCTTCCATGTTTAACAAGTGATGGAAAATATTAACTAGGTGCATTTCAGGCCCTCATCCTCTGTAATTATACTTTTTATTGCTGTTTAATTACTTTGTTGGTAACCAGCACTGACTGCAATTAAACTGCAGTGAGACGTATGGAATGGCAGTAAATCCACCCAGATTTGGATTAACACTTGAAATCCCATTTGACATTGGGTAATAAATTCAGCCAAACAGAACTGCAAAGAGGGGAACGTTTTAACACTTGTGTGTGTGTGTGCATGCGTGTGTCTGCAGTTTGTATGTTGTGTGTAAAACGGTCGTGCCTTTATCCGTTTGCCATGATTGGGCGCAGCCAGCCGATTGAAATGGGTGCTTTGTCCGTCTTGGTGACGTGTCAGGCAGAATCTTCAACGCCAATGGTGGCAGGAATGCCCGAGTGGTGCAGCGAGTAGCATGTTTGCCTCTGCACAACATGACATGGGAGTCCTATCGACCCAGTGCAGGATTGGGGAACTGCATTGGCAGAGGTGCGATCCTCTGAGTGAAGCGTTAACCATGGCTCTAGCTGGCAACAGGCCTTAACTGATAATAGAAGCTCTGACACCGCTTGAATTCCATTCTGCTGGTGGCCTGGGCCAATATTTCTCCCTGAATTAAAAGGGCTGGTGTAAAATAAGTGACAATGAACTCGCATTCGCCCCACTGACTTTAGTATCATAATAATAATAATCTTTATTAGTGTCACAAGTAGGTCGGCTTACATTAACACTGCAATGAAATTACTGTGAAAAGCCCCTAGTCGCCACACTCCGGCGCCTGTTCGGGTACACGGAGGGAGAATTGACAATGTCCAATTCACTTAATAGTACGTCTTTCGGGACTTGTGGGAGGAAACCGGAGCACCCGGAGGAAACCCACGCAGATACGGGGAGAACGTGCAGACTCCGCACAGACAGTGACCCAAGCCGGGAATAGAACCTGGGACCCTGGCTATGAAGCAACAGTGCCAACTACTGTGCCGTCCATGTCTTGCGACATACATGTTTTGATCACTATTGCCTCGATAATGCTTACAATTCATAACAATATAACAATCATCGCAGTGCAGCATCAACATCACAGCATCAACATCACAGCCAAAGAGAATAAAAAAGTTAAAGATAGAGAAAAATAGTTTCAGTCTTCACGCTCCCTCCCCAGTACAGGTATAGCCAATAACTACATCTGTCTTAGTATGACTGTCCTCCCAACCATCTTCTGTACCAGTCATCAATGGTATACTGAGAGGAATGGAGATGAGGCAAATACAAAGTTTTAGGGAGCTCTGGGTAGGCACAGTTGGGTTGGCAGCGATTAAGCCATTCTCAATATCCCGCTCTCTCTCCGGTACCAAAAAAGCTCCAAGGCCAAGGAGGCGGCCAGCTTTTGCTGGCCCATCCTGCTTCCAGTACAGAGGGATTCTGCCGCACAAGTCCCCTACTGAGCACTAATGGTTCCAACTCTCGTCTCCTTCCAAGGCTGCACACTCGCACAGACACACTCGCACAGGCACAGACAGGCAGCTAATGAACACAGAGAACAGGACATGGCCAATGAGCAGGCAGGACTCTCAGGGGTGGTATCTCACTATAAAAGGCACAAGGCACTCACACTCCGCCTCTTTCCACTGATGAACATCTACAGAGTGAGTCAGGGTGTATGTACAGTATCACACCTCCAACACGTGGCTCAGAGCTAGTCTGGTTCAGTAAGACAGAGTAACCACACTTAGGTTAGCAGAGAGTCGAACTCATAGAGAACTGTGCTAACTGTGCTACTGGTTCAATAAATCAGATTGAACTAACTTCAAGGTCTGGAGTATCTTTTGGTTAAAGCTGCATCCAGTTGCAGCCTGTGTTATCCCAGAGTACATAACACATCAAGCAATAAAGCCCATTTTAAGCCGTGATGTTGGAGGAAGGAATTAAGTTTGTTTGAGCTCTTCCCCAACCACATGGGGATGCCAGCGAGTAAGTTACTTTGAGTGAGTGTTCTTTGAATCATGAGGTGTGCTGGAAGACACTTTTGAGTAAGTTATCTCTCTGCCCCTTCAGCCACGGTGTGTGGGCAAGACACGGGAAGGTAATCTAACCTTGTTCGTTGGATCTATGAATGGAGAGTAGTTTGTTTCAGCATGAGGCGAAATGAACACTTTAACCTTGAGTTATGATCTGGGCATGGCTGGGAAACCTTGCTGCAGCCCTGAGAGAGTTAAACCTCTTACCTCATGTGGTGATGTGCATCAATGTAAATACATGTAGGCTAGCTAGACACTAGAGGGAGCACCAAAGTCATCACACACACACACACTCAACCAATAGATCAGGTAGATAGGACATGACCAATAGACATTCACGATACACACGGAGGTGACACGACCACAGGGGGGCATTACACCAACCCATATATAAAGGACACCACACACTTGCTCAGCCTCTTTCCAGTGGAGACAGTCAGTGAGTACAGACACAGGGTTGATCCAATATTACACCCACCACGTGGATTGCAGCAACTGGTTAGTCAGTCTGGGTAGCTATAGTAGGATTAGCAGTAGCGTCGAACCCGAGCAATAGAAGTGTAAATAGTTTAATAAACGTGTTGAAGTTATCTCCACGTCTGAACCTTCCTTTGTCAAGTGCACCACAAGAAAGCCGCTTATGTTACACCGAGAACATAACAAATGACAGCAGAACACAGCAAAGAGAAACTGGACAATTCCCAGTATCTGTCTTAAACATCACTGACTTTAAGCAGTTTACCACAAATGTGTCCCACACAATGAAAGCACATTAACAACAGAAAATCTCAACGCTTTATTTCAGAATGCTCGACAATATATATCTTTTAGTTTCTGTTGTAAAGATTAGCTAATTAACCGTTACCCTCCAATGAACCAGAGGTACTTCCGCTCTCAAAACTGATTAGGCTCTAGAAATTGGTGTCTATTTACTGTCCCAAGCAGCATGGTGGGATTTGACAAGGCAACTCATCCTCACTTGTATTTCTTTTGTTGTTTGTTTGTTCCAGTTGCAGAACTTTGTGGACCTGGAGGTTGAGAATGTCACTGAAAGCGAGCACGCAGGCACAGAAAGCATGTCCGGGAGACAAATGGTATGCTGGCCTTCTTTGCAAGCGGACTTGTGCACAGGAGCAAGGATGTCTTCCTGCAGCTGTACAGGGCCTTGGTGAGGCCACACCTAGAGTATTGTGGGCAGTTTCCGGCTCCTTTTCGAAGAAAGGATATACTTGTCAGAGATGGAGTGCAGCGAGGATTCGCCAGACTAATTCCTGAGATGGCAGGATTGCCGAATGAGGAGAGATTGGGTCGACCTGGCCTGCTTTCACTGGAATTTCGAAGAATGAGAGGGGATCAAATTGAAATGTCTAAAATTCTCACAGTTCTGGATAGACTGGATGCAGGGATGCTGTTTCCTCTGACCGGGGGGGGGGTTGTCTACGACAAAGTGTCATGGTCTCCGAATATGGGGTAGGCCATTTAAGACTGAAACAAGGAGAAATGTCTTCACTCAGGGGGTGGTGAACCTGAAGGCTGCGCAGGCCGAGTGACAGAATATATTTAAGAAGGAAATAGATCGATTTCAAGACTCAAAAGGTGTCGAGGGGTGCCGGCAGAGAGCGAGAGTCTGGTGGTGAGATAGAGGATCAGCCATGAGCGCAATGAATGGCAGAGCAGGCTCGATGGGCTGAATGGCCTACTTCTCCTCCTATTTTTGATGTCTCTGTGATTGTTGTTTGTGGCTGTGCTTCAGTCATGGGTCATTTTCCAAAACAGAAATTCTGTGGGCGTGGTTATGGGCGAGGTGGTTTCAGAACCCCAAAATATATCCTGGAGTTCAATCAACCTCTCCCTTTAATGGACTGTTGCTTTTGAAGCACACGGCGTGTTCCCCAGGTGGGATATTACAATTATGGTTTTTAAAACAAAACAATGTTTATTCCATGAACTCAAATTAACCTATTGAATAAACATTGGATCTCTTAACACCTGAAAATAATACAACACTAAATAATCCCTCAAAATGTTCCTTCAAACATCCAAAAGGCTTCAAACCTTCAAAACAGTAACACTCCAGGTCACAGAATATACATATATTCTGTTTGATGGCAGAGATATATCAGCTTGGTTGACTTCAGCTCCAGCACCTTGCTTTTCTTCTGCAGCTCTCTGGAAACACACAGACACACACCAGCTGCTTTTTCAAACCTGGCTTTCTCCCTTCAAGCAGCTCACAGCAAACCAGAACTTCTCAAGCTGCTGTCTCAAACTGGCCTTCTCCTTTTAAGCAGCTCACAGCAAAAACAGCCAGGCACTTTTAAACTGCTCTCAGCAAAACCAGCCAGGCACTTTTCAGCTGCTCTCAGCAAAACTGAAACCAAAAGCAGAAGTGAGCTCAGCTCCCCCCAACCTCTGATATCACTTTAATAATATGATCAACTCATTCCTTAAAGGTACTTTGCTTAAACATCCATTTCTTAAAGGTACTCTCACATGACACCTCCCCCCAAGAAAAAAAAACCCATCAACTTCAAGATGGTTTCATTTTTCACTTTTGCACCATCGACTAAGAAATGCAAACAGTAAAAATACTTTTTCGTTTCACAAAAAACAACAACACACAAACAGGCATAATAATATAGTCCATTTTTCTTTGCTCTTCTTCCTCCAACCGAAATCCTTCTCGATTGACAGTCTCTTTGAACAAAGTCTCTGTACGATCCAACCATTCCTCTACTCCTCGGCATTTCTCTTTAGAATCAGATACTTTAGTTTAATCTGACCACAGAGCCCCTTGCAATTCTCCAATACAGGAGCATTGGTGATCACAGCTTTCAGGCAGTCAAATGCTTGTTGAAAGTCTGCTGTCCATTGACATTTTTGACGTTTCATTAGCAAGTCCATCAGTGGAGCAACGACGCTACAAATCTTTTGCACAAAGGTTCGATCAAATTCATTCATGCTAAGAGATTGCATTATTTCCCTTCGTCTTGAGGGTATCGGAAACTCCTCAAGAAAAGTGATTCGGGCTTCTCCAAATTCCCTTTCGGCTAGGTTCATCACCAAACCCGCCTCCTGAAGTCGATCGAAGAACTCCATACGATATTGTAAACGTTCTTTCCAAGTCTGGAAGTTGGAAATAAAAGCAGATTGTCCCACGTTTGCAATGCAATCCTTCAAACGTGGGACAGGATAAGAGTCTGTTCTTGTAACTGCATTCACCTTTTGATAGTCCACATACAACCATTGGGCACGGTCTGGTTTAGGTACCATCACGATGGGTGAGCTCCATTGGCTGCAACCCACTTCAATTATGCCATTTTTAAACATACTCTCAACCTCTTTGTTAACCTGTGCCAATTTTAAAGGATTAAGTCTAAATGGATGTTGTTTGATAGGAACAGCATTTCCCACATCTACATCATGTATAGCCATTTTAGTACTTCCCAATTTATCTCTCCAAACTTGCCCATGTGATATCAATAACTCTTTCAGGTCAGTTTGTTTTTTCTCTGGAAGGTAACTTAACAATTCATCCCAATTTTTAAGAACATCCTCATTTTCCAATTTAATTTGAGGTATGTCAAATTCACAGTCATCTGGATTTGGTTCGTCACTTTGAGTTAGAATCATTAAAACCGCCTTTGTCTCTCCTTCCCTTTCAAAGTACCTTTTAAGCATATTCACATGACACACTCGGTGAGTCTTCCTTCTATCTGGTGTTTTTACCACATAATTCACCTCACTTAATTTCCTTTCAATCTGATACGGTCCACAAAATCTAGCTTTTAAAGGCTCACCTACCACAGGTAACAACACTAAAACTTTATCCCCACTGGCAAAATTACGAACTTTGGATTTCTTGTCTGCTACCCGTTTCATCACATTTTGTGCAACTTTCAAATGTTGTCGAGCCAATTCACCTGCTCTATTTAATCGTTCCCTAAAATTTGACACGTAATCCAATAGTGTAATTTCCGATTTCTCACCCACCAATTTTTCCTTAATCAATTTAAGTGGTCCTCTTACCTCATGACCAAAAATTAGTTCAAAAGGACTAAATTTGGTAGACTCATGAGGTGCATCCCTAATTGCAAACAATACGAATGTGATTCCTTTATCTCAATCCTCTGGATAATCTTGATAATACGCTCTCAACATTGTCTTTAATGTCTGATGCCACCTTTCTAACGCTCCCTGCGATTCTGGATGGTACGCAGTTGATTTGATTGTTTTATTCCTAAGCTATCCATAACTTCTTTGAATAACTTTGAAGTAAAATTTGATCCTTGATCCGATTGAATTTCTGTGGGTAGTCCATATCTAGTAAAGAATTTAAGTAACTCCTCCACAATCCTTTTAGCTGTAATATTCTTATAGTGTGGTAGCGTTTATTAACAGGGGGCTTGAGTTAAGAGCCGCGGGGTTATGCTGCAACTATACATGACCCTGGTGAGACCACATTTGGAATATTGTGTGCAGTTCTGGTAACCTCATTATAGGAAGGATGTGGAAGCATTGGAAAGGGTGCAAAGGAGATTTACCAGGATGCTGCCTGGTTTGCAGGATAGGTCTTATGAGGAAAGGTTGAGGGAGCTAGGGCTTTTCTCTTTGGAGCGGAGGAGGATGAGAGGCGACTTAATAGAGGTTTATAAGATAATGAGGGGGATAGATAGAGTGGACGTTCAGAGGCTATTTCCTCGGGTGGATGTAGCTGTTACAAGGGGGCATAACTATAAGATTCAGGGTGGGAGATATAGGAGGGATGTCCGATGTAGGTTCTTTATTCAGAGAGGGTTAGGGTGTGGAATGGACTGCCTAATGGAGCACACCAGAATGACAGGGAGTGGGATAGCTTGATCTTGGTTTCGGACAATGCTCGGCACATCATCGAGGGCCGAAGGGCCTGTTCTGTGCTGTACTGTTCTATGTTCTATGTTCTATTACGTACTGGAATGACCTCTGGAAACCTAGTAGACACATCCATTATAGTCAAAAGATATTGATTCCCACTTTTTGTTTTAGGAAGCGGTCCCACCCAATCAATTAGGACCCTCGTAAAAGGTTCCTCAAATGCTGGAATGGATATTAAGGGTGCTGGTTTTATCACTGCTTGAGGTTTCCCTATCACTTGACATGTGTGACATGATTGACAAAATTTAACTATATCTTTATGTAGTCCAGGCCAATAAAAATGTTTCTGGATTTTAGCTTGAGTTTTCCTTATCCCCAAATGACCTCCCACTGGTACCTCATGTGCAACTCGCAACACCTCCCTTCTATACCCGACCGGCAATACTACTTGATGAACTTCTGCCCACTTTTCATCCGCCTGCATATGTAGAGGTCTCCATTTTCTCATCAAGACATCACTTTTATGGTAATAACACTCTGGTATACTCTCAGATTCCTCTTCCGTATATGCTTTCTGATATATCCGTTTTATTTCTACATCTTTCTGTTGTAACTCCGCCAATTTTCCTGAACTAAAAATATCCACCTCATCCTCCACCTGTTCTTGTTCTTTTTCAACCGTCTGATCAAAAATCGTTTCTGATAATTGCACTTCCACTTCATCTTCACTCTTTGATTTCTCCTCTTGTCTTAACCTGTGACTTTGCGACCTTACTACACAATCCGAAAGAATCCCAGGATATTCGTCCTTCAACCCTTCAGTTGTCTGATTTTCCACTGGCTTATCAACCACAGTAGGCATCACTCCCACCTGCAATCCAGCTATATAATTACCCAAGATAAACTGTATTCCTGGACAAGATAGTTTATCCATTACTCCTACTACCACTTCACCACTCTTCACTGGACTTTCCCACCTTACCTTATATAATGGAACACGACTCCTCTCACCCTGAATTCCACATATCACCACCTTTTCTGGCAATATTCTTCCCAAACTACATAATTCCTCATCTCTTACCATTAAAGATTGACTAGCCCCTGTATCTCTTAAAATTGTGACTTCTTTACCTGCTCCTCCTGATACACATGAGTAAACTTTACTCACACATGTAAATTCTTTAAAGACATCTGGCACCTTCTTAACAATTACTTCTTGAACAGGCTGTACAATCATTTGAACCGCCTTCATTTCCCTTGGGCTTTCCTTTCTAACAAATCCCACTGTCTTATCTATCCTGTTTTACCACATCAGCCTTTCCAGTGCTTTTCTTCAACCACCAACACTGTGGGCGAGATTCTCCGACCGCGTTAACTACCTCATCTTTTCGTATTTTGCTAGGCAGTGTTAACTGCAATGCTTTTCCCAAATCTAACAGTCTGTTTTTAGTCTCTGATCGTAAGGTATCACGTGTTACCGCGTCCACCCCCAAAACCTTCTGAGCCTCCGTAAGAGCCATTGTTCACAACACTCTCCCCAATTAAACTAAAATACCACACCGGAAAAGCAACACTCCTTCACTGTCTTTAAGTTCACAAAAGCCAATCCAATAGATAGACTTTTATCCCCCTCGAGCCCCCAATTGTTATGGGCGAGGTGTTTTTAGAACCCCAAAATGTATCATGGAGTTCAACCAACCTCTCCCTTTAATGGACTGTTGGTTTTGAAGCAGACGGCTTGTTCCCCAGGTGTGATATTACAATTATGGACACGTGGTTTTTAAAAGAAAACAATGTTTATTCCATGAACTCAAATTAATCTATTAAATAAACATTGGATCTCTTAACACCCCTTACTTCAAAGATAACTCCAAAAATAATACAACACTAAACAATCCCTCAAAATGTTCCTTCAAACATCCAAAAGGCTTCAAACCTTTAAAACAGTAACACACCAGGTCACAGAATATATATACTTTCTGTTTGATGGCAGAGATATATACGCTTGGCTGACTTCAGCTCCAGCACCTTGCTTTTCTTCCTGCAGCTCTCTGGAAACACACAGACGCACACCAGCTGCTTTTTCAAACTTGGCTTTCTCCCTTCAAGCAGCTCACAGCAAACCAGAACTTCTCAAGCTGCTGTCTCAAACTGGCTTTCTCCTTTTAAACTGCTCTCAGCAAAACCAGCCAGGCACTTTTCAGCTTCTCTCAGTAAAACTGAAACCAAAAGCAGAAGTGAGCTCAGCTCCCCCCGACCTCTGACATCACTTCAGTAATATGATCAGCTCCATTTCTTAAAGGTACATTGCTTAAACATCCATTTCTTGAAGGTGCTCTCACATGACAGCGTCCATAGCTTTGGATGAATGGTTCCTGCACAGAAGGAGGCCATCCTGCCATGTCTGTACAGGTTTCCCAGCTGCTCCCACTACTTTCCCTGAAGCCCAGCAAGTTATTTTCCGTCTCCGGGTGCTTTTCCGATTCACCTTCGAAAACTATGATCGACTGCACCACATTCTCACACTTTGCATTCCAGATCTTAACTACTCATCGCGTTGAACAAAAAGGTCCTCTTTGCTCAGTGTGGCTTCTTCAGTCAATCTCTTTAAATCTATCCCCTCAACCCTACAACCAATTGAAACAGTTTGGGCGAGATTCTCCGACCCCCCCCGGCAGGTCGGAGAATCACCGTGGGGGGGGGCATAAATCTCGCTTGGCCGCCCCGCGATATTCACCCAACACCAACCACCCTCACCCCCCACCCAACACCAACACCCTCACCCCGCCTACCCAACACCAACACCCTCACCCCGTCTACCCAACACCAACCACCCTCACCCCACCCACCCACCACCAACCACCCAGACCCCACCCACCCAACACCAACCACCCTCACCCCCCACCCAACACCAACACCCTCACCCCACCCACCCAACACCAACCACCCTCACCCCACCCACCCAACACCAACCACCCTCACCCCGCCCACTCAACACCAACCACCCTCACCCCCCCCACCCAACTCCAACCACCCTCACCCCCACCCAACACCAACACCCTCACCCCGCCCACCCAACACCAACCACCCTCACCCCCCCACCCAACTCCAACCCCCCTCACCCCACCCAACCAATACCAACACCCTCACCCCACCCACCCACCACCAACCACCCTCACCTCACCCACCCAACACCAACCACCCGCACCCCACCCGTATACAAACCACTCCTCTATTGCACATCCACCTGTGGCACAACGGGCCGGGCTCACACGGTCGCCGGTGGAAGCGTGTCTATTGCAGGCCATGGAGGATGATGACGATCCGCCCTGTGATGAGCTCTGGGCTCTACATCGTTGGAGAATGTCTGACCCAGGGCCACAGTACCACCCTCCACCCGGACCGTCCCTGCATGCGGCCGTGACACCGCAGCGCACGGTCCCATCGTCTGCCCGGGGCGATGGTGAGGGCGACTCGGGATGAGGGGGGGGCACACTCACCTGAGGCCGACGTTCTATCACCCCTCACACACACACTGGCACTCACCTCCCACCACACCCCCGCACGCATCGGATAGAGCACAAAGGCAGCTTCTGTACGTGTGAAAGTGATTTTAATAATAAACAGTTCATACACGTACCTGGCCCCTATAACTAATCTGTGGCCTGCACCCGTGCCAACTTACTCAGTGTCTAATTTTCTGGCCTTACAGGCCCTATAACTACGTCTAGGTGGTTCCCCAGACGGCACAGCAGAGATGGAGGTGGACTCCTGTGATTCCTGCCCTGTGACTAGGGGCAGCCCGGCCTAGATGGGCCAGGCTGTGGCTTGGGCGAATGGGATGGCGAGCTGCCAGCCGGTCCTGCCCGTTGCCCACCAGTTGCACCTGGGACGGAAGGGGGGGGAGTCCGAGGTGTCGCGGTGTTCCGGGACCGCCCCGACAGCGGGACCCGGAACAGGCCCCAGCACCTCCTCCTCCCTCGGGGTGCCCGATGGCCCCTGGGTCTCTTCATGGGTCGGGGATGCGAACGGACTGAGCTCCCGACGCCCCCCACCCCCGACACATGGCACTGCCAGTCCTGGAGGGCCGCCCTGGTCTCAACAAGGGTCTGCAATTTTGCAGACATGGAGCTCAGGGAGTTGGCCATCCCTGTCTGTATCTGTGCGCCGATGCCCTCAGCAACGGCCTGCAGAGACTGGGCCATTGCCTGCTGGGACTGGGCCATGGCGTTGAGCGCCTCTGCGATCTGCTGCTGGCTCTGGCTCATGGCTCCTGTGAGAGGGCATGTCCAGGGCCACGGACGCCGCCTGCACGGAAAGCCCCACAGCTTGCATACTGCGACCCATGTCTGACACCGTCGTGCCTCCACCGCGGACCCCACCCGTGCAGTGTCGGCATGGGTGGCACGCATGACCGGCACCACTCCCCGCTCCTGGATGTCTGCAGCTGCCGCAAGGCGGCCATCACACCCTTCGGTCGTCCCTTGGTCCGTGCCTGCATCGGGTCTATGGGTGGGTGTGGTAACTCCAGGAACCCGGGACCCATCTGGGCGGCAGCTGGTTGCCTGCGCCGGGCTGCCCTCCCACTGCCCGGCCCCTCAGCTGCTCCTGCCTCCACCTGCAATTCCCGCCCTAAACCTCTCCAGCTCTCCTCGATATTGCTTCGCTTCAAAATCCGCCTTCACCTCTGAACCAACGCCTAGGCCAGGACGGTAAGTAACAGAATGACATGTCCCGTGAGTTGCGCCCAGACCATAACTTGCGAGAAGAGCCGAACATTTGCGGCCTCTTTCTCTCTCTCTTTCTCTCCCTCTTTCTCTCTGTCTCTTACTCTCCCTCTCTCAGCCCCGTAGCACGAAAGCCGGATGACACATTGGTTATTGTCTGAAAAATGATCGCTGCTGGAGTTGCAGCAATAATTGGTGTGAGATTATGTTATAGACGGCTGAAAGGTAAGAACGTAAATGGGATCAGTGACACAGCTTCTTGTTTTCCACCCTGTCAGTTTTTCTCTCAGCTATGGATTTCTTGTCATCGACTCCTGATGAACCTGCTGACACCTCTGTCACAAAATTAATTTTTCACTCCTCACTTGATTGACTCCATTTGTCGGATGTAACTCACAAAGTCACAAAAAAAACCACACAGACGTCCAACCTCCCCGCCCCCCACCCCCACCAACGCCCCTTTCAACCAACGCGCTGATGTGTTTGGGCTTTGTGATTTTGAGTTTGTTCTGGAAAGAAATAACTTCCATTGATACGGCGCCTTTTGTGACTGCAGAGGGTCCCAGGGTACTCTGCAGCCACACTCTTGCGATGCAGGAAATTCAGCGGCCAATTTGCGCACAGCAAGCTTCCACACACACCGACAGTGAGGTAAATGATGAGAGCAGGGCCAGAATTCTCCAGCCGTTGGGATGCTCTAGTTTCCTGCCCCCCTCCCACCCTGGGTGGCTTCGATGGCAAGCCCCATTGCTCAGTGGCGGGAGTCGGGAATGCCACCGCAAGCGAACGGCGCTCCGCCGGGAAACACGCGGCTGGGGGGGGGGGGGTGGGGGGTGGAGAATCCCGCCTCCAGATGTTTTCCTTTGATGGTAGAGGAAGAAACATTGGCCGGAAGCCATGAGCGGAGCTTCCTTGCTCTTTTAAAAGAGCAGCCTGGAATCGTATACGAGACGGGAACTCGATGTAACATCCCACTTGAGAAACGGCACCACCAACAGTGCAGCACCGCTCCCCCCCCCTCCCCTCCCCCCTCCCCCCTCCCCCTCCCCCCCTCCCCTCCCCCCTCCCCCCCCCCCCTCCCCTCCCCCTCCCCCCCCCCAATACTGCACTCGAGCGCCAACTTCGATTCTGTGCTCAATCCTCCGTCGGAGGCCCAAATGAAAAAATGCAATTTAAGGCAGCTGTTATACATCAGATATTTTAACAGAATCACAGAATCCCTGCAGTGAGAAGGAGGCCATTTGGCCCATCGAGTCTGCACCGGCCCTCTGAAAGAGCACCCTACCTGGGCTAACTCCCCATCCCCGTAACCCGTGTCGTGTTATTGACCCTGGGGTAACACGGACTGCAACACGATGCAGATAAACTGTAAAGCATACACCAAGCATAGGCATTGGTTCAATATGATTGATTGCAATTCTATAACTATGCACACAGCTGGTTGTGGGTTGACTCTCTCCTACTCTAAGTATGCTAACTCTAACTAACTAGACCAGGCTAGCTCAGATCCACGCGCAGAAGGTGTTGAATGATTTGTACACCCTGACTGCCACTACAGTTGTCACCAGTGGAAAGAGGCAGATAGCTGATGCCCCGTGTGTTTTATAGTTGGAAGCCCCCCTCTGGTGTTCTGTCTGTTGATTGGTTGTGTTCTGTCCTGTATGTTGATTGGCTCACCTGGGTGTCTGTCACTGCCTGTCTTTACCTCATGATGTGCAGGTATTATGACAACCCTACCTAACCTTTGGACACCAAGGGGCAATTTAGCACTGCCAATCCACCTAACCTGCACATCTTTGAAGTTAGAATGAGATTGCAAAAAGCCTTGTCAGGTTGCCTCGATTAAAAAAGACTCAGCAAAGGACTATGTAACTCTATATTTATTCAATGAATTACCTTAGTGAGGACAAAGACTGATGGAAGTAGACTGTGGGATTGTTTTGCACTTCGTTAGTAACTCATTTAATTGTTATTGTTTCGAATCTCATTTTACAGGGGGCTGTGCATGAAACCTATTTTTTTAAATAAGTACGTTCATTGAGATTTTGCAGTTAGTAAACAAAATAACGCAACAAGGTTACAAAGCAATACAGCACCCAAAGCAAGGGAGGGAAACCCCCCCAGAAATTACTTAACCCACATGAACACAGTATGGAACAGGAGAAGGACATCACAATTGGCTCAATACCATCATTACACAGATCTAGATACCCACATCGCCCCACCAGGGATTGAGTGAGAAACAGGATGAGACCATGAGAATGTGTCAGCGTTACAAAATGGCGCGCACCCTCTCGCATCGCACAGCCCCGTGATCATCACGGGAGATCAGGATAGGCTTCCCATGCCATGATGGGGTGCGCACCAACATACATCCCCCTCAACTTCAGCAGCTCCAACGGCACCAATGATCCATCACAGCCCTCTCTTCCCGGATTCCAGACCTGGACCGATGTAGGAGCAGGAAATGGATTTGTCGTACCCACCCTTGCAAAAATAAAGGAAAATGCATGGAAGCCCCCAGATTTACAGGGAACTACAGACATACTGCACAACGCAACAAAACCCCAAACCTAGGTCCGGGTCAGAACCACAATTGTAACGGAAGGAGAGGAAGGGAGGACCGGCAACAAGGTCAATGGCCCGTAACTTCCTGTCCTCTCAGCGAGTTAGGTCACAGGTCCGTCACACATGCGTAGCGTGATGACAGCGTGGGCGTGTGGGCATTCGGCGCGGCATTTATAAACTCCTGGCCGTTTTTTTCCCCAGCTTGAAGCCCTGCGCTGCGCTGGAGCTGCTGAATGACAAATCCAGGGACAGCGCTAACCTGGAACACTTGCCCTGATGTTAGGTGAGTTTTTACAGTTTTTCATTTGCACTTTTATTTTTCCGTCTCACAGTGCAGGAGACATCGGGAGACTTTTTTAGTAGGTGAATGTTTTATATTAGTGTTTAGCATTTATAGATATGATTAAAATGCAAATAAAGTGCAAGGACGATATACATATGTTTGTCATGAGGTTGTTAATTCCATTAAAGGAACTATAATTCCTTTAGAATGGATAGAATGCGGTGATCACTCGCTAACGAGTATGATTGTTCCGTGTTACTGCTCATGGGTTCTGTGTCCTTGTGTGGCTGATGAGCCCGATTCTAGAGCCACATCTTCAATCACTCATTTGGCAGGAGTTTCCAAAAGGTGGGATCGGTCCTTGGACTCTAAGTCGCTGGTATTCCTTTCTAAGCCTCCTTTTCCGGGCCTCTTTTTGATGTTGGGTGTTCTCGAAGAATTGTGAGCCTTCAATCAAAAGGTTGCTCCAAGTAGCTCTCTTCTGAGCAAAGGCATTGACGTCTACATTCCATTTCTTGAGATAAGCCGTCAAGTTGTCTTTCAAGATCTTCCTTTTTCCTCCTCTTGTTCGGGATCCTTCCATGAGCTGGGTGAAGAAAATTTGCTTTGGCAGTTGGGCCTCTGACATCCTGAGCATATGGGCAGCCCAGCAGAGTTGATTTCGGATGATCATGGCCTCGATTGACTCCTTCAAGAACACTAATGTCAGCACGCCTGTCCTCCCAGCTGATTCAGAGCTAAAGTACATTTGGATTTTGCAATGTATCTTAAGCTGTGTTGTTTCAGTGTCTCCCTGATGTAATGTTCATCCTTACAAGCCTCAGTGATGACTTCAAATGCATTAACAACGTTTAATGCCTGAGTCGGCACTAACACGCCTCCTGTAAGCTAATGTGAACTATCTGCCTGACAAGTATTGCAGCAGCAAATCAATTACCCATCCCTAAGAGTGTACTGCCAAAGGACATCCCAAAATGATATCAGAGGAGATGTGTGCCAGGACACTGCAGGTCAGCAGCTGCTGCTTTTGGACGTTGAGCTTGTCACATTAACATTTGATATGTAAAAACCCTTCCCTTCCCCCCTCTTTACAAGTTGTGTTTATGCGGGGTAATGCATTTTATTGACCGTGCTGTTTAAATGAGAAAATATATTTGATTGCAAGAAATTTGTAAAAGTTGAGGGAGTTTAATGTCATTGTTTAGCTGATAAAGTTTAATGTTAAGTTAAATATTAAATGGTTTCAAAGTTTTTTACTTATAAAATTATTTTTGTTATAACTGTTTTACATTAAACTTTACAAGCTTCTACAAATTTCTGACGAAAATATCAAAACACAACATTTAATTATGAGATATTTATAAATGAATAAGATAATTGAAGTAAACGAGGCAGAAACATAATAACACGGGTAACACAGTGGCACAATTCGAAACTTGGGTGACTGTGCGGTATTTGTATATTCTCCCTGTGTCTGCATGGGTTTCCCAGACCCATGGAATAGAACCATAGAATTCCTACAGTGCAGAAGGAGGCCATTCAGCCCATCAAGTCTGCACCAACCCTCTGAAATAGAACCCTCTCAAGGCCCACTCCCCCTCCCTATCTCTGGAACCTAAGCCCTAGACACTGAGGGGCAACTTAGGATGGCCAATCTTTGTATTGTGGGAGGAAACCAGAGCACCCGGAAGAAACCCCCACAGACCCTGGGAGATCGTATAAGGTCCACAGAGGCAATCACCCAAGGCCGGAATTGAACCCAGGTCACTGGCGCTGTGAGGCAGCAGTGTGAACCACTGTGCCAACACGCTACCGGCATATCCTCCGGGTGCTCCGATCTCCTCCCACAGTCCAAAGATGTGCAATTAGGTGGATTGGCCATGCTAAATTGCTCCTTAACGTCCGACAGTTAGGTGGGGTCATGGATAGGGCGTGGGCAGGGTACTCTTTTGAAGTGTCAGTGCAGGCTTGATGGGCCGAATGTCCTCCTTTTGCACTGTAGGAATTCTATAAATACAAATCAAAAAAATATCAGATGTTACAAGGACAGCTCCTAAGGAGCAGCGCTCCGAAAACTAGTGACATCGAAACAAACCTGTTGGACTTTAACCTGGTGTTGTAAGACTTCGTACTGTGCTCACCCCAGTCCAACGCCGGCATCTCCACATCATGGCTAACAAGGACAGTGACAGCAAAAGGCCCTGCGGCGCTTTTAAAATCATACAGGGTCTGTTTAGCACAGGGCTAAATCGCTGGTTTTGAAAGCATACCAAGGCAGGACAGCAGCACGGTTCAATTCCCGTACCAGCCTCCCCGAACAGGCGCCGGAATGTGGCGACTAGAGGCTTTTCACAGTAACTTCATTTGAAGCCTACTTGTGACAATAAATGATTTTCATTTCATTTCATATGGCCATAATCTAAATTAAAACATACAAACATTTTTAAGCATGCCACAGGTAAAGTCATATAATACTGTACTGCAAATTTAAATAGTTTCAAGATTTAAAACAAGTAATCTAATCTAATAATCACCTTTAATGATAAAAGAATAAAATTGAAAGTTACTTTAAAATAATCAATAGCAACAGCAATGCTGGTATAAAAAAATGAGCAAAAGAAAACTTTAATAAAAAATTCTGCATATCTTTAAAACATGTATTAACTATGTTACCCATTGTCTTGAATATCAATCTGCTGTTTAAATGCCTGCCCTCAATGGGCCAACCCTAGCTGGCCTCATCATAAGGGGGCAGGGCTACACTCTTGCGACGCTGCGCTGGGGCCTGTGCAGACCGGGGCGCTGGAGGCCTGAGGCTGTCGCACTGAGAGGAAGGTTCAACGCATAATCGGAGCGCAGGCAAGTGCGCATTTTTCCCTTTTAAAACCGTCAACCCTTGGCTTCCCGTCCCGAGCAGGAAGATACGGGCCGATCTGGTCAGATTGTGGTCAGGCCCAACAGAGCCTCCCAAGTCAAAAAAGAAAGCGAAGAAGAGTGAAGAAACTGACCGACCCGGGCTATCCCACCAGATGACAACTTTCACCAGTGAAGAGGAGGACAAGTCACTCAATCAACAAAAAGGGGGCCCCCACTACCCCCTTCCCCTCCCTGTGGCACCCCCACCCCCCACCCCAGGGAGAACCACAGGATATTCACCAAGGCACAGAATTCAACCCATCCCCCGACCCCTGTGCACCAGAGGGAGACAAGGAAACAAAAGCCAGCCTCCTGGGAAGCCCCTCCCCACACCCTGGGATAGGGACGTCCCAATCCCCTGGCGATAACAGGTTAAAAGTCACAGCACCGGGCCCGGCCTAGCTCAGCACCAACCAACACATTAAAAAACTATAACCCCAGGGCCTCCAGCAGCCCCCCCCAAAAAAAAACCACACCACAAGAGGATGATTATTCCAAACCCGGCCAAGAGGGGGAGGGTCACAATCGAGAAGAAGAGGAGCCATCAAGACACCCAACAATTCGGCGACCTGAGAGGGAGGGCCGACTCCCTCCTCCCCGGCACAAACACAGAACCCCCACCCCCGGACCAGACCAGAATAAAAACCAATGCAATGCTCACCCGAATCAAGAGAAGAAAAGGAGAAGAGGGTAAAACTTCCAGAGAGGGGACACACAGCTCAAAGCGATGGCCATCCCACAAAGAATATCCAGAGCAACCTCCTACCTCCGACCAACATAATAGCCCAGGGGAGGAACACGAAGAGAGATCCAAACAGAGGGAAGGAAAAACTCAACCTCAAGAAAGAGACAGAAGGAACCCAGTCCTCCCCAGGATATAAACTGTGTCCGGGCCAAAGAAGGATGAAGACACGGATTCATAATTCAAAGAATGTACAATTCCAAATGAAAAACCCGAACCGGATTGGCTCCAATTGGGGGTCCATCCCCAATCCCAGCGAGGACCAAACCGACCCCACCCACCCTTCAGCCCATCCCAGCTCCACTCGTCCTCCCCACAAATGAGACAGGGGTGAAAAAAGTCACTCCCCTCCCCCAAACACAAGGACCAGGAGACAGAATTACCAGAAGGAGTAAAACTGCACCCCCCCCCCCCCAACCAGCCCAAAATGTTCTAATGAACACAGTATAACAGGATAAGGATAATAAACGGCAGAGGCCATCACACTCACATTTCACACTCCCCTCCAGAAAAAAAGACAAAAAAAGTCAACAACATGATCAAGAGGGTGTCCCGATCAGGATTCCCGGAGAACCACAGGGCAGATTGCAGGATACAGACGTGTTCCATGTCACATGAGGTAACAAACGATAAAGCACTCACCGGGATCTCTCTAGGATTTCATCGATCGAAGCACGAGACACCATCACTTCCACCGTGCCGTCTTACCGGCACCCAGGCGGTCCACAGCCTTGGCCCCGGCCACTGGAGGGTGACTCGATCCACTCAGCCACCACCGCCCCCTCAGGACGGGCTTCGAGAACAGGACAATATAGGACCAGTGATCGATGGGTCCTACTGATCTCTGGCCTACATTGTGCTCCATCAAACCTGGTGCACCAAGCCTCCAGATCAAGATTACCCAAGCATGGCACCCAATTCTCAAACGCATTTGAGATATCATCTCCCATCTCTCCCCGAGGACCGGATCAGGGATATATTCTGCCGACCTGTCAGGATTCCCCACACACCACCAAGCAGGAGGATTTTGATTACTCAAAGGCAGCTCCCAGCCAGGGGCAGTGTTCTTTCGAGCGCATGAACCCTCTTGTGCTCTTCTAGAGGTACCCCACATTCCGTCAAAATGAGTTTGGTTGACCTGCACTGCAGTGCTGAAGTTCTCCGTCGAGGCAACATATTCGAAGGCAGCCATTATCCAATACACACAGCGCTATCAAGGCGAGAACCCACTCAGCAGCCACTCCCAGCTGTGCCCCACCCTGGCCCACTCCGGCCACCGCGAAGAAAACCAGGGCCGGGATTCTCGGAAAGTGGGGCTATGGGTGAGATTCTTCGACCCTTCGCGCCGAAATTGCGCTTGGCGTGGGGGTGGAGAATTACCCAAAATAGGCCCCCAAGGCAGCACTAGATTCTCCGGCGACTGGAGCATCGCCACCATTCGCGCGCACGCGATCGACGTGGCGCCTGTCGGGGGCCGTTGGAAAAGGCCCTCTCCCCCCCACCCCCGGCGATTCTCCGGGTTTGACGGTCCGAGTGCCTGCCGAGACCCGCCGGTGTGGTTCTAATGTGATTCCACCCAGCGGGAACTCGGAGTCGCGGCTGATGGGGGCGTTATGGTGGGGGTCGTGGGGATCGAGTGTTATGGTGGGGGGAGTCGTCTCGGCGGGCCATCACGATCTGGGAGTGACCTATCTTCCTCCGTGCGGGCTTGCTGTATGGCTCCGCCATGTCGGCAGTGCCCGCGCGGAGTGGACGCCGCACGCATGCACGGACCCGTGGTCTGCCCAGCAGGGCGCCGCCGGCTGCCGGAGCTGCGGGACGCATGCCGGGGCCCTGCTAGCCCCCTGGAGAATGGGGAATCACCCCGGACTTTCGAGGAAAAGGTCCGGAGCGATTCTCGCCTGTTTTCCGGCGGGCGTGGGGCTTAGTCCCCCAAAGAGAGAATCCCACCCTCTGTCCCCACGCCTGCAGAAAAACGGGCGCGAATCACTCCAGACCCTTATCAAAAAGCCTGGAGTGATTCTCCGACTTCAGGAGGGATAGCAGTGTCCCGACTTGCGCCCCGCAGCTCCTGCTGCCGATAGGGGGCCCTGCACCTCCGGCCGCGGG
This sequence comes from Scyliorhinus torazame, assembly GCF_047496885.1. NCBI lineage: Eukaryota > Metazoa > Chordata > Chondrichthyes > Carcharhiniformes > Scyliorhinidae > Scyliorhinus > Scyliorhinus torazame. Next base: position 13,925,082 of record NC_092717.1, on the reverse strand, counting down.
TCTCCACATGCACGCGGCGGCCGGATTCGTGCCGGCCCCCGCACAATATGGCGGAGACCTACAGCGTCCCGGCCCGGAAGAAGGTAGGCCCCCCTCGGATCGTGCGCGTCCGCCGATTGGTACCCCCCGATCGCGGCCCTGACCATCGTGGAGGGCCCCCCCTGGAGTCTGATCCCCCGCCCTCCCACCAGGACGGCCACCGTGGCCGCGAGTCTGTTCGGTTTCCCCGCCTACATCCACAGTGACAGGGGATCCTCACTCATGAGTGATGAGCTGCGCCAGTTCCTGCTCAGCAGGGGTATCGCCTCCAGCAGAACAACAAGCTATAACCCCAGGGGAAACGGACAGGTAGAAAGGGAGGATGGGACGGTATGGAGGGCTGTCCAGCTGGCCCTACGGTCCAGAAACCTCCCGGCCTCCTGCTGGCAGGAGGTCCTCCCTGATGCACTACATTCCATTTGCTCATTACTTTGCACTGCTACTAACAGTACACCGCATGAACGTCTTTTTGCCTTCCCCAGGAAGTCCACATCCGGGGTATCGCTACCAACTTGGCTCACAGCTCCGGGAACCGTGCTTCTCCGTAAACATGTGCGGACCCGTTGGTGGAAAGGGTGCACCTGCTCCTCGCAAACCCACAGTACGCCTACGTGGCATTCCCCGACGGCCACCAGGACACCGTCTCCCTCAGGTACCTGGCACCAGCAGGTTCCGCCTCCACACCATCCCCCGTCGCCCCTGGCGCCACCCTCCCCTCCCCCGCCGCCCCATCACCCCCCCTAGGACCGTCCGTCCTCCCCCTGGCCACCCCCGTTGATGAAGAGGATTTTGGCACGCTCCCGGAGTCAACTTCGACCACGACAGCACCAACATCGCCGGCTCCGCTTTCGGCGATCCCAGAGGACGATCAAGGCGCCGGACAGGCTGAACCTCTGACCGGCCCACCGGATGACCAGAGACATTTTTTCTTTCACTGTTCTGTAAATATTAAAGATTGCGAATTGTATGTAGTTATCCACCACCCCCGCCGGACTCAATTTTAACAGGGGGTGAATGTGGTAAATCACTGTGTTCCTATATTAAGGGTTGTATGGTAGAACCTGCACTACAGGTTCACCTGGGCCCCTGCATGATAGCTCCGCCCAGGAGCCGGGTTATAAATATGCGTGGCCTTCAGCTTGCAGCCATTTCGTCAGCTGCTGTGGGAGGCCACACTTCAGACACTAATAAAGCCTCAGTTTGAATTCAACTTCGTCTCCAGCCAAATTGATGGTGCCTCAGCGGCCATTGCGAGTGTGCTGACAAATGGCTTCACACACTGTGCACACGTTGTCCGTTTGAAGGCAAGTTTACTCCTTAACATTGTTCTGTACACTCCATTCTGGCGTTCAGCCTGCTGACCCCACCTTAGGTCAAACTGAACCACACAGCCGGACTGAGCGGCAGCCAATAACCACTCCGCAATAGCCACAGAATTGACGTCGCTGTGCCAAAAGCAATAATTCACGGGGTGAAGTGCAAAGTAAGCGTGGCTGCACTGCGAGATTTAGAAGGGGGATTCTAAGCCACACAGCACAGCTGAGGGAAGGGAAATGAAGCAGCTTCTTCGCAATTAATAACCACTATTTCCATCACACCCCTCCCACCATCTGTGATGGGGTCGGACAATCTGGTTGAAGGAATGGACTTGGCTTCAGACGTCCTATTTATTGTTGCTAATGTCGCTCCCGAACTGCTCAATATAAGGTCCAGTCTCGCCAGTGGATGGAACTGGTCTAGCCAGGTTTCTCTTTGGGTTCCTTACTGTCTTGACTGAGATTGAGCACTCCACAACAGGAGACTTCCATCTAGTGACCTAGCTGAGAATGAGTGGAACTGGAGCACAGGGTCAGGCAAGGCTGTTATTACGATTAAACATCACGGGCGGGATTCTCCGCCCCCCCCGCCCCACCGGGCTGGAGAATCGCCGGGGGGGGGGGGGCAGCGTGAATCCCGCCGCCGCCGGCTGCTGAATTCTCCGGCGCCGGGGATATGGCGGGGGCGGGAATCGCGCCGCATCGGTCGGCGGCCGCTGGCGGCGGCTCCCCCCCCCCCCGGCGATTCTCTGGCCCGCGATGGGACGAGCGGCTGCCTATTTTAGGCCGGTCCCGCCGGTGTAAATTAGACCTGGTACTTACCAGCAGGACCGGGCTCTGCGGGCGGCCTCCGGGGTCCTCGGGGGGGGAGATCTGGCCCGAGGGGGTGCCGCCACGGTGGCCTGGCCCGCGATCGGGGCCCACCGATCCGCGGGCGGGTCAGTGCCGTGGGGGCACTCTTTCCCTCCGCACCGGCTGCTGTGGACCTCCGCCATGGCCGGTGTGGAGACGGACCCCCCTGGGCATGCGCTGGGTTGACGCCAGCACACGCTGGCGCTCTCGCCCATGCGCCAACTCGTGCCAAGCCCCTTTTGCGCCAGTTGGCGCGGCGCCAACCCCACCGGCGCCTGCCTAGCACCTTCTGGGCGGTCTGTAGCCGGAGTGGTTCACGCCACTCCTCTGCGTCGGGACCGCCCACCCCGTCAGGTAGGGGAGATTCCTACCAGAGAACAAATCCATGCTGTTCAACATCTCACCTGGCACAATGCTGACGCATACCTGCAGAATTACTAAAGGTCGAATTTAACTGCTGCTGGCAGTGGTGCGGGCAAGGCGCTGAGGCCAACAGCAATTATCTGTAATGGGAGGTGTGGAGGACCTTAATTCCAAGGCTACCCCTGCTTTTAGGCCCCAACTATCTCCCACCCAACCCCGGCTGGAAGGCCTGCTGTCCAGTGGAACTTTGGACAACTGGAAGCTACTCTTTAGGATTAGAGGGCATGATTCCTGGAAAGTGGTTGGGGTGGGGGTTGGGGGGGGGGAGGGGGGGGGCGGGATGGGGGGAAGGTCAGGGGACCGTTACTTTTGGTTGAGGCAGTGGGACTCCAATGGGAGAGGTTTTCTTGTTGTCCAAGACGACAGCAGGAATGGAAATGTTTACTATGAGATTAAACCCGGGCGGGCTTCTCCCTTTCTGAGACTAAGTGATGACAATGGCGCAGAATTCGTGGGGTTCCACGACAGCAAGACTGCCGCCGCACCTAGGCCGATTCACTGGCTGCGGAGGGGCTAGCACCGGTGCCACGTGGAACACAATCGATTCCGATGAGAAACGGTGCCGGATTTGCCGGTTTTGCGATTGACACTCAGGAGGCTGCCAAGCTGCCACCGCACATACACACGTCACTCCCCACGCACATCATCCCGGCCATCAAAGATGGCAGCGAGGAGAGGGGCACCCTATTTCATGGACGCGGAGCTCGATACCCTCCAGGACGCTGTGGAGGAGAGGCGGATGACCCTGTACCCCGGCCCGGGTCGAAGGCTGCCGGCCGCCGCCATTCCCGGTGCCTGGGTGGAGGTGACAGAGGCGGTCAGCGCCGTGGGCAACACCATCTAGACTGGCCAGCAGTGCCTAAAAAATCTGCCCAACCCCCCAGGGCGGCCAAGGTGAGTAGGCAGCACTGTGCCCCTGGCACCAACCCTAGTCCCACACACCCGTACCCCATCCCCCCAATCCAGAGGGCATCTGAACCCCCACCTTGCACCACATGCCGGCACCCATACCGGCCGCGATGGCCGGGTGCCCTGGCCACGGAGGCCACCAGCTCGCCACCCCCTGGGCTGCATGCGTAGGACTGTCAAACACTGTTATTTTCTGTTTCCTCACCCCCCCCCCCCCTCCCCTCCCAGGAGAAGGCTGCCCACAACCACCGGGAGAAGACAGGAGGGGGACCGCTGGGCCTGCAGCCCCTCACCATGGCAGCGCAGAGGGCCCTGGATGTGGTTGGCGGCCCGGAGGAAAGGGAGGTCACCGAGGTGGAGTTCGGCCATGGCCGAGGAAGAGGCCATGGCTTTGTTGAGGTTCCCTGTGACACATGTGTAAACCCCCCCCCCCCCCAACACCACCCCCACACCACCATCACCCCCACACCATCCTCACCCTACACCACCCTTACCCCCTCAACCTACACCACCCCGAGCCTCACCACCTCCCATCCCCACCCATACGCTCACCCCCACAACCCCCCGGCCCGCGGTCTAATCTTGCCTCGTGTCAATGTGTCTTGCAGGAGCTGCTGGAATGGGGTGGATCCACCCGGTGCCCCCCGCCCCCAGCCAGTGCCACAGCCGGAGCCCCTCTTGAGCCGAGCAGCGACGAGAGCAGCTCGGACACCAGCCCTCCACCCGAAACTCGGGAGACCCCTGAGCTCGAGACTGAGGATGACACTGACTTTCTGCCGCAGTTGTCTCCAACACCCTCCCCCATCTCAGAGACTATCATCTCGGTTGGGCACTTTAGGGAAGAGGCCCCTGGGATACTGTCTGGTGCTCACCACACACTGTACAGCAGGTACAGGTAGGAACACTCGAGGGGGTGGACGGTTCCTTTGCAAGTGCCCGTCAATGGCCACCTCCAACAACATGAAATCTAACTATTTCCCCTTGATATCCAGTGACATCACCACTGCTGAATCCCTTACCAGTGACAGCCACTGAACAAAACCTGAACTGGAGTGGCCATAGAAATTTAATGGCTACAAGAATAGGCTAAAGGTTAGAAATTCTATGCTAAATAATACATCTCCAGACTCTCCAAAGCCTATCCACCATCAACACGGCCACAAGCCATGCGCATGATGGAACAATCTCCACTTGCCTGGATGAGCTCCAACACTAAGGAGCTCAACAGCATCCAGGACAAAGCAGTCCTCATGATTGGCACCTGATCCAGCACCTTGAACCGTGCCATCTACAAGCTGCACTGCCACAACTCACCCAGGCCAGTTCGACAGGACCTTCCAAACTCATGACCTTTACCACCTAGAACATCAAGGGCAGCAGAGACATGGGAACGCCACCACCTGCAAGTCCCATTCCACGTCACACACCACCCTCCTTGGAGCGGCCTTGCTGCTCCTTCACTCACATTGGGTCAAAGTCCTGGCACTCGCTCCCTACCAGCACTGTGGGTGTACGTACACCATATTGACTGCAGCGGGTCAAGACGTGGGTCACCACCATCCTCTTGGGGGAGATTAGGGATGGATAACAAATGTTGGCATAGCCAGCGGCACCGACATCTCATGAACAAATGAAATAAGGAAAAAGGAAGGACATGTTCACACGAGAGGAGGTAAAGGAACGGTTTAGGAGGATGTTGCTGAGGCAGGTGGATGTTAGCCTTGAGGAAAGCTTGGACAGACTGGAACATTGGAACAAAGGAGGGCTGGGGGGAGATTGAACTGAGTTGCATACAATTATGAAGGGTCTCGGCAGAGCGGATAGGGAGGACATAATTTCATTAGCTGAAAGGTCATCAACTAGGCGGCCTACATTTAACATAATTGGTAGAAAGATTGGAGAGGTATTGAGGAGAAGGTTTTTCACCCAGAGAGTGGTATGGTCCAGGACTCATGGCCTGAAAGTTTGGTTGAAGCAGAAACTCCCTTGGCATTTAAAATGTATTTGGATACCCATTGGAAGTTCTGTAACCTGAAAGATCCAGGGATCGAGACAGCATTGTGGCCGGAAAGCGCTTTTTTAATCTGCACAGACATGATCCACTGAAGTTGCCTCATCCTGAGCTTCAGATGTCTTAAAGGATTTGGAGGGAGCGTGTAATATTTAGCCACAGGATGTAGTTGAGGCAGATACTGTTGCTTGTTTGAATGGGATTTGCATTTGAAGCAGTGAAAAATGTGGAACCATGGGGCGAGAGCAGAACCGTGGGATTAGTTTTGGACTGCTGTAGCTGAGGGCCAACACGGAGCTGATGGGCTGAACGGTCCCCTGCATTTTATGGGGCTGGGTTTCTGCTTCCTATGACGGTCAGAGATTAGCTCTGAAACACCATTCAATTGGACTACGGGTTATTTTTAGCACTCAAGTTCTGACCAGCAGCATCTGGCTTCTCCATCGAACTGTTCCTTCTGTGCAACATCTCATGAACAAATGAAATAAGGAAAAAGGAAAAAGACATGTTCACACGAGAGAGGGTAAAGGAACGGTTTAGGAGGGTGTCGCTAAGGCTTGTGAATAACTGCAGCAGTTATTCCAAGGGTGATTCTGAAAGTTCGTATATGTTAAAGTTTCGAGGAGATGAAATAATCGCTGGTGTAATTAAGTTATGAATAAAAACAAAGCCATTATCGGAGAGAGCAGATGTTGCCTGGAAATGTGGAATTGTTTTTTGAAGGGAACAGTATCCCAAAATTAGCCTTTAAATCACATTGACTTGTCTATCTAAAACCAAACACAAACAATACACAATTTTTTCCATTTCAGGCATGATAAATCTCTGCCTCCAATCACAGTACTACACCAAAATATTTTTGTTTCAAATCCATTCTAAGAATTCCAAATATTTCACAAGGGAATTGAACTTGACTATAGATTCAGAAGCTCCAATTCCAACTGTGTCAATATTAGTCCCTTCAATTAGCTGGTATTTGGCATCTTTTCCCGGTGCATATGGTTTCCTATTTTAGCTACAGTGACATCAACATCTGCTGAATGTGACAGGTTAGTAAGACAGCCCATTTCCTTTGAGAGCAAAAGATCTTGTGGGGTGGAAATTCTTCTTCTTGGTAATTCAGACTCGATTCCTCTGACTCTTTACCCCAATTAGACTTATTAACCAAGCAAATATGATCTCATTCAACTTCAAAGTAAAATGCACCACCTCAACCTTGTAACGTTTTCTCCTCATTTATTGCTGGAAAGAGAGACAGGTCGTCAAAGCTTTTTGTCCTGCACTCATTAGGACAGATACAAGAATGCCAAACTTCAGATGATCACAACAATTTATACTGCAGGAGAAAAGGGTGCTCGGGGAGCCTGTAGTTCCCCCCCATCAAATTCCAGTTTGGTGACCAATGGGTCTCTCAGAGTTGACTTGCTGACCAATCAGCACCCTTTTCTCCTGTATTTTAACTTTGTTGTGATTGTTTGAAATTTGGTATTCTTGTGTTTGTCCTGATGAGTGCAAAATGAAAAGCTTCAGCAATATGTCTCCCTTTTCAGCAATATTCAAGAACAGGAGTACAAGTGACAATCTCCCTTTATTTCATTATAAATAATAAATCTTTATTAGTGTCAGAAGTAGGCTTACATTAACACTGCAACAAAGTTACTGTGAAAAGCCCGTAGTCGCCACATTTCGGCACCTGTTCGGGTACACAGGAGGGAGAATTCAGAATGTCCAATTCACCAACTAACCACGTCTTTGGTATGTGGGAGGAAACCGGAGCACCCGGAGTAAACCCACGCAGACACGGGGAGAACGTGCAGGCTCCGCAAGCCGGGAATCGAACCCATCTGGCGCTGTGAAGGAACTGTGCTAACCACTGTGCTACCCTGCTGCCCTTTCTACTGTTCTAGCATTTGAAGGATGGCGACCTGCAAAATAAAACACAACACAGCTCAGTGGGGTGCTACAGAATAGAAAAACCCGTTTTCAATAACCAAACCGTAATAGTTAACAGAGGCTGCGATGTGAATGATTTAAGGTTGTTTTACTTTGTAGAGTAAATATGCAATGTCCACTAGTTTCTGGGCTTAGAGTTCTACGGATGGCTGAGCAAAACATCTACTTAGGATGTGAGTTCAAAAATCTGACATCATTGTTGTTGTCACCCTCGTCATAAGAGAAAGACCTCTCCATTGTCCTTCCTCTTTCAGATGAGGTGTAAAGTGAAGCTCTGCATTCCTCTTCATGCGGATGTAAACGATGCCGTTGCCATTTCTTGAAGAAGATCAGGGGCTCCTTTGGAACTTAGGAACAAGAGGAGGCCATCCATTGGCTCCAGCCGCAGCCAATCAGATCGATCACCATTGATCAGTGCCTCGAACTCCATCTACCCAGCTTGCTTCTGCTTCTCTTCATTCTCCCGTCGAACGAAAACCCGTCGGCCTCAGTCTCTGAGCACTTTCAACTGACTCCATCGCCCCACTCAAGGCTCTCTGGAGAAATCTGGAGAGCTTTGTGCCGCACTATGTGGAGTTCTTCTGGCGTCGCGGCAGATAGGCGGCCCTCAGGAGACGGGGCCAAAGTGGCAAAGTTGAACAAAAATGAAAGCAATTCATCACCTGCGAAATCCTTTGGGAAAAATGGTATACACATGCAAACTCTTTCTTTAGTTTGACCACTGGGTTGACGCATAGCCCCAGAGGCCTGCTGCGATTTATTGAATGTGCTATTTCTGAGTTCCATATACTTGTAAAAGTCGATGCGATTAGGAGAACTTGCAGGCTGATGACAAGGTGAGAGCACTCATTGCTTGAAACTGGCTCGCTGCAGTGGAAAGCTTCAACCTGATAGTTGATTCATAGACCCATGTCCTTTGTGCGGCCACCGTGCAATTAGCTACAGGAACATCAGGCCAAGAGGGAGGTCTGCATCGCCCTCTCCAGATGTAAAAGCGCCTCTTTGGCGAGCTGCGGTAGGAAGGTGAACAGATCAGCACCTTCTTGTCTCCGGAGGAATTGCGCAATTAGCACTTTCAGAGGATTTTCCGGGGCCAGTGATAAATGGTGGTACCTTCCAAAGTCACCTCAGACTGTTAGAGAGGGCTGCAGCTGAAAGAAAAGAGAGATTTAGATAATCAGAAACCCCTTTGTGTGAAGATGGTGCTTACGTTCAACATAAGTTGCTCTCTATTCATGTCTTAAAGCTGGACCTTTAGGAAGGACGTGTACAATTTTATTTCGGCAGGTTTGTAGGCATGTGGAGTCGCCAACTGTTTTAACCATTGCTGTTAAAATGGTTTAACTTTGCCAAACTCAAACTTAACAAAGGGCTTGTGTCGGAACATACAAATGCCACAAAGAACCCAGTGACGTAACAGCAGGTTGCCAACAGCTATCTACAGTAATGATTGACAGTGAGAGTACCCAATCATCATGGGCAGCACGGTAGCCTTGTGGTTAGCAAAATTGCTTCACAGCTCCAGGGTCCCCGGTTCAATTCCCCACTGGGTCACTGTCTGTGCGGAGTCTGCACATCCTCCCCGTGTGTACGTAGGTTTCCTCCGGGTGCTCCGGTTTCCTCCCACAGTCCAAAGATGTGCAGGTTAGGTGGATTGGCCACGCTAAATTGCCCTTAGTGTCCAAAATTGCCCTTAATGTTAGGTGGGGTTACTGGGTTATAGAGATAGGGTGGAGGCGTGGGCTTGAGTAGGGTGCTCTTTCCAAGAGCCGGTGCAGACTCAATGGGCCGAATGGCCTCCTTCTGCACTGTCAATTCTATGGAAAAAAAAATCTCTAAGCTGCAGTGTCAATTTCCTCGTGTCCCCTCTCCAGTAGACTGTCTTGAATGGTTCTTGGTATAGTTGGTTCCAGCCTGCTGCAAGTATGTGAGAGTAGTCCAGTCATGATACTGGAATAATAACCCAGATACTGTAGGTACAAATTCCATTGTGCTAAATTGTGAAATAAAATTAATAAATCTGGTCACTTGAATTGAATACATTTTGTTGATTCTGTAAAAATGCATTTCAGGGGAAGTGTCACAAATGTGTAGTTATAGTATAATAGATATTAAGGACAACAGTTTTAAAGATATATATTTTCCCTGGCAAACATTTAAATTGTGTTTAAAAAGCCCCATTTCAAAATGGAGGCATGGGCAGACAACTTGGCACCATTCTCTGTTTGTTTAAACCTCAGCAGATAATGAAAACCATTTTGCGCAGACTGGCAGGAAAAACTCTTGAGATACGTCATCAGTGAGGGTTCTCGGTCAAAGGAGAACACAAGGAAGATAGCCAAAGTTCAACTGCTGTTCTGCTGAAAAGGATCGAAGCAATCTTCAAGTGTTGCTACCGCAGAATTAGTGAAGAACAAGACACCTACTCTCACCCCCCCGCAAAAAGCTGCGTGACCTGCTGAGTCCACCTGAGAAGACAAACACTGACCAATCCACTAGAGAAGCCATCGCAGCTGCTGAATACAACACTCTGACTACAAGCTAGTGGCTTGCACCAATACCAATAAAAGGACTGAACTGGATTCTGTTTTCATAAGTATCTTTTATCCTTATCTGCATTTAAACATTTTATGTATTCAGTTAGTAACTTTTATTACTTTTACTTAAGTAACTTACAGCAGCGGTTCTGCAATAAACAAACCTTTATCTTGCTTAAGACTAAAGCTTTGCTGCTCTTTATTTTTCAATTTAATCATACGCAAATTTAAAAGGGAGCTACACACACACAAACACTCATTCTAAGTGGCTGTTATATCAGTTATAATTCTTGGGCAGCATGGTAGCACAAATGGATAGCACTGAGGCTTCACAGCGCCAGGGTCCCAGGTTTGATTCCCCGTTGGGTCACTGTCTGTGCGGTGTCTGCACGTTCTCCCCGTGTGTGCGTGGGTTTGCTCCGGTTTCCTCCCACAGCCCAAAGACGTGCAGGTAAGGTGGATTGGCCATGCTAAATTGCCGTTAGTGTCGAAAAGAAAGGTGAGGAGGGGTTATTGGGTTACAGGGATAGGGTGGAAGTGAGGGCTTAAGTGGGTCGGTGCAGACTCGATGGGCCGAATGGCCTCCTTCTGCACTGTATGTTCTAAGCTCACAGAGCACTTGAATGGAATGGCTCAATGGAGCTCATGACAGGAAGATTGAGTACATGAGTGAGAAAGGATAGCAGAGTTGGGTAATAGGCATGCAAGTAAGATTGGAGGTGGTTTATGAAACAGAGACTGTTTGGGCTGGAAAGCTAGTTTCTTTGCTGCAATTTCTATCCAAGAAAGTATCTCCAAACCCCTCTTCCTGATCTTTCAGTGCCTTTGAATGAGCACATCCCCCAACCCACCCAGAAGACCACAAGCAACCCAGCCCCATGCAGTTTTGTTTGTCTTGCTCCTCGAAGGCCAAGCCCCTGTCCATTGCTGGCTTAATGCCACCGGTGGTGGGATAAGGCCCTTTAGTTGGTATTACTTTTCTACTTAAGGGCCTCAATTGGCAGCAGGGATGGGGAGGCTGTTCATGGGCCTTACCACCATGAATCGAATCAAGATGGAGGCAGAAAGGCAGTGGGGTCCCCACCAACCAGATTAAATGACCCCCCCCCCGCCCCGGCACCAAATTCACAGCTTTCGTTTTGCATATCTTCCCACACACTCACACTGTTTATGCTTGGGGAATAGAGGGGGGAAGTGGAGGAAGGATTCCCGAGCTGATTATCAGCCCGTTGAACCATGCTATCAATGTGACCAATAAGCCCGGTCATTGGCCTTGAACCCGGAGCGTCGGTTCCAGAGGTAGTGACGCTACCATTCTTCCACAAGACCTCCTTAAACTCGCCATGGGTGACGGTATTAAATTCTGCCTGTAGCATCGGTACCTGAGATGGTGAACGTGAAACCAATGATGGTGTGTCTTCATCATCATTATTATCTCCATGCTGTCCCTCCCACCGGCTGCACGCGTTGTCAATCTTGAGTGTCTGAGGGGAAGGGCTGAAGGGTAAGGTTGTGGTCCAGGGTGAGGGGGGAAGTAGGGAGTGCATGCTTACGCCACCTACAGGATGTGGGATATACGAAGGAGGACTAAGTATGAAAATACTGTCATCTTCAATGGATTGAGCACTGTCATAATAATAATAATCTTCATTGTCACAAGTGGGCTTACATTAACACTGCAGTGAAGTTACTGTGAAAAGCCCCCAGTCGCCACACTTTGCCGCCTGTTCTGGTGCACGGAGGGAGAATTCAGAATGTCCAATTCACCTAACAGCCTGTCTTTTGGGACCTGTGGGAGGAAACCGGAGCACCCGGAGGAAACCCACGCAGACACGGGGAGAACGTGCAGACCCCGCACAGACAGTGATCCAAGCCGGGAACCGAACCCGGGACCCTGGCGCTGTGATGCAACAGTGCTAACCACTGTGCTAATTGGATATAGCCCTTTCATTCATGGCCAACACCATCTTCCCCATGGGGTTTGAATTTGACAACAAATGCCCCCTCTCATTAATTCCTGTTGCTTTCCACGCCCTGTGAGAAAGAAGGAAGTCTGTCACTACCAGTGTCAGTGTGGCGTGTGCAGCAATGTGAAGTGGGTGAGGGTGAAGTAAAGCATATGAATGTCAGGTTTGTGCCCCGATTGGTATATGTTTGTTGATAGGTGAGTGATGAGGACATGGCGCACTGAACGAGCATTTGAGGCTGGGTGTACGGTTGATGGGACGAGGCATTTGAAGATGCATTCACCAAATTGAGCACTCGTGAGATTATTCAGCTTTCTGCTGCACTGTATCTGAGTCCGCTCCTGGCAATGACGTCTGTGGCTATGTTTTTTTAAGTGAACTTTATCGTCACAAGTAGGCTTACATTAACACTGCAGTGAAGTTACTGTGAAAATCCCCTTGTCGCCACACTCCGGCGCCTGTTTGGGTACACTGAGGGAGAATTTAGAATGTCCAAATTACCTAACACATCTTTCGGAACTTGTGGGAGGAAACCGGAGCACCCGGAGGAACCCCACGCAGACACGGGGAGAACGGGCAGACCCCGCACAGGCAGTGACCCAAGCCGGGTATCGAACCTGGGACCCTGGAGCTGTGAAGCAACAGTGCTAACCACTGTGCTACCATGCTGCCCGTGTGTTCCCATTGCCTTCTCACTGTGTGCCTAGAGCAGTCATTTTCAAACTCAAGGTCGCAACCCGGGAGGTGGGTCGAGGGCAGGTCGTAGGGCCACGTCTTGCGGCGTTCCTGATTTCAGTGCCAAGCGTCGCGGCATTCCCGATCGCGGGAAGTAGTGGCAACGGCGCCGCCAGCTTTTAAAAATGTCGGCTGCGACCGGCTTTCAGAATGCTGGCCTTTCCGCGCACGCATGCCCCCTCAGCAGTGCGTAGGCCCGGAGCCCAGCGGGGCAGAACGTCTCCTCCTGACATCAGCACGCTGACCCAGCAGCATATTTATTTTTTAAATCGCTGGAGTCTTCCTGCCCGGAGTGGCAGCAGAGAGCAGGTGCTCTGACGTCACGTGTTCTGGGTGCGAGAGAGAAACCTTGTTTTGTAGCTGCCGGCATTGCTAGTGTGAACTCCAGAGCCTCTGGTGGACAACCCATGAAGAAGAAGCTGAAAACAGGAACAAAGCAGCATGAAGATGATGACTTGAGGTTTGGGTTATTATTTGTGCCAATGCAAATCAGGATTCAAAGTTCACGTGTGTTATATGCAGGGAAGTACTGGCAAATGAAAGTGTAAAACCCTCAAAACTTCAAAGACATTTGGCGAGTTCGAGGACAAATGTGTGTACTTTTTTCAACGCATGCAGTGAGATCTTAAATCATCAGCTGAAGTCATTATCAGAAATGTAACATTGAATAACAAAGCGAGTGAGATCGTGAGGACCGGGCAAGCTCACCTGTCACATTAAAGGTAAGTGAAAATGCTGGGTTACAAAGGTCGGCCTGCATGGGTCGCAAAGATCGAGCGGCATGGGGTGCGAAGGTTGGGCGGTTGGTAAAAATGTGTCCCAGGCAAAAAAGTTTGATAAACGCTGGTCTCGAGAGCATCCTGGCACACTGTTCCTGCAAGGCATCTTTTGTCAAGAGCTGAAAGCTAGCTTTAACTAGTGTTGGCAAGGAACAATATTTCCCTCCCCTTGTTGATGCATGCAGCCAATGAACAATGAGGTTAGAGCTGGCTGCAGGTAGCAATAATGAGGAGGCAGGAAGAGGATGGAGTGCTGCATACGTAGCATTGAAAGCGTGGAGGGTAGCCGCACATTGCAATGTCTGCGTCCATTTTCGGGTGCTATCCATTTAGTTTGCGATCTGTTTAAACGCCGTCTATATCAACTACACCAGACAGAAGTCACGACCGATCGCAACAACTTTCGATAAAAACAGGGTAATTTCTCAGTGAGTGGAGGATAGTTACATAATTCAAATGATAAAAGCAATCGCAGTCACTTCCAGCAGTGTAATCTCCAGGTGTGATTGACAACGGGGTTAATCATCTCCACTCTAGCTGGGACCAGGGGGTGTCACAATATGCATCTGTAAAGAAAAAGTTTGACCCTTTTAAATCTATTAGCTCTGCACCCTTGATGTAACAGGGAATACACAAAGACCAGGTGCCCTCTTGACCCTATTACACTGTGTGCGGGCTGAGATATCAGCAATGCAAGTAGCACGTGGACTAAATAAATTGCTTGTGCGGAACTTGTGGAAAGTAGATCCCACCCCATATATCAGCAGACCAAATGGTGTAAAATCCACCTCAAATTTACGCAGGAGTTTGATTCAGCACAGCTAGCCAGTGAAACACTCACGGATTAAAAATGCCACCATAAAACAGCGATCAGCTGTTTTCTGATTGAAGACAGATGTCCTGAAAGTAGCAGCTTTTTAAAGTATTTACTTGTAGTGCTTTCAGATGGCATTAACATGTAGGCTGGGAGATAGAAGCTTATCTTTTGTGTAGTAATCTATCTGTAATGAAGCTGAAAAAGCTTCTTGTTATTTACAAGTGACAGAAATAGTTCTGTTTTTGCAAAATCAAACCAAAAGACAGATGCCTGCTGATTAAGGGCACAATGCTCTGTAACTGTAAATTTAATTTCCCCACAAAGAATGCTCACATATGAATAATTTTCCTGCCATCACATTAAAGCTGCAGAATCCTTCCTTGCCAACCTCGTAGTTTGCAGTCGAACTGTCAGAATCCAACTCTGCACATTACCCTCATTAACATACATTAAGCTGATTGAAACGGTTCTCTGCTTGTTTTAAGGAAGAATGTGTGTTGGATGGGACTAATTCTTTTCACAGCACCCAAGACAAAGTAGTTCGGTGAGAATGTTGACCCCTTTGATCAACTTTTGACGTGTTTGACGAGGAATGCTGAACTTTCAGTCATTTTAGTTCGAAACGCATTTGACCTTGTTTTGATTCGCCATGATTTTCAGGAAAGTAACATTTAGTGGCATTTCCAAGATAAGGCAGATCCAGAATATGGTTAATGATCAGACGGAGAGTTTAACTAACGTCTCAGGACTACATGGAACTAATTATTCCGCATTACCAAGGCAAACTTGTTGGACTTGAGGAATGGGAAGATGAGTATCAACTCCCCAAATTGGCCCTGACTTCCAATGAACTGGAGCTTGGTCACAGCAATCCTACTTGGGCCCAATCAGTGATGTGCTATTTGAATCTGGGACCCAATTAAAGTTTCCAGTGGAATCAAGACTTTCTGAATGGTTCCGAATCCCCTTCCCTCGAAAAGTGAAGGCTTGAGGGAGTGGCCTGACTGTGAAAGGGTTTTATATGTTATTTGGATTTTATAAAGACCTGGAATCTCTGGCGTTTAGAAGTCGCTGAGGCCTTTGAAACATCCAGGATCATGAAGGGAATTGATGGGGTAGAGGTCATTCTCAATGGTTGGGGAATCCCGAACAGCAGGGGCAGAGCCTCAGGATAAGGGGCCGATCATTTCGAACTGAGATGAGGAGAAATCCCTTCACGCAAATGTGCCAATGTGGTTCAATGGAGGCCTGTGGACCTCTTGAGTTTGCTCTCTGCCTCAGTAAACAGATAAGTTTGATTGTGAGGGTGAAAATCTTGTGATGGTCAACAAGTGTGCTTGTGGAACATTAGATAGGGTCGGCCAGGATGTCATCGATGGGGCGAGTGACTCAGAGGTGAAAAGGTGTATTTGATCAAGGAGCAAATGGATAAATGAAACACAAAGCTTGAGGACAACCTTCCTTCAATCATGGCAAAGGACAGCTTCAGCCTGGATTTAGACACATGTGTTGCTGTTTATAATTAAACTCGCTTAAAACCCACTATAATATAATGACCAATTAAAGGGGTGGCTGTGGTTTGTACTCTGAAGCAGCTGCAATCCTCAGAACAGCCCAAAACTCCTAATGCCAAGAGCCTGGCTATATTGGTTCAGTCAGGATAATATATGGGGTAACAGATACAGTTAACGGCACTTCATTCCCATGGTTTGTTCTGAAGCTGAAGGGAATTGAAAGGGTAATGTGTGGTGAGGGGCTGCTTTGAATGTCATTTTGCACTGACTCAAAAATGTTAATGTTCTAATCTTCATATCCTTCACTGGGAGGTGAAACCACAAATATTGATATAATCATTCCACCTGATTTGGAATAAAGTCATCCTCCGGCAAGGCCAGCATTTATTGCCCACCCCGAGCTGCCTTTGAGAAGGGATTGGTGGTGGCCATCCGTGTCCTTGAACCCAGTTTCTCTGGTGAAGATACTCCCACAGTGTTACTCAGGTGCGGAACTCCAGGGCATTCCGGTGGCGGCCATGGAGTGAGTGGTCGCACACAGGGTGGCTCCTGCTTGAAGGCATTGCTTTTGGTCCCTTTTACCCGAACTTTGGGGAATTTTGGCGGGAAGGTTGTGCGGAGAGTGGAAGGGGGGATAAGTTTCCCACCGGATGGGCATGTCTGCAGGTTACCGAACTCGACAGAAGACAGTGACAGCTCTGGCTAAAGAGTCGAAGGAGACCTGTGACGCAGTGTCAATTGGAAAAATGGCGAATGGGGGAAGAGTCATCATCGACTGGAGCAGTTGATGAGATTCATTGAGGCCGAATTTCGGCAGCAGCGTGAAGAAAAGTATATTGACTGGTCGAAGGCGATTGATGGCGCAGTGGCATCTCCTCACCGGACTCTGGAATGGCTGAGGAAGAGCCTGGAGATGCAGGGGGCGATGATCCAGGAGGGGGAGAAGGTAGTGTCTCACCAGAGTGACCGGAGTGTGACGCTGGAAGTGGAGATGGCGATCCTGAGAGACATGTGTAAGACACTGCGAGCAATGGTGGAGCACCAGGAAAACAGGTCATGGCGGCAAATCTTTGGATTGTGGGCCTTCTGGGGGTGAGTGAAGGGAACGACTGCAACGGGCTATGTTCTGAGGATGTTAGCCAGGTTGGTGGACGAGAAGGTGCGGGACAAGGCCCGGAGGTGGGTCAGGCTCTTTGGTCCTGAATTGAAGTGAGGTGGTGGTGGGGGGGGGGTCAGTTATGGAGGGTGGGTTTAATCATGGATGGGGCTGGGGAGCCATCTTGGGTAGGCCCGATTTAGAGTGGGGATGGGAGTTGCAGAGCCAAGGGACAGTGACGGCGGACTCTAGGGGCGAGGGGGGACAGAAGCCCCTGGTGAAAATAATTTCATGGAAGGTCCTCGGGTTAAACGGTCCTGGGTATTCGCGCAGTTGAAAAGTTTGACGGCAGAGGTGATTTTCCTGCAGGATCCGCACCTCCGGCTGAAAGACCAGATGAGGCTGAGGAAGGGGTGGGTGGACAAATGTTCCACTCGGGGTCTGACTTAAAGTTGAGGGGGCTTGCCGTACTGCTGAATAAGAAAACGGGTTTTATGGGGGCTAGGGAGGTGCGGGACCTGGTTGGGGGGGCAGGGGGGGGGGGGGGGGGGGGGGCGGGGGGGGCAGAGGGGGGGGCAGAGGGGGGGGGGGGCGGGGAGGGGAGGTTTGTGATAGTGAGTGGGGTGCTAGTGGGGACACTCCAGTGGTGTTGGTGAATGTGTATGCGCCTGACTGGGATGACGCCGGATTCAGGAAAAGGCTTTAGGAGCGATCCCAGACTGGGACTCTCAGCAACTGATTATTGGGGAGGACTTTAATTGTGTACTGGAGCCCAGGGTGTATAGGTCAAGCCTTAACTCAATGGGGAAGTCAAGAATGGCGTGAGAGCTGTGAGGATTTATGGAGAGGATGGTGATGGTGGAGGTTTGGACACCCAGGAGAGAAGGAGTGCTTCGACTTCGCATGTGTATGGGGTATATTCCCGGATTTACTTTTCAGTGGTGAGCTGGGTGGTGCTAATGGGGATGGAAGGAGTGGATCATGGGGGGAATAGTGATTTCGGACCACGCTCACCATTTTCCAGACTTTGTTCAGGTCAGGTGCAGAGGCCGGGGTGTGGGTTGGATTCCGGGATTTTGGCAGACGAGTTCTGTGGGAACGTGGTTTCAGATCCAGAGAGGATAAATGAGGCATTCAAGGCCTTCTATGAGAGGCTGTATCGGGCTGAGCGGGGGGGGGGAGGAGGAGGATGTTATGGGTTGGTTTTTAGATGGGTTAGATTCCCGGAGTTGGGGGAGGGGAAGAGGCAGGCGCTGGAGGAACCATTAGGGCTAAAGGAGGTGATGGAGTGCATTGGCATGATGCAGTCAGGCAATGCTCCAGGGCTGGATGGCTTCCCAGCGGAATTTTATGAGCAGTTCACGGTGGAATTGCCCGCCCCACAACCTTTTGGGCATATTTAATGAGGCGGTGGAGAAGGGGGAGCTGCAGGTAACTCTGGCGCAGGCATCGTTTTCGCTGATCCCCAAAATGAAAAAGGATCCATTGGAGTGTGGGCCCTGTGGGCCCACCTCACTGCTGAACATGGACGTGAAAGCCCTGACAAAGGTATTGATGAGAAGATTGAAGGAGTGAGTACCAGAGGTGGTCTCAGAGGCTCAATTTGGGAAGGGGAGGCAGCTTTCTAGTAACAATCGGATGTTGTTAAATGTAATTTCGGGCAGCACGGTAGCACAAGTGATTAGCACTGTGGCTTCAGAGTGCCAGGGTCCCAGGTTCGATTCCCCGCTGGGTCACTGTCTGTGCGGAGTCTGCACGTTCTCCCCGTGTCCGCGTGGGTTTCCTCCGGGTGCTCCGGTTTCCTCCTACAGTCCAAAGACGTGCAGGTTAGGTGGATTGGCCTTGATAAATTGCCCTTCGTGACCAAAAAGGTGAGATGGGGTTATTGGGTTACGAGGATAGTGCTTAAGTGGGTCGGTGCAGACTCAATGGGCTGAATGGCCTCCTTCTGCACTGTATGTTCTATGGTCAATTACGACCCCGTTGGAGGCTGATTGCCGGAGTTGATTATGTCAACGGACGCAGGGAAGGCCTTTGACCGGGTAGAGTGCAGGTATTTGAACAAAAGTGTTAAAGGTGAACGTACTGTCAAGATTCCTGTTTGCTTTTCAGTCTCGCCTGATTTTCCTCCCCAGTCTCGAAAGGGAGGGTGCCGAGGGTTAATCAGACTCTGTTGCAAAAACAGAGGCGGGAGGGGGGTTGACCATTCTGAATTTGTTGCACTATTATTGGGCAATGATGGTGGGCCGGGGGGTGGGGGGGGCGTGGGTGGTGGGGGTTGGAAGGGGAGAGGGGGCAGATTGGGTCAGGTTAGAGGAGGAGTCTTGCATGGGGATGAGCCTGAGGGTCCTTGCGATGGCCCCCCTGCCGTTTGCCCCGAGGACGTCCAGGAGCAGGTCCGGTAGTGGAGTTGACCACCAGAACTTGGAACCAGCTGAGGAGGCACTTTAAACTTAGCCGCATGTCAGTGATGACTCCACTGTGTAGGAATCATAGGTTTGCGCCGGGGGGTGGATGGATGGGATGTATAGGAGACGGCGGGAGGAAAGGCTAGTACGGGTTCGGGGCATGTTTGCGGAGGGGAAGTTTGCTGGTCTGGAGGAACTGTGGGGGAAGTTCGTGCTACCAAGGGGGAGTGAGTTCATACACTGGCAAGTGCGGGACTTGGGTCACTGTCTGTACGGAGTCTGCATGTTCTCTCCGTGTCTGCGTGTGTTTTCTCCGGGTGCTCCGGTTTCCTCCCACAGTCCAAAGATGCGCAGGTTAAGTGGAATGGCCATGCTAAGTAGTACCTTAAAAATGTTAGGAGGGGTAACTGGGTTACGGGGATAGGGTAGAGGTGTGAGTTTAAGTAGGATGCTCTTTCCAAGGGCAGGTGCAGACTCGATGGGCCGAATAGCCTGCTTCTGCACTGTAAATTCTATGATTCTATGAAAACGCAAGACCGGATTGCTGCAAGGTGTTGCGATGACTTTACTACAATGGGTTTTGTCTACTTAGAGACCAGGGGCGGGATTCTCCAGCACCGGAGATTCGGCGGAGGCGGGAATCGCGCCGTGCTGGGCCCCCTCCGGCGATTCTCCGGTCTGCGATGGGCCGAGATCCCGCTGGTCCTATGCCGGTCCCCCCCGGCGTAAATTGGACCTGGTCCCTTACCGGCGGGACCTGGCGGCGCGAGCGGGCTCCGGGGTCCTGGGGCGGGCTCCGGGGCGATCTGGCCCCGGGGGGTGCCCCCACGGTGGCCTGGCCCGCGATCGGGGCCCACCGATCCGTGGGCAGGCCTGTGCCGTGGGGGCACTCTTTTCCTACGCGCCGGCCATGTCAGCCTCCGCATGCGCGGACCCGCCAAAGGCCTTCCACGCCGGCCAGCGGGGCGGCGACCACTCCGGGGCGGGCCTAGCCCCTAAAGGTGCGGAGGATTCCGCACCATTGGGGCGGCCCGACGCCGGAGTGGTTCACACCACTCCGTCCTGCCGGGACCCCCCGCCCCGCTAGGTACGGGAGAATCCTGCCCAGATGTTTTCTTTTCGAAGCCACTGGCCTGCTGCTGTTTTCCTCTTGAAGACTGCACGGAATGAAGAAAATCACCAGTCATTTTTCAAGAATTCCCAGCTGCACGCCCACTGCACAGCTGATTGAAAGAAGACCGCCAACGGGCCATTCACTTTCATTACACAAATTAGTCATGTATATAAGAGAAGGAATTGAACGAAAAATTATTGAACAGAAGTATGGATTTTTGTAATCAAATCTTCATGACAGGCAGAGCACTTGTGGTTTTTATCATTTGGTTCAATGTAGCGGGGAAAATGAAGGTGCCAAGAATTACTTCGTTAGGCCAATTTTCCGATTTTAAGATGTTTTTGGAAGAGGGAAAGATGGCCAGACAGAGGGAGCGAAATTCCTCTGTTGTCCATTCTCACTTGCACTGTCACGACACTCGCAGAGAATTCAGGCGCACGGTAACTTAGCGAGGTGGTGAAGCTGTTACTTCAAATTGGCTGGCAACGTATCAAAATAGCACACGAGATTCAGAGGGAAACACATTTGACGTATTGTGTTAAAATGAGGTGACGAGGGGAAATTGTCTCTCACCGATTTCGGTCAGTTTTCCGATTTTTAGTTTTTCAGAAGATTGGAGTTTTCTGCCCAAGTTCCGTGAAATGGAATCATGAATATCAAACAGTTTAAAACCACAAGAATCTTTGGTAACGGCTCTGAATTCTTTCCAGTTACTTAAAGCTGGGATTTAAATGGCAAACCACATCCACATTGCAACATGCGTTATGCTTCAGGGCTCTCGAGCATTATATTTACAAAAAGGAAGGATGAAATTATGGGTTCAAAAAGCTGTTTATCTCCGCAATGCTGGACTACCAATTTCTGGGTTGAATTTAACAAAACAAAAACATCAAAAGACAAATTGATGACTTGGGCCTCCAGAATGAGGCTTCTCAAACGGGGACATGTGGCTAATTTTTGCAATCGAGATCGGGTTGACAAGTCAGTGATGAAGTGATGTCTCTTTTAAATGACCGGCAGCAACAGCAACAACAACTTGCATTTTTATGGCACCTTTGAAAGAGTAAAACGTCCTGATGCGCTTCACAGGAGCGTTAGCGTTGTCCCTTCCCATCCAGCATCAAGGCACTAATCATTCAAAACCGAAACAGAAAATCCTGGACAATCTCAGCTGGTCTGACAGCATCTGTGGAGAGAGAAGGAAACTCCCGTTACGAGTCTGAATGACCCTTTGTCATCACTATGACAAAGAGTCATCCAGACTCGAAACGTGAGCTCTGTTCTCTCTTCACAGATGCTGTCAGACCTGCTGAGATTGTCCAGGATGTTCTGTATTTGTTTCAGATTCCAGCATCCGCAGTGATTGGTCGTTATCACTCAAGACCAGTTCCCCTGGCTGGCAAAGGTCATTTGATTGCCCGACACAAGATTCGTGAAGTAATTGCCCCATTGGGAACTTACAGCTGGGGACTCCCAAAAGGAGAGTAGAAACACTTTAGGGGTGTTCTCAAAGCATCCCTGAAGCACATTAATGGAGAAGGGTCATTTGGGAGGGCAGCGAACACATTGGGAGACTTTGTTGGGAATGTGCAGAGGTGTAGTCAAGGCCTCGGAGAGAAGGCACAAACCTCCAAGCAACCCATCTTACCCGACCCTTCAAGCACCACCTGCCTAGCATGTGGCAGAGGCTGAACATCGTACATTGGACTTATCTACCATCCCAGGACCAATCAAAACCTGAAATGGAAGCAAATCATCCACGATCTCCAGGGACTGCCCGAGAAAAACATTGAACAGAATTTGGCACTTTGCTTGCAAGGCATTAGCAGGACAGATGACAAAAAAAAAAACTTTGATCATAGAATCATAGAATTTACAGTGCAGAAGGAGGCCATTCGGCCCTTCGAGGCTGCACCGGCCCTTGGAAAGAGCACCCTACTTAAGCCCACACCTCCACCCTATTCCCGTAACCCAGTAACCCCACCTAACCTTTTTTGGGGGACACTAAGGGGAATTTAGCATGGTCAATCCACCTACCTCTGACGTGCATCCTGGGAACACACCTAGTCATAGCGGTAGAGCGAGGAAGACGAAGCACGCGAGGATCACTGAGAGGGCACTGGGGGAAGGATGGTAGTGGCGGGGGTAGGGAGGGGTGAGGGTAGATGAGGGGGTGAGGGGTGTGAAGGGGGTGGTGGGGAGAGTGAGGCGGCACCATCGGAAAGGTGGGGCATTGTGGTACACTTGTGAAACATTAAAAACCCTTCACTACAACCAGTGTGACCGTTCTGTCGTGGGATCATCTTCCAGCCCCTGCTAGTCCGTCGCCACCTCATCATCCTCGTCCTCCTCCCCCTCTTCGGAGGTGGCCACACGTTCCTCATTCCCCACCCCCAGAACAGCACGGTAGTACAGTGATTAGCACAGCTACTTCACAGGTCCAGGGTCCCAGGTTCCATTCCCAGCTTGGGTCACTGCCTGTGTGGAGTGTGCACGTTCTCCCCGTGTCTCCGTGGGTTTCTTCCGGGTGCTCCGGTTTCCTCCCACAGTCCAGAGATGTCCAGGTTAGGTGGATTGACCATGCTAAATTGCCCCATAGTCTCCAAAAAGATTAGGTGGGGTACTAGGTTATGGGGATAATATAGAAGCACGGGCTTAACTAGGGTCTCCAAGAGCCGGTGCAGACTCAATGGGAAGAATGGCCTCCTTCTGCACTGTAAATTCTATGATTCCATGATTCCATGATTCTATGACAGATTGATTCTGCGATTCTATGATTCTGTGCCAGGTTGTGGAGGACACAGCAGACCATCATGAAGCAGGTGGGTGTGCTGCAGGTCACCACCGGAGGGGCCGAGGCATCAGAACCGCATTCCAAGCAGTCCGACGCACCGCTCAATGACAGTCCGGGTGACCACATGGGTCTTATTGCATCGGGTTACCACTTCAGACTCCGGCCTCTGTACTGGTGTCATCAGCCAGGTCCTCAGCGGGTACCCCTTATCCCGCACGAGCCAGCCGGCCATCCTGGGGGTGGTCCTGGAAAGGGTGGATATCTGACAGCCCCAGGATGCAGCTGTCATGCAGACTCCCTGGGAAGTGTGCGCACAGGTGCAGGATCTGCATGTTGTGGTCACACACGAGCAGCGCTTTCCCAGAGTGGAATCCCTTCCTGTTAATGTAGGGCGCTCCTAGCTGTCCTGGTGCATGCAAGGTGACGTGCGTGCAGTCGATCAGCTCTCGACCTGGGCCTTCCCGATGATGGCGGAGAATCCGATTATCCAGGCATCTTGTTGGGCTTGGTCCATGTCAAAGTTGATGTAGTTTTCCACCTGGACAAACAGGGCATTCGCCACCTGTTGGATGCACCTGTGGCCTGTGGCCTGCGAGATGCCGCATTCGAGCCCTGGAAGGATCCTGAGGCGTAAACGTTCAGGGCTGCGGTGACCTTGACGGCCACAGAGAGCCGCCTCAGGCCTCTGTGGGCGTTGCTGCTTCTGCTGCCTCTGGCCTACCAACAGCACCACTGCGGGGTCCAAAATACCGTCCATATTATCCAATATCAGTAAGGAATTGAGAGAGGGTGTCAGACTGACAAACAGCGGTGGCTTCCATCCCGGGACCCTCCCCAATGCCCATGTACACCTGGCCGTAGTGGGGCCCCCTCAACAGACCCCAGACTCCCGCACATAATGTTACCTGGACCAGGCACTGGTCCCCTCCCCGTTGCACTCACATAGCCTCCAGCCGTGGACATGTCCCCGGTGCTGGGGCCCATCCCCTGGGTGTGCGGAACTCGGCTGCTGCGTGTGTGGTGTTGCCTCCCGTAGTGTTCAGGCATCATGGTCTGGTTGGGATGCTGGGCAATAACTCTCACATACTATAGGGCCCACCCGCGTAAGTCCACTCGGGATGTGTGAAGTTCTCACTTCACTACAACAGCCAATTCAGCAATAACCTTCAGCCGCACGGCCAGAGGCCTCCGCAGTCGGTGGGGGTTTGTGGGTGGTCGATGGGGCAGAGGGACAGGGACAAGTGTTGCCCCCAGAAAGGGTTCACATGATCCAGGGTTGGCAAGGCAGAGCCGTGCATGGTTGCCCCTCCCCAACGGACCACCACCTCCCCTCCCGCCAACGCCGCAACCTCCCTCACATGGTGGGCCACCTCACCCAACGGAGCCCACCTTAGCGCACGCCGAGCACTGAGGCGGCAGGACCAGTGCCCCTGGGCCCTTTGTCTGTGAGCGAAGCTGGCTACTCCCTCCTCGGCTGCCCACAGAAGCCCTTCCGCCAGGTTCACGTTTTTAAAAGGGCGTTCTAATCAGCGTCAGCCTGACCACTTGCTTTACTCCCTCCACATCGATAATGTACCATTGCCTTTGTTTTAGATTCTACTCCTTTTCAAATTTGTTCGGGGGAATGGCTCCAAAAACATTCATGGAAAGGTTAAAATGCCCACCAAGCCCTGCAACCTCCAGCGTTCACTGTTGGCCCAATTGGTGCCTGAAATGACAAAAGCCCAGCACAGAAACCAGGGCGGGGTTTCCCCTTTTGATGCAGAAACCGGGGGTGACGCCTGCTTTCAGGTGCCCTGCCCTCTCGAAAAGGGCGTCATCGGGGACTGCGCCGCGCGCAGTCAGGGCGGCCTCAGGGCGTCACCTGAAGGCCCTTCCCCGATGCTCCGCCCCTGATGGGCCGACTTCCCGATGGCGTGGGACAAGTGTGCTCTGAAGTTTCGTCGACCTCGCGTTGTGGCTGCAAAACGCGCCCAGCGCCGTTACAGTCGGGGGGGGAAGGGGAGCCGTGCCAATGGGCGCGAGTACTTCGGCGAGGGCTGGGGGGACTGGTGGGGGGTGGTCCGGGAGTGGTGAGACGGGGTACAGGGGAGCACTACCTGGCAGGTCGGGTGAGGGCGGGGCCTGCTGGTTGCGGCCATGTTGTACGGCGCGACCGCTGCAGGTCGTTGCCGAGCACATGCGCGGCCACGGACCCGACCATTCTGCGACCGTGTTTGGCTGCGGGGCAGGGAGTTTTACCCGCCGTCGCTGCTAGCCCCTCACCGGTCCCGGAATCAGTGAAGGTTCGGCGCTTATTTTGGCGGCGTAAAACGCCACTGTTCCCACGCCAGCATCGGCACTTAGCCGCAAACCTTGCAAGGGATTCCCTCTACCTCTGTCTGGACTACTCTCTAGCTTCCAGACAGGGATTTCGCCTCTGGGAGGAGGGGGGCACGGGTGGAGATCTCTTTAATTAACGGCTCTCTGGTGGTGGGGCGGGTGGACAGGTCTTGCATTGTTGGGACGTGGGCGAGTGTGGCGCTCCAATGGACTTTGGGGTAACTCCCTTGAAGAGTTATCCCCTTGGCCCACCATTTATGGGCAGCATGGTAGCACAAGTGGATAGCACTGTGGTTTCACAGCGCCAGGTACCAGGTTCAATTCCCCTCTGGATCACTGTCTGTGCGGAGTCTGCACTTTCTCCCCGTGTCTGCGTGGGTTTCCTCCGGGTGCTCCGGTTTCCTCCCACAGTCCAAAGACGTGCAAGTTAGGTGGATTGGCCACGATAAATTGCCCTTAGTGACCAAAAGGTTAAGAGGGGTTATTGGGATACGGGGATCGGGTGGAAGTGAGGGCTTAAGTGGATCGGTGTAGACTCGATGGGCCGAATGACCTCCTTCTGCACTGTATGTTCTATGAGGTCCAACGCCAGGGCCACGTTTGTCAAGAGCTGCACCATTTCTCGCCCACGTGATTCTTGGCCCAGAGGACCAAAGAATCACAAGGGCCCGGAGGATTTGGTGCACAGCCCGTTAATGACCCATTTGCATCTACCGCGTGGGACGCAAACCTCAATCTCGATGCCAACGGAAGACGGAGCATCGGAACTAGATTGGCGCCTGGCGCTGATCCCATTTTCTGCCCGAGGCTGGATTCTCTGTCGCCCGTCGCCGGTAACTGAGGTCCGATGTGGCGGATCATCCAGCCCCATTCCCGTGATGTACCATTGATCTTATATTCCTCCATTTCTTTCTGCGCAGTTCTGATTAAAATGCGACTTTTCATCTCCTTATCTCCTACCATGAGGCATGAATTAGTAAAGTCGTCAAATGGAGTGACGGTTCCACTTATGGCCTATGGGCGGAATTCTCCGACTCCCCCCCCCGCCGGGTCGGAGAATCGCCGGGGGGGGGGGGGGGGGGGGGCGGCGTGAACCCCGCCCCCGCCGGCTGCCGAACTCTCCGGTGCCAGGGTTTGGCAGGGGTGGGAATCGCGGCGCGCCAGTCGGGGGCCGTTGGCAGCGGCCCCCCCCCCCCCCGGCGATTCTCTGGCCCACTATGGGCCGAGTGGACGCATGCTTTTGGCCGATCCCGCCGGTGTAAATCACGGGCGCTCCACGGGCGGCCTGCAGAGTCCTCGGGGGGGGGGGAGGGGCGGGGGGTGCCCCCACGGTGGCGCTCCCGTGCATGCGCCAAATCGCGCCAGCTGGCGTAGGCCCTTCCGCGCCGGAGTGGCCAGTCCCGCTGGTTCACAGAGAATCCCGCCCTACCTTCCAATTGTTTGTAATAAAAATAATAGCTTGGAAATAATGGTTGCATACAGTCGATTATAATAGCAGACGAATGTACAGCACCTTCACATGATAATTGAAGCACCCTGTTTCAAAGTGATATCAGCTTTCCAGAGTGCAGCACCTTAACTTGCTAATTAATGAAAATAATTTACTTATAAAGCATTGCGATGAATGCATCATAAATTAAGTTGTTTTAAATTGTTTCTCGGGATGTGGGTGTGGCTATCTAGGCTAGCATTTATTGTCCAAGCCTAACTGTCCATGAAAAATTGGTGATGAGCCTTCTCCTTGAACGGCTGCAGTCCATGCGGTGTAGGCCCACCCACCATGCTGGTAGGGAAGGATGTCCAGGATTTTGACCCAGCGACAGTGAAGGAACGGCGATATCGGCCGGAATTCCCTGTTCCCACCCGTACCCTGGATTTCCGAGCGACGTGGGGTACCTACAATGGGAAATCCCAATGGGAAGTGGCGGGAACAGAGAATTCAACCCGTAATTCCAAGTCAGGATGGTGTGGGGCTGTGAGAGGAACCTGCAGCTGGTGGTGCTCCCGTGCATCTTCTGCACTTCTGCTTCGAGACGGCGGGGGTTGCGGGTTTGGAATAGTGCATAACCACGTCAGAACTCTTTGTGAGTTCCCATGAATGTCATTTGTTCCTTATTTCATTTGAGGTGCTTTCTGCTTGTTCTAAACTCGTTAAGTGGCTCTATTAGAACAGTGGCTGAAGCAATTCCACACAAGTGCATGAATATTTTGCTGATATCCCACAGAATTATCTCAAAGGCAATGATTTTTATCAGTGCGGTAACACACGTAAAATAAATGTCAAAATAATAATTCAGTTCAGTTCTAAACCAGAAGCAATATTTTCCCCCTGATAATCCCTCCATAAGGAATGAATATTTCCTGTAATCATTACATCTAGAATTAAACATCAGCTCCTGAAAAGAAAGTTGCACCATCAGTTGTTGTAAAATTCAGAGTAACGAGAGGAATGTGAGCCATTCTCCGATCCTGGGGGCGTGGGGCTGCGGAGAATCCATTTATACGCGGGGATCGTGGCCGGCGCCGCACCCGCGACCGGAGAATCGCTCCCGCACGGATTACCCGGCACGGCTGGGGGGCCATTGACAGAGCCCCCCCCCCAGTGATTCTCCGGGCAAAACTGGCCGAGTTCCCGACTGCGTGGCTCTAACCACGTATTGCCCGTCGGGAACATCGATTGGCGGCTGCGGACTCAGTCCGCAGGCACGGGCCATCTTGGGGGTGGGGGGGGGCTTACGTTTTGGATGTCGCTCCGTGGTCCAAGTCCGCCATGTCGCATGGGGCGGCCGCTGCAGGTGCGGACTCCTGACCGGACGTGTAGGGCCGCTGGCACTGGCGTGGGTACAGAGCCCCATTTTTGAAGAATCCAATATTTTTGTGACTTTTTACTGTGTCTGCACAAGCATAGTGGGGGAGAATGGGCTAATTAATCTTAATATAATACTTCTATTTAAATGACGGGTACTGATGACACGACTAGAAAGCTGATATTACTTTTAAACAGGGTGCTTCAATTATCATATTATTTCAACCATGTAAATGTTAATTTGGTTTTGATGCTCTTGAATTCCTTTCCTCAGCCTCTCCACTGATCTTTGTGTCTTTAAGATGCTTTATTTAAACCTACTTCTTTGCCTGACCTTTGGCTCACCTCTCCTGATGGCTCTTTGCATGGCTCAGTTTAAAATGCTGTTTGATAATGCTCCTGTAAAGTGCCTTGTAACGTTTTCTGTGGCCATCTCGGTATGGGGAAGCTCTGTCAAGGAACTGGCGAACCTTATGAGAAAAGTGTCATGTTCTGTAGACTGGCCGAAGTGAATGATGAGCTACAGAACATGTAGTTTAAAATAACTTATTGTAGAACAACTGCGCGATAAGGTAACTAGGAATAATTAAATAATAAACGACTAACATGAAACAACTATTGTGGAACAATTGCAAATACGTCTATCTCCCAGTAGAACCTACTCCCAACTCCCAGACCACAGGATTACGTGATGGGTTTACAATGCCACCTAGTGGTTGGCGGTCGTGCATAACATTATGTACAAACTTTCCTTATCCATCATCACAGAAAGTACCATCTTTCCAACACACAGCCCCTGGTGACACCACAAATCATAAAGTATTCATGCTGGAAAACGTTTTTTAAGGGCGATTCTTCCGGATTCACTGTAAGTGCTCGCGCCAGCTGGCCTTGAGAGGAACAGGGCCTAATCTCGCTCAAAACTCCTGTTCCTCAGAGATCAGGATGCTGTTTTTAAAGGGCGCCCCCGATTTCAGAATAATCTTGCAGCCCACCCCCCCCCCCCACCCCCATTCCCAATCGTGGCAAGGCCCCGCCCGCCCCCCACCTCCACAGAGGCTATCTCCTTGTTCTGAAGACCTTGCTAGAAAGACCAGGTGCTCTGTCTGTTGTGCTGCCCCCGCATTTGGGGCGGGATTCTCTGCCCCACCCCACCAATTTTCTGGTGCGGTGCACCCCCGCCAGCAGCGCGATTCTCAGTCCCGCCAGGCGGCCAATGGGGTTTTCCCACTCCGTTGGGAAATCCCTGGGCTTGGGTGTGCTGCCGGCGCAATGGACAGTCCCACCAGCGGAGAATCCAGTCCCTGCTCTTCCAAGGAAACTCTTCAGAACAAAGAGACCATCCCTTTAAAAATAAAACTGTGGTGAGGAAGATAAGCTGCTCAAAAAAGGAAGCACGTCATAGTTAATGGACCCTGAAGAGCTACAAAAACAAACTATGCGAATCGCACCTTTGAAATAGCCTGGACCTGTCAATCAAGTATCTTGGAAAAGATAATGGACCGTGAAATTGAAAGGTAACAATGCACCTCAAAGCTTTTAGGCTTCTCAGTCCGCCCAGAGGCTTGAAAAAGTTAAAAGTAAATGAAATTGACTGTGAGGAAAAACTTTTCCAAGGTTTCCAACACATCAACGGGATGATCTTCACCTTCAGATGACAGATCTCTGAACTTGACATGCTGGGAGAGACATCAATATGTTCCAACACATCAGAGAGAAGACTTTTAACTACATCGGACATGCTGACAGGCAGTTTAATGATTTTCAAAGCTGCACAGGAAGGCTTGCCACAGGACCCCCATCCCGAGAAAGACCCCTGACCTGAGCCCCTCCAGCCCAGCCAAAACCCTTAAAACCCCCAACGCCCTTGACATATCCCACTTGGCATCCTGAAGGCAAGTGTAGAAAGGGTACTCACCCCTTTGCCCGGCAGGCTGGGAGACTCGCAACAGGTTCGACGCCCAGCGAGAATTCCCTTTTGGCCCTCACGCCCGATTTCGATGGGTTATCATGATTCCTGCCTGGGGCTAGGGGTCGCGGAGTATCGCCCCCTACATTTTCCAATGACTTCACTATTTGCCTGTTGTGGCTTTCAGATGGCATCGCGTTGGACTGGGGTGAGCACAGTAAGAAGTCTTACAACACCAGATTAAAGTCCAACAGGTTTGTTTCAAACACTAGCTTTCGGAGCACTGCTCCTTCCTCAGGTGCAATATTATATAATATTATTTGGTTCTTTCTTTTACACTAGCGCAGTTCCACCTTTTCCTGTCAGCGCTGTTGCTGTACCAGTATGAGCTCAAACACACGGCTGCTGAGTTTAATTTGAAGCCAGCGCACGATCTCTGACATCTGGTAGTCAAGGAGGAAAGTGCCGTGTTTGTTTTCAGTCCCAATATTTCATTCTCCCTTTATTCCTGCTTTATTTTTCCATCAAAAATGCCTTTGTCCTTTCCTGATTAAGTTTGAAAAGCTTGGCTACTGTGTCCTCGGCCAAGAAACCTGGAGTGAGAATCCAGATTGAAAATGTACCTCACTGCGATATAAGCTAAAACCTAGAAATCAGATCAGCCAAAATGTTATTGAGAAGGTACGCTTCATCAATCTCTTCCCAACTTTGGGGTTAAAATTGAAAGTAGTTGGGAGCGGCAGAGTGGTTATCACTGCTGCCTCACAGCGTCAGGAACCCAAGTTCAATTCCAGCTTTGGGGCACAGTCTGTGTGGAGTTTGCACGTTCTCCTGGCATCTGTGTGCGTTTCCTCCGGGTGCTCCGGTTTCCTCACAAAGTCCAAAGATGTACGGGGTAGGTGGATTATTCATGATCAATTGTCCTTTAGTGTCCAGTGATGAGCAGGTTAGATTACAGAATAGGACGGGGAGTGGACATGGGTAGAGTGCTTATTCAAAGGGTCGGCGCAGACTCGATGGACCGAATGGCCTCCTTCTGCACTGTAGGGATTCTACGATTCTATGAGTGCAAAATGCGTTGCCCAGCTCAGCACACCGGCCATTGCAGGAGTACTTAAAAGATGTCGTGAGCATCTTAATTTCTTCAGCTTAATCATTGCATTTTGATGCTGACTGCTTCGGTCCACGGATAAGGTGGCCTAATGGTCATGTTCGTGACCTGAAGCCGTAGGCTAATAACTCAGCGATGTAGCTTCAAACAGCTGGTGAACTTAAATTCAATTGGAATTTACAAACCGCGGGCATCGATGAAAGTTTTTAGGAAGTTGTGTCCACAGGAACATCTCAGCCCCTGTGCTTCTGCTGTGAGCAAGATAGTCCAGGTCCGTCGTGACTTCAACTTTATGGCGTCTCAGCAACGTGCTTGATTACCCCTCTGAGTGGTTTCAGTAGCCTCGATATTGGCGTGAGTGATGACTGCCCAGTAGTCACTTACAAGTTACTGGCACTCGCCTTTCACGAAGAATTATACAACTGAGGCACTTATTTATCTCAATTATATTCGATACAGCGGACTTGCAATTTAGCCAACAACAATGGTGGTGCATTTACGTAGCACTTTTCATGACTTCAGGATGCCCCAAAGCACGCGACAGCCAGCGCAGCGTTTTTATGTTGAAGTGTAGCCGTTGTTGTATTGTCAGGAGCCTGGCAGCCAATTGGCGCACAGCAAGCTGCCACAAAGAATGAGATGGTGAACAGATCATCTGTTTTCCAGTGTTGGTTGAGGGATAAATATTGGGCAGGATGCCCAGAGTAACTCACCTGCTCTTGTTCAAAATAGAGCCAGGGAATTTTCTATATTGACCTGAAAGGAGGGCTCGGGCTTCAGATTAATATCTCATCATAAAGACAGCATCTCCGACAGTGCAGCATTCCCTCAGTATCACGGGGGGGTTAGCGCTTTATTGAACTGAATACAATAATTAAACATTTTTATTTTTACCAGAGCGCTATTCATATTATGCCCATTTTGCTGACCAACACAAACCGATAAATGCTGGGAATTAAGCAAAAGTCTGCTCTCCCCCTTCTTCATTGAATTATAGAATTTACAGTGCAGAAGGGGGCCATTCGGCCCATCGAGTCTGCACCAGCTCTTGGAAAGGACACCTACCCAAGCCTACACCTCTATCCCATCCCCATAACCCCACGGCAATTTTATCATGGCCAATACACCTAACCTGCACATCTTTGGACTGTGGGAGGAAACCGGAGCACCCGGAGGAAACCCACGCACACACGGGGGCAAATTCTGCACAGACAGTGACCCAAGCCAGGAATCAAAGCTGGGACTCTGGAGCTGTGAAGGAACTGTGTTAAGCACTGTGCTGACTTAACTTGAAGGTTACCGCTCCTCAGGCAAGAGGCAAGGAGGCAGGGCCTTAACCTCAGCCAGTACGGGAATTGAACCCATACTGAAGGTGCTACACTGCATCATGAGCCAACCAACTAGCCAACTGAACTCACTGGGCCCTACACACCAGAACAACCAGCAATGAGCATCCTTTTCTATTTACTTTTTTTCTTTTTAAAAATAAATTTAGAGTACCCAATTCATTTGGGCTGGTTTAGCTCAGTGGGCTAGACAGCTGGTTTGTAATGCAGAACAAGGCCAGCAGCGCGGGTTCAATTCCCGTACCAACTTACCCGAACAGGCGCCGGAATGTGGTGACTAGGGGCTTTGCACAGTAACTTCATACTTGTGACAATAAAAGATTCTGGGCGGGATTCTCCGACCCTCCGCCGGGTGGGAGAATCGCCGGGGGTCGGCGTGATTCCCGCCCCCGCCGTCCTCCTAATACTCCCACTCCCCCAAAAAACCGGCCCAGCGTGAATCGCGCTGCCCACCTCGGAGAATGGCGGGGTCCGGCGCGACTCAATGGGCGCTGGGGCTGCCCAAAATCTCCGGCCTGCGATGGGCTGAAGTCCCGCCCGTCTGTTGCCGGTCCCGCCGGCGTAAATTAGAGTAGATCCCTTACTGGCGGGACCTGGCGGCGCGGGCGGGCTCCGGGGTTCTTGGGGGGGGGGGGGTGCAGGGGGATCTGACCCCGGGAGGTGCCCCCACGGTGGCCTGGCCCGCGGTCGAGGCCCACCGATCCGCGGGCGGGCCTGTGCCGTGGGAGCACTCTATCCTTCCGCACTGGAGGCTGTGGTCCTCCGTCCTTCCCGGTGCGCTGACACTCCCGCGCCTGCGCCGACTCGCGCTGGCCGGCGGAGGCCCTTTGGCCCAAGCCCCTATCCCGCCAGCCGGCGGCGAGCAAACCACTCCGGGGCGGGCCTAGCCCCTGAAGGTGCGGAGGATTCCGCACCTTTGGGGTGGCCCGACGCCGGAGTGGTTCACGCCACTCCGTCCTGCCGGGAGCCCCCCACCCCACCGTGTAGGGGTGAATCCCGCCCCTTATTTCTTTTCGTATAGTTCTTTTTTTTTTGCAATTTAGTGTGGCCAATCCACCTATCCTCCACATCTTTAGGTCATTGGGGTGAGACCCACGCAGACAGGGGGAGAATGTGCAAACTCCACACGGACAGTGACCCGGGGCCGGGATCGAACCCGGGTCCTCGGCGCCATGAGGCAGCAGTGCTAACCACTGCGCCAATATGCAACCCCCATCCTTTTCTGTCTGCAGACAAATATTCAGCGTCTCTTTTTTTCTCCATTTTGACAGCACATTCTACAGTTTGTTATGATTTCTATTTCCTCTAAGTTACCGCCGCTGACAAGTGTTTCAAATTAGCCAACGGCATTCCTTTGACTGCTATTTCTTAAACAGTTATTTTAAATGGACAAACTCCTGGAGTAAAGTCGAGCATAGAGGCATGTTGCATGAATGCTTTGAAGTATTCCGCTGAAATTATTGGTGACAGGGATTTTTGTGCATCCATACATGTGGTCAGGAATGTACTATTGTGCTGTACTGCACCACCACACTGCAGTGAGTCCTGGACTGTGTATCAGCCACGGGTAAAAGCAGCAGCAATGTCTCCGCCACATTCTATGGATTCAGTGGATGGGCCGTCGGGCAAATGATCGTGACCTTCTTGAGCCTCGCTCCACAAGAACCCAGGCAAACCTCCTGCAACATCAACTTTGATGGACCGCACTCTGTATCCGGATGGCCGAAATCCATCTCCCCCATCATGTCCCAACTCTGAAATGGCCAAGATTCCAGGGGAGGATGAAGGAAACACTTCAAAGAAACACCCCCTGAAGTGGGGCAGCAATGATATTAATGAATGCGCTACATTCAATGTAAAATCCAGCCTTGGTGACGAAGCAATATTTGGATGGATACTGAACTCGGACAGGTCCTCATTTTTCCCCTAAGATTCTTTAAAAATCTGGGACGCGATGCAGTAGAAATAAATCCAGGGTGGCACTGCCAGGGTGGCACTGCCCGGCTGAAAGTGCCCAGGTGCCAGGGAGAGTGCCATGTTACAACTCTGCCCCATCCCTGACAGCCCAGGGGGTCTCTATTGGCCTGTGAGGCCCCCCGAGGTGTCATCATGTCTGGTCCACCTTTGTGGAAACCTGTGCCAAATTGTGCCTGATTGAGGTCTCGCAGGTGTAGCCATTGACTCCTGGGCGCCGGGTAAGAGCGGCATCAGGGTAATATAAATGAGCCTAATGGCTCAGTAATAAATATAATTAAATATCATTACCTGGATCTCCCCAGCGATAGTCCCTTTCGCGGAGCGAGACTTGGGGGTCACGTGGGACTCAGCGCGACACGGTGGCTGAATCGTCTCCCTAAGATTACAAATCTGACCATCTCAAGTGAAAGGAGTTCCACAGATTTTTTATTTTAAAAAACGAAACATGATTCAGGAAAACGCAGCTTTGCTGAAATTCAGAATACATAGATATGGTGATATTGCATGAATAGAGATTTAGACGCATGATTGAAAGTTGACAAATAAAAAGGTTAACATGACAATGTACATAACTGAGTGCAGGTTTTTACATTAGTCGTTAACATCTGGAAGCTTTGTCATGCTTCTGTTTGGGCCTAGATAACTGATGGAGACACGGAATTCATTTTTGTTGTTGGGCTGTCAGTTTCTAATTTATTCCCAAACTGCGCACTAAATCCTGTGTCTCTACCAGAACGAGCATTCATCCCTCACTTACCATCCTCAGTTTACAATGTAAGCAAAGGCACATCCTTAGATAAAAGGGTCTCCGTCACTCCTTAGGCTAAAAATGATCATCGGAACTTTTCGGGCCGGCAAAATTAATAGATCCTGAAGATCCTGTGATGTGCGACTGATCGGAACGTAGGAACGCGAAGAGGCCATTCAGCCCCCCAAGCCTGTTCCACCATTCATATGATCTTAATGTCAACAGCACCCACTCACCATGACTCCGTAAGCCTCAATATCCTGGGTACCAAAAACAGATTAAGTTTTGAAATTTTCAACTGATTCCCACCCTCACCAGCTTTTTCGATGGCGAGATTTGTCAAGATTTCCACTGCCCCCGGTGACCACCCATAGAATCCCTACAGTGCAGAAGGAGGCCATTTGGCCCATCGAGACTGCACTGACCTTGCAAAAGAGCACTCTACTTAGGTCCACTCCCCCGCGCTACCCCCGGAACCGCGCACATTGATCACGACACTAAGGGGCAGTTTAGCATGGCCAATCCACCTAACCTGGACATCTTTGGACCTAACACTGAGTCTCATAGGCTCAGTCAGAAAACATGCACTTCTCACGGGACCAGTAGGCATATTGCACCCAATCCTTTTAAACACTTGGCAATCCTTACCAGCCGGAAAATGTGACACTTAACTGGCTTTTGGGGGGAAAAGGTAGGTGTGTGTTGGGGTGAGGGTTTGCTTGACCATAATTCCATTAGCCTCTTTAAGGAAGGCAATTTTGGTTAATAAATAAATATTGCTGGTGTTCAGTGGAACCCACACCTGGGGCGAAATTCTCCCGAAACGGCACGATGTCCGCCGACTGGCGCCCAAAACGGTGCCAATCAGACGGGCATCGCGCCGCCCCAAAGGTGCGGAATGCTCCGCATCTTTGGGGGCCGAGCCCCAACATTGAGGGGCTAGGCCAACGCCGGATGGATTTCTGCCCCGCCAGCTGGCAGAAACGGCCTTTGTTGCCCCGCCAGCTGGCGCGGAAATGACATCTCCGGGCGGCGCATGCGCGGGAGCGTCAGTGGCCGCTGACAGTTTCCCACGCATGCGCAGTGGAGGGAGTCTCTTCCGCCTCCGCCATGGTGGAGACCGTGGCGGAGGCGGAAGGGAAATAGTGCCCCCACGGCACAGGCCCACCCGAGGATTGGTGGGCCCCGATCGTGGGCCAGGCCACCGTGGGGGCATCCCCCGGGGCCAGATCGGCCCGCGCCCCCCCCAGGACCCCGGAGCCCGCCCACGCCACCTTGTCCCGCCGTTCAAAAGGTGGTTTAATCCATGCCGGCGGGACAGGCAATTTATCGGCGGGACTTCGGCCCATCCGGGCCGGAGAATCGAGCGGGGGGGCCGGCCAACCGACGCGGCCCGATTCCCGCCCCCACCGAATATCCGGTGCCGGAGAATTCGGCAACCGGCGGGGGCGTGATTCACGGCAGCCCCCGGCGATTCTCCAACCCGGCGGGGGGTCGGAGAATGACGCCCCTGGACTCGCACCTCAGTTAGAGCCACCAATTCCTTCTTTGGAGCACAGTACGTCACATGTCACCCATGCGTCTAACCTGAACCTCAATATTAGCTCCCATCTTAGCCTGGGAAGCAAGAATTCCCAGCAGAGGTTGTTTCAGCCCCTGGGGGAAAACATCTATTAAACCATAACTAACTGACAGAAGCCAGCAGAATTAAGTGGGCTATAGAGTCATAGAATCATAGAATTGACAGGGCAGAAAGAGGCCATTCGGCCCATCGAGTCTGCACCGCCTCTTGGAAAGCGCACCCTACCCAAGTACACACCTCCTCCCCATCCCCATAACCCAGTAACACCACCCAACACTAAGGGCAATGTTGGACAATAAGGGCAATTTATCATGGCCAATCCACCTAACCTGCACATCTTTGGACTGTGGGAGGAAACCGGAGCACCCGGAGGAAACCCACGCACACACGGGGAGAACGTGCAGACTCCGCCAGACAGTGACCCAAGCCGGGAATCGAACCTGGGACCCTGGAGCTGTGAAGCAATTGTGCTATCCACCACGCTACCGTGCTGCCCTACAACTCCATTGTTTAAAAAGTGGTAGTGAGCTGGAATACAGTTATTGCGGTTCCACGATTCATATCCTAATTATGGGCGCGATTATATGGCCCTTCCGGCCTGCAGGCTCGTCCGGTACTGCCAACAGCGAGCCCCCGTTGTGGGTTCACCGGCAGTGGAGGGTGCCAACAACGGGAAACCGGTTGACATTCACCGGGACCAGAAGGTTCCGCTGCCGGCCAATGGTCGCCCATGCGCCCCGGAGGAGACGGAACATTCCTGCCCTATATTGCTGAAAAGGGAGCCATGTCACCAAAACTTTTCATTTTGCGCCCACCCGGCCAAATGCCAGAATGCCAAATCTCAAACAATCCCAACAATTTATACTACAGGAGAAAAGTGTTAATTGTGATCATTTGAAATTTAGTATTCTTGCATTTGTCCTGATAAGTGCAAGATGCAAAACTTCGGCAACGTGTCTCTCTTTTCAGCAATATTCAAGTTCTCTATTACCAAACAATTGTTTCAATTCTTATTTAGCACTCACAACTAGCTTTTATGCAGCACCTTTCATAAAATATCTCAAGCTGCTTTACAACTGGTGATAGATTGGAAAACCTCATGCCACACATTAAGGACAATTTAAAAGGGCAGGAAAATTACTGAAAGCTTCATTAGACCCGTTTACGGCCGGTCCCGCCGGCGTATATTACATCAGGTATTTGCCGGCGGGACCTGGCTCCGCGGGCGGCCTCCGGGGTCCTTGGGGGGGAGCGGGGGGATCTGGCTCCGGGGGGGTGCCCCCATGGTGGCCTGACCCGCGATCGGTGCCCACCGATCCACGGGCGGACCTGTGCCGTGGGAGCACTCTATTCCTCCACGCCGGCTGGTGTACTGGTCCGTGATGGCCGGTGCGGAGATGAACCTCCCAGCGCATGCGCTGGGATGCCGCCAGCACACGCTGGCGCTCCTGCGCATGTGCCAACTTGCGCCGGCCGGCGGAG
This sequence comes from Scyliorhinus torazame, assembly GCF_047496885.1. Taxonomy (NCBI): domain Eukaryota; kingdom Metazoa; phylum Chordata; class Chondrichthyes; order Carcharhiniformes; family Scyliorhinidae; genus Scyliorhinus; species Scyliorhinus torazame. The sequence continues at coordinate 13,886,535 of NC_092717.1, read as the reverse complement.
GCCCTTCGGCGCCGGTTGGCGTGGCGCCAAGCCCCTTCCGCGCCGGCCGTCGCGGTGCAAGCCACTCCAGCGCCGGCCTAGCCCCTGAAGGTGCGCAATCCTCCGGAGTGGTTCGCGCCACTCCTTCGCACTGGAGTTACCCGTCCCGCCGGATTCCGAAGAATCCCGCCCCAGGTGCCGGAATGTGGTGACCAGAGGATTTTCACAGTGACGTCATTGCAGTGTTAATGTAAGCCTACTTGTGACAATAATTTATTATTATTGTACCGCAGCTCTCATCGCCCCACTACCCCTCCCCGCTATACACACATGCCAAAAACACACCTTATTCGGATGGGAACACATGCAAATGACTGTTGTTTAGTCATATACTTAAATAGGAACATGAAAATTCGGGTCAGGAGGTCACTTGGCCCCTCGTGATGCTCTGCCATTCAATAAGATTATGGCAGATCTAATTATAACCTCAGCTCTACACTGCCCCCTACTCCCAATAAGTTTTCACCCTCTTTGCTTAACAAGATCCATCTAACTTTGCCTTAAAAATATTTAAAGACTTTGCTTCCACTGCCTTTGCAATGCAGGAGGCGGCCATTCGACCCATCGAGTCTGCACTGTCCCTCTGAAAGAGCACCCTACATAGGCCCACTCCCCCACCCTATCCTGATAACCCCATCCAACCTGCACATCATTGGACAGTAAGGGGCAATTTAGCACGGCCAATTGACCTAACCTGCACATTTTTGGATTGAAACCGGAGCACCCGGAGGGAATTCACGCAGACACGGGGAGAAAGTGCAAACTCCACACAGACAAGGCTGAGACTGAACCCAGGTCCCGGGCTCTGTGAGGCAGCAGTGTTAACCACTGTGCCACTTTTTTGGGAGAAAGAAGTTCTCCTCCTCTGTGTTATAAATGAGCGACCCATTATTTTTAAACAGTAACGCCTCGTTCTAGATTCTCCCACAAGAGGAAACATCCTCTCCACATCCAAACCGAGTAAATTAGGAGTCGAGGTGAAAGGAAATTGGAGCACAGCAAATGAAAAAAAATGAAGAATAAAATGAAGAAACTGATATTCTTTGTGTTTCTTATTTAGAATGGTTGGCTTAGTGTTCCACAAAGACCACAGTATATTTTACTTAAACAAAGCTATGATTTTATTCACACTATTTAACTGGGTTTTGACACTTAGTCCTTTTAGAATATAGAGTTGATCAATAACATCTAACTACACTCATCTACTACTAATCTCACTACTGGTATAAACTATAATCTAACCTTCTCACACTAACTGCTCTATGACCCACACTCGCTATCTCCTGCACACACTCCTCTCCGAAGGCCGAGCATCACTGCTTTATATAGTTGTATCTGCAGCTCCCTCTAGTGGCTACACGTGGCACTACATTAACCCCTGTACTGCTGACAGTTATGATAATGCCACAGAAACCACAGAGATTGAGCCAGTCAATGCTGCGTTCTCCGTCAGTCTGGTATCAATAAGATGTTCAGATCGTATCCGATGCTTAACTGTGAAGCCTTTTGCAGAGATTGATTTTCAAAATGAGCAAATCTACATGTTACACAGTAAAGAATCAGGGGCGGGATTGAAAATCGCCGGGGGGGCGGTGTGAATCCCGTCCCCACCGGCTGCCGAATTCTCCGGCGTCGGGGATTTGGCTGTGGCGGGAATCGCGCCGCGCCGGTCGGTGCCCCCCCGGCGATTCTCCAGCCTGCGATGGGCCGAGTGGCCGCCCGTTTTCTTTTTACATAGATTACATAGAATTTACAGTGCAGAAGGAGGCCATTCGGCCCATTGAGTCTGCACCAGCTCTTGGAAAGAGCACCCTACCCAAGGTCCACACGTCCACCCTATCCCCATAACCCAGTAACCCCACCCAACACTAAGGGCAATTTTGGACACTATGGGCAATTTATCATGGCCAATCCACCTAACCCGCACATCTTTGGACTGTGGGAGGAAACCGGAGCACCCGGAGGAATCCCACGTAGACACGGGGAGAACGTGCAGACTCCGCACAGACAGTCACCCAAGCCGGGAATCGAACCTTTGACCCTGGAGCTGTGAAGCAATTGTGCTAACCACTGTGCTACCCTGCTGCACTGCCCGTGCTGCCAGTCCCGGCGGCGCGGGCGGCCTCCGGGGTTCGCCGGGGGAGCGTGGGGGGATCTGGCCCCGGGAAATGACCCCACAGTGGCCTGGTTCGCGATCGGGACCCACTGATCCGCGGGCGGGCCTGTGCCGTGGGGGTCTCTATTCCTCCGCGTCGGCTGCTATTCCTCCGCCATGGCCTACGCGGAGATGATGCATGCGCTGGGATGACGCCAGCACACACTGGCGCTCCTGCGCATGTGCCAACTCGCGCCGGCCGGCAGAGGCCCTTCGGCGCAGGTTGGCATGGCGCCAAGCCCCTTCCCCGCCGGCCGGTTTCGCGCAAACCACTCCGGAGCAGGCCTAGCCCCTGAAGGTGCGGAGGATTCCGCACCTTTTGGGGCGGCCCGACGCCAGAGTGGTTCACGCCACTCTTCGGCGCCGGGTCCCCCTGCCCCGCCGGGTAGGGGAGAATCCCGCCCCAGGTCTATTCCAGTGTTTCTGCTCCGCACGAGCTTCCTCCCAACTTGCTTCCATCTCACTCTTATCACCATGTATTTCTACTCCGATCTCCCTCACGTGCTTATCTCAATTCCCCCTCCGTGCACATCGAACATTCTGGACTGTGGTAGCCAGTTCCACATTCTCACCACCCCCCAAATAAATACGTTTCTCCTGGATTCCTCATTGGATCTGTTAGAGACTGCCTTACGTTTATGGCCCCTAGCTGATCATGATAACCTCACGCACCCCACCCCCCCACACTCCTCCTGCCCACCCTCGCAAGAGAAGCTGGAGAGTCAAGACAAATGCTGCGTCTCCAGGAGGTATGGAGGCTCGGCATGCTGGGGAGGAGGGGGGGTGCTGGGGAGGAGGGGGGGTGCTGGGGAGGAGGGGGGGGGGGTGTTGCGGTTCAAGGGGTGGTGGAATATTTGGACTCAAGCAGGAGGGGAGGAGGCAGGGGGTACGAAGGGGTGAGGGCAGAAGCGGCCGGTTTACAGAATGCAAGCCTTCTCTTCGCGAGTAACAATTCTGAGCAGTCGTGATAATTCTCGGTAGACGAGCGTCCAAACATACATCTGTCCAGAAACAGTTGGGGGAGTGTGGTTGCTGCATTCATAGAATTTACAGTGCAGAAGGAGGCCATTCGGCCCATCGAGTCTGCGCCGGCTCTTGGAAAGAGCACCCTACCCAAGCCCACACCCCCCTATCCCCATAACCCAGTAACCCCGCCCAACGCTAAGGGCAATTTTGGACACTAAGGGCAATTTATCATGGTCAATCCACCTAACCTGCACATCTTTGGACTTTGGGAGGAAACCGGAGCACCCGGAGGAAACCCACGCACACACGAGGAGAATGTGCAGTCTCCGCACAGACAGATCTCTGACCCAAGCTGGGAATCGAACTGGGACCCTGGAGCTGCGAAGCAATTGTGCTAACCACTATGCAACCGTGCTGTTTACGATGGAGCCTGGTTAAACCCATTTTACAGGGGGAATAGATTGGTGCGCGGGGTTGGGCTGAGGTGGGGGGAACCGGCTTTAAAACAACTGCCACCAACCTACTTGCCCTCAGCAGCCTCCAGCCAAGTCTTAAGATTATGGAGCGGCACTCCACAATACCAAGGCCCAAACAGAAGTCTACTAGGTAAGTATAAAGGTACCTGGTGCATCCTACTTCTCAACCAATGATTGTTCAGAACAACAGCAATCGTCAGTCGATCAGCCTGCCAATTGGGATGGTCGAAGCACCAGATTCGACACTGACCATCCAGTTTAACAGGCCACTCGGCCAGTGAGACCACATGGCCCTAGAGGCATGGCCCCCGGTGATTAAAGCTGTCTGCGGCACCCCAGACCCTGGCTTGTCCTTTGGTTCTGCTAGGCCATTTTGTGCACAGTTACGAGTCAACAACATTGGTGAGGGACTGGAGTCACATATAGGACAGGCCAGAAAAGGACGACAGATTTCTTGCACTTGGGCTCTAGAACACTAGGTCCCCATCCTTCTAATGAAGCTTTCAGTAATTTTCCTGCCCTTTCAAATTGTCCTTAATGTGTGGCATGAGGTTTTCCAATCTATCACCAGTTGTAAAGCAGCTTGAGATATTTTATGAAAGGTGCTGCATAAAAGCTAGTTGTGAGTGCTAAATAAGAATTGAAACAATTGTTTGGTAATAGAGAACTTGAATATTGCTGAAAAGAGAGACACGTTGCCGATGTTTTGCATCTTGCACTTATCAGGACAAATGCAAGAATACTAAATTTCAAATGATCACAATTAACACTTTTCTCCTGTAGTATAAATTGTTGGGATTGTTTGAGATTTGGCATTCTGGCATTTGGCCGGGTGGGCGCAAAATGAAAAGTTTTGGTGACATGGCTCCCTTTTCAGCAATATAGGGCAGGAATGTTCCGTCTTCTCCGGGGCGCATGGGCGACCATTGGCCGGCAGCGGAACCTTCTGGTCCCGGTGAATGTCAACCGGTTTCCCGTTGTTGGCACCGTCCACTGCCGGTGAACCCACAACGGGGGCTCGCTGTTGGCAGTACCGGACGAGCCTGCAGGCCGGAAGGGCCATATAATCGCGCCCATAATTAGGATATGAATCGTGGAACCGCAATAACTGTATTCCAGCTCACTACCACTTTTTAAACAATGGAGTTGTAGGGCAGCACGGTAGCGTGGTGGATAGCACAATTGCTTCACAGCTCCAGGGTCCCAGGTTCGATTCCCGGCTTGGGTCACTGTCTGTGCGGAGTCTGCACGTTCTCCCCGTGTGTGCGTGGGTTTCCTCCGGGTGCTCCGGTTTCCTCCCACAGTCCAAAGATGTGCAGGTTAGGTGGATTGGCCATGATAAATTGCCCTTATTGTCCAACATTGCCCTTAGTGTTGGGTGGTGTTACTGGGTTATGGGGATGGGGAGGAGGTGTGTACTTGGGTAGGGTGCGCTTTCCAAGAGGCGGTGCAGACTCGATGGGCCGAATGGCCTCTTTCTGCCCTGTCAATTCTATGATTCTATGATTCTATAGCCCACTTAATTCTGCTGGCTTCTGTCAGTTAGTTATGGTTTAATAGATGTTTTCCCCCAGTCAGTTTGTGGCAAAAGACCCAGCTGCAAAACGGCACAGACTCCCGGGTCACGTCTCCCTGTCAATTCCTCTGTACTTTAAACCTGGCCATCTCACCGAGGGAAAGGGTCGGCAGCAGTGCCCAATCATCCCACTGACACAACCCACAACTCCATTTAAAAAAAAACGAGAGCAGGAATTAAAATTTAAAGTGCTTGTCTTGCTGGTCTCACGCCTGCCTCACAATTAATGGGGATTTATTACTTGGACTCTCTCCCTCTCACCATCCAGGGTCAAAAGGTAAAACGCAACCATTGCTGATGTCACCGTCAAGGTCACCAGCCGCAAATGGACCCTGACAAGTGCACTTTAGACGGAACGTGGTTTGAAAGACTCGGCGCATGATAGGAAGGCTGGAAAGGGAAATAAAGTTTCAAACCTATCGAGATGCCAGGTTTTTAATCCATTAGGGCCGAGTGATGGACTTCAGCAATCGGCCTTGATGACTTTCAGCATACAATTCGGACTCTATCTGATTCTCTTTTGACACGGTGTCGGATGCTGACTGACATTATTAGTTCAGTAAAAATCCTCTGCACTGATATTTGAGCAACATTGAATATTGTGGACGTAAGGGAAGGATTGTTCTGCTTGTGGATTAGAAATGATTGTTGACAATAATTTTAAAAATGGAATTGAAGCGGAATGCATCGTTTATGCGAACTATTCACTCTTAAATAATTCCTGATGTCTCTCAATGCGATTAAGATATTATTATGTTAATGTTATATTAATGTTTCAGAGGACAAATTAGAACTGCTTGATCATTGCTTTAATTGCTTATGGCATTAACTACATTTCTCAATGTCATTCATGGGTGGAAGTTTCGTTAAAAAAAATGACTGTGAGTTCTTGCACCTGTTCACCCCAGCGGAATCTTCCTGTTCTGTCACCGGTTTCCTGATGGCGTGGGCTGGATTCAATGGGAAATCCCATTGGCAGTGGTGGGACCAAAAGATCCCACCGCTGCCAACGGCAGGGGGGGCGGGGGGCTGTTTCTGCTCCCGGAATACACGCCATTGGGGGAGGGGGCCATAAAATACCACCCAAAGTTCAGATGTTCAGTGCTTCCTATCTGCCAAGATATATATGTAATAAAGAAAGACCTACATTTATATAGCGCCTTTCACAATGGTAGGATGTCCCAAAACACCAATTAAGTACGCTTGAAGTGTTGTAATGCAGGGAACACGATAGCCAATCTGCACACAAGATTCCCCCAAATAGCAAAGTAATAATGACTGATAATCTCTTCCTATTTTGTGATGTTGCTTGAGGAGCAGATAGGACATCAGGGATAACTCCCACGTTCTTCTTCAGATAAGTGCCGTGGGACCTTAAATATCCTCCTAGAGCAGGTGTGACTGGCCTGGGTTTAACAACTCACCTGAAGGGCAGCACCTCCCACAGTGCAACGCTTCCTCGGTCTGACACTGGAGTGATGGTGTGCTGGAGTCCGGCAGTGGGATATGAATCCACAACTATATGATTAAGAAGCAGGCATGCTATCGCCTGAGCCACGGCTGGCATTCTTGATCATAGCCACTGCTTTTGCAACAGGAACCTACATTACCATGAGATAAAAGAACAAAGAAATGTACAGCACAGGAACAGGCCCTTCAGCCCTCCAAGCCCGTGCCGACCATGCTGCCCGTCTAAACTAAAATCTTCTGCACTTCCGCGGTCCGTATCCCTCTATTCCCATCTTATTCATGTATTTGTCAACATGCCTCTTAAATGTCACTATCGTCCCTGCTTCCACCAACTCCTCCGGCAGCGAGTTCCAGGCACCCACTACCCTCTGTGTAAAAAAACTTGCCTCGTTCACCTCCTCTAAACCTTGTCCCTCGCACTTTAAACCTATGCCCCCTAGTAATTCACTCCTCTACCCTGGGAAAAAGCCTCTGACTATCCACGCTGTCTATGCCCCTCATAATTTTGTAGACCTCTATCAGGTCGCCCCTCAACATCCGATGTTCCAGTGAGAACAAACTGAGTTTATTCAACCTCTCCTCATAGTTAATGCCCTCCATACCAGGCAACATCCTGGTAAATCTCTTCTGCACCCTCTCTAAAGCTTCCACATCCTTCTGGTAGTGTGGCGTCCAGAATTGAACACTATACTCCAAGTGTGGCCTAAGTAAGGTTCTATACAGCTGCAAGATGACTTACCAATTCTTCTACCCAATGCCCCGGCCAATGAAGGCAAGCATGCCATATGCCTTTTTGACTACCTCCTCCACCTCTGTTGCCCCTTTCACTGACCTGTGGACCTGTACACCTAGATCTCTCTGACTGTCAATACGCTTGAGGGTTCTACCATTCACTGTATATTCCCTACCTGCATTAGACCTTCCAAAATGCATTACCTCACATTTGTCCGGATTAAACTCCATCTGCCATCTCTCCGCCCAAGTCTCCAAACAATCTAAATCCTGCTGTATCCTCTGACAGTCTTCATCGCTATCCGCAATTCCACCAACCTTTGTGTTGTCTGCAAACTTACTAATCAGACCAGTTACATTTTCCTCCAAATCATTTATAAATACTACGAACAGCAAAGGCCCCAGCACTGATCCCTGCGGAACACCACTAGTCACAGCCCTCCAATCAGAAAAGCAACCTTCCATTGCTACTCTCTGCCTTCTATGACCTAGCCAGTTCTGTATCCATCTTGCCAGCTCACCCCTGATCCTGTGTGACTTCACCTTTTGTACCAGTCTGCCATGAGGGACCTTGTCAAAGGCCTTACTGAAGTCCATATAGACAACATCCACTGCCCTACCTGCATCAATCATCTTTGTGACCTCCTCGAAAACTCTATCAAGTTAGTGAGACACGACCTCCCTTTACAAAACCGTTCTGCCTCTCGCTAATACCCGTGCTGCCTCTTGCTAATACAATAGAAGATTGCACAGTTGTAATAATGCACTTTCAGAGACTTTGTTAGTGAACAACAATGCTTTATGACTTTGAACAGGAAGCAAAGGGAATTATGAGAGGAGTTAGAAGGTATGGTTGCAGAGATTAAAGTGTTCGGAGATTTTTAAACCAAAGTGATTTGAAAGAGTGTTCCGGAAGACAGTGGAATAGTGTCTGAAACATTGTACCCTGTCAGTAGAACGAAGCAAACAAGGGACAAGTATTCATAGGGAGTTAGAAGAACAGAGTGCGACTGGAATATAAGGGCTTGAGTTCCTCCATACGGGTTGGAGCTGAGATTTAAAAATGAGGGTAAGAATTTTAAAATTGATTTAGTGGTGCATGAGGAGGCAGTGGAACTGAGTGAGGAAGGGACTGATGAGTGTGGGAGGGGAGCGAAGCTGGAACCTCTTGATTAACTTTGTGAACAAGGCGGGGGTAGAGAGGCTGATGAAGGAAATTCTGGAGGAATCAGTTTTGAGTTGAAGGTGACACTGATGAGGTTTCAGCAGGGTGAGATCAGGACATGAGTAGGCAGGGGTTGGGGGGAAATGCCTTTGGCAAGGAACCGTACTTGGAGAAGAGAAATCAGCCTGAATTGAATGCTTTGGTCGAACTAAATTTGGATAATTTATTACACCAAGTCACCAATTAGCCAACGTAGAAACATTATTATGGCGAAAAGAGAAAAATATCATCCTTCCCAATACAAATCATACCAGACCGCACTCTTAGAATTCGCACTTTTAGATGTATTACACATTGATATTCCTCACGTGCCCCCATGTGTGTCTGTTTGTAGTTATGTGAAATCTAAGAGAAAGTATCGGACTGAGGGGACTTGTGTATGCACCAAGAATGGACACTCACTTTCCTTGGACCCTTTTACTCAGGCAGTCGAAATGCAGATCTCCACATGTTCATAGCAAATTCTGGGGGGCTGGATTCTCCGTTGCGAGTCCGCCCCACTACTGATACTAGCGAGGCCGGACAATTTGGCCGCTTTACTCGCTAGTAGCGGGATTCTCTACTCCCGCCACTTGTCAAAGGAAATTCCCGTCGAAGCCACCCCCACGGCACCAGGAACCCACGGACTGGGGTGCGTGGTCGGCGGGACCAGAGCATCCCGCGTCCAGCGAACGTCTGGAGAATTCTGACCCTGAGCATAATTTTATTTTGGATCATTCGGTACGAGGGATTTTGTGCAGTCCCAGCATCTGTGCAAGTATTACTGTAATTACTGAGCGATGTGACTGAATAGGACATATGGTTCAATCATGCTGTATTAAAGCCTTTTTCTATCTGCTTAAGAATTAAATGTTTCTCATTTAAGATACAGGTTATGCTCCACCAAAGCTTGGGCAAAATCAAAATTTAATCACACTTTGGGTCAACGTAGGTTATAAAAAGTTTGCAGCTATTTTCGCACAGCCGATAAATATATATTTTAAATAAAGCAAAAGAGGTCGATGAATTAAGGGCTGACAAAATGCAAGACACATGTTGGAAAAGCAGCTTAGACAGTTCTCTTCATAGACAATGCTCGGTATTGTTTCCAGATACAAGAATATTATTTTTCCGTGAAATGGAATGCATTGTTTCCAAGTAAAGCTCTATCTCCGTACCAGCTTCTCCCTACTTCAATGTTACTCTGGTGTCACAATCCCAGTAAAACAGCCCAGTTAAAGAAATAAAGCCAATTTTAAATGGGTGTAGCTTCCACTATTGTTTGAGCGGATAAATCAAGGCTGACATTCGGGTACAGTACCGAGGGATCACTGCACTGTCTGAGGTGCCGTCCTTCAGATGAGGCATCACATGGAGGTCCTATCTGCCTGCTGGGGTGGATGTGAAATATCCCATGGCCCTACTTCAATGAAGAGCAAGGGAATTATCCCGGGTGTCCTTGCCAATAATGATCCTTCAATCAGCATCTCAACACAAAAGACGATCTGGTCATTGTTCTGAGCACAAATTGGCTGCTGGATTTCCTGAATTAAAGGGTTGACACTTTAAGGGAGCACTCCATTTGCAGTGAAGTGCTTTGAGATGTCAGGCAGCTGGGACAAGCGCTATATAAATGCAAGTCTTTCTTTCCATGGGGTCCAGACATGATCCTCATAGCCGTTGGGCACTTGCTGTGGGATTCTCCGTCGGCGGGATCCTCTGCCCCACCGTCAGTGCAGCCATGCCCATGCGATTCCCGACGGCATGGAGTGCCCCACAATGGGAAACCCCATTGGCCGGCTGCGGGAATGGAGAAAACCGCTGCCGGCCGGGGTGTGCCAGGCCGCAAAACGGGGCTGGCGGGACGGAAAATCCCACCCATGGTTTCAACAAGCACTCATGCTCGGAAAACAGTCGAAGTTGGAAAAGGGACCCATTAACCGGGAACCCCAAATCTATACGCTACAAAAATTTACAGAGCTCCCCCAACGACGAAACGGGTCCAGTTTTCACCCTGGACAAATTAGCATTAATGGAGTGATGGTGTCATTCAATTCAATTGACGCTGATTGTTCGACCACTGCCAATTTCAAAGGGCTGTTTCCCTTGGGTAGCTGAGGCCTTCACCTTTTTCTGGTGATGGGCGTCTCAGTGACACTGCCGGGAACCCAATCACAATTGTCAGGGATACATGGGTGAATGGGCCCTGTCAACGCTCCAACCCAATCGTGCCCTGGTGTTGACAGCTTCCCGGTGGCTGTTCCAAAAATGTCCCCAAAACAGTCGCCTGGCATACGGAGATCATAGGCCGTACATGCGCGTCGGGACTATGCAGAAGTCCTGACGCATGGAAATGTGCGTTGAAAGCACGCCACGTTTAAACTCCTGACCCATTTTTTAAGTGTTTTCATGGAAGCGCTGCACTGGACCGGCTGGATGGAAATCACGGTGAGCACTAACTTGGCCAGCTTGCCCCGATGTTCGGTAAGTTTTTACGCTTGCTATTTTGCACTTTTTGTTTCCTGTCCGAATCATCGAGTAGAGGCCGGAGACATCGGAGACTTTTTTTGGTGGATTAATGTTTTATAATAGTGCTTATAAATATGTTGAAAATGCACATAAAGTAAAAGAAATATTATATTTTTAAACTTAGGTTTGTCATGAGGCTCCTATTTCCAGTAAAGAGTACATTATTGTATAAAGTGCATTTAGAGTCACAGAAAGTGACTTAAACTTTGGTTTGTCATGAGGATGTTAATTCCATTAAAGAAACTACAATGGAGAGAGTGTGTATGGAGTACATGTAATCTTTGGCGTTCACACGCTAACAAGGATGATTGTACACCTAAGAAACTCCCTGTTACTGGTTATGTGTTCTTAGGTCCTTGCGTGGCTGATGAGCACGGTCCAGGTGCCATGACTTCGACCACACTCTTTTGGCAGGTGTTTCCAGGAGGTGGGATCGTTCCTTGGACTTTAGATCACTGGTAATCTTTTCTCAGGCTCCTTTTCCGGGCCTCCTCTTGCCATTGGGTGCCCCGGAAGAATTGCGTCCCTTGAATCAGGAGCTTCCTCCAAGTAGGTCTCTTCTAAGCAACGATCTCCCAGGCATTTACGCCTGTGTTACATTTCTAGATGTAGGCCTTCAAGGCATCTTTGAAGCCCTTTGTTTGTCCTCCTCTTGCTCAGGAGCTGAGCGAAGATTTGTTTTAGCAGTCGGGACTCTGACATCCTGAGCACATGGTCAGCCCAGTGGAGTTGGTTTCGGATGATCAGGCCTCGATGGTGGTGCTCTTGGCTCCTTCAAGGACTGATTGATGTTAGTACTGATGCCTGTCCTCCCAGCTGATGGGGAGCTAGAGTATAATTGGATTTCGCAATGTATTTTAAGTTGTGTCGTTTAAGAGTCTCCCTGATGTAATGTTGATCCTTAATTTAGCAAAGTTTAATGCCTTAGTTGATGTATACAAGCCTCCTGTGAGCTATGGTATGGCAGGTATGGCAGAACTCAGAGCAGATTCAAATGGTAGCACAGTGGTTAGCATTGTTTCTTCACAGTGCCAGGGTCCCAGGTTCGATTCCCGGCTTGGGTCACTGTCTATGCGGAGCCTGCACGTTCTCCCCGTGTCTGCGTGGGTTTCCTCCGGGTGCTCCAGTTTCCTCCCACAAGCCCTGAAAGACATGCTGTTAGGTCATTTGGACATTCTAAATTCTCCCTCTGTATACCCGAACAGGCGCGGAGTGTGGTGACTAGGGGCTTTTCAGTAACTTCATTGCAGTGTTAATGTAAGCCTACTGGTGACAATAAAGGTTATTATTAAATCTGGAGTCAGGTTACATGTCTGCCCAACACTGCTGCCAGAGTCGGAAAGTCTGCCGCGGTTTTTCAGCGCAGGTAAGTGCCCACTTTTCTCACTCAGTATTGGCAGGCCATAGCTTCCCACGGACCACTATCCTTTTGTGGAGTGTTCTTCCAGCCTACGCATGCTGAATATGTATGTCTGCCAGGGAAGTCCCTTTCCCTCTAATCCACATGCACCTCCATGTACAGGTTGGCACGCCATGCATCTTCCTTCATCTCCCCCACTTCCCCTTTCCCTTTTTCCCTCTTACCTCTGCCAACCTATTTCCCATCCCTCCTTCCCACCCTCCCACTGCCCCCCATTCTCCCATCCTCCTCTCTCATTCCCTTCCCTTTCACCTGCCTCCTCTTTACTTCCACTTCCATCGACCCATCCTGGATCCCAGTTGACACTGCGCCCTGGAACGGTTTGACTCGAACGCTATTCGGGACTCCATGGGGGTTATTTTGACTGAGAGTGATTATGTAAAATGACAATATTGGACTGGATTGATTAGAATTATACAACTCTCCCAGTTTCCTTTTCTTTTCCAATAAAAGTGGTCAGGTACAAATCGGAATCAAAGGTGGTTAATGGAATATAACTAGACGGTTAGAATATAGGGTGGCATGGTAGCACAGTGGTTAGCACTGTTGCTTCACACTCCAGGGACCCGGGTTCGATTCCCGGCTTGGGTCATTGTCTGTGCGGAGTCTGCACGTTCTCCCCTTGTCTGTGTGGGTTTCCTCCGGGTGCTCCGGTTTCCTCCCATAAATCCTGAAAGACGCACTGTTAGGTGACATTCTGAATTCTCCCTCTGTGTACCCGAACAGGTGCCGGAATGTGGTGACTGGGGGATTTTCACAGTAACTTCATTGCAGTGTTAATGTAAGCCTACTTGTGACAATAAAGAATATTATTATTATTATTATTGAAGGGAGGTTTTGCCACATCTGTACACAGTCCTGCTTGGACAACATCTGGAATACTGTGTACAGTAATGGGAACGGCAACTTAGGAAAGATCTGCTTGGCTTTGGATGGAGTGAAATCATTGGAATGTGAACAGGGTTGGATTACGAGGAAATATTATATTAACTTGTCTCATATTAATTGAAATGTGAAAGGTTAAGTGGCAATTTAATTGAGGTTTTTTAGACAATGCAAGGAACTGATAGCGTAGATAATGGGGAGCTCCTTCCATTGGTCAAAGAGACTCCAACAAGGAGACATGACCTTCAAATCAGAACCAGTGCATTCAGGAGAGTATCTAGAAAATGCTTCTTCAAGCAAACAGGGTAGAAGTGTAGAACTCCTCTCTCACAGAGATGCCATCTGAATTCATAATTTAAAATCTGAAATTGACAGATTTTTGATAGCCAAGGGTATTCATGAATATGGAGATAGGTCGGAGGAAGAAGTTGAAATACAGATCAGCCACAATCTCATTGAATGCTAGAACAGCGCAATGGGCTGAATGGTCTACTACATTGCACTTTGTTACCAGCTTATGCAGCTGTCAATTGGGGTTGAGATAGTAGCCGTGTCTTTCATTGCTCACGCCACAAAGGTGAACGCAACGTCCACGCACAAATTGGGTCTGTACTGAGAGGGTGCTGAACTATCAGGGGTGCTATTTCTCTGGCGAGACATTAACCTGAAGACTCCCCCCCCCCCCGCCCCATGTCACCCCCACCCCGTCTTACCAATGAACGTAAATGGTACCAATGCAGGATATTGAGTAATAGCAAGGGAGTTATCCCCAGTGTCCTGCCCAATATGTATTCCGCAACCAAAACGACAAAAATAGAATTATCTGTCCAATTTCACATTGCTGTTTGTGAGATCTTGCTGTGTGAAAAATGGCTGCCACGTTTCCTATATTGCAACACTGATTGCACATTAAAATAACTTCACCGGCTTGCAGAGGTCTTGAGGGAGTTCTGAGGTCTCGAAAGGTGGTACAAGTCTTCATTTCATTGTGTGAATTGTTTTGTCATTTTCAATTCAACCTGAAATTGTATTTTGTTCATAAATGCTTGAAAGCTTGATGCCACTGGCCGTCGAAAATCATCTTCGTCGCAGCAAATTCTCCGACTATTATGCAAGAGGTTTTTGCTGAAGTCTGATATTGCAGAATTAATTAAATGGCCCTTCAACTTCGCAAAGGGCACACGCTGAATTCACCAGATAGTGATGGACCGCTGGACAGAGGGCACAAAAGCCTAACTCTCTTCCACTGGTGACACAAACAGTTTCTTCTTGATTGCTTACGGTGAGGACGCAAAGGTGGGAATATTTTGCACTTGTACAAGACCCTTCGGCATGGTGATATTAAGTGAACCGACGTCTGGGCAGCTTTATAATGTAAAATGATTTTCCAGTAAAATGAAGGGCTAAAGATTAGCTGCAGCAACACTGTAAAGAGCTATTGAATTTCCAGATAATTTGCGCACATGACCATATACCACTTTTCATCAAAACGGCAATCATTTGATTGTTTGCATTTAGTGTCCTCCCACCCAGGGTAAAATTGCTCTTTGGAAACTATGATTTCAGTTTGATTGCACATTGACAGCCAACCTGTGTTCCGTCAGTGTATGACAAATGCTCCATCGGTCAAAGTGAAATAGCACTTAACTCAGAAATAATAACTGTTTACTCCGATCCCAGTGTGCCGCTTGAGAGTGTTTGCCTTCAGTGATTGCTGATTGGCCATATATATCCATCTCATCAATTAGAAAGAAATAGCTTCGTAAAGGAGCGCTGCCTCACGAACGTTGAGGTAAATAATGGAGATGGATAAATGAAATTTACTAAATCAGGATGAAATATATTCACGGGTCGCTTGTCAGTGAAGCTCGAAGCCCGGTCGCAGGAGAAAACGGAGCAGCTGGTCACAAAGCCAAGGTCAAAGGTCTGTCAGGGGGAGTCTGCTGACACTTGGCATAATGGTTTGCCTGAAAGGCGGAATAGAGAGATCTTAACCAGATGATTACAAGAGGAGTCCCTTTCTCCTCGCCCTAAATGCTCCGTCACTTCAACGAGGCCAAACACTGGCAGAATGTTTTGCAGTCTAAAGTTTAGAATTCCACTCACCGAGTGTCAACTGTGACCTCACAGCTGAGCAGCATAAATATGACTTTCCAGGTCACGTAAAGAGATTCTTTCTGTGTTTTTCTGCCAATAATCCCCCAGGTAAAATGGTCCAATTTCTGCAATTAAAAATTTGAACATTGTAAGAGTGTTAACAAATTGCATGTAAGAACATTATTGCCCTTAAATGTTCAATATATTCACAGGCCTGTAGTGCAGGGGAGTGGGATTAGTTGGGACACCAAAACACTGACGCACACGATGGCTTCTCTGTACTTCGATGACTATAGTTGTCTGATATTTCGGACGCGATTCTCCAAATAGGGACAAAGGTCCCCACGCGAGTGCGTTTAGCCGCGTATATCCCCACCCTCGCAGTCAAGGTTGCACATAGCCCCATGTAGCGAGAGATCTCTGAGGTCCCCGAAACAATTCCCGGCCCGAATGCACTGTAGGAGGGTCCCCGTCCACCCCCCAACACCCACTCCAGGCAACACCGGCCCGATCGCGTGCACGCGAAAAATGCCAGCTGCCAATGCCACCTGGGCATCTTGACAGTGCCAGGTCAGGGGTCATCCTTGGGCTGGGGGGAGCACCGTGGCACTGCCACCTGGGCATCATAGCAATGCCACCCTGGCACAGCTGGCCGGAACATGCTGTGTGCCAGGTTGGCAGTGCCAACCAGGTGCCTGGGCCACTGACCTTGATGTGGCACAGCGGCCAGCAGCTCCATGAGGCGGCACGTCTTGTTGGCGATGGACGGAATTGCTGCCTCATACTAATTAAAGGGCCACCACTTGAAAATGTAAAGTGGGATTAAACAGCCAAGAAGAGGGGGCTCACTCCTGAATTTTATGCTGGGATGCCGGTGGTAGGGAGCGGTCACCTTCAGCATATCATCCAGCTTCCCCATTCATGCAGAAGATGCTTACATTTTTCATCTTAACACGCTGAATTTCCGAAGGAACAGCTTACCTGGTGATACTGGGTCCCCAAAGATCATCTTTACTCCAGCGCAGTCCTCCTAGTCTGTGGCCACCCTCCCATCCCTACTCCCAAAAAACATCTTGCATTAGTTATCAGCGCAATGCTCTTGAGCAATGTACTGAGAGCACTAATTAGATACACAAATAAATGAACCATGAATCTTTAAGGTGCCCTGAAAATGCTTGTCAGGAATTTAATCTCAGTAGTGAAGGAAGGGTACTTGTGTTCATCTCACTGACATCTTCCCACAGACTCCTGCAGACTGAGAAATCCACTAATCCCCTTGTGGTGATACATATCACTGTAAGTACACAAAGTGTTAACGCACATACACTAAACCTAGCTAGACACTAGAAGGAGCACCAGAGACATGACACACAGACAGTCAACCAATAGGTCAGTGAGACAGGACACGACCAATGGGCATTCACGATACACACAGAGGTGACACTACCACAGGGGGGCATTACCAACCCATATAAAAGGACACATCACAAATGCTCAGTCTCTTTCCAGTGGAGACTCTCAGTGAGTACAGACACAGGGTTGATTGAACATCACTCCCACCACGTGGATTGTAGCAGACTGGTTAGTCAGTCTGAGTAGCTATAGAAGGATTAACAGTCGCGTTGAATCCAAGTAGGAGAATTGTTAATAGTTTAATTAACCTGTTAAAGCTATCTCCAAGTCTGAACCTTCCTTTGTGCACATCAAGGAAGCAGCTTATGCTACGACAAGAGCATAACAAAACACCCCTGTCCATCCCAACATTGGGCCATAACTTTGGGCTAGCATCAGAAAGAGATGGCCAGAGGGAATTAGAAGGATTTAGCGTGCTTACATGCTCTTGCAAATTGCGTTTAAACCTCCGATGGCCGAAGCTGCTTGGGGCCTGCATCTAAAGAGTCCTCGCAGGCTCCAATGTAGTCCAACTGCTGTGGATTCGAGGAGGCCTCGCCTCTTTTTCTACTGCTCCAGCTCTCGTAAAGGGACTATGTTTAAAGGGCTCAGAGAAATCAATAGCCCAGGGAAAAGATAAGTGTCTAGGGTAAGGGGATAGGTTTTGGGAAAGTGGGATGGGGGGGGGGGGCTGTTGGCGTTCGAAGACGGGTGGAGGTTATGGGGTGGGGGGGTCAGGATGGTGGGAAGGTTAGAGGTTGGGGAGGGTCAGAGATGGGGGGGAGAGATGGGGGGGGGGGGGGTGTGCAGATCAGTTGCTGAAGTGTGCAGTTTAGAAGCTGGGAGGGGTCGGGCCGGGCCTGCTGGTCATGGTGAAGGGGGAGGGGAGCGGGGTGGGCTGGGGAATCAGCCTGGGCCTGGTTAAATCCTCCGGGGCAATTGGAGGTCGTGCCCGACTTGGTGACGGGATGAGGCCGTTAAATCGTACGAGGTTTGCGATGCTCGAAATGCCTTGTGAGAATTAACGGGACCCCGCGAGACGTCGCGTTCTGGATCTCGCCCTCACTTTGTGTGACCCATACCAGCATATTTAAATGAATCTTACCGCTTATTTAAATATACATTCGCTGGATTCTCCCGGCAGCTGGGTCTCAACGGCTGCATCTGTGCGTCCTCACCAAGGTGTCGTTTAGTACTGCCCCACGCGCCTGTGGACCTGGTGTAACGGCACCTGGGGCAAGGGGGTCTCCCAGGCCATTGGTGACCCCCCGGGTGGTCAGGGTGGTACCCTGGCACTCTCCCAGAACCTGGGCATCTTGGCACTGCCAGGCTGGCACCCTGGCTGTGTCACCTGGGCACATTGTCAGTGCCACCCTGGTGGTACTGGCAGGCTGTCAGGGGAACTGCCAGGATGCCAGGTGGGTGGTGCCAGTGTGCCCAGGTGCCAGGTTGGCACTTCCAGGGATTGGACCCGGGAGGGGGGTGCTTACCAGGTAGAAGGAGGGGGGGTGAGGGGTTTAGAGGAGTCTCTCCTAGGTTGGAGGGTGTCGGAAACGGGCAGGGGGAGGGCATGACAGGTGGCCTTCCAAAATGGCGCCCGATCAGCGAGGAGCCTTTCCTGCTGGCGAGCTCCAGCTCTGGAAATCACTCTTGAGTGCAGCCTCGGTGGAGAAAACCTCCCCGAGGACAAATAAAACGGCAAAGTGCCGTTGAATAGCGCGACGTCTCTTGGCGCCTGTGCCCAAAACCGGACATAGAAATTTTGCGGGTGAATTGACGTTTTGTTTTCACCTGCACACGAGCGGCTCCAGTAGTTGCTGTCATATTTCCTCCTTCGGCACAGTCAGTGTTGGAAGCTTTGCCATTATTGTCATCACAAATTCCAGGACATAAAATTCAGCTATTTGAAATGTTGCTCGTAAAACCCTCATGGTCGACAATACCATTATTCCTGTGTGAATTCTCACTCCTATCCATTATCCTCCATTTTCACGTTGCTGGGTAAGCACATTTCAAACTGTGAATTGGTCATGAAGCAATTTTGCCAATGCTGACAAACACTTGGAGCCCCTCGATGAGCACATAAGCCTCGGATTTATTTTGCGGATATTTTTCAATGCACTGTGAAGGCTGCCATGATAGATGTGTTGCTCATATGTATCATAATTTAATTTGAGGAATGCTCACATTTTTGTGAAACGCTCGCCATGTAAAATGCTATCTTCAGCTTGCAGCGGTGAATATGTTTCCATCCCCACTCCCCCTCTTCGCTTGGAGTCAACAATTGTTGTCAACCCTGGCCCATCTACCTGTCAGTGATTCTGGACGTGGTTTAATGACAAACGTTCGAAGCGTCATTTCGGGCGCGACTTCCTGGGTGCTTCCCGACGGCCCAGCCCGCGAGATCGCAGCCCGTATTTAATGGCACTTAGTACCCAAAATGAGCCCGCGCGAGCTTCACGCCAGTACTGGATGTCACGGCAGCTGATTCGCCCGTCCCGCGGCGGCAGCTCCCCGCTAACGAGAGTGAGCTGCTTTTAAACGCTCCCTCACAACTCACTCCCAGTCAGCGCGTCAGCATGGTGCCATGCGGACCTGCCCCTCGCTTTGGGGATGCCGACTTGGCCAGGCTTCTGGACGCTGTGGAGGCGGGATGGGTCATCCTGTTCCCCCGAGGGGGTGGGAGGACCAGCTGCAGGGCCCCCAGTGCCGCCTGGAAGGCAGTGGCAGTCAGTTTGGGTGGCGGGACCAGGAGGGCCGTCGTACAGGGCAGGAAGAAGACCAATGACCACCACAGGGTCGCAAGGGTAAGTTATCGCTGACCCCTGGCATCCGTTCCACCTGCCACCCCCCCCGACCTCCGACCCTCCACACTCCCCACAGGTCAGAGCAATGATCGCCCCCTCCCCTCATGCGCTCATTGCGCAAGTTCCTCAGCACACCCTGGCACCCACCAACACAACCCCTCCATGTCCAGGTAGGGAGCCTACACTTGCCACCTGCCATAGAGCCCCCGATGCATCAAGTGTGCGGCTCACAATGCCGTTTCTCTGTCCCCGCAGGAGTAGTCAGCCCATAATAGGCATGAAAGAGCCCAGGCGGGCAGCGGACATCCAGATATCAGAGTCCTCTGAGGAACGTGCCCTGGAGATTGCAGGATTGACCGAGGAGAGGGCAGTCACCGAAACCGAGGTTGGCCTGCGTCGCACAGAGCTGAGGATCCACTGCCCATTCACCCAAATGACCTGCCTCAAGTGAGTTGTTCATGTCAGACAAATTGATTCTTCCCTCCCACTGACCAAATATCCCTTCTCCGCAGGATCTATACCTGATGAGGCCAGGCCATCGTGGGTAGCCCACTCCCCCTCCACCCCGGCGAGTGCTTAGATGATTGGTGGAATCCCAAAGGCTACGGGTGCAGGAAATGGCGGCAGCAACTCGTGGTACCGAGGATAACACTGCTAGGATGGCGACTGCAGTGGAGAGCCTGAAGCACAACATCATCGCCGTGAGTGGTGGAGCCACCAGATGTTGCAGAGGCCTCTGGAGCTCACGTCAGCTGCCCCTTCGTCCCAAGGAGACAGAGGAACATAGGAACAGGAGTAGGCCATTCAGCCACTCAGGCTTGTCCCCCCGTTCAATGAGATCATGTCTGATCTGTGACCTAACTCCATATAGCTTACTTCGACGCATATCCTTTAATGTCTTTGTTAAACAAAAATCTATCCATCTCAGATTTAAAATTAACAACTAATCTAGCTTCAACTGCTCTTTGTGGGAGAGAGTTCCAAACATCTGCCACCCTTAGAGTGAAGATATTCTTCCTGACATCGCTCCTGAATCGTCCAGACCACATTTTTAGACTATGCCCCATAGTTTTAGAATCTCCCACCAGTGGAAATAGATCATCGACCCTGTCTTTCCCTGTTACTATCTTGAAAACTTTGATCGGATCACCTCTTATCCTTCTAAATTCTAGCGGAAACGGATCTAATTTGAAGTAATCTCTGCTCAGAACTCAACCCGTGCAATCCAGGTATCATTTTTGTAAATCTGTGTTGCAGTCCCTCCAAGGCCAAAATTTCTTTCCTAAGGTGTCGCTGAGTGTGCCAGGATGAAGGCGTCGTGCAAACTGCCTGGGTATTGGGCGCACACCAGCTGCACGTTCATCAGGTGGAACCTCTTTCGGTTTGCGTAGAACGGCCCGTCACCAGCAGGTGCCCGTAGAGGGGAATGCAGCCGTCGATCCCGCGGCGAACCAGGGATATCTCAGCGATGGTGGCGGACCCATGAACTTGCATGGTGAAGGATAATGAATCGCTTCCTGATTTGGGAATACAAATCAGTTGCAATTCATCTCCGGCAGGAAAACTTAGGGCTGGATTCTCCAATTGCCGGCACCGAAATCGCATTCGGCGATTGGCCGGAGAATCCGTTTTGACACCGAAATCGGGGGCGGCGCCGTTTTTCGAGGCTCCGCCGCCTCAAAAATGGCATCATCGCTGAGTACCCCGCACGCCGTTGGGACTGCCTCAGGATGTCACCTGAGGCCCTCCCCCGATGCTCCACCCTTGATGGGCCGAATACCCGATGGTGTGGAACACGTGTGCTCACAGTTTTCGGGGACCACACGTGGCGGCTGCGGACTGTGTCCAGCACGTCACAGTCGGGGGTGGGAGGGGGGGGGGCGGAGCCATTCCGCTGGCCAGGGAGGCTTCAGCGGGGGCTGGGGGGGACTGGTATGGAGTGGTCAGGGGGTGGCAACGATGGTTACAAGGGGATACTATCTGGCAGACCGAGTCCGCGCGCGTCCGCAGCCATGTTAGACCAAAAGACCATAAGAAATAGGAGCAGAATTCAGTCCATCTGCCATTCAATCATGGCTGATATTTTCTCATCCCCATTCTCCTGCCTTCTTCCCATAACCCCTTTGTTGTACGGCGCGACCGCTGCAGATCGCCACCGTGCGCGGCCATGGACCCTGCAATTCTCTGCCCGTATCTGCAGATAAAGCCGGGAGCTTTACGTGGCATGGCTGCTAGCCCCCCACTGAACGGAGCATTGGAGCGGGGGCGCACCGACTTTTTGGTTTTAAGACTAGACACATGCTCCGGACATTGTCTCAATATCGGAGCACCCAGCCCATAATCTCCCAAATGGAGAATCCCGGCCACTACTGTCTTTCAGATGTGATGTTAAATTGAGACTCCGTTAACCCTCTCTAAGGACCCCAGGGCACTATTTTGAAAAAGAGCAGGAGAACTCATCTCCGGTGTCCCGGTCAATATTCATCCCTCATCCAACATCTTTTGGGTTTGTGGGGGCGAGACCCACGCAGACACGGGGAGAATGTGCAAACTCCACATGGACAGTGACCCAGGGCCAGGATCCAACCTGGGACCTCGGCGCTGTGAGGCAGCAGTGCTAACCACCATGCCGCCCTGATGTGTCATATTCTGTGACAATTTCTTTGGATTAATCATGATCACATTGTTGATTTGGGGTCCTTGATGAACATAAGTGAGGTGCCATGTCTAACCCTTTCTAGATGTCAAGACATCAAGTGGTATGGAAATTGGCATTGAGGTAGAGGATCAGCCATGGTCTAGTTGAATGGCGGACCATGTTTGAGGGGCCGAATGGCCTAATCCTGCTCCTATTTTTCCTATGTTCCTGCATTATAACTACCATATACCTCATTGGCTGCAAAGTGCTTTGGAGATCCACAGGTATTGAAAGATGTCTAAATGCAAACCTGTTTTTTCTTTTCAAGCGTTTGATTCCCCTCCATTTTCAATTGTAACCTTTTAGTCCCATTCAACCTCAGCAAAGGCTGATAAGGCGTTGAGGCTCTTTAAAAGTCTCTGGGCCTCACTTTCAGCGTCAAGTGCTCCCAAGGCAGGTATCACACAATAAACCGCACGGTAAACTTTCCCTCAATCGGTCCCAATAGTCTGCTTTTAATCTTGGCTGTGAGACCCTCCTGCACCATCTGAATATTTACACTTCCCACCCCGCCCGCTCTGGTCGGGTTTCGAAGCCAGAATGACAACTTTGGCCTCAGCTGACACTGTGAGCCTGTGTGAAATTGAGGGTGCCCAGAGTCATTTCATGTGGGGTTCTTAAGACAGGAACAAAAGCAAATTTTATTCACTGTATTGTGGTTGTAAATAAACCAAAGTCCCAGGAGTGAAAGGACAGCATGCTGAACTATTGTGTGACCCAGCACTCTTAGCAGTCTTTAAAAAGAAATGCAATCCTTCGGTTAACAAAAGATGCAAAACTGAAGGAGCGCTGGTTTGCACATCCTTTAGTGGGAGCTTTTGGGTTGAATGGCCACAGGAGACAGTGTTATCGGCCGGGCCTAGAGAACCCCAAAGTGTATCATGGAGTTCACCTGACCCACAACTTTTAATAGATTTTGGTGATGGGGAGCACAAGGACCCACTCTACAGGTGTGATGCAACAGAGATCTAAAGTACTTTTAAAACAAAAATAATGTTTATTATATGAATCCAGTTAACATTTTATAAAAACATAGTAAACATCTTAGCAAGTATCAACAGCAATAATCCCCACAGATACAATATTCTATGAGTAACCTTTCATAACTTTCCTTTTTTTAAATAAATTTAGAGTACCCAATTCATTTTTTCCAATTAAGGGGCTATTTAGCGTGGCCAATCCACCTAGCTGGCACATCTTTGGGTTGTGGGGGCGAAACCCACGCAAACACGGAAAGAATGTGCAAACTCCACACGGACAGTGACCCAGAGTCAGGATCAAACCTGGGACCTCGGTGCCGTGAGGCAGCACGGCTATCCCACTGCGCCACCGTGCTGCCCCTTCATAACTTTCCTAACAACATCAATATTTTCAACCCTTTTCAAAGAAAGACAGCACGTTTAAATTCTCTACAGAAACAGGTATGACTTTGAAATCCTCAAATGAGCTGCAGACACTCTGTAGCTTGTAGAGAGAGATCATTATATAGCTGCTTGCTTTGCCTGCAGCTATCCAGCTCAGAAAACAAAACTAATACACACTGTAATTGCCTGCCCAAAAACGAAAGTGAAAGACAGGCAGCCCAGCTCCACCCGCACTCTGACATCATTGCAGCTATTTGATAAACACCCATTTCTTAAAGGTACATCCACTACAGCTATTTGATAAACACCCATTTCTTTTATGGGGCTGGTTTAGCACACTGGGCTAAGTAGCTAGCTGGTAATGCAGAACAAGGCAGCAGCGCGGGTTCCATTCCCGTACCGGCCTCCCCGAACAGGCGCCGGAATGTGGTGACTAGGGGCTTTTCACAGTAGCTTCATTGAAGCCTACTTGTGACAATAAGTGATTATTATTATTATTATTAAAGGTACTCTCACATGACACCTCCCCCCATGAAAAAAAAATAAACCATCAACTTCAAAATGGTTTCATTTTTCACCTTTTCACTTTCCTTTAAGAAATATTATCAGTGAATTTAAGTTTTTTTTAACAAAACGAAACATGCAAACATTTATAATGTCCATTTTAGTTAATTATTTTATTCCTAAGCTATCCATAACTTTGAATAACCTTGAGGTAAAATTTGATCCTTGATCCGATTGTATTTCTGTGGGTAGTTAAATAAATCCTCCACAACCTTTTTAGCTGTAATATTGCGCACTGGAATGGCCTCTGGAAACCTAGTAGACATATCCATTATAGTCAAACGATATTGATTCCCATTTTTCATTTTAGGAAGCGGTCCTACGCAATCAATTAAGGCCCTTGTAAAAGGTTCCTCAAGTGCTGGAATGGGCATTAAGGGTGCTGGTTTTATCACTGCTTGAGGTTTCCCTATCACTTCACATGTGTGATATGATTGCCAAAATTTAACCACATCTTTATGTAGTCCAGGCCAATAAAAATGTTTTGGGATTTTAGTTTGAGTTTTCCTTACTCCCAAATGACCTCCCATTGGTACCTAATGTGCCAATCGCAACACCTCCTTTCTATGCTCTACCGGCAATACCACTTGATGAACTTCTGCCCACTTTTCATCTGCCTGCATATGTAAAGGTCTCCATTTTCTCATCAAGACATCATTTTTGCGGTAATAACATTCTGGTATACATGCAGATTCCTCTTCCGTGTATGCTTTCTGATACATCCGTTTTATTTCTATATCTTTTTGTTGTAACTCCACCAATTTTCCTGAACTAAAAATATCCGCCTCATCCTCCACCTGTTCTTGTTCTTTTCCAACCATCTGATCAAAAATCGTTTCTGATAATTGAACTTCCACTCTATCTTAACTCTTTGATTTCTCCTCTTGTTTTAAACTGTGACTTTGCGACCTTGTTACTACACAATCCGAGGATATTCGTCCTTCAACACTTCAGTTGTCTGATTTTCCACTGGCTTATCAACCACAGTAGGCATCATTTCCACCTGCGATCTAGCTATATCATTACCCAAGATAAACTGTATTCCTGGACAAGATAGTTTCTCTATTACTCCTAGTACCACTTCACCACTCTTCATTGGACTTTCCAACCTTACCTTATAAAATGGAACATACTCTTCTCACCCTGAATTCCACATATTACCCACGTTTTCTGGCAATATTCTTCCCAAATTATATAACTCCTCATCTCTTCCCATTAAAGATTGACTAGCTCCCGTATCTCTTAAAATTGTGGCTTCTTTACCTGCTCCTTCTGGTACATATGTGTAAACTTTACCCACACAAGTAAATTCTTTAAAGAGATCTGGCACCTTTTCAATCATCTCTTGATCTGGCTGTACAATCTTTTGCATCTCCTTCGCTTCACTTGGGTTTTCCTTTACCACTTTAACAAACCCCACTGTCTTATCCTGTTTTACCGCATCATCATTTCCTGTGCTTTTCTTTAACCACCAACACTGTGACTTTACATGGCCTAGATTATTACAGTGAAAACATTTGAAACTTTTCATTTCTCTTCCACTGTCCTGGATTTCTTTTTTAATCTGAGGTACACTCTCCTTATTATCTCCCATCAGATCACCTTGACCTTTACCACTTGAGTATTTCTCATGTCCCCAGTTTCTATCCCTCACAGGTTGAAACTGATGTCGGAAACCAAGCTTTGATTTATGAACTAATTCATAATCATCTGCCATTTCTGCTGCTAACCTCTGTTTTAACCCTCTGCTCTTCACATGAGTTCTCACTACATCAAGAATTGAAATTTAAACTCATCCAAAAGTATAATTTCTCTGAGAGCTTCATACGTTTGGTCTATTTTCAAAGCCCTTATCCACCTATCAAAGTTACTCTGTTTGATCCTTTCAAACTCCATGTATGTTTGACCCCGTTCTTTCCTTAAAGTTCTAAACCTTTATCTGTAGGCTTCAGGCACTAGTTCATATGCACCTAAGATGGATTTTTTTCACCTCCTCTTATGTCCAAGATACCTCCTCTGGTAGTGAAGCAAACAATTCACTAGCCCTATCTACCTGCTTTGTTTTTAATCAGTAGTGCCCACATGACGGTGGCCATTTCATTTGTTTAGCCACCTTCTCAAATGAAAAGAAAAGGGCTTCTACCTCCTTCTCATCAAACCTTGGCAATTCTTGGACATATTTAAATAGATGCCCACCAAGCCTTCGACTATGATGCTCTTTCTCTTTATCCTCATCACTATCCTCCAACTGTACGTTTCCCTTTACATCCGCCAATTTTAACTGACTATCATGTTTCATGGCCATTTTCTGAAGTTCAAACTCTCTCTCCTTTTCCCTTTCCTTTGTCTCTCTTCTCCCCCCCCCCCCCCCCCTGATCTGTACCTCCCTTTCCCTTTCTCTTTGTTCTGCTCGGGCTATTCTTTCTTTGTTTCTTTCTTCTCTCTCCTTTTCATTTTCCCTGATCTGTAGCTCCCTTTCTCTCTCTGTTTCTCTTTCCTCTCTCTCTTTTTCTTTGTCCCTCATTGCGTTATCAAGCTGCTTTACTTCTTTCTCATGTTCCAGTTGTTAAATCTGTAACTGAATTTTTGCCATTTCTAATGAGTCGGACTGTATCTCAGGCAATTTTAAATGCTCAGCTAGCGCCATAAGTACCTCTTCTTTTCACATGCTGTCAGGTAACGTTAACGGAAATGTTTTTGCCAAATCTAAAAGCCATTTTTAGTCTCTGTTCATAAGGTACTGCGTGTGACCTTCTCCACTCCCCAAAACATCCAAGCCACTGAAAGAGCCATTGTCCACAATACACTCCCTACTTAAACTGGAATACCACACCTGAAAAGCAACCACAAATATGTTCACCCCTCACTGTCTTTAAGTTCACTCAGCAAATCCAATCATGAAAGATAGACTTTTATCCCTCGAGCCCCCAATTTATTACAGACCAGGGTTTAGAGAACACCAAAGTGTATCATGGAGTTCATCTGACCCACAACTTTTAATAGATTTTGGTTATGGGGAGCTCAAGGGCCCACTCTACAGGTGTGATGCAACAGAGATCAAAAGTACTTTTAAAACAAAAATAATGTTTATTATATGAATCCAGTTAACATTTTATAAAAGCACAGTAGGCATCTTAGCAAGTATCAACACCAATAATCCCCATAGATACAATATTTTATAAGTAACCCTTCATAACTTTCCTAACAACATCCATATATTAAACCCTTTTCAAAGAAAGACAGCAGGTTCAAATTCTCTACAGAAACAGGTATTACTTTGAAATCCTCAAATGAGATGAAGACCATCTGTAGCTTGTAGAGAGAGATCATTATACAGCTGCTTGCTTTGCCTGCAGCTATCCAGCTCTGAAACCAAAACTAAATACACTGTAGCTGCCTGCTCAAAAACGAAAGTGAAAGACAGACAGCCCAGCTCCACCCACACTCTGACATCATTGCAGCTATTTGATAAGCACCCATTTCTTAAAGGTACATCCACTACAGCTATTTGATAAACACCCATTTCTTAAAGGTACATCCACTACAGCTATTTGATAAACACCCATTTCTTAAAGGTACATCCACTACAGCTATTTGATAAACACCCATTTCTTAAAGGTACTCTCACATGACAATAGGCACCTGACTCGTGGGTAGAATTGCTGCTCTTCAATTACATTGAAGACTTTGCTTAAACGAGGGTTAAGCTGACTGTAAATTGGTGAAATAAGATTGAAGCAGATGCCATAAGAGACTGAGTAAATGCCAAATAATATCAGGCTTGGACTGAAGGGAGCTGCATTCTCCCATGGAAAATGTTGGAGTTTGAGGCAGCATAATTCTCCCCATTATTAGCTGCTTAATCCAGATTAAGGTTGATTCCTAATAATCTGAAGCATAGCATCTCACATCACAGAACGAGGCCAATCATCTCATCTCCCCAGTGTTGGTCATCCTGACTTGAACACATATCACCATTCCTTCAAGATCATCGGGTCAAACGGTGTCCTCAGCAACGCGAAGGAAGCGCCTAGGCCACATGGACTGCAGTCGCCCAAGATGAGGCAGCTCACCATCATCTTCCCAAGGGCAATTAGGGACGGGCAATAAATATCATCCCATCCCATTAAGGTTAACCTCAGGACCCCTGTCACTGTTCTGGTGGCCAGGATTTCACCTTTGCTTTCTACCAAGTTGTCCATGCACATACAGTTGTCAACTCACAGGACGTTTAGGCTAGAGGAGGCTTCGGGTGTCCCTGTTCTGGCGCAGCACCTCGTTTGTGCTGCCATAGCAACACTAATGAGAAAGATTCTACGCTAGCGTCTGCCAGGGAGTGAAATATGTGCCATATTCTTTTTTATCCTTAAAAACAATGTCCAATTAAGGACCAACTTAGCGTGAGCAATCACCCTCCTCTGCGCATCTTTGGGCTGTGGGGGTGAGACCCACGCAGACATGGGGAGAATGTGCAAGCACCACATGGACAGTGACCCGGGCCGGGATCGAACCCGGGTTCAAGGCGCCGTGAGGCAGCAGTGCAAACCACTGCGCCACCGTGCTGCCCTGATGTTCCATATTCTGTGACAATTTCCCTGGCTGAAGATCCAAGACAGGACCCATCATTAACAAGAGCAGCCTCTTTCCTTTGGTGAGCAATTTACCCCAAAACTGCAACCAGCACTAGTGGAGGAAATCCAAGAGTCAGTGCACATCTTTCTCACGCACAGTGGTATATAAGGGGCTCAGGGGTTATGGGGAGAAGGCAGGAGAATGGGGATGAGAAAGATATCAGCCATGATCGAATGGCGGAGTAGACTCGATGGGCCGAATGGCCCAATTTGCTCCTATGTCTTATGGTCTTGTGGTCCATTCCTTCAAGGCTGGCTGGCGGCATGCCATCAGCATGGACCTACAGGTTAGGGTGAAGTGAGGACATTATGTGGGAGAAGAATTGACAGAAAGCCCCTGGCCAACTCTGGCTGGGCATCATCCGTTGAGCATCATTCTGGCATGCATCCCCAGGCTGCTGCTATTGGTCACCTAAAACGTCCAAAATCTTCACCCACAGGGAATAAACCCAGAATAGGTGATTCTTGCCTCTCAGTCAAACGGACATGTTCCCACATTCCCAATACCTTTATGTTTGTGGCTCTGTTGGTATCACTCCTGCCTCAGTTCAAGACGCATTGCGGGCCTTGAGCACAGAAGGAGCGCTGCACTGTCAGCCGTGCCGTCTTCTGGATGGGACATTAAGCCAAGGCCTCACCTGCCTGGAGGTAAAAGATCCCATGGCACTATTCTGAAAAAGAGTGGGGAATTAACCTTATTGTCTGGGCCAATATTCATCCCTCAATCAACATCACCAAAAACAGATTACCTGGTCATTATCATACTTAATTATGTGCAGCTTGCTGTGCACATATTGGCCACGGCATTCCCTACATTAAAAGAGTGATTACGCGACAAGAAGTACCTCATGGACTACAAAAGGCTCTGCAGTGTCTGCTGGCCATGAAAAGTGCTATATGAATGCAAGTAATAATAATCTTTATTATTGTCGAAAGTAGGCTTACATTAACACTGCAATGAAGCTACTGTGAAAGTCCCCTAGTCGCCACTGTTCGGCGTCTGTTTGGGTACACCGAGGGAGAATTCAGAATGTCCAATTCACCGAACAAGCACGTCTTTCGGGACTTGTGGGAGGAAACTGGAGCACCCGGAGGAAACCCACGCAGACACTGGGAGAACGTGCAGACTCCGTACAGACAGTGACCCAAGCCGGGAATCGAACCCAGGACCCTGGTGCTGTAAAGCAACAGTGCTAACCACTGTGCTGTCGTGCCGCCTGTCTTTTCTTTTATGAATAATATGTGCAAGATAATGAAGAAAACCACATTTAATGCCCTCATGATGTCCCTCCTGTGTTTGCTCTTCGATGGGTCGAGAGTTGGCAACGCTATGCCACATGCCAGTTCTAAGGTTCATCTCACTTGCTACAGAGCGACTATAGAATCTAAGTGGCCAATCCATGTAAAACTGATATTTCACTTTCAAATAATTCTCCAACACTCAGGCCAAATTAAGGTACCATGATGTTGTACTCCACTCACTAAAATGGAAAGCTTCTTACTCTGGAGAAATCTTAGGTCTTTAATCAATTAGACAAAATTGCCTATTAGGATCAAATTGTTAACCCCTTGCCCTTCCTGGACGACTTTTTAACAAGAAGTAATCAAGACGGCAAGGGGCAGAGGGTTAAGGAAACATTATCCCCATTTTTCCGTGGGCCCACCTAGGTTGTAATTCCAGTCTATTAAAAATCCGAGGCTGCAGCTTAGAATCTCAATTCAGGGGCCTGCTCAGATTCTGTGCTTTCAAAGAATTATGTTATTGCACGCGACAGTATTGCTAATGGTCGCTCAAAATTCTCACCCAGGCAACATCGCAATGCATTCAAGCAAAATTAAGTCTAAAGGGGAAGAAATCTTCTGACAATCACAACACTGAGTTCGTGTTGAATTTTCAAACTGGAGGATCTCTCAATAGACACATCGGATGGCAACCTTCAGAACTTCCTATCCATGTCCAATCGACCCTCCTGTAGCCATGTACCGGCTGAACTGGATCCAGCAGAGATTTGATGGAAGGAAAATGAGTCTAAAATCAGGATAGAAGATATGAGAAGCATTTTCTTCCCATTATTCAGAGGGGGTGAATAGGTCTGAAATCTTTATGGTGACAGTACATTCTCCTTATTCTTTGAAGACCCTGAATTTTAGGAGACAGTTATGGCATTGTTTAAGTGCGCGCTGTGTACACTTTGATTACTTTTTTCAACTACTTTATCAGAAATGTTATAGCACCTTAAAATTGTCCTGGTGGATTCCATTATATTTCATGAGACAAAGTGAAGCTCCTGCAGAATTTGCATTCCGCTGTTTTATACAGGCTGGAATGACTGGACTATGAAGATGCTATGTATTAAGACAGGTGGAATTGGAAATAAAACAGATCATTTTGACAAATTTTAAATCCAGGTTTTTGCAAATAGCTTTTCTTTTAATTTCCATTATTAGTGAAGGTGTTGTTAGGTGCCTGCTGGGGATTGGAATGTACCCGAGTCCGGTGTTAGTTGTAGAATGGTACCTGTGTAAAACCTTTGCCTGCTTGAGAATGGTATAGATTTTAGTCTTTAAGTTTGAAGTGACTGCACACCCAAATTATGTTTGCATTTATTTAACATTTTACCATTCTAAAGTGCTTTGTGGCCGACTCATTACTTTCAAAGTGTAGCCACTGCTTGCAAGAACATTCCCAAATAAGATTCATGATCAATTAATCGGTCTTTGGAAGAACGAATCGGTCAGGATTTGGGGAGAACCTCCTTGATCTTCTTCAAACGTTGTCATGGGAGCTTTATCCTTGTCCTTCGGGTACTAAGCCCTGGGGGGAGAGGGGGAGGGGGGGGGGGGTGTTGGCAACCATAAAGTTCCATTGGCTTGGTCCATGATTTTGCTTGGCAAAGTACTGCAGTGGTTTGCTGTTGCCTTCTGCAGTAAGGCTGACCAGGAAACTCTCCCCCTCTTACTGTCTGCCATCGGGTGTATTGGAAGGATTTACAGACTGATTATCAGCCTGTTTGGCCAGGTTATGCGTGCACCTACTATTACCATCAAGTCGTGAGGTAGGACGCAAACCCAGAGCTTCTGACCGAGGGTTAGGGAGGCGGCCACTGCACCACAAGAACTCCCTTGATCTTTATAGCTACCTGAAAGTCGAGAAGGTTCAATTCTGCATCAGACCATCGGTATAAATTACGTGCTGTTTGAGCTCCTGAGCTTTAAATTTAGCTACAAGAGTGCCAGTAAGTGAGCCAGTTGAAATATTGATGCAAAGTCTATTTTACAGCAAACAATATGTAAATGTATCACATCTTTTTCCACTGAATCCTGCTCTCATTAATCACAAGAGAGATCTGAGTGAGAAAATACCGAATGTACTATAAGCTGCTCAACGTTCAACAGATTGCTGGGCAGTGTGCCAGCGACTACTGGTTACAGCTAGGCAAGAATATCCAGATGTCCTTCACTACAGGCAATGCGAGGGGCATGTATGAAAGGATCAAAAAGGCAACAGATCCATCAGCAAAGAAAGAATGGTTCCGTTGGAAATAAAATCGGGGGGGTCATTGCAAACTGCAATGAACCATTGGAGAGATGGGTGGAGACGATCTTGAGATGTATTCCAGGAAGCACGCTGCCATTGAGGAAGCTCTGGACACCATAGAAAGCCTGCCTGACGTGCCAGAGCTGGGTATGGAACCCACAGTGGGCAGGCTTAGCAAAGCTGTTGACTTATTTACATGGGCAAAGGTCCAGATGCTGATTGGCAGGCCGTGACCAGTGGGACATCACAGGGATCTCTGCTGGGGCCCGAGCTGTTCACGTTATATATTAATGATTTGGATGAGGGAGCTAAATGTAGTATTTCCAAATTTGCAGATGACACCAAGTTGGGTGGAAGGGTGAGCTGTGAGGAGGATGCAGAGATGCTTCAGCGGGATTCGGACAGGCCGAGTGAGTGGGCATATGCATGGCAGATGCAGCGTAATGTAGATAAATGTGAGGTCATCCACTTTGGTAACAAAAATAGGCAGTTGGATTATTATTTGAATGGGTGTAAATTGAGAGATGTGGATACTCAGCGAGAACTTGGTGTCCTCGTGCATCAGTCGCTGAAAGTAAGCGGCAGGTACAGCAGGCAGATTGAGCGGTAAATTTAAACTGCTGGAGATAATTGGCTGCCCATCAAAGCTGCTCAATGTGATCCCCTCTTCCCATGACAACATGGTGGGGCAACATTGGAGCCATTTGTTATCCTCGGTGGGATCAAACAGGGTTATATTCTCTCATCAACATTCTCTGGCATATTCTCCTCTTTGCTGCCATCTTATGCCTTCAGGTTATCTGTGGTGGGTGTCTACTTACATAAAAGAACTGACAGAAAGCCATTCAGCCCTAATCCTCCTGAAGTCCAAGACAAAGGTGCAGAAAATCTTGATCAACGCTGATGTTGCCACATTAACTTTCCATACTGAGGGACTTCCGGAGACGGCGGGCGGGAGTCAGCCGCACATTGGAGGGCTCCCGCCTCAGGAACAGCATTTTTGGGGTCTAATGCCCGGTCCCAGGGGTAACAGAGGCGGCAAAAGCAGGGAGAAGGCACAGTGAAGAAGGATGTCGAGAACAAGTAAAAAAACGGCCGTGAAAAAAACAGCTGAAAGTCCGGCGGGGAGTGGAAAGGTCACCGCGGGGACGGCAAGGAAAGTGGAGGCTGGGGCACCGGGGGAGGCCACATTGCCCACGGCTGAAGAAATGACTACGGTGATGGCCGCGGAACTCGAAAGGCAGTTCACAAAACACATGGAGGCGGTGAGGAAGGAGATGGGGGCAGTATTGAAAGTGCTGGTGGAGGAGGCGATTGCCCCGGTGAGGTTGGCTGTATTGAACACAGTGGCGGAGGTACGGGAGCAAGGCGAGGCGCTGAAGGAAGTGGAAGAGACATTGTTACAGCACAGCGATCAACTCACCTCGATGGGGCAGGATGTGCGGAAGGTGATAGAGATCAACGACGGTCTGTGAGCCAAAATGGACGACTTGGAAAACAGATCCAGGTGACAGAATCTGAGGATTGTGGGTCTTCCCAAAGGAGTGGAATGCCCGAAGCCGACTGAGTATTTTGCCTCGATGTTGGTGAAGCTATTGTGGGAGGGTGATGATCCCTCCCGATATGAACTGGATCGGGCTCATCAGTCGTGGAGGCCTGTATCAAAGGAGAGTGAGCCGCCAAGAGTAGTGGCTCTGTGTTTTCGAAGGTACAGTGTAAAGGAGAAGGTCCTGTGCTGGGCAAAGCAGAAGCGGGTGGTGCAGAGGGCTGGATTGGTGTACGCATATATCAGGACTTTACGGTGGAGCTGGCGAGGAGGCAGGCTGCCTTCAGCCGGGTGAAGAAGGCGCTGTACATCAGTAAGGTGCGGTGCGGCATAGTATACCCAACTAAGTTGAGGGTGACCTACAAATCCAAGGACTTTTATTTCGGGACGGCGGAAGCAGCGGAGGAGTTTGCGAAGGCAGAAAGAATGTGGCTGAATTGAGAAGTGGTCATGTACTGATGTAGCCTCATGTAACTGTATTTTTTCACTGCGGCAGGTGTATGTGCTAAATGAGCCAACGTTGTATATACTTGGACAAGGGAAGAGATGGGACTTTCACTTGCAATGAGGGTTCTTTGGAGCTTGGGTGTGTATGTGGGGTTTGTGTGCTAAAGGGGATTTCTTGGTTTTCCTGGGGCCGGGCAAGGGGGAAAGAGACCTGGGCGGGGGCCTCCACGCTGGCCGGTTTAAGCCGGTCAGTGAACGGGAGTGAGGTGGGGGGAGGGGCTGCGGCCATCGGAGCCCGGCAGAGTCGGGCCCGATGAGCCTAGCCGGGGTGGAAAGATGGGGGGAAGGAACGGAGGTTGGGGGGAGGAGTTTGTAAGAGGAAGTGGAGGGGAGGAGCCGGGGAGTGAGCCGGTAAAAATGGAGAATAAAAATATTTTGCAAAAAAATTAAAACTTTCCATACTGAGGAACACCTTCAGCAGCAAATAGACAGACTCTCTCACGCCTATAAAGAGTTTGGTTTGACTCTTAGCATCAGGAATATAAATGTCATGGTCTAGGAAGTTGCCATGTCAACATCATAGATAGAGGTTTCATAGAATTTCCATTGCAGAAGAAGGCCATTCGGCCCATCAGGTCTGCACTGGCCCTTGGAAAGAGCACCCTACCTAAGCCCACACCCCCATCCTATCCCCGTAACCCCACCCAACCCTACCTTTTTGGACACTAAGGTGCAATTTAGCATGGCCAATCCACCAAACCTGCACATCTTTGGACTGTGGGAGGAAACCGGAGCACCCGGAGGAAACCCACGCACACACGGGGAGAACGTGCAAACTCCGCACTGACAGTGACCCAAGCCGGGAATCGAACCTGAGACCCTGGAGCTGTGACGCAACTGTGTTAACCACTGTGCCACCATCCGCCCCCAGCATTGATAGTGCAATGCTGGAGGTTGTTGACAGCTTCACATATCTAGGCTCCACAATCACCAGCATAGCCATTTGAGATGGCCACCTGCAAAGGACCATGGGAATTGTGGCCAACCCTGGACTCAGACAGATACAGAGCTTGTGTGTATTTGCAACCCAGATAGCTAGACCTGATCGAAACCCCCGCTCGTTTGCATTCTAATGGCCCATTTCCCCAGAACAATAGGACTGCACTCAAGAAACCGATACAGCCCCAGACTGATCGGCGCCACTCCCTTTACTCAGAGAGCCCACCCGCCAAGGTCAATGACCGCTAAGGACCCGCCCAGCCAAGGCAACTTTATTGGCCAAAATCGAAGGCAGTGATCGAAGCCTTTTGAATTATTGGGTCCAAGATTAAGGACCGCCCCAAAGAGCACGAAATCCCAGAGGGATAAAAGGGGACACAGCCATGTGTTCAGTCTTTTTTGGACCTGGCCTGTGCCAACCTCCTTTGAATCCAGCCTGTGCCAGCCCAACTGCAGCATTACGACATGAGAGCCAAGTTCAAGACCAACAATCGGTACCTGACGGATGAGCCCAGCAGAGACAGAGCCGCTTCTTCAAACCAGCCACGTGATCAAGATAAAGGACTTGTCCACTTGCACAGTGCCGGTCGCCTGAAGTTAAGTATAGGTTATTGCAGCTGATAGGTGTAGTTTAACTCGTAGTATATTGTGCTTGCATGTCGAAGTAACCCTTGTGTGTAAATAAACCATCTTTGAACTTGAACTGACTAACTGGTTGTGTGGTCATTCGACCAAAATACGGGAAGGCCTTGTGGTTCATTAAGAGAAATAGGAACACCCACAGTGTTGGCGACGCTGTTGGGACATAACATCGTATCATAAAAAGAGCCTCAGTATCATATTGGCGACTCTAAAGAGCAACATTATTGGTGACTCTGGTGGGATAGGATTCCATTCCATTAAATTGGCAACACCAGCAATCTGTCACTCGATGCTAAAAGCATCACGTACACTGCAAAAGCTGCAGCTGTTATTTCCAAGCTGAGGAGGAGAGTGTGGCACTGCCAGGCTGGCAGTGGGGGCTCATAGATCACTTTAATTGGTAAGTTGGCATGTCCGGAGACTGTGTTGGGGTGGGGGGTTCGGGGGGGGGGGTTTGGGGGCTGTTGAGAGATTGGGACACGGGGTCTCTTCCGACACTGGCGAGCAGAGCTCGTTAGTGCAGGAAATGAGTCTAAGTGGAACCTCAGTGGGACGTACCTCCCCAAGGCCCGAAAAAGCAGAGTCCTGTTTCATAGCGGGATAGTTCTCGATGCTGCAAGCGCCAGGAAAAACCCTGCTAAACGTACCCAAAACAGGGACTCTGTTCTTTTTCTGTTAAATTGCGCCCATAATCACGTTCCACGGCATATAATCTGATAAACAGCGGAGACATTCTCATTCAAATATAGCCAAATAATCTACTGGTGTTTAAACTCTTTTTCTCATCCGCTTTAAATCCACAGATTCATAGAGAAAATAATTCAAATCAATTACAATCCCAAAAAGGTTCTTTATGCCAAACAGTCTTCTGTTGCTTCTTTTTAATTAGCCATTAATGTTTAGAGATGAAGGGTTTAATTAGTACCCAAAGAGCAAAATGTAAATGTAGGTATGGAAATATTCAAAAATGTTATGAATTAACATAATTTTACACAGGCATTCAGTCATTGAAGTCCCTTGGTGCCCGTTTGCAGTGTTTTTACTGCACTTGAGCCAATAATAAACATCAATGGAGCAAGAATGACAATTACACATTAAGGAAAAAACGACATTAGTACTTTCAACATTTTCGGTAGGTGTAGCCATTCCTTAAACGTACAATAAAATTATTTTGCAACATTAAACATTATGAGGCATTTTGCGCCTGTCTTTAATTCAAACTCTTTTCACCTGCTGTGACAATATCAAACAGAAAGGAATGGAAGTGCAATTTATACAAGCCTTTTAAAAGACTGGAAGAAGTTGCGTAGACTTAATCGTTGCTCTCCCTGCACACAGGAAACCAGGTTCTAAAACACACAAACATGCAAAGGCACAGGCAACCCTAGAAATAACCACACACACACGCGCACACACACAGTTTTGTAATATATAAATTTAGATTACACAATTCATTTTTTCAAATTAAGGGGCAATTTAGCGTGGCCAATCCACCTACCCTGCACATCTTTGGGTTGTGGGGGCGAAACCCACGCAAACACGGGGAGAATGTGCAAACTCCACACGGACAGTGACCCAGAGCCGTGACTGAACCTGGGACCTCGGCGCCGTGAGGCAGCAATGCTAACCCACTGCACCACCGTGCTGCCCTACACACACACACACACACACATACACACACAGTCAATATAAAACATGCAAATATTTGCACACAGACAACTGACACTCACAACGCACAATGCAAACGGACACAGCCACGTGCAATGCACATCCAGGCAAATCAGACACATATAAATACAAGCATGTAAAAATGTACATCCATGCACAAACACAGACACGCACAAGCACATGTCTAACAAGAGAGCACTCACTACAGCACACACCTCCGCCATGCTGTGTTAACTCAATATTCCTTGAGGCTTTCCCGGCCTGGTTGATGCTCTGCAGCTGCAAATCTGAAAAGATAAATCATTTTATTAAGACCGTCCATTTCACCGAAGAATCTATGTCCAACGACCTGCACTGAAAACTCTGCTCACATTTTGACAGCTGTGACAAATTGCACCACGTCAGGCGAGACAATCCACAACATTCTAAAACAATCAACAACATTCCAAATAAAACAACACACAAAATGCTAAACAAAATAATGTCATTTCTAATCTTGCAATGTTATTAGATGGACCCTTTAAAAAATTCCCAGATCCGATCTACCAAAAACTAATAGGTTCTTCCTTGGAACACATGGTCTCTGTGCATCAAATTTTGTTGAAAACCCTCCATTAATTTTCGAGGTACATTGTTTACAGACAAATGGACTGACGTGGGTGAAAGCATTACCTCTGATCACCATCAGTGGCAAATGTAACAGCCCACATAAACATGGTGCAAAAGCACAAACAGAAACACAGAACATAAATACAGACAAACACCCAGCCAGACATAATGGGCGCGATTCTCCACTCCCCCGCCGGTTGGGAGAATCGCCTGGGCCGCAGAAATTTCCCGCGACGCCGGTCCGACGCCCTCCCGCAATCCTCCCAAGAGGCAGGAACGGCCCCGTCAAGTTCCGCGGGCCTCAGGCCACAGAATCGCCCGAGACACCCAAAATGACGATTCTCCGGCACCCCTGCTGTTCTCAGGCCCGGATGGGCCGAGTGGCCAGCCCAAAACGGCGGGTTCACCCCGGCGCCGTCCACCCCTGAACGCTGGGGGGGGGGGATCCTGCACCGGGGGGTACCTCAAATGTGGGGTGGCCCGCGATCAGTGCACACCGATCGTCGGGCCGTCATCTATGAAGGAGGACCTCCTTTCTTCCGCAGCCCCGCAAGATCCGTCTGCCATCTTCTAGCGGGGCGGACTCGGAGAGGACGGCAACCACGCATGCGCGGGTTGGCGCCGGCCAACCCGTGCATGCACGGGTGATGCCAGTTATGCGGCACCGGCCGCGTCATGTATGCGGCGCCGCCTTTACGCGGCGACAAGGCCTGGCGCGTGTAAATGACGCGGCCCCGCTCCTAGCCCATTATCGGGCCCTGAAGAGGTCGGGATAGGGGCCGTTTCGCGCCATCGTGAACCTCAACGGCGTTCACGACGGCGTGGGAGTGGAGAATCCCTCCCAATGTGTCCCATGACACAGGCACAAACGTACAAACATGTAATAAGCACAAACCTACATACAAACACAATACAGCGTATCCGATAGGATTGAGCAACAACGTAAATTCAATTTTAGCAGAAGTATGCACTTGAAGTAAGCAGAAATAAAATGTGTTTGCATTAGGGTGTATTGACTTTTGGAGCAATGTTTGTTCAGTTCAAAGTTTAATAAAGTAGCAGAAAAGCATATTTCAGTAGATTTATTTTGCATCATAAAATGTCCATTAAATAAGTGCTAAGCAGATCCATTAAGGGATTTGAATCATCACTGTAGATTTTCATCTTGTATCTTCAAGTAGAAATTAACTGCCTTTGCTTTGTTTGCACTCCCCTTTATTCAACCAGTCTTAAAATCCTCTTTATGTGGAACAGCTGCCATCTCCAACCTGATTAACAGATAGGCAAGTACAGCAACACAGTTTATTGCCAACATCAGCTTTAGTTTGCAAATCACAAGGCTTCAAAAGACCAGGACACACATAAAACAGTCAGTACACAGAACCATTAGATTAAAAGCATATTAATAGTAGCAAAAAAGTTAATATTGCCGCATTCATGAAATTTCCTACCCAGTTACCATTCATGGCAATTATGCGTGACGTGAAATTTATTTCCATTGCTGGCGCCATCGTGTACATACTCTGCAAGGTTTCTGTAATAAATAAAGCTATTGTGAAAGCATGGCATTAACCATATGGTAATGTTGCTGGACCCTCCTGAGTTTGCACTGTAATGCTAATGGAGTCGGATAAAAATAGCCACTGTTATCTTTCATTCTGATCGTCCACTTTGGAATATTTACTCAGAAAAGAAAGAAAGCTTTTGATCAGCTGCCTCTAAGATATAAACACATCAGGATGAAACCTTTCAATTTATTTATTTATTTTTTCATTTTCTCTGCACTACAGAAGCTGTCCCACGTTCAGGATTGATGCCTGGTTCGTTCGAGAAGTGACATTAGGAATAGTTTTTCCTGCCGTAGCATGATTTTATTTTTAGAAATGTACGCCTCAAGTGCAAATCCTTTTTGGACCAACCCCGCCGAATGTTCTAGTGTTGGCTGCCTGCTGATATTTAAGTAGGGAGGGTCCAGGACGTGCCATAAGAATACTAAATGTTTCATCCTAATATTCAAATCCTATCTCAACAATCTCCTCCAGTGTTATGACTCTCTGAGAGTCTCTCACCCCGCCAATTTTGCCTCGTTTTTAAAAAATAAATTTAGAATATTTTTTTCCAATTAAGGGGCAATTTAGCGTGATCAATCCACCTACCCAGCACATCTGTTGGGTTGTTGGGGCGAAACCCACGCAGACACAGGGAGAATGTGCAAACCCCACACGGATAGTGACCCAGAGCCGGGATCGAAGCTGGGACCTCGGCGCCGTGAGGCAACAGGGCTAACCCACTGCGCCACCGTGCTGCCCTTAATTCTGCCCTCTTACACTACCTCTATTTTAATTGTTTCACCATTGATTTTTTTTTTTTCAAAAAAATATACTTTATTCATAAAAATTTATCATGAGCATTACAGAAATATTTCAAATTGTCTTGACTGTACATTTCCGGCAGGGTTACATGTTGCCTTGACTTTCTTTCATTCAATTTTGATATTGTCGTACACATATCACTCTTTACATTACAATTCCTTCTTAAATATTTACAGTGGCATGTTTGTTTTATACATTGGAGTGTTGGTTGCCCAGACCGAGGGGCTTTACACTGTTACGCGCCCCTCGGTGTACATTTGCTGGAAAGACTTTACACAGTGGTCTTTCCCCATTGCGCCTTGGCGGCAGCTGCCCCAAGCTTGAGTGCGTCCCTCAGCACGTAGTCCTGGACCTTGGAATGTGCCAGTCTGCAACACTTGGTCAAGGACAATTCTTTGCACTGGAAGATCAGCAAGTTTCGGGCAGACCAAAGAGCGTCTTTTACCGAGTTGATGACCTTCCAGCAGCAGTTGATATTTGTCTCGGTGTGTGTCCCTGGAAACAGTCCGTAGAGCACAGAGTCCTGTGTCACAGATCTGTTTGGGATAAACCTTGACAAATACCACTGCATCTCTCTCCAGACCTTCTTTGCAAAGGCACATTCCACAAGGAGGTGTGTGACCGTCTCATTTCCCCCACAGCCACTCCGAGGGCAGCGTGCATTGCAGAGCCTTCGGGTGTGCATGAAGAATCTGACAGGGAGGGCCTTTCTCACCACCAGCCAAGCTAGGTCTTGGTGCTTGTTTGAAAGTTCTGGTGATGAGGCGTTCTGCCAGATGACTCTGGCAGTCTGCTCAGGGAACCATCCAACGTCCTCCACGGTCTCCTTTTCCCTGAGGGCCTCGAGGACATTACGTGCTGACCACTGCTTCATTGCCTTGTGGTCAAAGGTGTTTTTCTTCAAAAACTTTTCCACGAAGGACAGGTGGTACGGTACGGTCCAACTACTTGGAGCGTTCCGCGGCAATGAGGCCAGGCCCATCCTTCGTAACACCGGGGACAGGTAGAACCTCAGTATGTAGTGACACTTGGTGTTTGCATACTGGGGGTCCACGCACAGCTTGATACAGCTGGACACAAAGGTGGCCAACAGGATGAGGGAGGCGTTGGGTACGTTCCGCCCTCCCTTCTCCAGAGGTTTGTACATGGTGTCCCTTCGGACACGGTCCATCTTGGATCGCCAGATAAATTTGAAGATGGCCCGGGTGACTGCTGTGGCGTAGGGTCGGGTTATGGGCCAGACCTGCGCCACGTACAGTGGCACCGAGAGTACCTCACACCTGATGACCAGGGTTTTGCCCGCAATGGAGAGGGAGCGTTGCTCCCACCAGCCCAGTTTCTGTCTTACCTTTCCTATACGCTCCTCCCAGTTTTTGGTGCACGCCCCAGCAGCTCCGAACCATATCCCCAGCACCTTCAGGTAATCTGACCTGACAGTGAAGGGGACAAAGGACCGGTCGGCCCAGTTCCCAAAGAACATGGCCTCGCTCTTGCCACGGTTTACCTTGGCTCCCGAGGCCAGTTCAAACTGGTCGCAGGTGGTCAAGAGCCTGCGCACAGACGCAGGATCCGAGCAGAAGATGGCAACGTCGTCCATGTACAGGGAGGCCTTGACTTGCATGCCTCCACTGCCTGGGATCGTCACTCCTCTTATGCCCGGATCCCTCCTGATGGACTCGGCAAAAGGTTCTATGCAGCACACAAAAAGGGCAGAGGAGAGAGGGCAGCCCTGCCTGACTCCAGATTTGATCTGGAACTTTTCTGATTCCCACCCATTGATTGAGACTGCGCTATAGATGTTTGTGTAGAGCAGTTTGATCCAATTGCGAATTCCCTCCCCAAACCCCATTTTGGAGAGCACATCCATCATGTAGGTGTGTGATATTCTGTCAAAAGCCTTCTCCTGGTCAAGGCTGATGAGGCAAGTGTCCACCCCCCTGTCCTGCACGTAGGCGATCGTATCCCTGAGTAGCGCGAGGCTATCAGAGATCTTCCTGCCGGGTACAGCACAGGTCTGGTCAGGGTGGATCACCGACTCCAGAGCAGACCTGACCCGATTGGCGATGACCTTTGCTAGAATTTT
This sequence comes from Scyliorhinus torazame, assembly GCF_047496885.1. Taxonomy (NCBI): domain Eukaryota; kingdom Metazoa; phylum Chordata; class Chondrichthyes; order Carcharhiniformes; family Scyliorhinidae; genus Scyliorhinus; species Scyliorhinus torazame. The sequence goes on along the minus strand of NC_092717.1, from coordinate 13,843,626 downwards.
GTAGTCCACATTCAACAGTGAAATGGGTCGCCAATTTCGAATTTCTTCCCTTTCCCCCTTCTGCTTGTAGATGAGGGTGATGATGCCTTTCCTCATGGACTCTGACATGCTGCCTTCCAGAAGCATACTCTCGTACACTTCCAGCAGGTCTGGGCCGATCCAGTCCCACAGAGCCGAATACAACTCAACCGGTAAGCCGTCGCTTCCGGGAGTTTTACTCGTCTCGAAGGACTTGGCGGCCTTTGTCAGCTCGTCCAGAGTTAGTGGTTTGTCCAGGTTTTCCAGCTCGCTGTCGCCTATGACCTCCGTGATAGTCGACAGGAAGGTCTGGGAAACAGTGCTATCTGTTGGCTTCAGGTCATACAGTCCGGCATAAAAGGATTGGCTGATCCTCAGGATGTCAGACTGCGATGACTTTTCAGAGCCATCTTCTTCCTTCAGGCTGCTGATCACAGAGGTCTCTCTGTGCACCTTTTGGAAGAAGAAGCGTGAGCACTTTTCGTCCTGCTCCACGGAGCGGACTCTGGAACGGAAGATAACCTTGGAGGCCTCCGAGGTGTAGAGCGAGGCTTGCTGGCTCTTCACCTCTTGGAGATTCTCCTTGACATCCACCCCCATCGACTGCAGCTGGAGCAAATTTTGCATACTTTTCTGGAGCCTGGACATGACCCCTCGTCTCTCTCTTACCTTTTGAACGCCCTTGAGGATGAAAAACCTCTTGATATTCCCCTTGATTGCTTCCCACCAGAGATGTGGGGCCTCAAAGAGGGGTTTCACGGTTCTCCAACCTTTGTAATCCCTCCTGAGTTCCTCGATGTTCTCAGGGGTCAGCAGTTTTACATTTAGCTTCCACGTCCCCCTGCCTACCCCCTGGTCTTCCTGCAGGTGGCAGTCGGCCAATAGGAGGCAGTGGTCAGAGAAGAACACCGGCGTTACGTCGGTGGACCTGACCGTGAAAGCTCGGGACACAAAAAAGAAGTCTATCCTGGAGCGGACGGACCCGTCTGGCCGTGACCATGTGTATCTACGCTGCGCGCCGTCTGCAGGGTTGCTGCAGACGTCGAGCAGCTTGGCGTCTTTTACCGTTTCCATCAGGAGTCTGGACGTAGCGCCTAGTTTGCTGTCGGCTTTGCTGGATCGTCCAGCCGCATCGATGATGCAGTTGAAGTCACCACCCAGGATGACCGGCTTGGAGGTGGCCAACAGCAGTGGGAGTTGCTGAAGGACTGCCAGCCGCTCACTTTTTACGGCCGGGGCGTACACATTAATAAGTCTGAGAGGGGTGTTTTTGTATTTCACGTCTGCTACGAGGAGGCGCCCGCCCACCACCTCCTTAACGTCGGAGATGGTGAAGTTGCCTCCCCGCAGCAGAATACCCAGGTCGGAGGAGCGGCAGTTGTTTCCTCCTGACCAGATGGATGGCCCGTGGGACCACCAGCTCGACCAGCGCCTGTAGTTGCTGAGGTGCGGAATTCCGCACTCCTGCAGGAACAGTAGGTCAGCTTTTACATTTGCCAAATAGTTGAGTGTGGCTATACACCGCGAAGTATCTTTGATGCTTCGCACATTTATGGATGCAATTTTTAAACCCATTATAAAAAGGTAGATTTACCAGTCTCAAGAGTCCAGAGTCTATACAGTTGGCTGTTCCAGCTGTTGAACGTTCCCCAGCATGCCGGTGGTGCTCGCAAACTTTAGCACAGTTGCAGGGCTGAGAAAGCTGTTCTGGTCCTTACTGGCCCCGTGGTTTTGATGCAGATGCATTGGGGGGGTGGTGTAGCCCTGGGGTTCGTCGTGGCAGTCAGTCGGTGTTGGGGTTGCAGGCCGGTCTTCACCTGGGTTGTTGCTGCTCGTTACTATCGGGGGTTGGTCTGTGACCTTGTTTTCTTCCCGGTCGGTGGTCTGGGGGGTCTGTGCCTTCCGTTCCACGTTGGTGCTTTGCCTCTTTATTTGAGGCCGATTCTTGTCCTGTTTTCCCTCATCGGATGAGGTGTCGGCGCTAAGTGCGCCTGCTGAGAGGTGTCGCTTTTTGCCACTACCCCTCGGGGGGTTCTTCAGTTTGTTTTTTTGTTTTCTCTTTCGTTTGTCCCTGTTCACTGTTTCCCAGGGCTCTTTATTCTTTGTCCCATCCTCTTCCTCTTCCATTGAGTGTTCCTCATCAGATGGGGCTGGGGTTGGGTTGTCAGGAGGTGCTGGGGCCTCCTCTTTTTGTTGGGGGCCCTTCTGTTGCTTTTCCTCATTCTGAGCCGTGGTGTCTTTTTCGGTGGAGGGTGTATGCACCTCCTCTCTGGTCGCCTTTTTAACTCCGCTGCTGATGATTTGAGCGTATGTCGCCCCGCGTTTCGGGCAGGCCCTGTAAAGATGGCCGGCCTCCCCACACAGGTTGCAGCACTTGTCTTCCTTGCAGTCCTTAGTCATGTGTCCCTCCTGCCTGCAGTTCTTGCAGAAGGTCACACTGCAGTTTGCGGCAACATGCCCCGTTTTGCCACAGGTGTGGCATACTTGTGGCTGTCCCACGTAGTAGAGGTAGCCACGATTTATTGTTTCACCATTGATGCTCATGATTTAAGCGCCTGGCCTCGCCCCTCTGGAATTCCCTCCCGAAATTTCTCTGCCCCTTTCCTTTCCTCCTCCTTTAAGGCGTTGCTTAGACCCCAAATCTTTGACCGAACGTTTTCCTCACCCGTCTTAATATCTGCTGGTGTGGCTCAGTCAGAATTTATTTTTCTATAACAACCCTCTGATTTGGGATGTTTTACTGTGTGAAAGGTGCAATAGAAATGCAAGTTGCTGTTTGTTGTTAAACGACTGCCTGGTTGGTTTCCCTCTCAGTATTGCTTGGCCAATGCAGATGTGCTGAGATCGAACTGGGAACTCGGTGATGCCAAATTAAGGTAGCGTAGACTAAATCTATTGGAATGTGGCCACGGTCAAGAATGGGGCTTTTCATCCAAATGTATCCATCTCCATTATTAAATAACTCTTAGGCCCAGATTTTTGTCCCTTGGTCCGGAGTGCAGAGTCAGGACGTTTCATGACTCTGTAACTAAAATTTAAAAATGGCCACCCACAGATCTGGGGCGGGATTCTCCGCCAGCGGGATTCTCCTTTTTGCCGGCGCCTGGGGGGTTTCCCGACGGCGTGGGGCTGCCCCACAATGAGAAACCCGATTGACCGGCCGGCGTAACGGAGAATCCCACCGGCGGGTCGAGGCTGAAAAGTGGCGTGGCCGGGCGGAGAATCCAGCCCCAGATTTTCGGTTGGGCGGGCGGGGGGGGGGGGGGGGGGGGGGGCTGCAGGAGGCCGAGCTCAAATAGGAGTCGGGGTGGGCAACTCCAGAATGAGTGCGAGCTGCGAAGGCGGCCTTGGTCCTCGCTTCCATTTACCTGCCTCTGCGCTCCAGCACTCTGGTTAATTCCATTTATAAAAAGAAAGAACATCCCTTTAGTCCTCACCCCCCATCCCTCACTCACTCGATATGCCTTCAGCAATGCCAACCTAGAAGGAGGCCATTCTGTCCATTGGACCAATGCTGGCTCTCCGAAGAGAAATCCAATCAGGCCCATTCCCTTGCTTTGTTCAAAAGGGTGAGAAACATTTTCTGGGATTTTCCAGAATCCACACGCGGAATCACTTCGGTCATTGGGAATTGCGAGGAAGACATACTTTGCATTGAGGAAAATGTCAATTGGAACATATTGTAGCTACTTCAGCAGGAACAATTCTGAGCGAACCAACACAAGTCTGATATCGAACAGATCCTTTAAAGGTGAGGAGAGAGAAATAAATGTTGCTATTTTAGAGCAGGTGCACTGTCTGACTATGGGAATAGAGCAAAGGTGCCCGAGTATGCATCTGTAAAGTTAAGCATTTTTGTGACACACATCAGAGGGAGCAAAATAGTAATTGTTCTTATCACAGCCTAGCTTGTTATATCGGAGATTCTGCAGCTTTCGGAAGTAATGGTATCGCAAGAAGTAGTTTATAATTGGAGTCTGTAGTCAACATCTGTGCAGTGCTGGCTTATGCTTTTCCTCTGAACTTCCATGCAATAAATCAGCTGGTCACAGAATGTGTTACATAAACTGGGACACGCACAATGCCAGCTCCATCACTTATGATGTTCAATCCACTAGTACAGCGAGTAATTGAATAGTGTTACAGAAGGCGCTGACAAAAAAGACGGACAGTATGTAAATTCATAGAGCAATAAACCAAATCTCTGACCATTCCAGATTAGACTGGCAATGACATATGTAAAAATGAAGCTACGGATGTAAAACGATGCTCACCGAACCTGATGAAGTGGATATATTTCTCATTCTGAGATTTCCAACGTTGCAGCTCTTCAAAAAAGAATTCAGTGGCTGCAAAGCGCTTCTGGTTGTCTTGAGGTTCCGAAAGGTGCTAGAGAAATGCAAGTTTGTCTTTTGATTTCCTTGTGGATGCTAATAATAATAATCTTTATTATTGTCACCACGTAGGCTTACATTAACACTGCAATAAAGTTACTGTGAAAAGCCCCTAGTCGCCACATTCCGGCGTCTGTTCGGGTACACAGAGGGAAAATTCAGAATGTTCAATTCACCTAACAAGCACGACTTTCGGGACTTGTGGGAGTAAACCGGAGCACCCGGAGGAAACCCACGCAGGCACGTAGAGAACGTGCAGACTCCGCACAGACAGTGACCTGAGCAGGGTATCGAACCCGGGACCCTGGCGCTGTGAAGCAACAGTGCTAACCACCGTGCTACATTGAACTTGCTCTAACCAACAAATAGCACCAAGTGGAATAAAAGGGTTTGATGGGCTTGACTTCACTTCAAAGATGAACATTTACTGACACAAAAAAATGACCTTTCCCCATGGTTCTTTCTTTCCCAGTTTATCGCCATTATTTGACATTCAATGGAATGTCTGTAAATCCACCACCCAGCAACACCTGGGCAGAGAGAAAGAATTCTGAAGAAGCCAAATTCGACCTGAGACGTTAACTCTGTTTCTTTCTCCACAGATGCTGCCCGATCCGCTGAGTTTATCCAGCACTTTCTGTCTTATTTCAGATGCCCAGCATCCGCAGTATTTTGTTTTTGTTTTTCTTTGATTACCAGAATCAAAACCTCACCTGTTAATTTTCAAGGTTTCAAGAACTATTGAAAATATCCAGACTGCAAGATCTAGGCCCTCATCCTCAGGCATTCTGCGCCGGGTCAACAGAAGCTCAGTAGCAGGGGTGGGGTGGGGGTGCGGGTGGTCTGTTGAGGGGGCCTCAAAAAGCCACTCCTCCATCTTTGTTTTTGACCCCCCCCCCCCCACCCTCCCCTCCACTAGTGCCATCCTGCCTGATACCCCCAGCCTGCCCACACTCACCGCTCCATAGGGGTCCAGCATCGATCCCTCCTGAAGGCCTGAGCGTAATACCGGCCGTAACCACCGCTCCGAGTGGCGCTGTCGATACTGGAGAGCTACCAGCCTCAGATTGGTCAGCGGCTCATGGGGGCAGGATTTTTAGTCCAATCGAGGCTTTGTATGACAGGAGGCCTGACGCTGTAAGTTCCTCACTTCTATGGAATAGCGCTGGGTCTCCCAGAGAAAAGCGATGGGGGATTTCGACCATCGGCAACATTAAAGTCTGCCCATAATTTATATCTGTGCCTGGGAAACATGGCTGAACAATATTTACATTCACAATCACATACATGCAATACCCACCACTGAATAGACTTGACACTTTAATTGTGATGGAAGAATAATGATTGCACTATTCCCTCCAATCTGCAGCCACAGGCTTTAATAACTCTGAACTGAGCCACTTGCAACACTGGTTTGGAGAGTCAGTACAATCAAAGCTCTTAAATTGTCAGGAACTTTGCATATTTAATCACTTCAAGTCAAATAATCATTTCCTGTGCAAACATCTCCAAAATCCATCTGTTCGCAGAGCTGGTTAATGTTTAACTGGTTCACCAGTACCCCCTACTCCCTCGAAGAGAAGCTCAAAGGTAACTTACAACTGAATCAGGCATTTCCTAAAGTACGTTAGGTCTGTCGTCAACGCTGACCATTAGACCTACTTCTACATACTGGGGGTGGCATGCTTGGGAGGAAGAGGTGGCTGTGGTTCCGAAAAGCGTTTCCCCAATGATGATTTTCTGGGCATGGTGTCTGGGTCTGTTGTTACATCGATTACCATGGTTCGTCAGTAACTCCATTGTTTCTAGAATACAAATGAGGTGAAGCTAGGTCTTTGCTCGCCTACCATCCTATGAACATAACAAAACGTTTTGGCATTCCTTGAAGCGAAATAGTATTTTTTTTCTCCACTAATATACTAACTCCAGAAGCAACTCATAAGAACATAAGACCTAGGAGCAGGAGTAGGCCACCTGGCCCCTCAAGCCTTCTCCGCCATTCAGTGAGATCATGGCTGATCTTTTTTGGACTCAGCTCCACTTTCAGGCCCGAACACCATAACCCTTAATCCCTTTATTCATCAAAAAACTATCTATCTTTATCTTAAAAACATTTAATGAGGGAGCCTCAACTGCTTCACTGGGCAAGGAATTCCATAGATTCACAACCCTTTGGGTGAAGAAGTTCCTCCTAAACTCAGTCCTAAATCTACTTCCACTTATTTTGAGGCTATGCCCCCTAGTTCTGCTTTCACCCGCCAGTGGAAACAACCTGCCCGCATCTATCCTATCTATTCCCTTGATAATTTTGTACGTTTCTATAAGATCCCCCTGCATCCTTCTAAATTCCAATGAGTACAGTCCCAGCCTACTCAACCTCCCCTCGTAATCCAACCCCTTCAGCTCTGGGATTAACCTAGTGAATCTCCTCCGCACACCCTCCAGCCCCAGTATGTCCTTTCTCAGGTAACACGCGGTACTGCCTCATATTTCTTTTAGTGTGAGTTGGATGTGGGGGCAGAGAAGAAGACCCAACCCAAAAGGGCTTGGGAAACTGATGGGAGTAACATTAGGAGGAATCCAACATGGTGAAATTGGGAAAGAGTTGGTCGGAGTGTATGACGAAGGACTCAGCAGGTGGGTTGGGGCAAAAAAAACTTGTTTAATTTTGGGAATGGCTTTGTAGTTGAGTAGATTAAGCCCTGGCACCTCAGAACCCATTGAACCGGAGTGGGCACAGATCGTCCTTGATCCTAATGTTACTGCCTGAGAGGCGAGAGATGGCCATTGACATTTGTGTAGGAAAGAGTCGAGTATGAATCAGTCCTGAAAATGGAAGTCAAAAAGTCATGGAGTCATACAGCACAATAGAGGCCTTTTGGCCCGTCCTGTCTGCACCAGCCACCAAGCGTCTCCCTACTCGAACCCCATTTTCCAGCACTTGGTCCATAGTCTTCTATGCTAAGGAGTTTCAAATGCTCATCTAAATGCTTCTTAAATATTTTGTGGGCTCCTAACTCTTCCACCCTTTCGCCAGCAAGTTCCAGATTCCCACCACACTCTGGGTGAAAAGGTTCCCTCTCAAATCTCCTTTAAATCTCCTGCTCCTTACCTTAAATCTATCCCCACCCCTCCCACCCAGCCTTACCAGCCTCTCTTCATAGTTGAAACGCTCCAGCCCAGGCAGTGTCCTGGTGAATCTCCTCTGCACCCTCTCCAGTGCAATCACATGCTTCTCATAGTGTGGCGACCAACCAGAGGAGTACTCTGGCTGTGGCCGAATGCGTGTTTCATACAGCTCCAACATTAAATCCCCTGCTATTTTTTTTCGATGTCTCGGCTCAATAAGGCAAAGTATCCCATGTGCCATTTTAACTACCTTATCTACCTGTCCTACTCTCATAATCTGCACCTGCACGGGACATACAGGGTAGGAACGATTGTATTCCCCATGTCTCTTGCAGAATACGGGCTTCCCGGTTAAGGGAGCGGGGGAGCTCAATTAACATTCTACATTAGGTCGCCTCAGACCTGGTTGGGTATTACCGGGAGCAGTGTACCTTAAACTTTGTAAATAAACCTTAGTTTCATTTGTTACATCTTGGTGTGGACTCCCCGTGTCTTCAAAAACTGGCGACGAGTCTGCTGTTAACGCTGTGGCCCAGTCCGATCTGCCACCTCCCTGCATTCATGTATCTTAGCTGGAGCCTTGCTTTTCTGCTATGCCTCTGTTCGGGCGGCTGAATTGTTAAACAGATGCAAATGCATGAACATTGTTTTCCTTCTGTTTAAGATATCTTTACAGGGCCCGAGGTTCTAGGTGAGGTTTTACCGATACCAGAAAACGTCACCTGTGAGGCTTTGTGGCTGCTATCCAAAGTCTATGCAAGATAAATTGAAAATAAACATTTAAACAGATAGGGCCAATAATTAATGTCTAACTGCGCCCTTTGGACAAAAGGGGCGCGATTCTCCAAGCCCCGCGCCGGGCCGGAGAATCGCCGCAACCGCGCCTCACCACCCTGACGCTGGCGCGCAATTCTCCGAGGTGCGGAGAATCGGCGCCATTTGCGCCGGCGCGTTTGGCGCGGTGCTGGTCGCGGGCCGTTGTCGGAGGCCGGGCCGCCGATTCTCTGGCCCGGATGGGCCGAGCGGCCATGCGGAAACAGCAGATTCCTGCTGCCGCCGTTCACCCCTGGTCGTTGCCGGCGGGAACTCTGCGCGAAGGGTCGGGGGGTGGCCTGTGGGGGGGTGGTAGGGGGGCTCCGTCCCCGGGGGGGGGGGGGGGGGGCCTCCGATCGGGTCTGGCCCGCGATCGGGGCCCACCGATCGGCGGGCCGGCCTCTCCCCCCCCCCCCCCGGGCCTACATTGTTGCGCGGCCGACCCCTGAACCCCCACGCCATGTTGTGTAGGGTCCAGCGCGCTGAAGAAGTCCCCCGCGCATGCGCGGGTTGGCGCGGCGCCCATTTGGCGCCGGGAAGGAGGCTGGACGGCGCGAACACTTAGTCTCCATTTTGGAGAATCGCGCCCGAGGTATTCTATGCGCCTGCATGGTGACCCTGCATGGTGACACAGCGTCAATTCCCTTAGATGTTCCAATTGCTTCTACGAATGCATTAATAAGCATGATGAACCAGGAAGATATGCCGTGTACAGAGACGGGAATCTCAGTGAAAACAACAACAAGGCTGCCTTTGAAGTTCCAGCATTAATGCCAACATCTGGCATGTGGAAGAGGAGGTGAAGTGTTTGGCCCTAAAGAAAGAAAAAAGCCAACAAGTCAAAGAGAAATCATGAATTATTATTGGCTCTTCTCATGGCAACAGCTGAGAACAGGCACTTGCTTCTCGGGGTGAGTCAGGTTGCAATATAGGAAGGCACTGCCTAACCCCCACCCCTGTCAGAAGGATCAGCAGACAATGAGTCAAGACCCTGCGTTCCAGCCGAGCACATATGAAGGATTCAAGACTGGAAAATTCCACAGTGTGATTAGAGTGAGTTAGGGTGGGGAAGGGAATGGCTACACCCTCACAGCTCTCATACCCTGCTGGTGATGTTTGCTGGTCAGTCCAAGCATTGGCACGGCTGAGAAGTAGGAGATGCAAACCTTTGACTGAGTGAGCGCTGGCCTCTTTCAGGTTCATGGCCTTGTCGGTACGAGCAGGGACTCGATCTTGCCAACCTTTGAAATCTGGTTTGGCCAGGATCCAGTATCTGGGACTCAATGGGATGGATTTATTGGTGTGGGCTAGGTCACGGGGGCGGCTGCACATCCCATCCCCATGGAGAGGAAAACTGACTCCCATTAGCCAATAGAGGGGAACCCAACCAATAGCTAATTAAACTCATTAACCAGCGACATGAAGAATGTTAACGCAGCCCACCGGGATTTATTGGTGGCTCCACATCGCATCTCTCTGGTATTACCGACAGGGCAGTTTTAAGTTAATTTTTACTGTCCTCATTTCTTCTCTCACTACCCAGAGGTAAATAGAACTGTGCATCGATTTTTAATTCCCCCCCCCCCCTTTATAGGATGTCCCAACCCATCAGTTGTGGGGTGATCCAAATTTGTTTAATAACCTCGCAGCAAACTCAAGATAGGGTAAACTCAGAGGGTTGATTTACTTGCACACACTCCGTTTCATTCATTCAATATGTGAGGAGGATAGATGAAGAAATACTTACAGGAAAAGACTGCAGAGAAAATAATCATTGGTTCACACGATTCCAGAGTCCGGGGTCAAAGTCCAATTGTGTATTCCTTCACAGAGGTCGACAACTTGAAAACCGATGCTGGATAATTCACTTTTCCAGTCGAGTTGGCTTCCATGATGAGTTAGGCACGTAGAGATGAATTAGACTTGTAGGCGATGGTATAGAAGTTCAAAAGTTTCAGTAGAAACAGTGTAATGGGGTCAGGCATTCAAACCTGAGCAGAGTCCTTTTCTCTGCTGCTACTTGGCAGATGGAAGTTGGCAGCTGATTTTCAGTACAGCAAACTGGTTCGCCCATCTCGGGCAATCATGCCACATGACTGCCACCTATCCACATTGGCTTTGACAAAGGATGTTTATTTCTTTGTCTGGATTCCTGAGGTTCTTAATGTTCCAACCATTAAGAACTTGAAAGGAAGGTAGCAGGGTCCTTTGCCTTATAGACTAGTAGATTCCAATGGCCAGGCCTGGCTTATGGAATGGAGTTGGGCTTTACATAAATCCTTTTAAATTTGGCCTCAGTAGTCAACTGTGGTAGTTAGGCATCTCCTCAGAGATAAAGAAATACAAACACATTTGATTCCGCCAGGCTAACTCCAATTATTCACAGCCAGACAAAGCTTCAGGCGTCTTCAAATATGTTTAATCTAGTTTTAAAATTTTAGGAATTAGTCATGATGATGTGTGTATATATATATTTCATAAACGTATAGGGCTGGATTCTCCGATTTTGAGGGCAGCCATCTGACTGAGGTTATGTAGAGCGGGATGACACAGGGGAGATCACGGCTTCCATGCTGGGGGGAGGCAGTCAAGGCGGTAGTCAGGGGTGAATTTATCTTGATTTGGGTGCACAGGGAGAGGGTGGAATGAGAGGAGAGGGCGAGGCTTGTGGATGAGATTTCGAGGGTTTATCGGAGGTATTCGGTTGCAACAGAGGAGGGCTACGAAAGGAGAGAGGCAGTGACTCCAGGTGGAGTTTGGGTTGCTGTCCACGGGGAAGGCGGTAGGGCAATTGTGGAGGACCAGGGGGGCAGTGTACGAGTATGAGGAAAAACCGAGCAAGATGTTGGCACGCCAACTGAGGAAGCAGGCAGAGACGAGGCGATTGGAAGGGTGAGGGATGAAAGAGGCAAGGTGGTGTCGGACCCAGAAGGAGTGAATGGGGTGTTTGAGGCCTTCTACAGAAGGTTTGTGAGTCGGAGCCCCTTACTGGCGAAGATTGCATGAGGCAGTTCTTGGACGTGCTGGAGTTCCCAAGGGTAGCGGAGGAGAAGGTGCAGGGGTTGTGGACCCCGATTGGGCTGAGGGAGGTGATGGATTGCATAGGTTAGATGCAGACGGGGAAGGCCCCAGGGCCGGATGGGTTCCCTGCTAGTGAGGTGTACAATGAGGTGAGGGATAGAGAGGAGCTCCCCCCAACATTGTCGTGGGAACGGTGGCGTTTTGCGACCGGAAATTCAGCTTCCACTCCTTCAATGTCCAACTGCTCGGCAGCCACAACCAGGGCGTGGTCCACTTGTGCACTCGCTTTCCAGGCAGTTGCCCTGATTCTTTCCTGGGGATTTAATGGGAGCTCAGGGATTCGCCCTAATTTAAATGGGTTTCCCAGCTCTACAGAAGGCCACCCAGCAAAACCCCTCATGCTGCCTCGCCAACACCCTCTGCCAATGACCACCCACTCCACCCTCATTCACCTGTGCCCAGGTCCCTCATCGATCCCCAGCTCTGGTTTGGATGCGTTACTGGCAGTAGCCAGGCTCCCAGTGGTGCTAATGGACTGTGGAGCGCTGGCATCTGATTGGTCGGCAGCTCTTGGCTGGGAGTAGGGGGGCAGGTTTCCACTGCTGGCAGTCTAAATCCCGAGCAATGCTTGCATCTGGCGAGTTGAGCACCTGACAAGCACTTTACTTTGTTGGACCTCCCCTACCAAAATGATCCTGGTCTTCAGGCTGTTCTCCAATTGGTGGGCAGGCACCCCAATAGGAACACTAAACCCAACGCACTTTGTCTGGGACCCGGTGTGTTTGAGATCCGGTGTGTCTGGGACCCGGTGTGTTTGAGATCCGGTGTGTCTGGGACCCAGGAAGACGACAAGAGTGGATAGGAACCCGTCTCCATCCCAATTTACTGCTCTCTCCGTCGGAAATCCTAACTTTAATCAGAGATGGGTTGCTGACATTAAACTAAACCTGGTTCCTGATTGTACCTTCATGGTGCAAACGCACACCCTGGTCTCAACCACCTTGTCATGGAAACCCATTCCAACTATTGATGATTGCTATGTAACAATAGTCTTCCCAGAACCTGTTTTAAACTTACCCGCCGCAATTTTTCATTCCACTCTGCCAATAATTTCCAATCGGAGAAAACATAATCATCCCACATTACTGCCATTACCTCTTCTCTGTGATTGGCCAGCAGATAACATTAATCAAACAGAAGTCGCAAATACATATTTAGTGCAATCATGGACACTGAGTTAATTGCAAAACATTAATATATATCCCAGGACATTCAGATTGAGTGAGGCAAGCATGAGTGCAGCATGGTAGCACAGTGGTTAGCACGGCTGCTTCACAGCTCCAGGGTCCCGGGTTCGATTCCCGGCTTGGGTCACTGTCTGTGCGGAGTCTGCATGTTCTCCATGTGGACGCTCCGGTTTCCACAGTCCAAAGATGTGCAGGTTAGGTGGACTGGCCATGATAAATTGCCCTTAGTGTCCAAAATTGCCCTTAGTGTCCAAAAATGTTAGGTGGGGTTACTGGGTTCGGGTGGAGGTATGGGTGACTAGGTTAGGGTGGAGGCGTGGGACACTCTTTACAAGGGCCGGTGCAGACTTGATGGGCCGAATGGCCTCCTCCTGCACTGTAAATTCTGTGAGTGAGCATCCAGTTCCCTCTGTGATCTGAAGTATTCAGTTTGGGAGGTGTGTGCGTGTGTGTGTGCGTGTGTGTGTGCGTGTGTGTGCGTGTGTGCATGTCATTTACTTCAGAAATATCAAAGTTGTCCTACAAGATAAACTTAGCACGACAACTCCACCTACGTGAGCACAGAGGATTTTTCTCCCTCTCTTCCCCTCCCCACCCCCACCCCCACCATCGTTGGCCAAGGTTATTCTCTTTATCATTTGATGATTTTATTGAGTGATGGCAACTGAGATGAATAGAAGCAAATAATGACACTCGGGTGGTGATGAAATGAGAGACAGAGGTCAGGTGGGTTTTCTACAGAACAAATTGAGTCACATCCAGTTCTCATCCATTATTTAAGGGTGATTGGGCAGGCTTGGCTACAATAGATTTGATAATCTACTGTCCTTATTAAATATTTGCCACAGATATATCGAACCCGCTTTTCCAAAGATGCCCTCAGCTTGGTCAAAAAAATGGAAACTGAAATGCGCAATTTAGGTGAAATATTTCAGAGGGATATTAGTGCAGAAGATTTAGATAACGGGAGTAGCTCATGGCTGACTGCCAGTTAGCCTTCATGTCATACTGGACAGCCCATCTAGTACTTTGATTTTATGCCAGCTGTATCCATGAATATGGCCTGTGCACTGGAGATTAAAGGAGAGCAGATGTTTCTCTGCAGGCGAACAAATATATCACCCCTGATAATGAATGACAAATGTTGTTTCGTATTATGTCAGACAAAACCAGGCCTCTTGTAAAACAAGTGTACAGTAGGAATAGGATATTGATAGGCTATTGCAACGCAGTTACCTGCATGTTAGGAGCAGCAAGTTGGCAACTCAGACTTGTGGTTAGAAACCTGTGTTAGCTAACAACGGAAAATTGGAACATTGCGAGGCAGCTCTCAAGGGAAGAACACCAGACAATGAACGGAGAGTGATTCTGAGATCATCTGCATTTACGGAGGCAACATCTGGGGAAGTTAAACTTCAATTTTAGTTATTTAATTGAAAGCTGCAGTTATGAGACAGGAGCCACACAGATTCGGTGCTTACACTTTTAAAACCTGTGCATCAGATATTACTATTGAATCTGGGCCACAATGGGAGGCCAACAGAGTTGCAAATGTCACTGACTGTAAATCAAACTGCCAACTGTTCAGATATCCTGAGAGGTAAAGTGCTATGCTGCTGCCTCAGACCCTGGGGGAGTTCAAATTCCAATCGCGATTGTCAAACAAATTTGACTTCCGTGCGTAGCAAAGTTGGGCCAGCTCTTTGCAAAGTTGTGTGTCCAGGGAGGAGGAGGCATAACCCTTGCAGAACTGCAACAGAACCCAAAGCACAGAAGGATCGCAGATCGCTACAGAACAGCATTACTAGGGTCGAGATCTTGATAATTCTACCTCCTGGTTTAAAATAACTCAAGAGGCTGGCCGGTTGTTTGTTTATGACCGTGACAGTGGATTTGTAGAGAGAAAGCAATTTCCGACGAACAGTGGCAGCCGTGCGTGCCATCTACAAGATGCACTGCAGTAACTCACCAAGGCTCCTTAGGCAGCACCTTCCAAACCCACGACCACTACCACCTAGGAGGACAAGAGCAGCAGATACCTGGGAACCCCATCACCTGGAGGTTCCCCTCCAAGTCACTCACCACCCTGACTTGAAAATATATTGCCGTTCCTTCACTGTCACTGGGGCAACATTCTGGAACTCCCTCTCTAACAGCACAGTGGATGTACCTACACCTCAAGAGCTGCAGCGGTTCAATAATAATAATCTTTATTATTGTCACAAGGAGGCTTACATTAACACTGCAATGAATTTACTGTGAAAATCCCCCAGTCGCCACACTCCGACCCTGACAGGGGGTCAGCACGGCGCTGGAGTGGTTCATGCCGCTCCAGCTGCCGATCCCGGTGCGAACTGGGCGCCGCAGGATCCGCACATGCGCAGTGGTGCCGGCACCAACGCGCGCGTGCACATTGGCTTCCTTCAACGCGCCGGCCCCGAAGCAACATAGCGCAGGACTACAGGGGCCGGCGCGTAGGAAACGAGGCCCCCAGGCAGAGAGGCCGGCCCACCGATTGGTGGGCCGTGATTGCAGGCCAGGCCACATTGGAGGCCCCCCTCCCGGGGTCGGAGCCTCCCTCCCCCCCCCCCCCCGCAGAGGCTGCCACCCGACCCTTCCACGCTGTGTTCCCGCCGGCTGAGAGCAGGTATGGACGGCGCCGGTGGGGCTCAGTGTTTCCACGACGGCCGCTCGGCCCATCCCGGCCCGAGAATCAGCGGGCTGGTCGCGTAGAGCAGCCTGCGACCGGCGCAGCGCCAACCACGCCGGCGCCAATGGCACAGATTCTCTGCTCTGCGTAGAATCACCTGCCGGCGTCGGGGCTGCCTGGCCCAGTCGCGGGGATTCTCCGGCCAGGCCCAGGGCTGGGAGAATCCCGCCCAGAATTCTTGAGTTGGTGATCACCTCTGTGCCCACGGAGGAATTCCAGAAAGATCTGTTCGGCAAGCCCAAAACATATATCATCGAAGAAATACTCAAGGAAGGATTTAAACCAATCCTCACAGGTTGACAAGACTTACAGGTGCTCTGTACTACCCCAATTGTTGACCCACTCACTAGAACAAGCGAGACATGTGGAAGGTGTGGCATTCTGCATGTACCAAGGAAATGTCCAGCCTTTCACCACTTCTGCAAGGCCAGTGTCAGAAAGGACATTGACAGCATTGGTGCACTAGAGCAAAGATTAATGCACTTACAGAGGATTGTGCAGCGATCAAGACCTACGGTACGCAACAGTTACTTTTGAGCAATAAGAATGATCATCTGGGATCCCGTCAGACATTAGGGTGGAGGTAAGAGTTTGGAAATTGGGTGGGAGGGCGGTTAGAGCTTGTAAACTGGAAGGTTGGGGGGAAGAGTTAGGAGACCGGAGAGCGTGGGGAGGGCGGGGAAAGAGTTTGGTGACTGGAGGGAGAGCGAAGAGTTTGGAGACTGAGGGGGTGGGGGGGGGGGGGAAGGGGGGAGTGTAGAGTTTGGATACAGGTGGGTGCAAAGGTTTGGAGATTGGATTGTAAGGAAAAGTGGAGGAATAGATTGGAGATTGGAGGGAAGTTTTGAGCGTACCGGATAGCGTTGAGTGCACTGGATAGTTTTGAGCAGACTGGATAATAATAATAATTGCTTATTGTCACAAGTAGGCTTCAATGCAGTTACTGTGAAAAGCCCCTAGTCGCCACATTCCGGCGCCTGTTCGGGGAGACCAGTATGGGAATTGAACCCGCGCTGCTGCCTTGTTCTGCATTACAAGCCAGCTGTTTAGCCCACTGTGCTAAACCAGCAATGATCTCACCGGAAAGCTTTGATTGCACTGGTTAGCTGTGAGTACATTGGGTAGCTTGCAGTGCACTGGATAACTTTGCGCACACTGGATAGATTTGCGCACACTGGATAGCTTTGAGCACACTTCATAGCTTTGAATGCATGGAATAGCTTTGAGTGCATTGGATAGCTTTGAGTGTACTGAATAGCTTTGAGTGTGCTGGATATCTTTGAGAGCACTGGATGGCTTTGTGTGCACTGGAAATCTTGAGTACACTGGACAGCTCTGAGCACACTGGATAGCTTTGAGCACACTGGATAGCTTTGAGCACACTGGAGAGCTTTGAGTGCATGGAATAGCCTTGAGTGCACGGAATAACTTTTTGAGTACATGGAATAGCTTTAAGTGCACCAGATAGCTTTGAGTGCACTGGATAGCTTTGAAAACACTGGATAGCTTTGAGCACACTAGGTAGCTCTGAGTGCACTGGATAGCTCTGAACATACAGGATAGCTTTGACTGCTGGATAGTTTTGAGCGCACTCAATGCCTTGAACATCCTTTGCTATTTGATGTGATAGATGGCAAAATGCTGCAGATCTCAAATTCATTCTAAATTAGATTGTTTGATGTCAAATGGCCAGCGATAGCTTTTGAGCGCGTTGAATACAAAAATGATGTCCAGGTATTTGGGTCGGTTTTCTACTGGGAGGCAGTTTGTTAATCAGATTTAATATAATTGGCAAATAGTGCCATGGGAGAAATAAAAAGGATTACTTTTATATGAGGAATTATGATCTGGAACGTACTGCCTGAAAGGGCAGTGGAAGCAAATTCAATCATAATTTTTGAAAGGAAATTGGATATATGCAGTGTATGAGAAGGAAACGTTTGCAGGACTATGGGGAAAGTGAAGTGAGTGGGGTTAATTGAGTAGCTTTTTCAAAAAGCTGTCACATGCACTATGTGCCAAATGGCCACCTTCTGTGCTGTAAAATTCCATGATTTGGTACTCAACTTTCATTTTCAATGTACTCTTGGGGCCATTGCTGGAGTTGCGGAGGTCTTTTAAGAGAGGATGTACCAGCAGCAATCACTGAGAAGGTGGCACTCGGGGACCACACTCCGCACACTTGAGCAAACAGAGAGGTTCATTTACTGTGATGCCTCAACTGTCCTGTTCAGGGACTATGCCAAGAAACAACCTAGATTACTTCCAAAAACACTAAGTTGGTCATGCAAGCCAGGCAAGACAGATGCTGGCCTTTCAACATTCCTACACCACCATGCCAGAGCTTCTGGTAAGAGTGATAAATCAAGACACTAACAGTGTTCATATCGGTACGCAGGCTAGTAATAAAGAAATTTGGTCATTGAGTCAATCTGTGTATGGAAGCAAAATTAAAATCCTGCGGGTGCTGGAGATTTGAAATAAAAGTAGGAAATGCTGGCAGCATCTGTGGAGAGAAAAACAGAGTTAATGGGCGGGGGTTTCATCCTTGAGGCGGGTGGCGGGAGCCGGGAGATTTCCCCGCTCAGCGCGCCCACCTCAGGGAAAGGTGCTGGCAAACGTGGGATTTTCGCTCTGGGAGAAGGAAGGTGGGCGGTGGCAGAAAGAGTTCAGAGGCCACCGAGGGCACTGCCGGCTGCTGAGGTGGGCTGTTTAAAAGACACCCCCCCCCCCACGGTGTCTGGGACTTCATCCCAGTTTAATAACAACGGCAAATCGAAGAACAACCCTTCAGCCCTCAAATGTCCTCAAGCCCACATACTCCCCTTTGTACATGCAAGTTAATTTATGCCACCTCATGCACCCCATCCATCCTCCACTAATTATCACCTATACCCTCCATGTCAATCTATGGCACTTCCATTACTATTCACCCAACATGCGCTCTGTACAGAACAACTTAACCCCATAGTAAAAAGAGGATGTGTGAAAAAGCTTTAAAAAGGTAATTCATTCATAACTTTCTACTTTCTTTTAAAAAATAACTGTTTTCCCTACAGCCCAAGAAAAGTATTGATCATCCAAACCTTTACTGTATCAATCACAGAAACTGCAAGCACTTAACAGTTCTTTATCGTATGTAAGTAAACATCGTGCAATTGATATAATAGATCTCAAAGCAAGAGCATTCAATCATGGAATGTTTTCTCTGGGATGCAGCTGTTTCAATGGGCTAATGGATGTTTGGGCATCATTGGCTGCAAATGTTTTTCCAACAGTAAATAGAAGCACTACACTTCTATTAGCTTTCTAAGGCAATGGGAGTCCTTTCCCTGCCCCCCACCCCGGCGTGTTGTCCGGCGGCGGAGGTGGCTGGCTATCGGTGGGATCTTATGTTCCCGCCTATATCTATGGCATTTTTTGTGGCTCTGCCATCCCGCCACTGGGGAACCCGCATAGAGGGAGAGAGATTTGCTGAGTTGGAGAGGTTTAGTGAGAGAATCAGAGCAGCTGAACGCATAACTGGCAATGGTAGAGTGAGGCACGTTGGAAATCTTTAAGAGGCCAAACTTTATGGAAAACTGAGATCTGGGGCTGGGCAAATATACAGAGCTTGAAAGGGGATAAGGCATTTGAAAACAAGAATTTAAAAATCCAGGCATTGTTGGACTGGGAACCAATGTCGTTCATTGATAACAGTATAAACGGTTTTTACAACAAATGTGTACTTTACTCATAACTTCCGCCTGGTTTAAAAGTTTTGTTCTTTTCATGTCCATTTCAATTGGCTACTTTGCTCTTTGTATATCAGCTGATTTGTTGATTTGAATTCTCTATAATTACCTGCTCATGTTTTTTTATCCTTTCTTTTCCAATTAAGGGGCCATTTAACGTGGCCAATCCACCTACCCTGCACATCTTTGGGTTGTGGGGGCGAGACTCACGCAGACACGGGGAGAATGTGCAAACTCCACACGGACAGCGACCCAGGGCTTGGATTGAACCCAGGTCCTTGGCACAGTGAGGCAACAGTGCTAACCACTGCGCCACCGTGCCGCCCTACCTGCTCATGATCTAAATTGCAGCCACTAATACGTCTGAAATTTTTAGAAACTGTAGCAAATTTTCCTGCCATCAATCAGAGACAAATATATTCATATTCTGGATGGTTTCTAAATTGTAACCGCTAAGTTATTGGGCTCATGTGGATGCTGTTCTTTGATCGCTCTTCCATGGAGAATAATGCAAACTAGTGTGCTGCCTCAGGCAGAGTCTTCTGCCCGTTTTTCCAGGCCTCATAATCTTGTACTTTCCTCTTCAATTGCCCGTAAGATCGTTCTGTTTTCAGTATTAATGAGCAACGTGACTGGGGAAAAGGATGCATAAGGAGTTTTCCCATTGCCTCCCTCATGTGCGCTGAAAGGAAACACAAGTCCTCTTCCCGAAGGATCCTCCTCCGCCTGTAAGCGGCTGTTGTCCCTTAAGCTTCTCGCTCTTCTGCCATCACTTCTGAAAAGTGGCCTGCCATTGGCCATGGTACATAAGCCTGAGCATGTCCCCTTACCCGGGCCTGGAGCAACGAGCAAAAAGGATAGGACAACTGTCCCCTGCGGTCTCAAATGACTCACACTTCTAATGCAATTGCATACCACAATGTTATACTTCACATATTGCAATTCCTTCAAGTACGTCTTATTGTGTTTAAGATCTAGTCTGTGGTGTGTAACAAGAAGGAGCGGGCAAGTACAAAAGCAGTCATTTTTGTGTTAATATAGCCCCTGATTTATAAATTTAAACAATCAGATTCATTTTGGACCTTGTAGATATAAAACGGCTATTAGACCCATTCCCAGCGACTCTCTGGTTACAATGAGCATATTGGAATGCTCCCCATTGTTGTTATTATACAGAACATAGTTAGGAGCCTCACTTAGATACCAACAGCAAAGAAAATTGATGTCTTAAAAATGTTTAAAATTTGTAATCCTCTTTTGAGTGGCGACATGCATGTTGTAATCCGGAGCTATGGATAGTGGTCTCCAATGTTCTCCCCGTTCCATTGCTGACCAGGAACCTCTGCCATTCTTGCAACCCGCCAATGGCGTGTAACGGGAAGAGTTACAAGTCGATACTCGACCTCTTTGGCCCCGTTATGAACGCACCTTCCCTGGTCATCAAGTCCTGGGGTGGAAGCAAAACATGAAATGCTGGAAAAGCGCAGGAGAACCGGCAGCATCTATGGAGCGGGAGACAGAGTTAATGTTTCGAGTCAAGTATGGTTGTTCGCCAGAATCCTGGGGTGGGAATCGAACCTGGAGTTTCTGACACAGAAGCAGAATACCCACTGCATCACAAGATGGTCCAATCATAGAATTTACAGTGCAGAAGGAGGCCATTCGGCCCATCGAGTCTGCACCGGCCCTTGAAAAGAGCACCTTACTCAAGCCCACGCTTCCATCCTATCCCCGTAACCCCACTTAAAAGTTTTGGACACTAAGGGCAATTTAGCATGGCCAATCCACCTAACCCGCACATCTTTGGACTGTGGGAGGAAACCGGAGCACCCGGAGGAATCCCACGCAGACACGGGGAGAACATGCAGACTACACACAGACAGTGACCCAAGCTGGGAATCGAACCTGGGTCCCTAGAGCTGTGATGCGACTGTGCTAACCTCTGTGCTACTGTGCTGTGTTACCGCACTAAGTGAATGATATCATAATCACTCATCATATTTGCTATGATTGTGATTTTTTTTACTAGGATAGCACTAACAGGTAAATGTTTTCTTCCAATAAACAAGAAATATTTTCTGATTTTAAAAATTAACATATCACTGCACTTTGTCTATGAGCACGAATATTATTAATGTATGTCACAAATAAACATCAAGACAAGACATTAATTAAGACGGTATATTTTGGAGACAAAGTGCAGAAGAGTCAGGTTGCAAACAATATTAAAAAAAGATCAATTCTTGTTTGAGTAATAAACTTAGAGATTTCACTTTTTTAAACATCCTCTCTGTTTTAATTGATGCAGCTGTTTAATGAGATTCCGCAGCCATAATTTTACTCTGTGTGTGCTGGGTGACAACCAGGCAGTAATAACAAATTCAATAATAATTAACTTCGGTCATCTGCTCATCTGTCATGGCTCATCAATTTTAGGGAGGAAAAGCCCAAAGAACTTCATGCTTTTTTCTATCATGCCAGAGTCCAAGGCTGCCTCAGAGAAAGGGGCTGAACGACCTCATGGACTACTCGCTAAATGTTAATTCCCTCAATCCCAGGTTCGATTCCGGCCTCGGGCGACTGTCTGTGTGTGGAGTCTGCGCATTCTCCCCGTGTCTGCGTGGGTCTCCTCCGGGTGCTCTGGCTTCCTCCCGCAGTCCAAAGACGTGCAGGTCAGGTGGATTGGGTATGCCACATTTTCCTGAGGTGGGGTTACAAGGGTAGGGTGGGGGATTGGGCCTAGGTTAGGGTGCTATTCCAGAGGGCCAGTGCAGACCCGATGGGCCGAATGGCCACCTTCTTCATTGTAGGGACTCTTTGATCATGGTCGCAGTGCGTGCCATCTAGGGGCTGTTTAGCACAGGGCTAAATCGCTGGCTTTGAAAGCAGACCAAGGCAGGCCAGCAGCACGGTTCAATTCCCGTATCTGCCTCCCCGAACAGGCGCCGGAATGTGGCGACTAGGGGCTTTTCACAGTAACTTCATTTGAAGCTAAATTGTGACAATAAGCGATTTTCATTTTTCATTTTCAAGACGCGCCGCGGCAAGTTGGCAAAAGGCTCCTTTGACAGCACCTTTCAAACCCCCAACCTCTACCACCTAGAAGGACAAAAACAGCAGGTGCATGGGGACCATTCCTTCACTCTCACTGGGTCAAAATACTGGAACTTCCTAACTAACCGCACTTATTGAGAACCTTCACCAGGCAGACTGCAGCAGCCTGAGATTTACAAGGATGTTGGCAGGGCTCGAAAATTGCAGCTATGAGGAGAGAGTGGATGGGCTAGGGTTGTTTTCCTTAGGACATGATGTGGAGATGCCGCCGTTGGACTGGGGTGGGCACAGTAAGAAGTCTTACAACACCAGGTTAAAGTCCAACAGGTTTATTTGGAATCACGAGCTTTCGGAGCACTGCTCCTTCCTCAAGTGAGTCTGACTGGTGTGTTCCTCATCTGTTACCTGCAATGTTACAGAGCAAGAGCTGGATTGCAAAATCAACCAGAGCATCTGAATGTCAAAGCATATGTTGCCATGGCAACTCAGACCCCCCCGTAGTAGATAAATAAGTAACTTGCATTTCTGTAGCGTCTTTCATGACCTCTGGATGTCCCCCAAGACCTCCAGTACGTCCCGAGAAATAAAAACAGCATTCCAGCCGCACCTGGACCTTTCCAGCCCCATCCAGAGCAACGCACCACAAGAGGATGGTCATTCCAACACCGGCCAAGAGGGGGCGCCTCCCGCCGGAGAAGAAGAGGAATTGCCAAGACACCCAATAGTTAGGCACCGACTCCCTCTTCCCCAGTACAGACACAGAGGACCCCCACCCACTGGGTCAGAACAGGACAAGAAGACCAACACCATGCTTACCTGAATGAAGAGGTAAGAAAAAGAAGAGAAGAAAACCCCCCAGAGAGGGGACACCCAGCCGAGCCCGAGCCGAGCCAGAAGGAGGGAAAACTTAGCTTCAAGAAGCAGGCAGTAGGAACCCAGTCCGCCCCAGGATGCAAACTCTGCTGAAGACACAGACTCTTGATTTACAAAATGTACAAATCCCAAAAAAACCCTGAAACAAAATGATTCGAACTGGAAGGACTATCCTCAATCTCAGTGAGAACTGACCTAATCCTCCCAGCCATATCCACCCTCCCTTCACCTCGTCCCAGCTCCACTCATAGAACAGTACAGCACGGAACAGGCCATTCGGCCCTCGATGTTGTGCCGAGCTTTGTCCGAAACCAAGATCAAGCTATACCACTCCCTGTCATTCTGGTGTGCTCCATGTGCCTATCCAGGAACCGCTTGAAAGTAAAGAACCTACCTCCTCGGACATCCCTCCTACATCTCCCACCCCGAACCTTATAGTTATGCCCCCTTGTAACAGCTACATCCACCCGAGGAAATAGTCTCTGAACGTCCACTCTATCTATCCCCCTCATCAACTTATAAACCTCTATTAAGTCGCCTCTCATCCTCCTTTGCTCCAAAGAGAAAAGCCCTAGCTCCCTCAACCTTTCCTCATAAGACCTACCCTCCAATCCAGGCAGCACCATGGTAAATCTCCTTTGCACCATTTCCAATGCTTCCACATCCTTCCTATAATGAGGTCTTCTTCATAAACTAGACAGAGGGTGACAAAAATCACTCCCCTCCCCCAACCTCAAGGATTGTAAGACAGAATTACCAGGCGGAGTAAAACTGTGCATTATTTCTCATAATTGATGCAAAATGGTCTTCCGAACACAGTGTAACAGGGTAAAGATAATCAACAACAGAGGCCTTCACACTCCCCTCCAGGAAAAAAGACAACAATTAATAAAATCGACAACATGATCAACAGGGCGTCACAATCAGGATTCCCGGAGAACCACAGGGCAGATTGCAGGATACAGACGTGTTCCATGTCGCACAAGGATGCAAACGATAAAGCACTCACCGGGATCTCTCCAGGATTCCATCGATCGAAGCATGAGACACCATCACTTCCACCGTGCCGTCTTACCGGCGGCCAGGCGGTCCACAGCCTTGGCCCCGGCCAGTGGAGGGTGACTCAACCCACTCAGCCACCACCAACCTCTCAGGATGAGCATCGAGAACAGGACGATATGGGACCAGTGATCGATGGACCCAATCGACCTCTGGCCTACATTGTGCTCCATCAAACCTGTTGAACCTAGCGTCCAAATCAAGATTGCCAAAGCATGGCACCCAATTCTCAAACTCGATTGGGAATTCAGATCCCATCTCCTACCAAGGACCGGATCCGAGGGACATCCTGCCCGGCCCCCATCCTCCGAACCTGTCCGGATAGCCCACACACCACCAGGCAGGAGGATTTTGATGACACGAAGCCGGCCCCCGTGCAGAGTTCTTTCAAATGCAATAACCCTCTCATGTGCCTCCACCGCTCTTCGAAATGGACCCCGCAATCCCTCAAAATGAGCTTTGACGACCTGCACTGCGGAGCTGAAATTCGTTGTCAAGACAACATCAACATCTTGGATGGGGGCCATCATCCCAATCACGCACCGCCAAGGTGAGAGCCCACTCAGCAGCAACTGTGTCAATCCCAGCTGGGCCCCGCCCCAGCTCCCTCCGACCGGCCCCACCTCAAGAAAATGGGGATCTAAGCATTTCTTTTCAGCTCCATCTCACAAAAAAGACCAATCAGAAACTTGCTGAGACATCGCACAAGCCATGCAGCCCGAAACAAAAAAGCAAGGAAGAAATGTGCATCAGGATTGAAAGTCGAGCAAAACCGAAGTTCGCGAAAACTCAACCTCTCCCGTGCTCACGTCACGTGACTCCCCTCCAAACGACTGACTTCTAAACATTGACCACTGGTGTTTATGTGTCCATTTTGATTCTGGATAAAATGTCAAGAGATGCTTCACAGAAACGCTGTGAGGAAAACCTGACTTGTGGCCAAACGGGGCTGGTGTTGGAGTGGCTGCTCCGTGCACTGGTCTGTGCCAACCTGCGGCCTGAGCCTTTCATTGTACCCGAGCCTCAGTTCAAAGCCTCTGGCTCATCAGTCGGAGAGGGCCATAAACCGACAGGTTGTCCCATTTTTAAAAATTAATTTACGGGATGTGGGCGTCGCTGGTTAGGCCAGCATTTATTGCCCTTCCCTAGTTGCCAATTTATTCCCAAGTCAGGGTGGTGAGTGTCTTGGATGGGGGCCTCCAGGTGGTGGGGTTCCCAGGTACCTGCTGTTCCTGTCCTTCTAGATGGCAGTGTTCGTGGGTTTGGAAGGTGCTGCCTAAGGAACCTTGGTGAGTTACTGCAGTGCATCTTGCAGACGGTACACACGGCTGCCACTGTTCGTCGGTGATGGAGGTTTTGAATGTTTCTGGAACACATAGTCAGGCTGATAGTTCAGGTCTGGCTGGAGGGGGGGCTGGGTAGTGGAGGGAATCCCAGGCCTGGTGTCTGGGAGCATTTTGGCAGCGGGCTGGCATTTATTTTCATGGGCCCAGTAAGAAGCAGCAGTCTAGTTTGTGCAGGGCCAATGAAAATTAACACTGACATCTTATTGGGCCTTTTATTTGGCCCGGCATCCCACGCTCCATTGAAAGGTGGCTGGTTCGATACCCAGACCTGGGCAATCTCTGCCCATTGCTGTTTGAATTTCACATTCAGACCACCTAGCAATCTTTCAGATACCCATTGTCACCTGAGCCAAGGTTTGCCTGTGCAATTCCTACCCGTGGATGACCAATTGCAATGTGAAAATCTGGAGGTCCAGTTCACAGTTGCAAAACAAACAGCTGTAAGTTAAGTTTGACCTCCAATGTCTTTAGTATCCCACGAAGTACAATTTAAATTGTATAAAACTCAGGGCTGGTTTAGCACAGTGGGCTAAATCGCTGGCTTGTGATACAAAACAATGCCAGCAGCACGGGTTCAATTCCCATACCAGCCTCCCCGAACAGGCGCCGGAATGTGGCGACTAGGGGCTTTTCACAGTAACTTCATTGAAGTCTACTTGTGACAATTATTATTATTATTATTAAATTTGCCATGGGATGTGTTCCCTGAACAAAGCAGGCAGATTATATAAACGAATGAACAGACAGTCTTAAACTGTGCCCGGAATAAATGCAAACAAGGTGGTATATTGTGATGGCTTCACTGTGGTCTAGTTACACTTTAAGTTGCCTTTCTTTGTTCAGTTCAATTTTATTCCTTAGTTTAATTTCCCTATTTTCTAATCACAATACAGAATGAGGAGCTCCTCCATATCTGTCAATGTGTCCATGCTTAGCTGAGAGAGGTCACATGAAACAACTAGTTTATACTTTTCTCACAGTGTCTGTTACAAGGAACTAAATTCCGAAGTTGAACGGAAAATGGCTAAAACTGTGAACACATGAGTGTGGTTTCTCAGAAGTACACGGTGGCCAGAAGCTGTTGTTATAATTGTGTAAAGTTTCTTGAAGAACTCGGGAACGCTTTCCCTCTCTACATCAAGCTTGAGTGAAAAGTAGTAGAAAGCTGTGCCTGGCTCTTGCCCCTTTCACAACCAGAGGATGTCCCAAAGCGCGTTGTAACCAATGAAATACTTTGGATGTGTAGTCACCGCTCTATATAAGTGCAATCTCAAGCCATCATTAGCTTATAATGATAATTGGGTAAAGGCTTTTTCTCTAACTTTGTACACAGGGAAATGACACCCAATTGTGTCTTTCATTGGAGAGGTGGGAAGACCGTGCTATTCCAGTAACAGCTCAGAACAGCTGTTCCTATAATGATGCCATCTGTGGTAAGGCATTGAAGTTGGTGCGTCCCGTAAAATCAAGCATGCCAGCAATAAGTGGAAGTCCACTGTGTATTTGCAACGAGACATTTTTGTTTGGGACCAATGGTATAATCTTAATACGAGACCTTACAATATACACCAAGCTAATTTATGGATTCAAAATCTACCGTCCAATACACATTGAATGATGCGACAACACTTGAGTTGGTTTAATCGTCTTCCCACTGATGTCATATTAGCTCACCTGCCAAAATTGTTCAGCGTCTTGACAAGGCAATAGTAAAAAATCAGCAAACAACGCACAATCCAAACGAGAAGTATTCAGCGTTGTATTCAACGCAGCAATAAACCAGCTGGTAGTGATTTCAGGACAGTAATCCCAATCCCCTCGCCGTTATACCAGCATTCGAGAGAAATCACTTAAACCTTGCTTCCGTGGTGTATGACATCATCGAGATACTTAGATTTCTCCGCAGATTTCTTGTTCGAAGCTGCTGAATCGTAAACCGTGGTAGATTTTACAGTTTTCAAAATGTGAAGGGGAGCAGATAGGGTGAAAAGTGAAAGACTATTTCCGCCGCTGGGGTAGTCTAGGAACTCGAGGCATGGTCTAAAAATTAGGTCCATACCTGTCAGGAGTGAAATCCAGGAACACCTCCACACACAAGAGATTGTAAAAGTTTGGAACTCTCTTCCACAAATGGTATGCTAGATCAATGGTGAATTTTAAATCTGAGATTAATGACATTAAGGGGCGGGGCATTTAAAGGCAGGTATACGGAGTTAGATTGCAAATCAGAGATGATCTCAATGAATGGCAGAGAAGGCTTGAGGGGCTGAATGGCCTCCTCCTGTTCCAATGATCCCAATATTCCGATGATGCTACCATAATATTGTCGTGCCGCCGATATCACTGACTTTAGACAAGATATTATACCTCCCATCTCCTATCTTACTTTATATTTTTATCCCCTCATCTACCCAGAATGTCAATGACATCCCCAGCTTTCCTCAGCTGGCAATTCCTTCATTTCCATTGTGAAGAAATTCTCCAGTCAGATTGACAGGTGTGAACGTTATCCTTCCCGGGAGAAAATTAAGGATGTGCCAGAACTTCTCCTGTCCAGGAGATCCAGAACGTTCCTTCCCAAGTAAGATGATATTGTCCAGCTGGGGCACTATAGAAAGTGAATCATGTCTTCCAGGAAGACCGTACCGAGGAGCATGCAACTATTCAGTTAGATCAAGGTATGTGCTCGTCCTTTCTGAACTCTAAGCAGCGAGATGTGCCTTACGGCCACTAATTGCTTGACTTTAATTATTAGCAAAGCTTCAAATGACTAAGCGAATGTACCTTTTCGTGACGCTGATCACTCTGTGATGGACTGAAATGTCAGCATGTTAGCACAGACAACCAAGGATGTTTGTTGCGGTACCAATTAGGCATATTGAGGTCTAAAATGTTCCACACTGTACGGAAACTCCCTGAATAAACTATTGCATGTGACACGTTGGGTTGTACCTTTGAGAAGTGAGCGTGGTAATTAAGGCTAAAGTGATCAGCCATGAGCTCGTGGACATTCTCAAATAACTGCACATTCTGAAAAATGACCATCTGTTAAAATTGAAAAGAAAAGGAAAAAGGCGACAGGGCAAGTAGGTCACTGCTGTCCAGGGAGATGTTTCTTCAATCCTACATTGAGAGATTGTGCTACTGATATACTTGTAATTAGGGGCATTGCACAGAAATTCCTCTCATTATCTGTCGCAAGGTCGGAACAGTTGGAAGATCATGATCCACTTTCTATAGTCCCTCATGAAAAACTATGGTTTTTCATGAGGGCACCATTGCAGATATATTGAGGTCTTGAGAAGTCATGCAATCCAGGTGTTGTCTGGCAACTGAAAAACAGTTGATTTGATTTGATTTATTGTCACATGTACCGAAGTACAGTGAAAAGTATTTTTCTGCGGCCGAGGGAACGTACACAGTACGTACATAGTAGACAAAAAGAATAATCAGCAGACTACATTGACAAATGCTACATCGACAAACAGTGATTGGTTACAGTGCGGAACAAGGGACCAAGCAAAGCAAATACATGAGCGAGAGCAGCATAGGGCTTCGTGAATAGTGTTCTTACAGGGAACAGATCAGCCCAAGGGGGAGTCATTGAGGAGTCTTGTTCAGGTTGGGCGGTGAGGGAGGGCATGTTTGGGGATAAAGGGAAGCTTGGTGTGACTATGTTTGACAATTTGATGAACTGCTGCCTTATTTGAAAACCTGTGTTTCAGGCCACGTGTTAACTGGTGTAGCAGTGGTGCCTTGAGAACATTCTGCTCACAATCATCATTTGGCTTCATGGAAAACGAGGAAACAAAAGAAAAAGTGGAAATATTGCTTGTCAGGACAAATCCAACAAAGGATTGCTAATTCACAGTAAGTGGTCCCTTGCTGATGCTGTGTTAAGACAGCCCTCTTTGGTTGCATCTACATCACAGATCTAAACATCGGCTGCTTCACCTCACACTGGAGCCAATTAAAATTGCAACGTAAATCCAAAGTCAGGTCCTGTCCTGAGGTTGAATACTGACACTGCAATTCCCTAGACATCAATTCCAGATGGGTTTCTTTTCTCATAGAGGATGTCCCTCAATTTTAAAATGTTTGTCTTAGTTTTCAAATCCCTCCACGTCATCCTCCTCCCTACCCTATCGCTGTAACCTCCTCCAAACCTGTAGCGCTCTGATATCTTTGCGCCCCTCCAATTCTGGGCTCTTGAGCATTCGCGATTTTCATCATTTCACATTGGCGGGCCAATGACTTCCAAGTGCCTGGGCCCTAAGCTCTGAAATTCCCTCTCTAAAACTCTCTGCTTCGCCATTCCTCTCTTTCTTTCTTCAAGACGCTCCTTAAAACATCCCTCTTTGACCAAGCTTTTGGTCACCTCTCCTTATGTGGCCAATGTGGCTTGGTACCAAAGTTTGTTTGGCAATGCTCCTGGGCAGGACCCTGTGTCATTTTGCTGCATGAAAGGTGCTATATAAATGCAAATTGCTGTTTTGCATTATCAGTGTAGATAATTCTGCAAGTATTGTTGAATAATAATAATAATAGCTTATTGTCATAAGTAGAATCATAGAGAATCATAGAATTTACAGTGCAGAAGGAGGTCATTCGGCCCATCGACTCTGCACCGGCTCTTGGAAAGAGCACCCTACCCAAGGTCCACACCTCCACCCTATCCCCATAACCCAGTAACCCCACCCAACACTAAGGGCAATTTTGGACACTATGGGCAATTTAGCATGGCCAATCCACCTAACACGCACATCTTTGGACTGTGGGAGGAAACCGGAGCACCCGGAGGAAACCCACGCACACATGGGGAGGATGTGCAGACTCCGCACAGACAGTGACCCAAGGCAGAATTGAACCTGGGACCCTGGAGCTGTGAAGCATTTGTGCTATCCACAATGCTACCGTGCTGCCCAAAGTAGGCTTCAATGAAGTTACTGTGAAAAGCCCCTCGCCGCCACATTCCGGCGCCTGTTCGGGGAGGCCAGTACGGGAATGTAAACCTGCACTGCTGGCCTAGTTCCCAGCTGTTTGGCCCACTGTGCTAAACCAGCCCCTATAAGAGATGAACATTATAAGGTTGTAAGTCTTTGAGGTCTTGGCTTTGGAAAAGTATGAGTGGCACTGCAGAGACAGTCAGCTGGAACATTCTGATTGGCGTCTCCTGATTTTCTGCCTTAACTTCACCAGAAGATTGACGGAAACTCTGGAGAGAGAGCAATTATGCCATTTCAGCCGTGTTTCTTCTTTTACTCGTTCACGGGATGTGGGTGTCACTTATTGTCCATCCCTAGTTGCCCTTTGAGATAGTGATGGTGAGTCAACTTCTTGAATGGCTGCCACCAATCACGTGCGATGTTGTTCGGAAAGGGGCTTGACCCAGCAACAGTGAGCAAATGGCGTTTTGTTGCAAGTCAGGATGGTGTGTGACTTGGAGGGGAACTTGCAAATGGTGGTGTTCCCACGCATCTGCTGCCCTTGTCCACCGAGGTGGTGGAGGTTGCAGCTTTGAAAGACATTCTGCGGAGTTCTCTGTCGGCGGGATCCTCCGGTACGCCAGCAGTGCACCCACGCCCGCGGGTTTCCCGACGGCGTTGTGTGGCCACAATGAGAAACCCCATTGGCCGGCTGTGGGAACGGAGAATCCCGCTGCTGGCGGGGATGTGCGGCGCTGGAAAAAGGGTCTGGCGGGAAGGCAAATCCCGTTACCTGTCTACCCTCATGGCCACACAGTACACGCTGCTGCTACTGCATCAGTGGTGGAAGGAATAAATATTTAAAGTGGTAGATGGGGTGCCAAGCAGTTAATGGGCTGCTTTGTCTTGGATGGTGTTGAGATTCTTGGCTGTTGTTGGAGCCGCACTCACCCAGGCAAATGGAGAGTATTCCATCATACTTCCGACTTGTGCCTTGTAGAAGGTGGGCAGGAAGTAAGTTGCTCGCTGCAGAATCCCAAGACTTTGACCTGCTCTTGCAGCCACAGTATTTACATGATTGGTCCAGTTCTGTTTCTGGTCAATGGTAACCCCCAGGTTGCTAATCGTAGGGAATTCAGTGATGATATTGTCATTTAAAGCCAAGGGGAGATTGTTGGGTTCCCTCTTGGAGATGGTCATTGCTTGGTGCTTGTAGCCTGAATGTTGACCAGGCTTTGCTGCATTTGGATACGGATTGCTTCAGTATCTGAGGAGCCACGAATGGTGCTGAAAATCGTGCAATCATCAGCGAACATCCCCACATCTGACCTCTTGGTGGAAGGATGGTCATTGACGAAGCAGCTGAAGAAGGTTGGGCCTAGGACACTACCCTGAGGAACACCAATCGCAATGCCCTGGGACTGAGATGTTTGACCTCTTCCTAGTGCCAATCATTCACCAAATCTATGGCCAGTGATTGGGAAAAAATTGCATCAATTCTACCCCAGCGTTGCACTGGACGCAGTTCAGAGGTCTAGGATGAAGGGATTGTTTGATAAGGGAAGGTTGAGCAGGTCGGGCTTGTACTCTTTGAAGTTCAGAAGAATGAGAGGTGATCTTATTGAAACATAACATCCTGTGGGGACTTAGCGTAGACACTGAGAAATGTTTCCCCCTCATGGGGGAATCTAGAACAAAGGGTACACTTTCAGAATAAGGGGTCTCCCACTTAAGGCGAGGATGAAAAGGAATTTCTTCTCTTGGAATTCTTTTCTGTGGGTCTGTGAATAGATTCAAGGCTGAGTTAGATAGGTTGTTGATTGACATAAGAAGTTAAAGGTTATGAGGGACAGGCAGGAAAGTGAAACAAAAGCCACAGTCAGATCAGCCACGACCTTATTAAATGGCAGGGCAGGCTCGAGGGGCCGAATGGCAGACCCCTGCTTCTATTTCTTATGTTCCCACCAGCAACTGCTGTCCAAGAAAATGGGTGCAGTGGTTATGAACTCAATTTGCTCATACATGATTATAGTACTCTGATTAAAAACCCATAAGTAAGAAGCAATTAAGTTTGAGAGCGAGTAAGAGCTAAAAGAAAAAATCAGCAATGGAGTGACCATTCCAAATGAGTGTCTCTGACAAAAACATTAACAGGATGTAGGGTAGAGATTCAGTTTTGGGTGCAATCGTGAATCTGGGTCCATGTTGCACACTAAATTGGGCGTTTCCCTGTTCATTTTAAGGTTCAAGTTTCTGTTCAAATGCATTTGCATATTGCTGAATGTAAAATCGTCCATGAACCAGTGCAATCAGCAGCATTTTTCATTCCACTCCCCCTTGCATTAATAAATACTTCTCCGCGTGTTTAAGAGCAACAATGTAGGGCAGTGTTACTAATACAGCTGAAGAGGTACGGTAGCACAGTGGTTAGCACTGTTGCTTCACAGCGCCAGGGACCCGGTGCGCTTCCCGGCTTGGGTCACTGTCTGTGCAGAGTCTGCACGTTTTCCCCGTGCCTGCGTGGGCTTCCTCCGGGTGCTCCGGTTTCCTCCCACAAGTCCCGAAAGACTTGTCAGTTAATTTGGACATTCTGAATTCTCCCTCCGTGTACCCGAACAGATGCCGGAATGTGGCGACTAGGGGCTTTTCACAGTAACGTCATTGTAGTGTTAATGTAAGCCTACTTGTGACATTACAAAAATATTATTATTATTATTAATAAGAGGGTCCAGTCCATTACTTGTTCATAACCTCATCAAAAAACACTGGAAATAACTTTAACCAAATGGCTGAACCATTTACTAGCACCGTTGGTGTATACAAGTCGGTTTCTTAATAAATGAATAATGTTTTAATACTTTAAAGCCTTTAAAACCAATCTAATCACTGAGGATTTATTTCTGTTGGGGTAATTTTGAAAAGTAAGGAGGTTACGCTACACCTCGATTGAACCTTGGTCACATCACAACTGGAGTGTGTATAATCCTGGTCGCCATGTTATAAGAGACATTTGGATGCAAAGGTCTTTAAAATTCTGAAAGTTTTCTGAAGGCAAACTTTCTACTTGCGGAGAAGCAAAACTCTGAAGACGTCAATAAAAAATAATCACAATGGAATCAGATGTGGAATTCAGAAGAAAAGTCTTAAGCTAGAGTGTGGTGAGACAATAGTAAAGGAAGGCTAAGTAAGCTGATCTGGGAAAAAGGGTTATTTCCTCTTCCAACCTCTTCCATCGGGCAGAAGATACAAAAGTCTGAGAACACGCACTAACAGTTTCAAGAACAGCTTCTTCCAAACTGTTATTAGACTCCTCAATGACCCTATTACGAACTGAGCTGATCTCTGCACACATCTTTTCTCCTGTTGTAGCAGTATACTCCATATGCTCCACAATGTATTTACATTGTGTATTTATCGTATGTCCTATGTTTTTCATGTATGGTACAATCTGCCTGGACTGTACGCAGAACAATACTTTTCACTGTACCTCGGTACATGTGACAATAAATCTAAATCTAAAGGAATAGAAGGATATGCTGATTGAGTTGGGTTAGAAAACTAGAGGAGGAGACTTGAGCAGAGCATAAAGACTGGCGTGGACTGGTTGGGTTGAACGGCCTGTTTTTCTGCTGTATGTTCTGTGTGATCCTATTTCAAAGACATCTCTTTTATCCTTGACGATATTCAAAATCCAGAGGTTCTTGAAAGTGTGTAAATGTACAATTAGTGGAAACTTGCCATGCTAATTAATTCAGTCAGGAGCGTGGCCAGACTCGTCAAACAAGTCGAATACCAGCGCGATATTTTTCTAAAATTTCCGCAGAAGATTGCAGAAACTGGATTTAGCCCGGAAACAAGTTGCGTTTGCCAATCCTCAAATGTTCATATTGGTTGGACTGATTTCAGGTGAGAGTCTACTGGGAACTTCACTTCACTGACTGCAAAACCAAGATCTAATTAGGATTTGTCATCGCAAAATGCAATCCAACAGATCCTATTCTTTCTGGATTCATGAGTTGTTCACTGTGTGGAAAGCATTTCTGAGAGGGAGGCTTTTGTTTTGATGTAAACAGTTAATATTAACATAAAATGCATTGAGTTAACATATCGCATATATAATTTTATCTCACTCTTTGCCATCTGTTGGGTAATGTATCATATAATTTACCTGTCTAAATCTGATTCCATTGTACTCTGAGGACCTGAGCTCATTTGAGGTGAGAGCTATCAGCACACTAATTATCATATATCACAAAATGACTTAACATTTGAAAGTGGCACAAACTTTCAGAGGTGAAGGACAAACAGTACAAGGAATTCTCAAATGGAAGTCTCTAAATGTGCATAAAACATGATTAATATATCGCTGTTTAGGCGTCACTTCATTTATCATGCAACGGGATTGCTAAACAGCTGAAGAATTTGCTCAGTGATCCTATGAATTCTTCATCTAATCCTCATTGTGCGAGGTCATTGTGACAGAAACAAAAGTTGGTCTTAAAAGCAATGCTTAACAGCCGGAGCATCTCGCGATCAGGGAAGTACATAGGGCGGCATTCTCCGGCCCCCCGCCGGGTTGGAGAATCGCCGGAGGGCGGCGTGAATCTCGCCCCGCCGCTCCGCCGCCGGCTGCCAAACTCTCCAGCTCCAGCTTTCGGGCGGGGGCGGGGATCACTCCGCGCCGGTCGGGGGCCGTTGGCAGCGGCCCCCTGGCGATGCTCCGGGCCCAGAAGGGCCGAGCGGTTGCCCGTTTTCGGCCAGTCCCGCCGGCGTGAAATGGACATGGTCCATCATGGCGGGACCTGGCTTGCCCGCCGTCGAGCGGGGTCCTCGGGGGGGGCGCGCGGGGGGGATTCGGCCACGGGGGGGGGGGGGGGCCACGGTGGCCTGGCCCGCGATCAGGGCCCACCGATCTGCGGGCGGGCCTATGCCGTGGGTGCACATCATCCTTCCGCGCCGGCCCCTGTAGGGCTCCGCCATGGCCGGCACGGAGAATACACCCCCCTGCGCATGCGCCAGAATACGCCGCCCGCTCTGCGCATGGGCTGAACCACGCCGGCGGTTCTGCACATGCGCTAACTCGTGCAGTCCCTTTGGCGCTGGCTGGCGTGGCGTCAACCCCTCCGGCGCCGGCCTAGCCCCTGGAAGTGCAGAGAATTCTGCAACTTCTGGTTGGCCCGACGCCGGAGTGATTCCCGCCGTTTTTCACGCCGGCGTCGGGCCATCGCGCGGATTCGGGAGAATCCCGCCTCAGATCTTTTTGTTGAATTCAAGTCTCACCATCTGCCATGGCAGGATTCGAACCTGGGTGTCGAGAGCATTAGAATCTGTTCAGTGCAGAAGGAGGCCATTCGGCCCATTGAGGATGCTCCAACACTCCGAAAGAGCACCCTATCTAGACACAATCCACTGCCCTATTTCTGTAACCCTACCTAATCTTTGGACACGAAGGGGCAATTTATCATGGCCAATCCACCGAATCTGCACACCTTTGGGCTGTGGGAGGAAACCGGAGCGCCCGGAGGAAACACACTCAGACACGGGGAGAACGTGCAGACTCCACACAGACAGTCACCCAAGGCTGGAATCGAACCCAGCCTTGGGTAGCAGTGCTGGCCACTATGCCACTGTGCCACCCATTATGTGGGGTCTCTGTATTACAATACCACAACACCACCACATCCCCCTCACAGTGGCATAGCGGTATTGTCACTGGACTAGTAATCCAGAGATCGTTTTACCGGATGGCATTTGTGTCATCGGGCGGAAATGAGCTGGAGACCAGCCCATCGCCTCCAGAAGCAGACCAGAGACTGAAATGGGCCCAGAGACTGGCTGTGTGCTATTGCAGCCCAATATCGAAGCCCGGCTCCATTGATGAGAACATGAGTGACTCAAAACAATGAAGAATGCAATGCAGATCAGTTTTATGACTATGATCACCCCTCTCTTCAACACCATACTCCCCCCCTACTTCCTTCCCTCCCACGCCCCCCCACCCAGTCAGCAAGCGCTTATCATGAGGCCTTCCCAATGATGTTTGTCTCCATGATAGTAGCAGTGGTGTAGTGGTGTTGTCGCTGGACTAGTAATCCAGATACCCAGAGTCATGCTCCGGGGATCTGGGTTCGAATCCCGCCATGGCAGATGGTGACCTTTGAATTCAATGAAAATCTGGAATTAAATGTCTAAAGATGACCATGAAACCATTGTCGATTGTTATAAAAACCCACCTGGTTCAAATGTCCTTTTTAGGGAAGGAAATCTGTCATCCTTACCTGGTCGGGCCTACATGTGACTCCAGACCCACAGCAACGTGGTTGACTCTTAAATGCCCTCAGGGATGGGCAATAAATGCTGGCCCAGCCAGCGATACCCATGTGCCATGATCAACAATATAAAGATAAGTAACTGATAATCACATGGAATCTATAAATTGGCCATTTCTGAACTGGTACCAGCACCAATAGGTGGCCGGGGTTTTGCTTGGGGTGGCGGGTCACCATTCTTTCCATGCTAGTGAAAATAGCTGGTTCCAGCAATGGAGGTGAGACCTTCCGATCCAGGGTCCATTCACCTTTTTATCCCAATCCTATTTCCATTTCTGTTCCAATCAGTACCATGAGAATCCGGCCCATAGAGTACAAAAGCAAGGACGGTATGTTGAAACAGTGAACAGTGAAACAGTGGTTGGCACGACCTCAATTTGAGAATTGTGTTGAATTCTGGATGCCGCACCTCAGAAAGGATGTGAATGCTTTGGGGACAATTTACGGGAATTTCACTTTCCGGGAGTTCAGAAGTGCTGAACATAGATTAACATAGATTAACATAGAATTTACAGTGCAGAAGGAGGCCATTCGGCCCATCGAGTCTGCACCGGCTCTTGGAAAGAGCACCCTACCCAAGGTCAACACCTCCATCCGATCCCCATAACCCAGTAACCCCACCCAACACTAAGGGCAATTTTGGACACTTAGGGCAATTTAGCATGGCCAATCCACCTAACCTGCACGTCTTTGGACTGTGGGAGGAAACCGGAGCACCCGGAGGAAACCCACGCACACACGGGAAGGATGTGCAGACTCCTCACAGACAGTTACCCAAGCCCGGAATCGAACCTGGGACCCTGGAGCTGTGAAGCAATTGTGCTATCCGCAATGCTACCGTGCTGCTGAAGTTGGGATCATTCTCCTTCTAGAAGAGAAGGGTGAAAGAAGGTTTGATAGAAGTGTTCAAAATCGCGAAGAGTCTCGGCATAAAAGATGGGAAGAAACCGGTGGAGGGATTGAGAACCAGAAGCCACAGGTTTGAGATGATTGGCAAAAGAATCCAAGGTGACATGAGGCATATTTGTTTTCCAGTCAGTGGTTAGTATCTGGAACGCACGGCTTGTGAGTGTGGGTGGAGGCAGATTCAATCATGGCTTTCAAAAGGGAATTGGATAAGGATTCCGACGCTTTAGGAATAATAACACAGGCCATGGTTTTTATGGTTGAGATGGGCATCAGACTCAGGAACTATCCTGACCCCATGATCCTGGGGCAAGGAGGGGGAGTGGTAGGCAAATTTCTCCAGCAGAGAGGCTGCAGGGACTCAATTGGCTAAATAAGACCATAAGACCAGAAGACAGAGGAGCAGAATTAGGCCACTCGGCCCATCGAGTCTGCTCCACCATTCAATCATGGCTGATATTTTCTCATCCCCATTCTCCTGCCTTCTTCCCGTAACACTGATCCCCTTATTAATCAAGAACCTATCTATCTCTGTCTTGAAAACACTCAGTGATTTGGCCTCCACAGCCTTCTGCGGCAAAGAGTTCCACAGATTCACCACCCTCTGGCTGAAGAAATTCCTCCTCATCTCTGTTTTAAAGGATCGACCCTTCAGTCTGAGGCTGTGTCCTCTGGTTCTAGCTTTTCCCACGAGTGGAAACATCCTCTCCACGTCCACTCTATCCAGGCCTCGCAGTATCCTGTAAGTTTCAATCAGATCCTCCCTCATCCTTCTGAACTCCAACGAGTACAGACCCAGAGTCCTCAACCGTTCCTCATACGACAAGCTCTTCATTCCGGGGATCATTCTCGTGAACCTCCTCTGGACCCTTTCCAAGTACAGCACATCCGTCCTCATTTCTGTGTTGTAACCATTTGGCAATTCCATAATTCCAGTTGCACCAAGGATCCAGGTGTAAAACATTCACCTAAGGATCCAATATGGCGGAGAGTGTGCATGCTGGTTTAGCACACTGGGCTAAATCGCTGGCTTTTAAAACAGACCAAGGCAGGCCAGCAGCATGGTTCAAGTCCCGTACCAGCCTCCTCGAACAGGCGCCGGAATGTGGCGACTAGGGGCTTTTCACAGTAACTTCATTTGAAGCCTACTTGTGACAATAAGCGATTTTCATTTAATTTCTTTTCATGCTCTAATTCCAGGCTGGTCGCACATCTCTCGTCCCATTGGAGCAGCAGCCACAGCCGATGACAAAATAAGCAGCCACCTTAAATATGCGTGTTATGCTTGTTTCAGGATCCTGTCATGAAAATGGTCTGGGATGGCTGACTTGCCACTTATTAAACTCGTCCTGCAGTAACACGTGGCGCTAACAGGCCCCACTATTCAGGTACTACAGCCCACTCTGTCCTCCCAGTCCCAACATACACATTCCAAAAATGGCTGTGTGCAAAATTCTGGGTCCTAATGTCTAATGGAAGACATTCTTCTCTGTCATCTTAGTCAAGAAATGTTAGTCATGAAGATCTGTGCTTGCATTCTTCCTCAGTACCCTGAGATGCCATCAAATGATGACCAACCAATCAAATTTATCATCACATACTGGCACAATGGGGAACAAGTTTGCGATTTTATATTTCCATGGTATTGTATTGCAAGGCAAGCAACGAGGCAGTGTATATTCACAACGGTGGTTTATTTAACTAAGAGGAACGGTACAGACAGGTCTTGTTCCCATGAATCCCAGGCTAATTCAGACCAAATCCCCACAGCCAGATTTGTGCCTAATCCCCTGATAGGCTAACGTTCGCATGCTCCAACCCCATGGGGCTCAGGGCTTGTCACATGGCCTGCAATGTGTCACACCTTAAAGGGGCCACGTTACAACATTCCTCCCCCCTTAATTTCTCTCAAAGCAAAGTTTATAAGGTAAGTTTATCAGGTGACTTCCTAACATAAACCTTCTACCTGGAATAGAATATTTATCTACTTTAACCGTCCTGTTCACCGTCATCTTATAATCACCGCAGGTTCGGACTGTGTGGTCTGGCTTCATCACTGGGACGATGGGTGCTGCCCACTCTGAAAACTGTACTGGAGCGATTGCCCCCAGGTCTTCTAGACACATCAACTCCATCTTCACCTTTTGGTGTAGAGCATAAGGTGCCGCTCTGGTGTGAAATATTTTGGTGTTGCATCTGGCCCTGCACAGATCTTTGCTTTCAATCCTTTGATGCATCCTAACTCTCTGGAAGACCCCATGGTATTTCCGTAGAAGCTCCTGGAAAACATCGTCGGCGATGCTGAATATTTCTTGCCAATTCAATTTGATTTTCTTCAGCCTGTCACACCCAATGAGATTTGGCGTCTTCCCATCCACGATGATTAACGGTCACTGAGCTGACTGCTGTTGGGATGATATTGGTATGGATGCCATCTCCAATATCTTCAGTGCCTCTCCAGTGTAGGTAGCTAAGGTGGCCGATGTACCTCCAAGCCTCCAACCCTTGCAACTGCCGGTAACCTTTTGTCTTTTCTCCGCTGCTTCCTCATTTTGGGAACCTTGAGCGGCCGGCGCTTCCCGCCGCAACTGGTTTGTCTCTCTCTGCACCCTTTGTAATCCGAAAGCGCACTGTTCAGCACTTCAGTCGCTTGAGCCATGTCAACTGCTTTGTCCAAGGACATCTTGGTTTCTGCCAGCAACCTTCTCTGAATTTCTGAGTAGTTGATCCCACAGACTAACCGGTCACGCAGCATGTCACTGAGAGAAGTACCAAATTCACAATGTTCCAACATTTGTTGAAGCTTGGCTACAAAAGCGGCCACCATTTCTTCAGGACGTATCATGGTCGTATGGATATTATGACGCTGCCTACTAATGGAGGGTTGGGGTTTGTAATGTCCCCTCACTAATTCACCAATTGATGTTCAACTTCGCACAAAGTTATTTGTTTGTGGACCGCAAACTCTAAGTAATATTCCTTTTTATTATTATTATTATTACTTTTTGTTTCTCTTCTGCCGTGGTTTCATTGGCAGCGAAAAAATATCTAAGCCTTTCGACACCTTGGCCCCAACTTTCAACACCCGGATCAAACGGATCGATTTTCCCGAATAGTGACATCGCTGTTCAACTGCTGATGATCTTTTATGTTTTCAGGCCTCTGAAAGACCACTCCCACCCCCTTCCAAATCTCGATGGGTTTCCTTTGAATGACTCGATTTATTCTCATCGCCAATGTTGTACTGAGTGGCAAGCCACGAGGAAGTGTTCAATCACAACAGTGATTTATTGATCTAAGGAGAAGTATATACTCTGGACAGCACAACTACAACACAGGTATAGTCCCCTCAACTCCCAGGCCAACTCCGACCAAACCCCAATAGCCAGATCCGTGTCGAAAAACCCAACAGGCTAACATTCGCGCGCTCATTCCCCATGAGCTCAGCACCTGTCACGTGGCCTATGAAGTATCGACCCTTAAAGGGACCACCACACTACCACACATGGGGAGAAATGCAAAATGTCTGCTAAATATTTATCATTTGTCAATCGTGCTCAGGCTGTTCCTCATCACTGGGTCATTTTTTTTTACTTGTTCATTTTATTTGTGCACAGGATATGGGCAACAACCAGAACATGTTGCCATTCCTAACCACTGCGTGGCTTACCACGCCATTCCAGAGGGCAGTTACAGGTCAATGACATTGTTGCGAGTCTAAATTCACAGAAAGGCCAGACCAAGTAATAACGGCAGAGTTATTTTCCAAAATAACTTTAGTGCGCCAGCTGGGTAGTTTTGGCAATCTGGTAGTTTTATGGTCAGCGTTACTAATACTTTTTATTCCAGATTTATTTAATTAAAGTTCTCCAGCTGTCAATGTGGGGCTTGAACTCATGTCTCCAGGCTTCTGGATATCCTACTGAAATAACATTGCTGCTACATTACCAATGATCGTCGTTGAAATGGAGGTCAAATTCCATCTTCACCATTCAGGCTGGACCCACACCAACCGGTGGTGCATCCAAAAATAGGAGTGCTTTAATCTCTGGTCTACAGCAAACAGCTCTATTCATCTCGGCCAGTCCAACTTTTACACTAAACACTCAATATTTATTCAATGCTGTTGAGACCATTCCTCCTCACGGGGTCACAGTGAATGCAATGCCGCTGATCGTGCCCAGCAGTGGCACTTGCTCAGTTGTTGTGTTTGAATCCCACTGGCGTAACAAGACGGCTTTTGCCAACATGTCACGCAACGCAGGGGGGCAGCTAATGAGGATGTCAGGGGGTTAGGAGATCGCCCGATAACTTGAACAAGAGTAGTGTCCCTTTGGTCAAACCCGTTTCCAAGATGTTTATGGTTGGGCGCAGTCCAACATGGAGGAGAACCTTCGGGGTGGCATCTTTGTTGCCAGTTCTTTTTATTCTACTCAGTGGCGTGCCTGGCACTAGTTCGAACGAAAGCGCTGCGACCAGTAATGGTTTCATTTACCCTCTGTGTCTTTGTGTACAACCAGCAACCACCCCCCCCCCCCCCCCCCTCCACCTTCTCCACTGCCCGGGCCCCACCCCCGACTCCCTCCATCACCTCTGCACCTACCCTTCCCGAATCGCAAGTTTTGTTTTGTCACAAAGTTACGGAACTCAGAGTAGTCATTTTCTACCTCTCCCATCCGAGATTTAAAGTCATTGTGGCATTGTAAAAATCAACTCATCTGTGCCTAATAGTATCTGAATGGTTTCCTGGTAACCTCTCCTGTGAGGCTTCAGATGGCCTGTATTTGTAAACATTGAGAAGGGGGTGGGGGGCTGGGGCAGGGGTTGGGGGGGGGGGGGGCGGTGATAGGGGCACGAGGGGTTGGTTGGGGTGGGGGTGGAGGAATTTTGGCAACAAGCCTCTGCTTTCAGGGCTCGCTTGAAATCTCGCTCCGTACTTGCAAGCTGAGCAAGTGTGTTTGCCAAGGCGCCATATGGGAGCTATGGCGGAGACTTTGTATATATTTTTTCCCCCCACAAAATAATTAAATGTTGATGGCGGAGTTCAAATGGTTCATTGAGATTCTAAAAGTGTTGAAAAAACAGCTTTTTTGTGTGTCTGCCTGCGTGTGGAATACACTCGAGAAGCAACATCGCAGCAGAAGTTAAAGGCACTTTGCAGCAGCGATCAGTGTGCGTAACCATGGTACTAATTTGATCATAATATAGTCATCTCTGAAGATTACAGCTATTCAATTAAATATTCTAATTAACCTGAAGTATTAGGCAAATGATACTAATTACAAATATTCTCCTGAGATTCACGGCAATGAAAAGCACGCTTGCAACTGATACTTCTGGCCAATGTTTTGTTACACAATGTCCTGTGTCATAGTCTTTGGAATATTAAAATGCAGTTAATTTGCCTAAACCTCATTTGTTTAATGACATTAGCATTTTGTTTGAAATTGTAATAAACACGTGCATCCCGCTTCCAACCAAAATTTAAAATGAGTGCACTCTTGGGGTAGCTCAGCATTCCCGTTTACAGATCTGGCACTTTACTCAGTGAATGGAACAGTTTAGCTTAACTTTGGACCATTAAACATATTGAAATTGTTTAAAATTGCTTATAATTTGCCTCCGCCAATAAGAAAAGGGGAGGGTGGCTAAAATTTTATTACGCCAACACTTTTTTTTATCAGCACCCGGAGAGCTCGCAGTCTCAGAGGTGAACTTTTCTGGCAGTTTAGAAAATAATCCAATTTTTTTTTTGTGTGCGTGTGTTGTTGCTCGCATCGTGCAGAATGTGCTCCCCCCCCCCCCCTGCCCCCCTCCCGCCACCCTTCTGCACACTGCTTCCCACTTAACCCTACCCAGTCCTGCAGGCACAGGCAACAAAACAAATTGTTTTCCAACCCGAAGAATAAATAAATGGGCAGAGCGGGTCTCGATCTGAAACCAGAATCTTGGGGATCATGCAAATGACTTTTGTCAATGACCAGGGAACATCCTGGTTGTAAAAAGTTTATGCCCTTGTTTGGATTTCCAGCAGCTGGACACGGATATCCGGGTGGGGAGTGTTGGGGGTGGTGTTGGCTTGGTGAAAAATAAAGCTTGCTCCTTCCCTGGTAAGACGGCAAGAACTGGAGGTTCTTCTTCCATTGCGACAACTTTCTACCAGCTGCAACAAAAAAAACTGACCAGTGGACCCTCCCAGGGGCACAGCAGAGCCCCCTTTCATAGTGCTGCACACTCCCAGGCAGCGTTAACTCTGCATGTCCTGGCATTAACTTATCTCAAATACCCAGAAGGTAAACCCTGCAGATGAAGGTCTTTTTCAACCGAAAAAAGAATCGTCATGACCGAAGGCAAGGAATGTAAAACTGAAAATGCTGAAAATATGTCCATACAGCACCCCTACACTTTCAGAAATGTCCCAGAATGATTTTTTAAAAGGAAATATTCACATGAATGATGTGGGTGTCGCTGGCGAGGCGACATGCTGAGTCTCTTCATACCCTCGTCTGAGAATGAACGAGGTGAACCCCTGTCTTGAACTACTTTGAAGAGCTCTCATGTAGC
Source organism: Scyliorhinus torazame (assembly GCF_047496885.1). Lineage (NCBI taxonomy): Eukaryota > Metazoa > Chordata > Chondrichthyes > Carcharhiniformes > Scyliorhinidae > Scyliorhinus > Scyliorhinus torazame. The sequence continues at coordinate 13,799,504 of NC_092717.1, read as the reverse complement.
CAGATTTGACAACCGAATTTCACCCATAGCAAGTTCTCACCAACTGAGACCACAGAGTTGTTAAAGTGCAGAAGGAGGCCATTCAACTCACAGGGGGTGATTTTGAGCCATCGCTCTCTCCGTCCATGAGAAAGTCGGCGCAGGCTCGAAATCCAGAGAGAAGCGAAACGCGTGATTGGCTTTTGGAATCTTATCCCCCCCCCCCCCCCCCCCCCCGCCCCCCCCCCCCCCCCACCACCACCACCCCCCCCCCCCCCCCCACCTCGCCGGTGGAGTAGTGCGAATTGCGCAGCCTGGACCCGGGAACCTCTTGTAATACATCAGCTTGTCACTAGTGAGCACCACCTCCAGGGCTTCTCCCCCTCATGGAATCTTGACCCAGTGCCGGCGTGGCATCACACCAGCATCCTTTACGCTTAGCCTGGCCAGGCGTGAGGCAGTCGAGGGGATTCCTCCGGGGGGGGGTGGGGGTGTAGAAGTAAGTATGGTTCCTTGATGGGGGGGGGGACATGCCTGGTCAGTGCTTGGCATTTCCCTGGCACAGGTTGTCACTTCTAACTTGGCAGTGCCAGCGTAGGACTCTAGTGCTCTAGTTGGAGCCCCATGGGTGGGGTGGGGGGGCGGGGGATACGTATATGTGTGATGGGAGGGGGTAGGTTGGGCGTGGTGGGGGGGGCGGATCTGCTGATGATGACTGTGGGGGGAGGGGAGCTATCTGCCAGCGATGACTGTTGGGGGCGAGAGCTCCCAAGTAGTGATCTGGGAGCTATTTGGCTGCAGCACTGGTCTTTAAAGATAGCACCCCATTTGAAGCCAGTTCCTGGCTCTATGAGTCCCCACCTTGCCGGAGTGGCGGCGTTAGCTACGCCCACTCCTTTTTTCCAAGAGGCTCAAAATTCCATGAGAAATCCCACCGACTCCATCAGCGAGATTCACTCTGTTTTTCTCTCCGGGACTGACCCCTTTCTGGGTAAGATTTCACCCATTGTGTCTAACCGGCTCTCCAAATAAGTATCATAGCTTCGTGCCATTCCCCTAACTTTTCCCCACACTGTTTCCATTCGAGTATGTATGCCCTGGTGAAGGCCTCGATTGAACCTGCCTCCATTACACTGCCAGGAAGCACATTCCACACTCGAACCGCTCACTGTGTGAAAAAGTTATTTCTCGCTCACACTGCTTTTCCAAATCCGATCCTCCTCGTTCTCGATCTCATTAATATTGGCAGTGAACAATTAGCACCTTAAAACTGCTCTGTGACTATTATCAGAAAGTAGTGTTCTGAACTTCCTTTGTTCATTATTTTAATAGCGGGGTAAATTCATTCAAAATAATTCCCCCGATAAAATCAATGGGTTAATGCTTGTGGAAATAGCAGACGACAACTTTTTCCGACAACTCTTTTAAACAACAGCACAGCATGAATTCAAGGCGGAATTTTTTTTAAAATCTGTGAATGTAAGGCTGGAATTCTAAAGAAATGAAGAACAAGAGTAAATTGAAATAATGTCATGTTGAACAGGGAGAGGGAAGGAGCTGTAAAAGTTGTTGCAAAACTGGTTTGACAAGATTTTGAAGATTTACTGAAAGATCCAAGTCTTTTCACATGCTAATGTCAGTAAATGTTCATTAAGACCAGAGTGTGGATCTATTCAGTCACCTCACTCCAATGGTAAAGGTTTCCATTGAATTTTCATGTCAAATGATCCTTTGAAATACGAAGGGTGTTTTAGCTCTCCAATTTCTTCCAATAAATTCCCTCAGTGCTAGACAATTTGATGCCAATTTCCCCACTTTTTGGGTTAAATGTTATCATTCTGACCATAGAATCTACAGTGCAGAAGGAGTCTATTCGGCCCATCGAGTCTGTACCGATCCTCTGAAAGTGGACCGTGCCCAGGCCCAATCCCCCGCCCTATTTTCTGTACCTGCGCTGCTGGGGGAAACATCTAGTGTAATAAATTGATGCTCGATCAATAACTCCAGAAGTGAGATTGGAGACAATTGAAGGCTTTATTACACTGGATGTTTCCCCCAGCAGCGCAGCTATAGAAGGCAGCTGCTGGGGAAACACGGGCTCTTATACTCCGCCTTACTGGGCGGAACCAGCAGGCAGGCTTAACCAATGAAAACAGTACCTCCTACACCAATGGTCTTACAGCATTACAGGGTACCGCAATACCTCTAATACCGACTACCACAGTAACCCCACCTAACCTTTGGACACTAAGGGCAATTTATCATGGCCAATCCACCTAACCTACACATCTTTGGACTGTGGGAGGAAACCGGAGCACCCGGAGGAAACCCACGCAGACACGGGGAGAACGTGCAGACTCCGCACAGATAGTTAGCCAAGGCCAGAACTGAACCCGGCTCCCTGGCGCTGTGAGGCAGCAGTGCTAACCACCGTGCCATCCCCATGAAGAGTGAAGCCAGGAAGCAGATATTAGGACTGGAGAGATTTATGAAAACAGACATTTTCTTTCGAATTGGTGCAAGTCTGGTTACGAATAAAGAAAGAAAATAGTCAGCAGAAGATTAAACACAGACAATGCACATCTATGGGGGAACTTTAAATTCAGATAAAAACAGTAAATGCTGGATAAACTCAGCAGGTCTGACAGTGTCTGGCGGGGGGGGGGGGAGAGAAGCAGTGCTCATGTTTCAAGTTACTGAAGGCTAAATTTGAAGTTTAAATTGAGGTTGAGAAGACCTTGACAGAAGTGGTGGTTTTCACGGTGCATTTGCATCCCTTTTCCAATGGCATTTATTTCATTGTAAATTTCAGGTTATTATTATGATACAGTCGGCAGGGTGGCAGTCCTGCCCCATCAGCAACCACCACCCACGCCCCGTCAACCCCACCTGAAGGCCAATCCAGGGCTGTGCAAGTTACTGAGGAGGAGGGGGGGGGGGAGTAACAAGAGCTCCTCAGCACCCTCAAGTTGCATGCGGTGGCCCGCGTCACACACATCGGCTGGGACGGATGGTGCACAAGTTAATTTAAAGGGCTGCTGCACAGTTATGAGCTCCTCACCTGCATCTATTCCACAACACACAATCCTATCAACAATGTGGGTTCGAATTCTGACGCCATGTCACTCTCAGCATTGTGGACCTGGTCTGGTTAGGAAAGATTTGGCGACTTGGGCCCCTCATTTACAACCATTGGTGTTTACATTAGGTGGGGGTGGGGTAGCAGATTTTGCAACATAACAAGGCCCATGGTTAAGATGGGGAGGGTTTCAATCGTATGAATGTGACTGAAGAGTCCAAATCATTGATGTTCATTCTGTCCCTTGTGGTGATTATGCAGACGCTTGAGTAATTGTGGGGTCAATATAGACGATTGTTCATGTGAGACAATATCACCTGATCCCTGGAATGAAGAGCTTGTCATATGAGGAACGGTTGAGGACTCATTGGAGTTTAGAAGGATGAGGGGGGATCTTATTGAAACTTACAGCATACAGCTAGGCCTGGATAGACTGGACATGGAGAGGATGTTTCCAGTTCAAGGAAAAACTAGAACCAGAGGATACAATCTAAGATTGAAGGGACGATCCTTCAAAACAGAGATGAGGAGGAATTTCTTCAGCCAGAGCGTGGTGAATCTGTGGAACACTTTTCCGCAGAAGGCTGTGGAGACCAAATCACCGAGTGTCTTTAAGGCAGAGATAGCTAGGTTCTTGATTATATGGGGATCAGAGGTTATGGGGAGAAGGCAGGAGAATGGGGATGAGAAAAGTATCAGCCATGATTGAATGGCGGAGGAGACTCGATGGGCTGAGTGACCGAATTCTGCTCCCATGTCTTATGGTCTTATGGTCACCAGGGACTGGCTCTTGGGCATTGTGGTATGGAGAGCTTTGTGAGAAGCCCCGTCCTGCCGCAGTCAACCCTGGTTACATGGCCACGCCTCCCAGCTGCTCTGCCATTGGTGGTCTCTTCATCCTCGGCCATTTCAGCATCCTCCCAACAGACAGGGACTTACTGCTCCTCATGTTCCCCCTCCTCAGAGATTGGAGTTCTATCCATGGCGTCACCTCCATCGATTTGTACGCCGCTTCGCTGCACAATGTTGTGCAGAATGCAGCACACCACTCCCACGCTCAATTCCATTTGCTGCGCCACTTTTGCAGAGATGCACCTGAGTGAGTGAGCCACCTGAAACCCATTGATAAAATGCCACTGGTCTGCTCGGTAGTACGCCTGGAGACAACATGGCTGCGTCGTTGAACAATCTGCCTCACAGTGCGGGTCCCATTATGCAAGTCCTTAAGGGGCGGCCCTTGCTCCCTCCGAAACATCCACGGATCTGGGATGGTCGCTGAAATAGCCAAGGGCGTTGGGGAATCTAGTATGAGGGAGTAGTGGCAGCTACCAAAGAACCTTGCACACACATGAAGGAGGACCTTGTTGCGGTCACAAGCCATCCGCACATCAATGGAGTGGAAGGGTTTCCGGTTGACAAAGGTGCCCGCGTGTTGAGTTGGGGCATTTTTGGCAACATAGATGAAATCAGTAACACCCTGCACCCGAGGGAAGCTAGCAATAAATAGGGTACAAACAGTATCACACTGCACCGCCAGGGAAGGTGGACACTTGTACAATGACATCGCTTACTGATAGTCGTGGAGAGAATAGATTTCAATGCATCTTTAAATGGAATTGCGCCCCAAGCAATTTTAGTGCAAGTGGGTCGGGTGAGAAGCGAGTGGGCACATGTGGAGCTTTATCACTAGCACAGACCGAGCGTTCCGTTTCTTTTCTCTCCGTACAGGTTTCCCAACATCAACATTATGTGGCCATGCCAGCTGATACGATAAGAGGACACTTTGAGCACAGATTTCTTCAGTGCTGCTGCCGGTGACTGCCGGAAGAAAACCAGCCAGAGGGGGGCATAAGTCTGTTTGACGGTGTCACTTTCCCCCTCTCTGGCCTGCCTGCCCGAGGTTGAAGCCCTCTTTCCACACGCAAGCGCCGACGCAGGTGAGCGAGCTGGAGTGACAGTCAAACCCGTGACACATCACCCGCTGGTTTTAAGTTAATTGCGCAACAGCTTGAGTTACCAAGCTGCCCGCTGCTTCTACACTTGTTTTATTTTCAAACAATCAAAAATCAAATTCTCATTATTACCCGGCAACATATGCTAACCTCGTCAAAAAGCTTGGAGTATTTATTTAAATGAAAGCTGCAGTGTATTCCTGGAAGCACTCTTTATGTTTTCACACGAACCCGTGCCATTTAATTTGTTTATTGTAAATTATGTTAATGGCAGCACCAAATTAGAATGCAGTGCGGGCGCTAAGAGACAATGGCATATTTACCAGCAAAACTGCCGTCTAAATCTTTATTTGTGCAAACAAGAGGGTGATAGGTTATCGGGGACATACTTTCGTATAATCTGATAACCCCTCACACTCGGCCAAAATTATTTTTTTGCTATTTTCACAGGGAAGTCTGCTATCCAAACCAACGCTCAATGCCTGATCGAGGGACTAGGATCGGGAAGAGGAGGCTGACTTCCGCTAAGAGCCACTCTACCTCGCCCTTGCTGTCGACCTCCCCCCCCCACCCACTTTTTTCACAATACCCACCGCGTCACCCCCACCCCCATTACGCCCTCATTCACCTACGGCTTGGGTCCCTTGGTAATCCTAGACCACTCGCTGGGTGCATCGCTAGCAGATGCCACCCCTCGCTCCGCCCCCAACCTGCAGCTTCTGACCTCTGATTGGCTGGCAGCCATTGGGGTGTGTGGGGTGGGGGGGACAGGCAGGATCTCCCCCCCCCCCCCCCCCCCCCCCCCCCGCCCTCCCCCCTCGTGTCCTGAATGGTGGAGAAAGCTCAACACCGGCCTCCTAAGAGCAGGGGAGTGGATAAATCAATCAAGGACTCGATGGGCCAAATAGCCTCTTGATGCGCTTTGACTATTGGCACATCACAATCTGACGTGCGTCTGATGGCTTCCATCCCCATTTATATCAGTCTCCAGGAGAGAGGATGATAAATGGGAGTTTGAGGGCTAAATATTGGCCGGGACAGAACTCCCCCGCTCTGCTTGGAAATAGCACCTGCAAGGATTTGAAAGACGGCCCCTCAAACTGAGCTGCACTCCCTCACTGATGCACAAGCTTAAATTTTGTACTCCAGTCTCTAGGGCAGGGCCCAAGTCCCCAGCCTTTGAACTCAGAGATGGAAAGTTCCATCATTGCACCGCCGTCTCTTCACCCTATTCGGAACGTGGAATTCCCTCTCTCGCATCTTTACCTCTTCCTTAAAACCTGGCATCAGCCCTGATATCATCATCTGTGCTTCAGTGTGAAATTTAGTTTGAAAATTGCTACTGCAAGGTCCCGGGGGTGTTTTCTTTCCCCAAATTCAAAGGTACAACATAATTGCGTGTTGTTTTTAAGTCTCAGTCTGCCCCTGCAGTCAGCTGATTCTTTCTCCTCTCACTGCCGTGCCCACAAGACAGGGGCCCTCGAGGTCGAAGTTAATGGAACTCCTAACACGTGGGCCAAAAAGTAATCAGGGTTCACAGCGTTTGACAAAACTGCAGATGTAAAAACAAATCTGGAACAATATTAGCTTTGCAAATTGCTGCACCCACCAAAGCTGCTGACGCCATCTGGGACCTGCTCGAGCTGTGGGACAGATGTCATACTTTGTGCATCAAACCCAAATCAGCTTCCATTTCAAACATCGCGCTGACGTTAATTTTCATCTTGATTTCGAACACACTTGATTGTTTCCACGCTCAAATAAGTGAAGCCTACTTAATCAAACGAGTGAACCACAAGGCGTGAAGAAAATGTGTTTATCAAACAGCATCTTCTTTAAACATGTGTTGCCAACATAGCACGACTGTTTTACTTCCAGGTATTACAGGCGCAGTGGAAAAGGCATGGTTATATGAACTGGGCCATGATTCTCCGAGCCTCCGTGCCAAAATCGCGCTCGGCGCGAGGGCGGAGAATGGGGCCTCAGACCCACGATCGGGTCTGACGCCGGGACGCGATTCTCCGGCGACCAGAGAATCGGCGGCAGTTGTGTGCGTGCGGTCGACGCGGCACCGATTGGGGGCCGTTGAAAGAGGCCCCGCGGTGATTCTCCACGCACGATGGGCAGAGTTCCCGCCGACATGGTTCACGCATGGTTCCACCCAGCGGGAGTTTGGCGTCGCTGCTGCGGCGGCCGTCCTCGTAGTGGGTGGGAGATCAGTCTTGAGGGGGGGGGGGGGGCTCCACGAAGGCCAGGCCCGTGATTGGGGGCCACCGATCAGCGGGCGCGCGCTATCTGGGGGAGCCTACCTTCTTCCGCGTCGGCCCGCTGTGTGGCTCCGCCATGTTGCGCGGACCCGGCACCGCAGCCGTCCACCACGCGCAAGCCCGGACCCGCGGCCGGCAGTGCAGGGCCACATCTCGGCGGCTGGAGCAGCGCGGAGCACTCCGCGGCTGTGCTGGTCCCCTGTGGGTCACAGAATCACTGGGCCAAGAGGCCCGTTGATGCCGACGTGAAACACTCAGCTATTTACGCCGGCGTCAACACTTAGCCGCGTTTTTGGAGAATCCCGGCCCTGGTCTCAATGTGCGATTTTGTTGCGCGCAGTAGCAAGTATTTCTTGTTTTATTTGTTATCAGAGTGTGGGTGATGTCGACAAGGCTAGCATTTATTGGCCATTCCTACTTGCCTTCAGAAGCTGGCTGGGGGCCTGGTCCTTGAACCGCAGCATTTCTGGTGCCGGAGGTGCACCCATCCCCAGATTGGCCAGGAAACTCCAGGCTGTTGACCAAGTATGGATAAAGGATTTTAAAAAAAATAATTCAGCAGATGTTGGCATTGCCGACAAGTGGTTATTGCACACCACCTGTTGCCTCTCGAGAAGGTGGTAGCGAACTACCATCTCAAACCATTGCAGTCCCAAGTGGTGAAGGTGTTCCCGCAGTGATGTCAAAGCAGGGAATTCCAAGATGTTGATACAGAGACGGCGAAGGAATGGTGGGATGGTGTGTGACCAATTTCCAATTGGATACTGGAAATCCTATGACTGGTTGCCATGTTTAGGGATTCTGGAGGCGGTGGTGTTCTCCATCGCCTGCTGCCCCTGTCCAACTAGCTGGCGAAGATTTGGAAGGTGCTGCTGCAGGAGCCTTGGCAAGTTGCTGCACTGCATCCTGTAGATGATGCAGCCACGGTGGGTCAGTGGTGGGGAGAGTGAATGCTTAAGGAGTGCCAGTCAAGCAGACCCCGTTTTGTCTTGAATGGTGTCAAGCTCCAGGGTTTTTGTTGGAGTTGCACTCTATCAAATAGGGAATACTCCATTACACTCCTGACTTGTGCCTCGCAGGTGGGGGAGAGAGTCTGCGGAGGCTGAAGCTGGGTCCCTCGCCTGTGTCCTACTGAATGGTGAAGCATCTCCAAAGTAGGATGATATGCCTCTCGAAAGAGACTTTGGAGAAAGATCGGAACAATTGCTGCGTAAGGGGTGCTTGCTGAGGCGCAATTCGATGAAATCTGATTCTACTTTTCTTTCTCTTGCCAGAAAAGACAGAGTGAGATGCAAATCTTCAGTGGAGTTCCCCCATGGTGCAAGGTGCCACTGGCAACACTCACAATACTCTGCAGGCACCGCATGTCAATTCAGTCGCACACTGGGATTGAAAAGGATCCACTCGCTCAACGGCCAGTTGGTTTGTGGCCATCGGCAGGGCATCGTGGAAGTCAGTGCCCAGTATCCTGACAGCGGACACCATACCTTCATTCTGTGGCAATTCACTGTGTCAGCTGCATTTGAGCCACCACAGCACACCAAAGGGAGGCTAATGGGAAAATAGAGCCACTTTCTGACTGCATGGTTGATGAATTCAAAGCCCAACCCGTGAACACATGTGTAGCATGCTTACAATGAATGCCACGGCACCACATATACTGTAATAGAACAGACTATTTCCGCGCTGAAAGAACAATTTCTCAGCATGGTCTTTACGGAAGCAGCCCTGCCAAGTGTGTGTTGAGGTTTGTGGTGGTCTGCTGCACAATTTTATCATCACACAGGGGGCAGCTAATTTTACCAGCTGTGCAGTGAGCAACTGAGGAGTTGGAGCATGAGGAAGAGGAGGGTGAAGAGAAGGGAAGGAAGGTGAAGAGGAGAATGGAGAAGACAACCTCTATCACCTCTCTGTGCCGGGCTATTCATGAAGAACTCGTCCAAGTGTTTTACCAGTAATGTCAGCACCAATTCCCCAATCACCGACAGACCGTCCCGCTGTTACTGCCCACCCAAGTGTCTGCTTCGACACATTGCAAAATTCATTAAAAGGTAGGCAGTCCAAATCTCATCTGGCAAGAGAGAAATACGCGTGTCGGTGAGTATCGTGCAACCGCCTTCTCTGCCATGGTTGCTGTGAGAGAGGGGTGTGAGGCTAAGTGTGTGAGCATGAGGTGAATCATACGAATGTTAAGTATGAGTTGCAATTGATAGAGCTTGTTGGGAGGTGGTTGATGGGAGATGTGCATTGAGCAGTCTGTGAAGCTACTCACTCAGTTGGAGACTTGTCGCATTTGAAGATACGTTCGTGAATCTTGACCGCTCGTGTGAGGTCATTGAACCTCTTGTGGCAGTGCAGTCAGATCCTCAGGGCATGTCTCCTGGAATTGGCTTCCACGGCTAACTGCTCCCATTGTCTTTTGAGCCTTTATCTGGAAGGCCTGCTGTCTGACTGTGTGTATGGTTAGCATTGTTGCTTCACAGCGCCAGGGACCCAGGTTCGATTCCCGGCTTGGGTCACTGTCTGTGCGGAGTCTCCACTTTCTCCCCGTGTCTGCGTGGGTTTCCTCCGGGCACTCCGGTTTCCTCCCACAAGTCCTGAAAGACGTGCTTGTTAGGTGAATTGGACATTCTGAATTCTCCCTCCGTGTACCCGAACAGGCGCCGGAATGTGGCGACTAGGGGATTTTCACAGTAACTTCATTGCAGTGTTAATGTAAGCCTACTTGTGACACGAATTAAGATTATATATTATATTATAGTACACCATTCCTGCTTTCTATTTCACCCACGGAGGCCTTCAGTGTAGCATCTGAAAACCCTGAAGCCATTCTTTTCCATGTTATGTCATTCCTCACTGTTTTCTACGTGGCTGTCAGCACCCCTTCTACCTAAAACACTTTCCTTTTAAGAGGAGCATGTTAGTTTTCAGCAGTGCAGGTCAGATTTAAGTGGTGCTCGGGCGTTACAATATTGGGCCCCTGCTGACGTGCACTGCCAATGGACAGTGAGGTTAGCGCTGGTTACACCCAGCAAACACTCACAGAAGCACTCAGTGTGATGTTCAATGTCTGGATGGCACTGAACACTTGCGGGTTAATCATGAATTGAAATTCCTGCTTCAGGTTTCCGGGTCCATTCAATTTAACCCTTACACAACTCTTGAAAATTACTCTTTTTCAAATGTTTTATTGTGGAAAGAAAAAGCAACAAACAAAATCATGAAACACGACAGCTAGCAGCGGGATTTCCAGTATTCAATGGGAAATTAGTTATCAATGCGCACAGTTAACGCACCGCAATCATTAATTCTTTAGCGATATCAATGCTTTGGAGTGCACACATTATCAGCAATTACATGGCAACTTGTTCCTGATATCAAGAACTGATGGAACACTGAATAATTTGGACTGTATAATATAAACAAGAGTGACTCCAAGCCTGTTATCTACTCTTGGGAGTCTAGTTATAAACAGATCTTCACTGTCTGAACCTTTCAATCAGACCATTGACCTCCATTTACTCTTAGACATTCATTGCTATTATTTTGTGCTTTTTTAAACCCATTGAATATTCACCTTAATGCACGGTGACTGTGAAATGGAAACTTTCCCTGATGATCACTGCAGTGCACCACTTCAGCAGAGTCCCCCAACGTCACATTAGTCCTCCTAATGAATGTCGCTTTAATGCATTAATTCAGTAAAAACAAAATAATGCACTACCCTTTAATCTGAAGAGCCACTTTTCCAGCTGATTTGTCATCGATGTGTAATATCACTGAGATGCCACCTTATGTGCTGCAGCACTTCAGAACTAAAGGCATTCCTCCTTTATAAACTGAAACCTAGCTAGCTCTGCTTTCAGGCTGCCTGAATCATAGAATTTACATTGCAGAAGGAGGCCATTCGGCCCATCAAGTCTGCACCGGCCCTTGGAAAGAGCAGCCTACTTAAGTCCACGCCTCCACCCGATCTCCGTAACCCAGCAGCCCGACCTAACCTTTTGGACACTAAGGGGCAATTTAGCATGACTAATCCGCCTAACCTGCAAATCTATGGACTGTGGGAGGAAACCGGGGCACCCGGAGGAAACCCCGCAGACACGGGGAGAAAGTGCAAACTCCATACAGACAGTCACCAGAGGCCGGAATCGAACCTGGGACCCTGGGAGAGGTAATGTGCCCTTTGGGAGAGGTAAGGTGCCCTTTGGCATCGTCAACAGTGGAGATGAATGTGGGTAAGAAGTGCATAAGCTCATTAAAAATGTCAAGAGAACTATCAAGAGAAACTTTCAAAAGTGTCTAAAGCAACTGACAAACTGTCGAGGAATTTAAAACTTCTGTCCTTTATATTGTTGAAAACACATTGGTTGCTATTTCTCTCTGTCTATTGACATAAACCTCAGACATCATTACTGTATTTGTGCTGCATGACTGGCTTCACACCCTTCCATTATCACAGTGGGGTGCTTGCCGTTTCATAATTGGATTGAGAATCTCATGATTATAGACTCTTTGATGTGGCACAATGGATTTCAATGCTTGTTTATATAAAGTATTAAGCACTTGAATGAAATGTTTAATCTTATAAGGGATTTTGTAGTTGAAGTAATGTAAATGAAGTGAATAGGTTTTATGAATTAGAGGTTTTTGAAAAAAACAAAGGGCAGGAGTCTCCTTTTGGGAGAATAAGCTCTCCCGTGATAATAGAATCGCTCCTGGTCTGCGTTAGCACTAGCGGTGGCACCCAGGAGCGATTCACTCTCCCGTGCCATGCTAATGTATACACGTCGGGGAACTCGCGGAATTCCATTTGGAATCTGTCATCGGGTTGCCGCTTGAGTGGATGACCTCAAACAGCATTCAAGCATGAAGGGAAATGACAATAAGCAATCCAGATACCTAATAATAATAATAATATTTATTGTCACAAGTAGGCTTACATTAATACTGCAATGTGAAAAGCCCCTAGTCCCCACATTCCGCCACCTGTTCGGGTACACTGAGGGAGAATTCAAAATGTCCAATTCACCTAACAGCAGTCTTTCAGGACTTGTGGGAGGAAACCAGAGCACCCGGAGGAAACACACGTAGACACGGGGAGAGCGTGCAGATTCCGCAGACAGTGACGCAAGCTGGGAATCGAACCTGGTACCCTGGTACTGTGAAGCAATAGTGATTATCACTGTGCTACCGTGCGACCCACCTGGCTGTTTGGAAGCTATTACGCTGTCAATTGTAGCCTACTAAAAGCTATTTCTCTTTGAAAGCGAACAGAAGCCTCGCACATCAAGGGATCAGAAGGGGATTAAAGCCTTGTGCCGTGTTTTGGCTTTCCGTGACATAACAGCTTCTGCTTTCAACACTTCTGTCTGAGGCAGCAGGTGTAAGGGACAGGTAGGTGGAAAAGCTGTGATTTTTCGATGTTTCTACCTGGACTGCTCTTAAGCTTGCAGGCAGGGTGACTGATGGGAGGGTCTCCGATATGGGGGTCTCTAATTTGGGGGATGGTCTCTGATATTAGATGTCAATGATATGGGATAGCTGATGGGGGAATCTGATGGGAAGATCAGTGGGGGGGGGGGGGCGTCTCTGATGAAGGGTCTGATGGGGAGGTCTGATGGGTTTCTGATAGGGGGTCTGATGGGGTGTCTGATGGGGTTTCTGATAGGCGGTCTGATGGAGGGTTCTGAGGGCGGGTCTGATGGACAGGTCTCTGATGAAGGGTCTGATGGGGATGTCTGGTGGGATTTCTGATGGAGGGTCTGATGGAAGGGTCTGATGGAGAGGTCTGATGAGGGGGCTGGGGTGGGCAGGATTTACACTGTGGGGGGGAGGGGAGCCCTCCGATGGACTTTGGTGGCACCTACACTACATACTTACCCCGTTGACCTACCGCGGGTTTCACCGTGTGAGGGCCGAGCTGAGAAATATTTGCACCAATCCATGCCCCATTGAATCCCGGCCGAGAGGGCTATTGGATTAATGGAGGTGTGGAGATTTGACCTTCCAGCCCGTTAATCGGATGCAAATGTGTTAAAATGCCTCACTCACATCCTCCTGCCAGCGCGGGGCATGTAACACGCTGCCACCGCAGGCGTGGGACTGGAACATCGGAATGGGATCAGCGCCTGGTGCCAATTCTGTTTTTAGCCCGATGCTCAATTCTCCGCCGCACCGGTAACCCCATTATAGATGGCGGGAGGCAGAGAATCAACACCAAAGTCTACAGTAGACACTTAGGACATTATTTTATTTAATTTCAGCATGGCTTCAAAGGTCAGCCACAGGGTAGATAATGAGTAAGTTGGGATGGTAGGTTTAAGAGCAAAGGATGGCGCATTGGGGGTATGGGTTTGCACTAAGTTGGCATCCATGTCACAAAGGGCCATGGGGGTGGGTGGAGATGTATAGGTGAGCAAGGAGGGTATGAGGGACCATGGGGGCGGGTAGACATGGGTTGGCATGGATGGGTCATTATAAAATAAAGGCGTGTTAAAGATAACTATAAGAAATATATTACAAACTACTAATACTGATAAATGTTCCTAGAGCTACTGTAAGCATGACTATCCACCAACACGACTAACACCCATCTCCTCGAGGTACAGAGTCACATGGTAGATTTACACTGCCACCTGCTGGTCAGAAGTCGTATACATCATTATATACATGATTGCTTATGCATATCATCACACGCCTGTCCAGCCTCAGCATTCAGCTGCCATCCGAACTTGTTCCAGGCTCGCCCGGACTGATTCCCAGAGAACCCCGCCACCCCAGAAAGAAAATCCCAGATTCCGGGGCACTTACTCCTGGGTTGGGCTCGCTGATTCCCGGCTCCGCAATCCAAACCCGGGAAGGAAAATTCAAGAAAATGAAAAAGAACCCATGCACTTTTTAATGTCCCTCCGATTTTTCTCCAAGGTTTGGAACATTGGGATGGAGGAGGCCAGTCAGCCCCTTGAGCTGTTCTACCATTCAGTTGCTAACCTGTATTGTTTCTTAACGCCACCCACCTATATTCACCCACTTTGGTTCTGTCACATACTCGCTTAGCAAAAAGCTATCAATCTCAGCTTTGGAATGTTCAGGAGGTTCCTGGGCTCAAACGCTTTTTGGAGAAGGAATTTCAGGGGCTGGATTCTCCACCGTCGGGATGCTCCATTTTCCCGGCAGCCCGGGGGTTTCCCGACGGCGTGGGGCTGCCCCACAATGGGAAACCCCGTTGACCGGCCGGCGAAACGGAGCACCCCGCCGGCGTGCTGAACCAAACATCTGGCGCGGCGGGAGGGAGAATCCAGCCCCAGATTTCTACAACCTTTTGTGTGAGGATGTGCTTTCTGTCATCAGCCCAGTTCAAATTCTCATTGTAAGGTTTTCTCCCTCGTGCAGGACTCCCCCACCAGAGGAAATATTTACTCTGATACTTACAGTATCAACTCTAATCATCTCAATTAGAGCACCTCGAAATCTCTTGTTGCTTTCTTCTTTCATGAGATGTGAACATTGTTAGCATTTGTTGCCCATCCTTAATTGCCCTCGAGACAGTGGCGGTCAGCTTCCTTCCCGAATCGCTGCAGCCGATGTGGTGCAGGAGCATCCCCAGTGCTGTTAGGGAGGGAGTTCCAGGATTTTGACCCAGCGACAGTGAAGCAGCTGTGATATATTTCCAAGTCAGGATGGTGAGTGGCTTGGAGGAGAGGTCGCAGGTGACGACGATATTCCCAAGACCCTCCGGGATTCCCCCTTCTGGGGACTAAGTCCCCCACGCCGGCGGGTAAACCGGCATCAACCACTCCGGCATCAACGGTCCCTCATGGTGAGGAATTCTCACCTGCCTCGGGGGCGAGGGGTTGGCGCCGCTCCAGCCGGCGCCGAAGGGACGGTGCAAGTTCGCGCATGCGCGGAAAGGCCGGCATGATCTCGTGCATGCGCAGACCGGCTGGCGTATTTTCGTGCATGCTTGGGGCGGGGGGGGGGGGGGGGGGTTCTGTTCTCCACGCCGGGCAATATGGCGGTGCCCTACAGGGGCCCGGCGCGGAAGGAAGAAGTGCCCTCACGGAACAAGCCCGCCCGCAGATCGGTGGGCCCCGATGCCCCCGGAGGACCGCCCCCGCACACTCACCTGTCAGGTCCCGCTGTGCATGAGGTGAGTAATTCACGCCGGCAGGACTGGGGATAAATGGATGGCTGCTCGGCCCAGAGAATCGCCGGGGTGGCCGCGGTCAACAGCCCCCCCCGACCGGCGTGGCGTGCTCCTGCCACTGCCCGAAAAACGGCGCTGGAGAATACGGCAAACGGCGTCGGGGCGGCGGGGAGGGATTCGCGTCTCCCCCCCCGGGGATTCCCAGACCCAGCGGAGTTTTGGAGAATCCCAGCCTATAAGTCTATCCAACGACCCATGCATCTGTTGCTCTTGCCCTTCGAGCTGGTAGAGGTCGGGGGATCGGAAGGTATCATGGAAGGAGATGCTTTAGTGCCTCTTGTCGATGGGGCACACTGCTGTCGCCATGTGCAGATGGTGGAGAAAGGGACTTTCTAAGGTGGTGAATGGAGTGCCAGTCTACACACAAGGGATCGCAAATTTAGTCCGTACAATCTGTCTTCATAGCTTAACCTTTTTTAGCCCAGATATCAGTTTGGCAGTATTCTGCACTGCGCCCCTTCCTGTGCCATCCAGAATGCAATGCTCTGAATAGTGTCTGGTTTACAGAGAGTGTTCGGAAAACTTAAAAAAAAATAAAAAAAATTTTTATTAAAGGTTTTCATAAAATATCAATAACAAAATGAGAAAGAAAAAAAAAACCCAACAGGGTTAAGTACAAAACACAATCTAAAAAAGCAACCCCCCAAACCCCTCCCCCCCCTGTACCTAAATAATAAATTAACATTAACACCCCGACTTAAGACAACAGGTGTATACACCCCCTCAGACCCTTCCAGTGTAAATAACGTAAACAAAAATAAAGTAAGCGCCACCCCCCGAGCTGCTGCTGCCATTGACCAATGTCTATCGTTCTGCCAGAAAGTCGAAGAACGGTTGCCACCGCCTAAAGAACCCTTGTACCGACCCTCTGAAGGTGAATTTCACCCTCTCCAATTTAATGAACCCTGCCATATCGCTGATCCAGGATTCCACGCTTGGGGGCCTCGTATCTTTCCACTGAAGAAGAATCCTTCGCCGGGCTACCAGGGACGCAAAGGCCAGAATTCCGGCCTCTTTCGCCTCCTGCACTCCCGGCTCCTCTACCACCCCAAATATTGCGAGCCCCCAGCCCGGTTTGACCCTGGATCCTGCCACCCTCGACACCGTCCTCGCTACGCTCTTCCAAAATTCCTCCAGCGCTGGGCATGCCCAGAATATATGGGTGTGATTTGCTGGGCTCCCTGAGCACCTAACACACCTGTCCTCACCCCCAAAGAACCGGCTCATCCTTGTCCCGGTCATGTGTGCCCTGTGCAGCACCTTAAACTGTATGAGGCTGAGCCTCGCGCATGAAGAGGAAGAGTTCACCCTCCCTAGGGCATCTGCCCACGTCCCTTCCTCGATCACCTCTCCAAACTCCTCCCACTCACCTTTCAACTCCACCACCGAGGCCTCCTCCTCCTCCTGCATCACCTGGTAAGTTTCCGAGATCTTCCCCACTCCCCCCCCCCCCCCCCCCCCCCCCCCCGAGAGCACCCTGTCCTGTACTGTGTGTGGCAGTAGCCGTGGGAATTCCACCACCTGCCGTCTGGCAAACGATCTTACCTGTAACTACCTGAAGGTGTTCCCCGGGGGAAACCCGTACTTCTCCTCCAGCTCACCCAAGCTCGCGAACTTCCCATCCACAAACAGGTCCCCCAACTTTCGTATCCCTGCCCTGTGCCACCCCGAAAACCCTCCACCTGTTCTTCCTGGGGCGAACCGGTGGTTCCCCCGTAATGGGGTCCACGCCGAGGTCCTAACTTCCCCCCTATGCCGCCTCCACTGCCCCCAAATTTTGAGGGCCGCCACCACCACCGGGCTCATGGTATACCTCCTTGGAGGGAGCGGCAGCGGCGCCGTTGCCAGCGCCCCCAGACTCGTACCCACACAGGACGCCGTCTCCAGCCTCTTCCATGCAGCCCCCTCCCCCTCCATCACCCACTTGCGCACCATTGTCGCATTGGCGGCCCAGTAGTACCCACAGAGGTTGGGCAGCACCAGCCTCCCCCTATCTCTACTCCGCTCCAGGAACACCCTTCTCACCCTCGGAGTCCCTCGCGCCCACACAAACCCCATTATACTCCTGTTAACCCGCCTGAAAAAAGCCTTCGGGATAAACACAGGGAGGCACTGGAACAGGAACAAAAACCTTGGGAGCACCGTCATTTTGATTGACTGCACCCTACCCACCAGGGACAGCGGCAACGCATCCCACCTCTTGAACTCCTCCTCCATTTGCTCCACCAGACTTGTAAAGTTAAGCCTATGCAGGGCCCCCCAGCTCCTGGCCACCTGGACCCCCAAATATCTGAAGCTCCTCTCCGCCCTTTTTAGTGGGAGCTCGCCAATCCCCCTCTCCTGGTCCCCTAGCTGAACTACGAACAGCTCGCTCTTCCCCATATTGAGCTTGTACCCCGAAAGGTCCCCGAATTCCCTAAAGATCCTCATTACCTCTGGCATTCCTCCCACCGGGTCAGCCACATACAGCAGCAGGTCGTCCGCATAAAGCGACACCCTATGCTCCTCCCCACCACGCACCAACCCCCTCCAGTTCCTCGACTCTCTCAGTGCCATAGCCAGGGGTTCAATCGCCAGTGCGAAGAGCAGGGGGGACAGGGGACACCCCTGTCTCGTCCCTCGGTGCAACCGAAAGTACTCGGACCTCCTCCTATTTGTGGCCACACTCGCCATCGGGACCTCATACAACAGCCTAACCCACCTGACAAACCCCTCCCCAAACCCGAACCTCTTCAGCACCTCCCACATGTACCCCCACTCTACCCTATCGAAGGCTTTCTCAGCGTCCATCGCCACCACTATCTCCGCCTCCCCCTCCCTCGCCGGCATCATGATAACCTTCAAAAGCCTCCGCACATTCGCGTTCAACTGTCTCCCCTTCACAAACCCCGTCTGGTCTTCATGGATGATCTGCGGCACACAATCCTCAATCCTCGTGGCTAAGACCTTCGCCAGCACCTTGGCATCTACATTTAGCAAGCAAATCGGTCTGTAAGACCCACATTGCAGGGGATCCTTGTCCCGCTTCAGGATCAAGGAGATCAGTGCCCGGGACATCGTCGGGGGTAAAGCCCCCCCTCCCTTGCCTCATTGAAGGTCCTAACTAACAGCGGGCCCAACAGGTCCATACATTTTTTATGGAACTCGACCGGGAAACCGTCCGGCCCCAGTGCCTTCCCCGCCTGCATGCTTCCTATCCCTTTGATCAGCTCCTCCAGCCCAATCGGGGCCCCCAGTCCCGCCACCAGTCCCTCTTCCACCTTTGGAAACCTCAATTAGTCCAGGAAACGGCCCATCCCTCCCTCCTCCTGTGGGGGCTCGGATTGGTACAATTCCTCGTAGAAGTCCCTGAAGACCCCATTGATGCCAACCCCACTCCGCACCACGCTCCCTCCCCTGTCCTTAACTCCCCCGATCTCCCTAGCTGCGTCCCGCGTCCGAAGCTGATGCGCCAGCATCCGGCTTGCCTTTTCCCCATACTCGTAGACCGCCCCCTGGGCCTCCATCCACTGCACCTCCGCCTTCCTGGTGGTCACCAGGTCGAATTCGGCCTGGAGGCTGCGCCTCTTCCTCAACAATCCTTCCTCAGGTTCTTCCGCATACCTCCTGTCTACCCTCACCATCTCCCCCACAAGCCTCTCCCTCTCCCCCCGCTCCCTCCGCTCCTTGTGGGCCCTGATGGAGATCAGCTCTCCCCTCACCACCGCCTTCAGTGCCTCCCATACCATCCCCACTCGGGTCCCCGTTGTCGTTGGTCTCTAAGTACCTCTCTATACTTCCTCGGTCCCGCTCGCTCACCTCCTCGTCTGCCAACAGCCCATCTCCAAGCGCCACAGCGGGCGCTGGTCCCTCTCCTCCCCCATCTCCAAGTCCACCCAATGCGGGGCGTGGTCCGAAATGGCTATTGCTGAATACTCGGTATCCTCTACTCTCGCTATCAGCGCCCTACTCAAAATGAAAAAGTCGATTCGAGAATAAGCCTTATGGACATGTGAGAAGAATGAAAATTCCCTAGCCCCCGGCCTTGCAAATCTCCAAGGGTCTACCCCTCCCATTTGGTCTATAAATCCCCTCAACACTCTAGCCGCCGCCAGCTTCCTACCCGTCCTAGACCTGGAGCGATCCAGTGCAGGATCCAACATCGTGTTAAAGTCTCCCCCCATTATCAGGCCCCCCCACTTCCAAGTCTGGGATCCAACCCAACATACGCCGCATAAAACCCGCATCGTCCCAGTTCGGAGCGTACACATTGACCAGTACCACCCTCTCTCCCTGCAGCTTACCACTTACCATTATGTACCTACCGCCATTATCTGCCACAATGCTCGACGCCTCGAATAACACCTTCTTTCCCACCAAGATCGCCACCCCTCGATTTTTGGAATCTAGCCCCGAGTGAAACACCTGACCTACCCACCCTTTCCTCAGTCTTACCTGGTCTGCCACCTTCAGGTGTGTCTCCTGGAGCATAACCACATCCGCCTTGAGCCCCTTCAGGTGCGCGAACACGCGGGCCCGCTTAACCGGCCCATTCAGTCCCCTTACATTCCAGGTTATCAGCCGGATCAGGGGACTACCCGCCCCCCCTCCCCCGCCGACTAGCCATGACCCCCTCCTCGGCCAGCCACGCGCCTGCACCCCACACCTGGCCCGCTCCCCACAGCGG
Organism: Scyliorhinus torazame; assembly: GCF_047496885.1. Lineage (NCBI taxonomy): Eukaryota > Metazoa > Chordata > Chondrichthyes > Carcharhiniformes > Scyliorhinidae > Scyliorhinus > Scyliorhinus torazame. The sequence goes on along the minus strand of NC_092717.1, from coordinate 13,779,352 downwards.
CATACCCCCGTCTCGACCCACCCCACTCGCTCCAGCTCCTCCTTGATCTTAGCAGCAGCAACTCGATTCCCCCCCCACCCACCCCCGGCTAGGACCCATCCTAGCTGGTTTACTCCCCCCATTGCACTTCCGCAAGTCAGCTGACTCCTGCTGACCCCGGCCACTCCCGCCTCCCCTTCGACTCCTCCCATTGTGTGGCACACCCTCCTCTCCCGCTCCCCATTCACAGGCTAGTGTTCGGAAAACTAATGTGTAATTCAGACTGCAGAGCAATCCCCAAGCGTTGACAATAAACCCCCCCCTCTCTCCGTGTGGAAGGTGTGAGCACCACTCCCTCATCCTGTCCATTCAAACCTATCGGGAGATCTGAATGATTCAACTCTTATTGAATAAACAGGCCGGCTGCAGTCCTTGCTCCGCCCTTCCCCCCAGTTTGTGATGCAGCATTTGTTGGACTGTAACTGATATAGTCAGTCGGATACTTGGTCTGCTTCAGGGACAAGATGTCGTGTAAACACTGAGGAAGATCAAATCCACTTCAGAACAATAGGCGCCAGACTTACAGTCCTTTAGCACAAGTGAATTCTCCAGAGGCTGATTACATACATAAACAGACGTATGAACCACTGGGTACAGCAATAAACTCAGGAAGAAGTTTGTTAAGCACAGGGAATTGAATGGCAATGCCACCTCCTCTTGTCTTGCACACATCGGGCTGGATGCTTCGATGGATGCTAATGCTTAGATGACGATCTCCACCCTTTCACCTTTTTACAAATCTGGATCTGAATGATGCAAACTGTTTGGTAAAGACATCATTTGTTATCATCAGAATGAAGTTGGCACATGGATCCTTCTACCTCTTGTCATTCCTCAGAACCCTGCCCCCATCCCACAACCAAAGCTGAACCAATGACTAATATCTATATTTGCAATTTGGACTACTTTGCAGATTCTGCGAGAATCTTGCTGAAACGGGCGACGCGGTGGCACAGTGGTTAGCACTGCTGCCTCACATCGCCAAGGGCTCGGGTTCGATTCCGGCCTCGGGTGACTGTGTGGAGTTTGCACGTCTTCCCCATGTCTGCGTGGGTTTCCTCCGGGTGCTCCGGTTTCCTCTCACAGTCCAAAGATGGGCAGGTTAGGTGGATGGGCAGGTTAGGTGGATTGACCATGATAAACTGCCCCTTAGTATGCAAAGATGTGCAAGTTAGATGGGAGTTATGGGGATAGAGTGGGAGAGTGGACATAGGTAGGGTGCTCTTTCAGGTGCAGACAAGGTGGGCTGAATGGCCATCCTTCTGCACTATCGGGATTCTATGGATTATATGAACTCTGCTGGGAATGCAATTGAACTCATAGATAAAAGGCAGGAACCCGAGACTGTGGATCCTGACTATTCCTGCAAGGCAGAATTTAGTCCCACTCCTGAAAAAGAAGGCAAGTCTTTCAGTTATATAGCACCTTCCTCAGGGCATCTCAACGTGCTTTACGCCCAATTAAATACTTGGTTGAATTGTAGTCACTGGTTCATGTCGGCAACGTGGCAACCAATTAGCACACAGGAAGTTCTTTCAGGCTGCAATGTGGTAACAACTAGATTATCTGTTTTAGCCGGTGTTGGTTGAGGGAATAAACTTTGGAGAACACACTGCTGCTTTGCCCTGAATGTCAGTACTTCTGACAGTCTGGAACTCCCTTAGGGCTGCATTGGAGTGTCAGCCGAGAGTTTTGTGCTGAAGTCTCTGGAGTGAGACTTGAACTCACAACCTTCTGACTTTGTCGTGAGAGAGCTGCCCACTGCTCCAAAGCCCCAGCAAAGGCAAATGACAGCATTGGATGTTTTCGCTTTCCCAGCATGGTCAGGGTTCATCGGGAACTAGCACCCCAAACATCCAGGTCGCTAACCCTCCACCCCACTGCATTTATAACGGGAAGACAGAGAGATGAGGGTGGTTCAAAGGGGTTTGGAAGGGTTCCGTGGGTGTCATCTTCATTCAAACTCTCTGATTGCTTTGCACTGAAAGGCACCTCATTTCCACCGATCATAGCTGACACTGCCATTTGGTGCACTTCATAATTCTCAGAGTTACACAGAGTTACATAGAGTTACATAAAGTTGCACAGAGTTGCACAGAGTTACATAAAGTTGCATAGAGTGACACAGAGTTACATAAAGTTGCACAGTTACACAGAGTTACATAAAGTTGCACAGAGTTACACAGAGTTGCATAGTGTTACAGAGTTACATAGAGTTACACAGAGTTACATAAAGTTGCAGAGTTACACAGAGTTACACAGAGTTGCATAGTGTTACAGAGTTACATAGAGTTACACAGAGTTACATAAAATTGCACAGTTACATAGAGTTACACAGAGTTACATAAAGTTGCATACAGTTACACAGAGTAACATGGAGTTACATTGAGTTACACAGAGTTACATAAAGTTGCATACAATTACACAGAGTTACACAGAGTTGCAGAGAGTTACACAGAGTTACATAGTTATACAGAGTTACACAGAGTTACATAAAGTTGCATAGAGTTACACAGAGTTACATAAAGTTGCACAGAGTTACACAGAGTTACAGAGTGGGCCACTTTTCAGGGATGGGAATTGGGGCTTTGGCAGGTCCCTTCCTGTAAGCACCGGACAGGCAATTTATAAAATTAGAAACCTATCGAGGAAGATTGTTGGAGGTCAACTAGGATTTTCAAGCCAGTCTCCAGGTCCCTGAAGGCAGTGGGTGACAGCATAGCTGTATGAGGATCAGGGGCGAAATTCTCCGTTATCGGCGGAAACTCCGCCGATCGGCGCAAAAAACGGCGCAAATCCCACTTGCGTCACGTCATAAAAATGGGCCGATAGTCTGCGGCCCGAAATGGGCTAGCAGCGACGTAACGGGATCCGCGCTTGCGCAGTGGTTCACGCCGTGCAGCGTCATACGCGCTGCACGGCGTGACGGCTCATAAGGCCGCGCAGCTCCCCCCCACCCGACCGGAACACCCGACCGCAACACCCGACTTGATGGCTGGCCGTCGCTCAGCCCCGAGGTTCGAGTCACGCGATGTGGAGGCGCTCCTGGACACGGTGGAGCAGAGGAGGGACGCCCTGTATCCCGGGCACGGCCGCAGAGTTGCCCCACGCCACAGCCGGCGTCTGTGGAGGGAGGTGGCAGAGGCCGTCACCGCTGTGGCCCTAACACCACGGACAGGCACCCAGTGGCACAAGAAGGTGAACGACCTCGTCAGAGCAGGCAGGGTGAGCCTCCCCCATATCCCCCCCTCCCCATATCCCCCATATCCCCCATATCCCCCCTCCCCCATATCCCCCCTCCCCCATATCCCCCCTCCCCCATATCCCCCATATACCCCCTCCCCCATATCCCCCATATCCCCCTCCCCCATATCCCCCATATTCCCCCCTCCCCCATATCCCCCCTCCCCCATATCCCCCATATCCCCCCTCCCCATATCCCCCATATCCCCCCTCCCCCATATCCCCCCTCCCCCATATCCCCCATATCCCCCCCTCCCCCATATCCCCCCTCCCCCATATCCCCCATATCCCCCCTCCCCCATATCCCCCCTCCCCCATATCCCCCCTCCCCCATATCCCCCATATCCCCCCTCCCCCATATCCCCCCCTCCCCCATATCCCCCTCCCCCATATCCCCCCTCCCCCATATCCCCCATATCCCCAAGTGAATCCAGCCCTAACCTTAACCTCTGCAATGCACGCGCAACCGATGGCGTGCATTCATATGCCTGCATAACACTGTTGCCTTTTACCCCTGCCACCACCCCCCCCCCCCCCCACACACACACAGGAGAAGCGCGCACACAACAATAGGGAGCATGTGAGGACTGGAGGAGGGCCCGCTGATGAGAGGCCACTGACCGTACACGAGGAAAGGGACTTGGAACTGGCTGGCGGACCTGAGGACCGGGAGGTTGCTGATGCAGAGGTCGGGGCCCCACGAGCAAGTGAGCCACCAACAGCCCGTCCCCATATCCCCCCTCCCCTATATCCCGCTCCCCCGTATCACCTGATCACTGCCTGATGTCTAACCATGCATGCTTCATTGTGTATCGCAGGACCAAACGTCCAGGCACCCATCCCCGCAGATGCAGACCGCCCGCAGGATGCCCCTCGGAGACCACAGGAGACGGAGAGACCCGCACCCTCCAGCATGCGACGCCCGCAGGATGCCCCTCGGAGACCACGGGAGACGGAGAGACCCGCACCCTCCAGCATGCGATGCCCGCAGGATGCCCCTCGGAGACCACAGGAGACGGAGAGACCCGCACCCTCCAGCATGCGACGCCCGCAGGATGCCCCTCGGAGACCACGGGAGACGGAGAGACCCGCACCCTCCAGCATGCGACGCCCGCAGGATGCCCCTCGCACACCACGGGAGACAGAGAGACCTGGAGCAACAGGGAGACGACACCCCCGTCACGTGCGGGAGCGACCACCCAGCGATGAGGGGGGCAGCCACAGGCCCCCGTCACATCCGAGCCAGGACACCACTACCCGGGACACCACTACCCAGGGCACCCCTACCCGAGACAGCACTACCCGGGACAGCACTACCCGGGACAGCACTACCCAGGACACCCCTACCCGGGAAGACGAAATACCGGACAGTGACTCAGAGTGGATGGGTGGAGACGAACCCCCACCCCAAAGTGCCATGGACTCAGAGTGGGACGAAGAGCACGACACAACGCCACTGCTGTCACCAACACCCTCCACCATCGCAGAAACACTCACCACGGTTGGGCACTTTAGTGATGAGGCGTCTGGTACACTCACTGGTGCGCACAACACAGCCGTCCCGGTACAGCAGGTGGAGGTAGGAGCAGCAGAGGGACCGGGCGGTCGGAGGGCAGCCCAGGCCAAGCGAACATCTGCCGCCCAGATGGATCCCGGGTTCCTGCAGTTACCACACCCACACATAGATCCGATGCAACCACCGACACGGAGACGAGCGAATAGGGTGACGGGTGGCTTGCGGCGGCTGCGGTCGCAGGTGGAGGAGTCCACCCGCGTCCAGGAGCTGGGAGTGGTCCCGGTCATGCGTGCCACCCAGGCTGACACCGCACGGGTGGCGTCCGCGGTGGAGGCAATGGGTGCGACGGTGTCAGGCATGGGGAACGGTTTGCGAGGCCTGGGGCCTTCCGTGCAAGCGGCGTCTGTGGCCCAGGAAATGGCTGCCCTCTCACAGGAGGCCATGAGCCAGTGCCAGCGCCAGATGGCAGAGGCGCTCAACGCCATAGCCCAGTCTCAGCAGGCCATGGCCCAGTCTCAGCAGGCCATGGCCCAGTCTCAGCAGGCCATAGGCCAGTCTCTGCAGGCCATGGCCCAGTCTCTGCAGGCCATCGCTGAGGGCATCGGCGCCAGTGGCCATGTGCGAGCTGGCGTCGCACTGTCGCAGACAGGGTTCGACAACCCCCTGGGCTCCATGGCTGCAAACCTGCAGACTCCTGTCGATACCAGCACGGGCCTCCAGGACTGGCAGCGCCAGATGTCGGGGGCGCGTCGGATGGCCAGTCCGTTCGCATCCCCCACCCGTGTAGAGGCCTGGGGGCCATCGGGCACCCCGAGGGAGGAGGAGGTGGTGTGGTCCGTCCCGGCTCCCTCTGTAGGGGAGGTCCCGGTACACCGCGACACCTCGGACTCCCCCCCTTCCGTCCCAGGTGCATCGGGTGGGCAACGGGCAGGACAGGCTGGCAGCTCGCCATCCCAGTCGCCCGGGCCGCAGCCTGGCCCATCTAGGTCAGGACGCCTCAGGAAACGGCCGCCAAAGGGATCCGGTGTCAGAGGGCAGGAATCACAGGAGTCCACCTCCAGTTCTGCTGTACCGTCTGGGGAACCACGTAGACGTAGTCAAAGGGCCCGTAAGGCCAAACAATTAGACACTGAGTAAGTTGGCACGGGTGCAGGGCACAGATGAGTTTTAGGGGCTAGGGCACGTGCATGAACTCCTTTGGTTATTAAAGTCAATGTTACACCTACCGAAGCTGCCTTTGTGCTCTGTCCAAAGTGTGCGGGCGTGTCATGTACGTTGAGCGCAAGTGTGTGTGTGACGGGTGGTCTTACCTCAGCCCCAGGTGAGTCTGCCCCCTTCCCCCTGGGCCGCCATCAACATCCCCCGGGCAGAGGACGGGACCGTGCGCTGCAGTGTCACAGCCGCATGCAGGGATGGTCCGGGTGGATGGTGGTACTGTGGCCATGGGTCAGACATAGTCCAACGATGTAGAGCCAGGAGCTCATCGGAGGCGGGTTGTCATCATCCTCCATGGCCTGCGATAGACACGCGTCCACCCGCAACTGGGTGAGCCCGGCCCGTTGTGCCGCCGGTGGATCGGCAATTGGGGGTGGGGGGGTGGTGTGCATGCGGGTGGGGTGTGTGGGGTTGGGGAGGGGGGTGAGGGTGCTGGGTGGGTGGATAGGTGGGGGGTGTGGGTGGTCGGCTGTTGTCATGGTGTGCGGTCTGTGGCCATACTACCCGATTCCCACGCCCATCTAGTCAGTGAAGCGGGCGTCTATCAGTCTGTCCCGTGCCCGCTGGGCCAGCCGGTAACGGTGGACAGCCACTCGCCTGTGTCTACCCCGTCTGCCCTGACCATTGCCCCCATCCCCCTCATCTGGGGAGGACTGGGCCTCTTCTTGCTGCTCCTCCACTCCGCCCTCCTCTGTCTGCGGCACATCGCCCCTCTGCTGGGCTATGTTGTGCAGGACGCAGCACACCACAATGATGCGGCCGACCCTATCTGACCGATACTGGAGGGCGCCCCCAGAGAGGTCCAGGCACCTGAAACGCATCTTCAGCACACCAAAGCACCTCTCGATCACGCCCCTTGTCGCTACATGGGCATCATTGTAGCGGTTCTCTGCCTCATTGCGTGGCCTCCGTATAGGCGTCATCAGCCACGATCGCAATGGGTAGCCCCTGTCGCCCAGCAACCAGCCCCTCAGCCGGGGATGGCGTCCCTCGTACATGCCGGGGATGGATGACCGCGACAACACGAATGAGTCGTGTACACTGCCTGGGTGACGGGCGCAGACGTGCAGGATCATCATGCGGTGGTCGCAGACCACCTGTACGTTCATTGAATAGGTCCCCTTCCTATTAGTGAACACGGCCCTGTTCTCTGCAGGTGGCCGCACGGCGACGTGCATCCCATCAATCGCGCCCTGGACCATGGGGAACCCGGCAACGGCAGAGAAGCCCACGGCCCGGGCATCTTGGCTGGCCCGGTCCACGGGGAAGCGGATGTAGCGGTGCGCCATGGCATAAAGGGCATCTGTCACTGCCCGGATGCACCGATGCACCGATGTCTGCGATATGCCGGACAGGTCCCCACTCGGTGCCTGGAATGACCCTGTTGCATAAAAGTTCAGGGCCACCGTAACCTTGACGGACACGGGGAGAGGGTGTCCCCCGCCAGTGCCACGCGGTGACAGGTGTGCCAGCAGGTGGCAGATGTGTGCCACGGTTTCCCGGCTCATCCGGAGTCTCCTCCTGCATTCCCGGTCCGTGAGGTCCTGGTATGACTGCCGGGGCCAGTACACACGGGGCGCCCTCGGGTGCCTCCGTTGCCGTGGGGCCGCGACGCCCTCCTCCCCCTCCTCGTCCTGTCGGTCAGGTGTCCCTCCAGCCTGGGCGGCTGCCGCCTGCCCCTCTGCGGCAGCCTGCGCCGCCTCTCTGGCACGCTCCTCCTCCTCCTCCTCCTCCTCATCCAGGGCAACATAGACATGAGCGGCTGCCACCACGGCGGCCAACATCGCTGGATGGTCTGAAAACATGACGGCCTGGTGGGGGGGAGGGGAACGACGACATGTCATCATTGCCCATATCCCCTCCTCCCCCCAGCCAGGTGGCATGGACCGCATGGGTCCAACTGTTGGAGGCTGGCACCTGGCCAGGTGGACCAACTCATTTGCCCTCCCATCACCCACCCCGGCACGGACCCCCTCCCCAACCCCCAACCTCCACCCCAGCACAGACCCCCCCCCCAACCACCACCCCGGCACGGACCCCCTCCCCAACCCCCAACCTCCACCCCAGCACGGACCCCCCCCCCAACCTCCACCCCGGCACGGACCCCCTCCCCAACCCCCAACCTCCACCCCAGCACGGACCCCCCCTCAACCTCTACCCCGGCACGGACCCCCTCCCCAACCCCCAACCTCCACCCCAGCACGGACCCCCCCCCCAACCTCCACCCCGGCACGGACCCCCTCCCCAACCTCCACCCTGGCACGGTCCCCCTCCCCAACCCCCAACCTCCACCCCAGCACGGACCCCCCCCCAACCTCCACCCCGGCACGGACCCCCTCCCCAACCTCCACCCCGGCACGGACCCCCTCCCCAACCCCCAACCTCCACCCCAGCACGGACCCCCCCCAACCTCCACCCCGGCACGGACCCCCTCCCCAACCTCCACCCCGGCACGGACCCCCTCCCCAACCTCCACCCCAGCACGGACCCCCCCCCAACCTCCACCCCGGCACGGACCCCCTCCCCAACCTCCACCCCGGCACGGACCCCCTCCCCAACCTCCACCCCAGCACGGACCCCCCCCCCAACCTCCACCCCGGCACGGACCCCCTCCCCAACCTCCACCCCAGCACGGACCCCCCCCCAACCTCCACCCCGACACGGACCCCCTCCCCAACCTCCACCCCGGCACGGACCCCCTCCCCAACCCCCAACCTCCACCCCAGCACGGACCCCCCCCCCAATCTCCACCCCGGCACGGACCCCCTCCCCAACCTCCACCCCGGCACGGACCCCCTCCCCAACCTCCACCCCAGCACGGACCCCCCCCCCAACCTCCACCCCGGCACGGACCCCCTCCCCAACCTCCACCCCAGCACGGATCCCCCCCCCAACCTCCACCCCGACACGGACCCCCTCCCCAACCTCCACCCCGGCACGGACCCCCTCCCCAACCCCCAACCTCCACCCCAGCACGGACCCCCCCCCCAACCTCCACTCCGGCACGGACCCCCTCCCCAACCCCCAACCTCCACCCCAGCACGGACCCCCCCCCAACCTCCACCCCGGCACGGACCCCCTCCACAACCCCCAACCTCCACCCCGGCACGGACCCCCTCCCGGCACTCCCCCGGAGCCCAGCCTACTCTAACCACCCCCCCCCCCCCCCCCCCCCCCCCGCCGCACACACACACAAGCCGAGACACACCTCTCCTCACGCAATCAGTCTGCGGCCACGCCATTTCCTGCCCAGAGCCAACCCCCCAGGCCGTCACTCACCTCCTCGCTGGTCGGCGTGAGCCTGGAGCACCGGGTCACGCCGATGAAAAGGAGGTTTGATTGACGTCGACGTGAACGGTCATCACGTCGACGGGACTTCGGCCCATCTGGAAGGGAGAATATCGGCAGGCCGAAAATCGGCTGCCTTGCGCAGACCCGTGACATTCTCCGCGGCAGCGGCGCCATTAACGCCCCGCCGACTTTTCTCCCTTCGGAGACTTCGGCGGGGGCGGGGGCGGGATTCACGGCGGCCAACGGCCATTCTCCGACCCGGCGGGGGGTCGGAGAATGACGCCCCAGGGGTCCAGCATTTCAGTTAGACTTAAACCCCTCCCTGTCTGACTTGGGGTAGTAACAGCTGCAAACTGCCCTGAAGGGTTGATTCCACCACTGCCCCACATGCTTTCCACATGCACATACTCGCACATGTACATGCACACGCATGCACATACACACACATGCACACAGGCACATGCATACACACACATGTGCATACATACACGCACACTGACACACATACACTCACACACATGCATTCAGACACACACATGCACACACACATGCACACGCACACATATATAGTGGTGGTTCAACTTTGAAAAAGTTGGAGAGTGGGCACTTATATTTTGAAGCCTCCCCCCTCCCTTGTTTCCCTGCCATGTCATCCTACTGCTGCTTTCAACCTGGAGAATCTTCTATTGGGCAGCCAACTTCAAGAGCCCACCTGCTGCCCTTTGTTTCACAGCGAGACCGCCCCTGAGGCCACTAATCGGCCTATTCGGGAAAATGCAAAGGTGAGTGACTACTCGCAGACAGTGCAGGCTTCTGGCCCCCTTTTGAAGCTGACTGCAGGACCCTGAAACCTGTGGGGAAAACGTCACCTTCGCCCCCCCCTACACCTGGACAATACCAAGCCAGCTTACATTGTAGAGATGTTTCGACTGACCAGCCATCGCCACAAATCCTGCATTTACTCACCTCACTCGAGTGTAAATATTGGAGTGGGAATACACTCCACCACAACAAACCCATGGGCAGCTCCGAGCAAAACATTTACGTAGAGGCTTGTGCAGGCATGGTTAAGTAATCGGACTGCACCAGCAGTAGTGTAAAGACTGTAAGATGCTCTGCTGATATGCACAATATATAATCTGAAGTCACCCATGGCCATCCACAGTTTGCTCAATAAATCTTTGATCCCCTTAAATTTTCCTCAAGTCATAATTAGAATTTCTTTGGCGAGCATTGTTCTTCAGAGACTGCAGCTACCCAAATCCTTACTGAACGATTTTAAGACCACCCCCTCTCCTCTTATCTGTCACATCTTGGAAGCGAAGGTGCTGATCATATCACACTCAAAGCCACCATTGTGACGACGGTTCCCCGCTGAAGGGTACTTAAATAAAAGGCTATTTTCTGCCTGCCTAAGAACATCAGCGTGGTGCAATCTTGAACAAAAACAGAGTATGACATCTTATTACAGCATAAATCTGCAGGATGGAACTATACTCTATTATAGCAAATAGGAATTCAGATTGTTTTGACAAGAACTTAATACTAATATCTGAGTTTGTGTGAGGATTTTGAAACCCAAGTGGCAATATTGAGTTACAGAATGTTAACAGCAATGTTAACAGCATATTGCAAAGTATGAATGATAATAAAATATTTTACCATAGACTTCCCTATGGGATTAAACATTGAGGATCTGTCTGCTTGCAAAATAAAAACAGGTTAGCATTTATTTAAATGCGATTGATTTTTTGCAAAATGTACATAAAGCTAAAAAAATTATGAATATTTTTGTTTCTCCTGGGCAACATTTAGTCACACGTTCACAGTGTCTTTCAGGGCAACACGGTGGCGCTGTGGGTTAGCATTGCGGCCTCACGGCGCCGAGGTCCCAGGTTCAATCCCGGCTCTGGGTTACTGTCTGTGTGGAGTTTGCACATTCTCCTTGTGTTTGCATGGGTTTCACCCCCACAACCCAAAAATGTGCAAGCTAGGTGGATTGGCCATGCTAAATTGCCCTTAATTGGAAAAAAAATGAATTGGGTACTCTAAATTTGTATTAAAACAACCAGTGTCTTTCATTTTATGGAGGTGAATGATGAACCAAAGTGCTTTGGAACCAGTGAAGTGCTTCTGAAGTCCAGTCACTGTGACAGTGTAGGAAATGCAGCAGTCAATTTGCATGCAGCAAACTCTCACAAACAGCGATGCATTGTGGGATGTAGATGTTGGCCAGGACACCGAGGAGGAGCCCCTGCTCTCCTCCGAAATAGTGCCATGGGATCTTTTACATGCAAGGCAGACAGCAGGGCCACAATATAAAGTCTCATCCACAAGATGTGGCACCCCCCCAACAGTGCAAACCTGCAAACCCCTCTCAGCACCACACCCAGGTATCAGCCTTCACCTTTGTCCTCCTGTGCTGGAGTGAGTCTTGAATTGCAGAAAGATAGGAGGCCTTCGAGCCTGCTCCACAAAGAGTTATGCTTCTCCCTGTCAGAGAAATGCTCCTGGTCCCGTTTGTGGATACTAACCAGAATACTAATAAGGAATCCACAGCTCACTACCTTTCTGACTTAGAGGTCAGCGCAGAGGATCCTCCTTGGTGGCCTGGCCAATAGTTATATCCCACAACGCATCACTGTTTGTGAGAGTTTGCTGTGCGCAAATTGACTGCCGCATTTCCTACATTTTGGGGATGGCATGGTGGCATAGTGGTTAGCAGTGCTGCCTTACGGCGTCAGGGACCCGGATTCAGTTCCAGCCGTGGGTGACTGTGTGGAGTCTACACGTTCTCCCCGTGTATGCGTGGGTTTCCTCCGGGCGCTCCGGTTTCCCCCCACGGTCCAAAAGCGTGAAGGTTAGGTTAAGGGGCCATTGGAATAGGGCACGGGGGTAGGTGGAGTACACTTTCAGAGGGTCGGCACAGACCTGATGGGCCGAATGGCCTCCTTCTGCACTGCAGGGATTCGGTGACAGAGAACAGCAGCTTTTAAGGGGATAGCAGTTACTTTGTCTGTCAGACTGTTACCCTCTGCCCTGCCTTTTTGAGGGAAAACAGAACGGTGTTTCATACATCCAGTCTCAGCTCCAACGGCAGCAAATTAAACTTTCCAATCAGACATCAGATGGGAATCATGTTAATTCCCATAATTAACAGCAGGAAATAACCTCTTGGCTAACAATGCAAATTACTTTGTTTCTGTTCCTGATAACTCCTCCTACAAACTGAAACAGGCAAAATTCAGGGGGAAAGATCTGAAAATTCTTGGCCTAAGGTTAAAGGACTTCACAGCACTCTCCGAATATCGTTCCCACCATCTCCAAGAAGTTTATCTGAAAAACATGACACATCTCTCAAGCATCTCTTCGTATAATTCATCAATTTCTCAAGATGCTGGCGTGTCCCCTCTGGGGAAGAATGTTTTCTCCCTCCTTCATTTTTCTGCCTTGCCCACCTGTCCTGAAGACTATCACTCCCTTGCTGGTCAACAGCTCCATGGGCAGCGGCTGCCTGATTACTACATTGGTTAGCTGGCTGTTACTCATGTATGCATCTTAAGCAGTCACTAGACTCATGATCCGTAGACCCAGGCCAACGTGCTGGGGATGCGTGATCAAATACCACCATGGCAGCTGGTAGAATTAAATTTACTTAATTAATAAACGTGGATTTAAAAGCTGCTCTCAGCAATGTTAACTCATCTGGTTCACCAATTTTGGGAAATCTGGCATCTTTACCAGCTGGTCTAAATGTGTCGCCAGACCGTCAGCAACCTGGTTGACTCTGAAATGGCCCAGCAAGCCACCCAGTTCAGTTCAATTCAGGATGGGATGCACACATCCCATGCAGAATAAATTTTAAAAAGGCGACGGTCACTGTGCAGTATTTGGGAGCAAAATGGGTGGCAAGGTAGCACAGTGGTTTGCACTGTTGCTTCACAGCGCCAGGGACCCGGGTTCGATTCCCGGCTTGGGACGCTGTCTGTACGGAGTCTGCATGTTCTCCCCGTGTCTGCGTGGGTTTCCTCCGGGTGCTCCGGTTTCCTCCCACATGTCCCGAAGGACGTGCTTGTTAGGTGAATTGGACATTCTGAATTCTCCCTCGGTATACCTGAACAGGCGCCAGAATGTGGCGACTAGGGGGTTTTCACAGTAACTTCATTGCCGTGTTAATTTAAGCTTACTTGTGACACTAATAAAGATCATTACTATTATTATAAACGATGGCTCATTTCCCTTTACTGATCCCAAAGTCACTGAACAATTGTATCTGTACCAGATTTTACAAATATAGGCAAAGGACTAAAATAAAGATCTTCCAGGTTGAGGGATACCGATTTTGCAAAGACCGCGGCCGCAGTTTTCCTGATATTTAATTGGTTCCTTAGACAGCACCTTCCAAACCCACGACCACTACCGTCTAGAAAGACAGGAGCAGCAGATACCCGGGAACCCCACCACCTGGAGGTTCCCCTCCAAGTCACTCACTACCCTGACTTGGAAATATATCGCCGTTCCTTCACTGTCACTGGGGCAACATCCTGGAACTCCCTCCCTAACAGCACAGTGGGTGTACCTGCACCTCAAGGACTGCAACGGTTCAAGAAGGCAACTCACCACCCCCTTCTGAAGGGCAACTAGGGACGGGCAATAAATGCTGGCCTAACCAGCGACACCCACATCCCGTAAATGAATAAATAAATAACAAATTGGAAGAAATTAAGATTAAACTTGAATTCCAGGTCAATCCTTGAGAGTTACGTCCCTGGCAGAGATGGTGCCTCCGTCACTCATTAACAAATTAATGAATAAACAGTTAATTGCCCCTTAAAGGGACGCTGTAACAAAAAGACAAAGCTTGAATGGAACTGACTCTCCTTGTGGTCTTCAAATAAAATAATAATCAATAAATTAAACAAAAGAATGACAGCCCCTCGTGGGGCAAGTCTCTTTCTATGTTCTTCGTCCTTAATCAAATGGTGCCCATTACCTGTGTACCTTTAACAAGGTAATCAACCAACTATTAACAGCAACCCCAGGATTTGTGACTCGGCCAACAGCAAGAGCATCAGCCCGTGAATGTCCGACCTTGCACCACTTGCACCCCTTTCCAAAGACTTTGCAGGATTGCTAAAGTTTGAAGTTGCAAAACTGTCCCCTGCCTAAAATAGTTTGAACGTGCTATATATCGCTTCGGAGGAAGGGCAACAAGTTCATATGCTTGCCTGGCCCAATGTTGTTTGGTATTTCGGCCAAAAAGTGCCAAATGTGTGAGGATATCTCAATACGAGACATTGGAAGATGCTAAAGCTGAAATCAACTTCCAGTTTGACTTTGAAGCACATATTTAGCGAGTACTCCAAAAAAGGACAGGATGATAACAATCTGCCACACTCAAATGAGATGTGTCTCCTAATAATTGCTTTAATAGGCATGTTAGCCAAATTGTTTTATTTAATTAAAGTGATGTTTGATACGATGTGGACAATATCAAACAGCAATCATTGCTTCAAGTATTGGAGTAGCTCCAGCAACAGAATGCTGCAATTGTTGGGAAAAATGTGACAAGATTATCCCACACAAGAAAGTTGAGCATGAAAACATTCTAAAATCAACTGAACAAAATGGCAAAAAACATGTCAAAATGAGTGATATTGGGAGTTATTTTGCTGCAGAAACGCGTCTATCGGCACCTACATTTAGTTAGAGCTAGCCCTGTACTCGTCAACTCGAATTTGCTGGAGGTGAGAGTTGACGATGGTGCACTGAGAGCAATGCTGCCCCGTAATCTGAGTCAACAGGGCAACCAACAGCGTATCTCCTTAACCAAGCAGATTGGCGGCCGGGGAAAATAAAACAGCAGAAAGACTGGGGAGGAGTGTGAACGAGGGAAGCTGAGTGCAGTGTCAAATGAGGAACAGAAAGAGAAGTAACAAGAAGGAGATAAAGGTTAGATCAACATAGAGTCGGAAATGAGAGAGAAATGAAACACAGAAAACACAATTTGAATTTTAAAAAATCTCCATGACATTTTCAGAAGTTGAAGTAATGAGACTCCACACTTGTAATAGTTTAAAAAAATAGATTTAGAGCACCCAATTCATTTTTTTCCCCATTAAGGGGCAATTTAGCGTGGCCAATCCACCTAACCTGCACACCTTTTGGGTTGTGGGGGCGAAACCCACGCAAACACGGGGAGAATGTGCAAACTTCACACGGACAGTGACCCAGAGCCGGGATCGAACCTGGGACCTCGGTGCCATGAGGCCGCAGTGCTAACCGTGCTGCCCCTACACTTGTAATGGTTAATCATCAGTGCCAGGGAGGGTGATTGGGAATGTATCACATCATTAAAAGGGTAATTGTGCTTGAACTGGCAAGCCATAATGTATTGTCGTGGGGTCAATGGGGCAATTGATGGGAAAGTAAAGCAGGTTCTAAAAACCAGTGAGGCTATTGCGAAAAGGCAATTTTCATGGAACTAACAGTGGAGCAGAGCAACTGGGGAGCAACATTTGTATATTTGCATTATACCACCCATCTGCCTCTTGCCCGAAGTCACTGCACCATTAAACCCTCAATAATGAAGAGTGTAACCAGCCTTGCCACTAATTCTGGTCCAATGCTTTGCTTTGTTTTTTGTTTCCAGGTCATTTCTTGTACTCATCAAGTTTTCTCTATTCTAGAAAACCAACTGCAGAAGGCTAGAACTAGAGCCAATCTTTACATGCTTCTATGTTTCTTTATGAAGTTACACATTGCAAGCATACACCTCCTAACCCAGCAACCATTGGTTCAGTCTGTGTCTCTTGAAAGGGGCTCAAATAAATCCCTGGGTTACTGCTCACCACCAGTCCACCATCAAACACAATTAATGCGGAATTGAGAAAAGGTGAATATTTTCAAATGTTGAATAAAGCTCCCTCTGCTCCAAGGTCAAATCTTTCTTCCGGATGATCAAACTCTTTTCCACTGACATCACAAATGGAGGTAGATGGGATGGGGTGGGGGGTGGGGGGAGAGGGCGGGGGGGGAGGGGCGGGGGGGGGTGCTGGTGGGGTGGGGGTGGGGGGGAGGGAGGGAAAGGAGATGGTCTGCTTTCGTCAGCAAGATTGGTTCTATTAACAATGCCAGAGGAAAGGAATGCTCACAATTATACATTCGAGGGACTTCATAAAATGTTGGACTGTCTCGAAGCAGCATTTCTGAAGTATGAGGTACAATGAGGAGGTAGAGCTGAGCAGTTCCAGTCACATATTTTCCTACGTATCATTTGGCCTTTATAGGCAATTCAGTGGAACATGCCAACTCTCTGAAGAGTTTTCTGCTGTTCAAGAGCATTACCACCTGAACAGTTGAGTAGACTTTCACCATTGTAATGAACAAAGCGAACCCACATTTTAGCCATCAGCGCTGAGAAAGGTGCCCGATGGAGGACAGGCAATTTTTCCATCTGGTTGCAGAGGAGCTGACTGATAAGTTAGCCTTTGTTTATTGTTCACCTCCGAGGGGTCAGTTACAAAGTAGATTTGACAGAGGTCAGCGAGCAGGCCAAGGTGCCCTTTGACCTGGTGCAACGCAGGGACACCAAGAAGTAAGACTATTGATAAATCTTCATAAAATGCATGCATATTGTAATTTGAACATCATCAATCACCCTGCCTCAAAGAAATAATTAGAAATGTCTGCTTGCCTAATAATGATCACAAATAAAATAACCTGGGGTGGGGTGAGGGAGGGTGCAATATTTGAGATATGTTGAAATCTAGATGCCCCTTTCAATGACCCAGCAACACAAAGTAACATCAAATTACAATGAGCCGAGGCACAGATGCAGGCCATCCAGCTCCACACACCTTTGCCAGCTCTTTGCTCCACGCACATTTCCTCCCGCACCACTGAATTGAACTCTAATCGGCATAACCTTCCCTCCTTTTCTGCTTTAAGTATTGCCACAGCACATCCATGTTGAACTTGCATCTCAGAACCAGACTGGAGCAGACAGGATATCCGACTAGACCAAGTGCTAACAATCCCGGCAGCAGGTTGCGCAAGCATCGTTGCAGCTGCGATCAAGTATTTTTACACTGACAATCCCCTGAATGGCATTATTGCCGATTGATAAACAGCTGGATATAGACAACGAGGCAGTTTCCAACAAACTTTCCTACTTGTGTTCTGAACTATAAAAATGGCAGTCGAGAAACTGTGTTTGACTATGTGCGATCGCAATTGGTGAAAGAGATGATATTGCTACATTAAATAAGTGCTTCAAATTTCCATTTTTAACAGCGGGCGCAGCATAATGTCATAATCAATAGTTGAGGACATAATTATGCTCGCAATCACATTATAAAATCATAGAACAGTGCGGCACAAAAGGTGGTCATTCTGCTTTTTGCGAATACGTTGGCTCTTTTCAAGAGGACTCCAATTAGTCCCACTTCCCTGCTCTTTCCCAATATCCCAGCAAATTTTTCTCCTTCAAGCATTTACTCAATTTGCTTCCGAAGGCTGCTATTGAATCTCCATCCACCACCCCACAGGACAGTGTCTTCCAAATCCTAGCCATTTGTTGCGTAAAAGATTTTCCCTCATGTCACCTCTGGTTCCTTTGCCAATTAGCATAAATGTGCGTCTTCTCATTATCGATCTTCAGGCATTGGAAACACCTGACCCTATAAATATTTTGCTTTGGGGCGGCACGGTGGCACAGTGGTTACAGTGCCAGGAACCCAGGTTCGATTCTGGCCTTGGGTGGAGTTTTCACGTCCTCCCCGTGTTTGCGTGGGTTTCCGCCGGGCGTTCCGGTTTCCTCCCAAAGTCCAAAGATGTACAGGTTAGCTGGGTTGGCCATAATAAATTGCCCCTTAGTGTCCAAAGATGTGCAGGTTAGGCGGGGTTATGGGGTCACAGGGATAGGGCAGGGGAGTGGGCCCAGGCAGCGTGCTCGTTCTGACCATCGGTGCAGCCTTGATGGGCCGAATGGCCTCCTTCTGCACTGTGGGGATTCTGTGATTTTACGTTACAGTGTAGAAGGAGGCCATTCGGCCCATCATATCTGCACTGGCTTTCTGAGTGAGCAACCTACCCCATGCCACTCCTCTGCCTTCTCACCATTACCCTGCACATTCTTCATTTTCAGATAATGGCCTCAATCCCATTTGAAAGCTTCAATTGAAATCAGGAGGATCCTGATTCCTGTAGGATTTGCCTTAAGGAGACTAAGAAAATAAGATAGTGCCCGTGATAAAGCAATTTCTCTGCTCTTTGTTGATGGAACCGTCTTTATTCAGCTTCCTTAGCCCTGTGGCAGCAAAACCAATTGAAATATAAAATAACTTTTCCTACTTCACACACTAAACTTATATTCAATTTAATTAAATACATTGCTGATTGTCAACTATTGATCCCACCTACAACAACAGCGTTTATATATATTTATTTTGCAACTTTACGAATGCAGTTTGCAGGTACATTATCAAAAACCCTTGACACTGGAGCCGCAATCATCAGATCTGTGGCGGGATTCTCCGACCCCCCGCCGGGTCAGAGAATCGCCGGACAGCGGCGCTCCCCCCCCCCCCGCCCGCTCCCACCCCCTACCCCCACGCGGCCGCCAAATTCTCCGGCACCGGAGATTCGGCGGAGGCGGGAATCGTGCCGCGCCAGTCGGCGGGACCTCCCCCGGCGATTCTCCGGATCGCGATGGGCCGAAGTCCCGCTGCTGTAATGCCGGTCCTGCCGGTGTGAATTAAACCACCTACCTTACCGGCGGGACCAGGCGGGGCGAGGGGGCTCCGGGGTCCTGGGGGAGGCGCGGGGCGATCCGGCCCTGGGGGATGCCCCCACGGTGGTCTGGCCCGCGATCGGGGCCCACCGATCGGCGGGAGGGTCTGTGCTGTGGGGGCACTCTTTTACTACGCGCGGCCATGTAGGTATCCGCGATGGCCGACGCGTAGGTGACCCCCCCTCCCCCGGCCGGCGGAGTCCCTTCAGCCCTGGCTGGCGTGGCGCAAAAGGCCTTCCACGCCAGCCGGCGGGATGGCAACCACTCCAGCGCGGGCCTAGCTCCTACAGGTGAGGGCTTGGCCCCGAAAGGTGCGGAGAAATCCGCACCTTTGGGTCGGCCCGACGCCGGAGTGGTTCACGCCACTCCATCCCGCAGGGACCACCCGCCCCGCCGGGTAGGGGAGAATCCTTCCCCTGACTTCATCATGCCACCACTGCCAGCGAGAACGTTGAATTTTGCACTCAGCACCAGCCCCCCCCCACCCCGCCCCCCACCGCCCCATCCACTAGAAACCGTCTAAATAAAGAGACAGCCCACAGAGACCCCCTAAATATAGAGACCTCCCACAGACCCCCTGGAAGAGTGACCCCTGTCAGGAAGCATCCCAGAAGAGAGTCTCCTGGCAGGAAACCCCCAGAAGAGAGATCCCTGTCCGGAAGCTAGAGAGCTGTCCAGACAGAGGCAGTGAAAAAGATCACTGTTTTAACACTCAGCTGCCAATATGCCTGCTGGCTCAGACAGAGGAAGCAAAGTTACATGCTGTTAGTTTCAGAGCTTACCACTTCAAAGTCACTCAACTGTGAAGTGAGATGAATGGAAAGCACTGAACTCTGTTTGAAGTGGTCCAGGAGCTGTCCATTAAGGCTTGATGTTTATCAGCATTGTGATCAGTTTCAAGTTGACCTCTTCAAAGTTACTCAACTGTAAAGGGAGATGAATGGAACACTGCTGACAGCTGTGTATGTGGGTGGAAGCTGTCCATCACAGTCTAGTAAAATCAATATCAAAGAGAAATTAATGAATGACTTGAAGATCAAAGAGCTGAGGGGGTTTAAACCCAGCTGACTGCTTTTCTATGTCCAGGAATTGATAGGTGCTGCTTCCACTGCCTGAGCCAGCAGGTATATTGCCCAGGTGAGTGTTAAAGCAATGATTTCTTTTTCCCGCTGCCTCTGTCTGAACTACTCTCTAGCTTCTAGGCAGGGGCATCTCTTCTGGTGGGTGTCTGTGGAGTTGGGGGGGGGTCTATTTATTTCAGGAGTCTTAGGGGGGCTCTTTATTTTGTGGTTGTCTGGGGTCTCTTTCATGAGGGGGTCTCTGGTGGGGGTGTTGGGGGACTCTAGTGGGGGTGGGGTAGGCAGGTCTTACATTGTAGGGGGGGAGGGTGGCCCTCTGATGGGCTTTGAGGGCAACTCCCTTAAAGAATTATCCCTTGGTCCACCGCGAGATCCACCTGACAAAGACATGCTTGTCAGGACCAGCACCAATTCTCACCGACATGATTCCCGGCCCAGAGGACCGGAGAATCATGAGCACCCGGAAAAGATGATGCCCGTCCCAATAATAGGATGCAAGCAGGTCTTAATGACACATTTGCATTCTCCCACTGACCCGGGCCGCGAGCCTTGATCCTGACGGCAGCGGGAGGGAGGGGAGGGGCTAGGGAATGGGGCACCGATCCTGTTTTCTCCCCGACGCTGGATTTTCCGTCGCATCGGGAACTCCGCTACTGGCGGAGCAAGGCGGAGAATCCAGCTCAATGCGTTTCCTAGTAAGCATAGACCAGTGGTCGGTAACAATACTCAAAAGGAAAATAAAATAGGCACTTGCAGAGGTTTGAATTAATTGAGGATAGCTAGCATGGATGTTTAAAAGGGAGATCATGTTTGATTTGTCCAATTGAACTTCTTTGATGAAGTAACTGAGGTGGTTGGCGAAGGGAATGCGATGGATGTTGTTTATATGGATTAAATAAAACATTTGACGAAGTACCACAAAATTGGTTAACAAAATTGTGACTCATGGAATAGGAGGATCAATGTCTGCTTGAATATAAAATTAAGTCGTTTTGCCACTTAAGGATACAATATAAATGCATGTTATTGCAGTAAATACACTCACAAAGGAAGCTAATAAGATAACAAATGAGTCCCTCCATGAGCAGAGATACCCTGAACATGGCAGGTTCTATATGAAGCATTTGTATGAATTGAACTGGATTGATAATTTTAAAAATGGTGGCGCAGGGGCTAGCACTGGGACTGCGGCACTGAAGACCCGGTTCGATCCCGGCCCCGGGTCACTGTCTGTGAGGAGTTTGTACATTCCCCCCGTGTCTGCGTGGATTTCACCCCCACAACCCAATGATGTGCAGGGTTAGGTGGATTGGCCACGCTAAATTGTCTCTTAATTGGAAAAAAATAATTGGGTCTTCTAAATTAAAAAAAAAACTTGTTTGAAGATTAGAAAAAAAAGCATCGGCTGCTTTTCCTGTTACCTTGTTATTCTAACGTTACTGTTACTGTTTTCCAGAACAGCGTCATGCAAGCATCTTTCAGGTCAGAAAAAAGGATCGACCAATCGACAGCTGAAAGCGTTTGCCCAATCCTCCACCCATCTACAATCCTCACCATACATGCAACATATCAATCCTAACTCCATAATATCGTGGAGAAATATTCTTTTGATGGCGAAGGCTTTCGAAGCCTGGGCTTTAGCTTGCAGCTATCTGACCTCAAGTGGGAATCTTTCAGCAAATTGGAACAAGCAGGCAGGAGAGAAACAGGAATTTGGGATTGCCCAGAGGGATTTGGTTTTGTAACAAATCGTGCCATTCCTGAGGCATCCAAAATTGCCTCCCCTGTCAAAATCACACCAGGCTCGCAATCTCACTTCCAAATTCGATCCCTCTAAAGCAGCCGGCCTTGCTTATAAACAGGAATGGCAGAAGCAGAAATAGCTGGCCTTTTAGAAAAAAAATTGTAAGAGAGTCAAGTCTACCTAATCCATAGTTTCCTAGATCAAAAATCTGCACTGCATTATATTTGGACCCGTGTCTTATTAACCAGAAAACATTAAAGTCTATGGGAAGCACCTGTGTTCTACAAGGGAAATGCTTTTAATTTTAGCCAGTGTATTACAAGCATTATAATCCCTATTCTGATTCCTACATGATTGACTAAGCTGCTCATCGAGTTAAGCCAACTCTGGCCATGACTGGCTTACAGAATGATATAAAATGAGGGCAAATTCTGGCAGATTATTTACTGCAACAGATAAACCCTTGTGAAGAAAATATTTATGTGACTGGGTTATTGGCAGAATTTAAGTAGATTAGAAGTTTAATATCTGTCAAGCAACTCATGATGTTACGGCTAAATAAAGCGAACAAGTGCTTCTGGAAAACCCACATCTCAAGTATTATTATCACACAAATGCAAGATCCTTCAGTGATTGCACCATTGGCTGGTGAAGCTCTAATTGAATTGAAATAGAGGCTTCGAACAAACCCCTGTTACTGAGTTACTGATTACATAGAAAATAGAACATAGAAAATACAGCACAGAACAGGCCCTTCGGCCCACGATGTTGTGCCGAACCTTTGTCCTAGATTAATCATAGATTATCATTGAATTTACAGTGCAGAAAGAGGCCATTCGGCCCTTTGAGTCTGCACCAGCTCTTGGAAAGAGCACCCTACCCAAACTCAACACCTCCACCCAACACCAAGGGCAATTTTGGACATTAAGGGCAATTTATCATGGCCAATCCACCTAACCTGCACATCTTTGGACTGTGGGAGGAAACCGGAGCACCCGGAGGAAACCCACGCAGACACGGGGAGGACGTGCAGACTCCGCACAGACAGTGACCCAAGCCGGAATCGAACCTGGTACCCTGGAGCTGTGAAGCAATTGTGCTATCCACAATGCTAACGTGCTGCCCTTAAGAACAAATTAATCTACACTATATCATTCTACCGTGATCCATGTACCTATCCAATAGCTGCTTGAAGGTCCCTAATGTTTCTGACTCAACTACTTCCACAGGCAGTGCATTCCATGCCCCCCACTACTCTCTGGGTAAAGAACCTACCTCTGATATCCCTCCTATATCTTCCACCTTTCATCTTAAATTTATGTCCCCTTGTAATGGTTTGTTCCACCTGGGGAAAAAGTATCTGACTGTCTACTCTATCTATTCCCCTGATCATTTTATAAACCTCTATCAAGTCGCCCCTCATCCTTCTCCGTTCTAATGAGAAAAGGCCTAGCACCCTCAACCTTTCCTCGTAAGACCTACTCTCCATTCCAGGCAACATCCTGGTAAATCTTCTTTTGCACCTTTTCCAAAGCTTCCACATCCTTCCTAAAATGAGGCGACCAGAACTGTACACAGTACTCCAAATGTGGCCTTACCAAAGTTTTGTACAGCTGCATCATCACCTCACGGCTCTTAAATTCAATCCCTCTGTTAATGAACGCGAGCACACCATAGGCCTTCTTCACAGCTCTATCCACTTGAGTGGCAACTTTCAAAGATGTATGAACATAGACCCCAAGATCTCTCTGCTCCTCCACATTGCCAAGAACTCTACCGTTAACCCTGTATTCCGCATTCATATTTGTCCTTCCAAATTGGACAACCTCACACTTTTCAGGGTTAAACGCCATCTGCCACTTCTCAGCCCAGCTCTGCATCCTATCTATGTCTCTTTGCAGCCGACAACAGCCCTCCTTACTATCCACAACTCCACCAATCTTCGTATCGTCTGCAAATTTACTGACCCACCCTTCAACTCCCTCATCCAAGTCATTAGTGAAAATCACAAACAGCAGAGGACCCAGAACTGATCCCTGCGTTATGCCACTGGTAACTGGGATCCAGGCTGAATATTTGCCATCCACCACCACTCTCTGACTTCTATCGGTTAGCCAGTTCGTTATCCAACTGGCCAAATTTCCCACTATCCCATGCCTCCTTACTTTCTGCAGAAGCCTACCATGGGGAACCTTATCAAATGCCTTACTAAAACCCATGTACACTACATCCACTGCTTTACCTTCATCCACATGCTTGGTCACCTCCTCAAAGAATTCAATAAGACTTGTAAGGCAAGACCTACCCCTCACAAATCCGTGCTGACTATCCCTAATCAAGCAGTGTCTTTCCAGATGCTCAGAAATCCTATCCTTCAGTACCCTTTCCATTACTTTGCCTACCACCGAAGTAAGACTAACTGGCCTGTAATTCCCAGGGTTATCCCTAGTCCCTTTTTTGAACAGGGGCGCGACATTCGCCACTCTCCAATCCCCTGACATTTGCCACTCTCCAATCCCTGACATTCGCCACTCTCCAATCCCCTGACATTCGCCACTCTCCAATCCCCTGACATTCGCCACTCTCCAATCCCCTGATTCTCAGCTGAGGGATCACATCGCACAGAAGGAGGCCATTCGGTCCATGTGCCTGTGCCAGCCCTTCCCTTGAGCTATCCAATTAGGCCCACTTCCTTGCTCTTGCCCCTGAAGGTACTTTTATTTTTGCGTCCATTTCCAATTCTCTTTTTAAAATAATGATTAAATCTGCTTCCAGATCAAAACAATTCTGTTCACCTTCCCGGGCTCTTTTGTGAACTATCTTAAAATTGTGCTGTTCAGTGTGGCATAATCATAACTGCCAGCACTGCAAAGGTTAATGAAGTGTCGAGAGTAGCCACTAGAGGGAGCTACAGTTACAACTATATAAGGCAGTGATGCTAAGCCTTGTGGGAGAGCGCATGCAGGAGTTAGCTAGTGAGAGCAGATCATAGTTTAAACCAGTAGTGAGATTAGCTGCAGATGGGTGTAGTTTAGATGTTATCAATTAACTGCGTATTCTTCAGGAGTACGTGTCATAGAACATAGAACAGTACAGCACAGAACAGGCCCTTCGGCCCTCGATGTTGTGCCGAGCATTGTCCGAAACCAAGATCAAGCTATCCCACTCCCTGTCATTCTGGTGTGCTCCATGTGCCTCCAAGTGTTGATAAATTTATAGCTTTGTTTAAGTTCAAGCTATTTTGTGGTCTTTGTGAACACTGCGCCAACCATCCTGAAATAAGCAACACAAAGAGCACCCCAGTTCAGTGGCCGACCTTTCTGCCGGTGGAAACAGTTTCTCCTTTTTTATACTCTGTCAAAGCGCCTCAGAAATTTGAGGTGAACCTCCATTAAATCTCTCCTTGGCCTTAGCTTACTCGCCGGCAAAGAAGCCCAGCTTCACGAGTCTCCCCACATAACTGAAGTCCTCCCGTACCATTCTGGTAAATCTCCGAGGCCTTGACAGAAGATCCAGAGGGGATACTATCCTTAACCTGCAGGATTTTCACCGCCTTTTATAACCAACTTCTGATTTCCAGTTTCGTTTCTACCTGAACTCGGAACATAACGCCCCGTGAAATCAGCTGCATTTTCAAGTTAATGGTGAAGCAGAATGTTTATCACTGAAAAATGCCAGGTTTAATGAGAGAGCCAGTTCTTGACTAAGTACGGCGGGAGGAGTGTTTGTGCTTTTTGCATTATCTGAGAAATGGGTCCAATCGATTTTTCAAGGGACAAGAGTTTCTGCCAAAGCTCATTTTCAAAATCAGAATTGTCGAATGGCTATGAGGCCACTGTGTCTGTGCTGGCCCTCTGCCGTGACTTCAAATCTTCCACTAACCAACGTAACTGGTCAGCGTAATAGAAAGTAATCGATTGAAATGGCATTAATAAGTCTTCATTGATGTATTAAGACTGGTAACCCCATGCAGTTTCGCTCAGTTGGCTAGACAGCAGGCGAGGCCAACATTCCCGTACCGGCTGAGGTTATTCATGAAGCCTTCTCATCCTTATCGCTCGTCTGGGGTGGTGGTCCTCAGATTAAATCACCACCGGTCAACTTTCCCCCCTCAAGGCGGAAAGCAGTCACCTGGGACAATGTTGACTTTACTTCCTTTGTGACTGCAGTTTGAATGATAGAGCTGAAAGCCTCCAAAGCACAGTGGTTAGCACTGTGGCTTCACAGTGCCTGGGTCCCAGGTTCGATTCCTGGCTTGGGTCGCTGTCTGTGTGGAGTCTGCACGTTCTCCCCGTGTCTGCGTAGGTTTCCTCCGGGTGCTCCGGTTTCCTCCCACAAGTCCCGAAAGACCATGACCACTCCCGCGCCTGTTGGGAGAATCACCTGGGCCGCCAAAATTTCCCGGGACGCCGGTCCGACGCCCTCCCGCGATTCTCCCAAGCGGCGGGAACGGCCCAGTCGAGTTCCGCGGGCCGCAGGCCGGAGGATCGCCGGAGACACCCAAAATGGCGATTCTCCGGCAACCCCGCTATTCTCAGGCCCGGATGGGCTGAGCGGCCAGGCCAAAATGGCGGGTTCCCCCCGGCGCTGTCCACACCTGGTCGCTGCCGTCGGGAACAGCGCGGGAACGCTGGGGGGGGGGGCGGCCTGCGTGGGGGGGGGGGGGAGGGGGGGATCCTGCACCGGGGGGTACCTCAAATGTGGCATGGCCCGCGATCGGTGCCCACTGATCGTCGGGCCGTCCTCTCTGAAGGAGGACCTCCTTCCTTCCGCGGCCCCGCAAGATACGTCCGCCATCTTCTTGCGGGGCGGACTCAGAGAAGACGGCAACCACGCATGCGCGGGTTGGCGCCGGCCAACACGCGCATGCGTGGGTGACGCCAGTTATGCGGCGCCGTCCGCGTCATTATGCGGCGCCGCTTTTACGCGGCGACAAGGCCTGGCGCGTGTCGATGACACGGCCCCGATCCTAGCCCATTGTCGGGGCCTGAATCAATCGGGATCGGCGTCGTTTCGTACCGTCGTGAACCTCGACGGCGTTCACGACGGCGTGGGCTCTTCGGCGCGGGAGTGGAGAATCCCGCCCCCACTGTTTGGTAACCTGGACATTCCGAATTCTTCCTCTGAGTACCTGAACAGGTGTGGAATGTGGCGACTAGGGGCTTTTCACAGAAAAATGTAAGCCTACTTGTGACAATAAAGATTATTATCATTAATATAAATGTGACCGGCTGATTTTAAACGACTGAAAATTAGTTTTTAAAAAAAATATTTATTGGAGAAAATAACACAATTGACTCGTTTCAATGGTCTACATTGGTCAATTTCTCAGTGAATCAAATTTTCTCCCCCCATTTTGAAATGTGCCCTCAGTGCGGCTGCACCTGAAAGAAAACAGATTAATTTGTGGAGCCTCGTCAAAGTACGAAACCGACTCAACAAGTGAAAACTCACCAAGGTAATTATTTCAAACGTACGGGCAGGGTTTGGGGGTTGGGGGGACATTATGTCCCGTTTTGGGGTTGGGCCAGGGCTCCAGTTCAATACTACTTGTTACGACACCCTGGGCTCTTGCGCGGTCAATTCCAGCCCCACATGACCCAGAGACGTAACGCAGGTAAAATTAGATTTTATTTAAAGGACCCGAGGTCCTTGGTTGAGCCCAATGAATGAAATGAAAATTGCTTATTGTCACAAGTAGGCTTCAAGGAAGTTACTGTGAAAAGCCCCTAGTTGCCACATTCCGGCGCCTGTTTGGGGAGGCTGGTACGGGAATTGAACCATGCTGCGGGCCTGCCTTGGTCTGCTTTCAAAGCCAGCGATTTAGCCCTGTGATAAACAGCCCCTGCACAATAAAGTGCAGTCACCTGGTTTGTAACTTTCACACAAGTAACCGTTTTTACGTGCAGTATTATAATTAAACAGACAGAAGACGTAACTGACTAATACCCCTTACCCAACCCCCCTTCCTATCTACCACACACATTGAATCAACACAGAGGGGAAAGGGTGGTTGAAAGGTAAAGAAAATATTGACAAAATAAAATGATAAAGGATCTTTGGTGCATTGGGATGGCTTCTGGTTTGTGCTTTCCTAAAGTTTAGCCTTTAGTTTTAGTATTTCTTCCTTTTAGGCTTGAGGTGGTTTTCTCTGGAAATATGGGGCGGGATTCTCCAGCTGCGCCTGCCCGGCGCACCCTGGGATCCCACCCGAGGTCAATTGACTTTTCCATTGTCTGCGTCTCGTCCGTGGTGATCTTGCGGCAGGCGAGGCGGAAGAACTCAGCCCATTGTTTATTGTCTCTGCTGACTCAGGATCCTTTCAGATTTGCAGCAAAGATGTGCCAGGCACTGGCTGGTTTTTGAAAAATCAAACAGTTTGTTCACTTCAGCAAGAGAGAGACAGCGAGAGAGACTGCTCCCTTCTCCTCCCAAGGTCTAATCACCTCTGCCCAGTTCTCTCAGAAAGCATCGCGCAGGAACCAATCACTGACTGTTGTCAGGCAGAACACTGTCCCAGGGCAACCCACCGGTTCCCAGTTAGCCAATCGACTCCCACCAAAGCTGGTTCCCAAAGTCCATTCGGCGCCAAAGAGACTAGCCTCTCCTCTCCAAACGTTAAACCTGGGAACAAGATGTCCTGACAAGCAGGCTCTTTGGCTTGAGACTTCTGCTCAAAGGCACATTCCAATTCTGGGTTTGCAGACCAAAGCAATGAAATAAAACAAATGGGAACAATGGAAATAAACAAGAAGGACTCTTACAAACTAAAACCATGATAAAAATCCTGTGAACCTGCTTCACACTTGGCGTGATTTATTTGCTCTGGTTTTTCCAATTTCCATGCAGTGATGAAACTATTTATAAGGTTATGTGGCGTATGATGAACTATGTATGGTTAGTGCCCCAGCCGGGAATCATTTTGGTAGCATTCCTGCCCATGAGTCACAATATTCCAAGTTCATCTCTCACTCCAGGGGCGGGATTGTGAGGCCTTTCCTCTGCTAGGATCTTCCAGTGCAGGCTACCCCCACGTGGCTGGTTCCCTGGTGGCAGGATGGGGAAGCTATACAAAAGACCATTGACTTCGGCGGGACGAGAAGGTGCTGCAGGCGGCCAATGGCAAGATGCCACCGCTGTCGTAAACACGTTGCGTGTGGGTAGGGGGTGGAATCCCAGCCCAGGGCTTGAGCACAGAAAGCAAGGCTGACATTGCCATGCAGTACTGAGGGAGAGTTGTACCACCAAAGGTGTTGCCTTTGAGATGAGACATTGGGTGGCATTTCGAGCCTCGCCAACACCGGGATCATCCGGTCCCGTGGACTTTTGGCTGGGCCGCCATATCTCCCGTGGTGGGCCCCACCATGACGGGGCTGGAAAAGTCTGGCCCCAAAACCAAGGCCCCATCGGTCTATTCGGGTAGATGTAAATGATCTCATGGTGCTATTTTAAAGAAGAGCAGGGGAATTATCTTCAATCACCATCACAGATTAAATTAAAATTGTTTGAAAAAGCCAATGATCGGGCCAGATCATGTTGCTGTCTGTGGGGGTTTGCTGTGTGCCAATTGGTGGCTGCATTTCCGACAGTACAACAGTGGCTGGACTTCAAAAGTGCTTGATTGGCTGCGAAATGTTTTGAGAGGTCTTGTGGCCCATAACGTCCATGTTTCGTGCTGGCATACAGAGATCGTAAGCAGCACATGCACGGTGGGATTATGCGGAAGTCCCGACGCATGGACATGAGCACTGACAGCACGCCAAGTTCTACCTTCCGTTCCTGTGTTTTTGAAGTCCTTTGTTGCAAGTGCAGCTCTGAAGCAGCTAAATGTGAAATCACAGGGCAGCGCTAACTTGGCCTGCTTGCCCTGATGTTAGATTAGGTTTTACATTTGGTTATTTGCACTTTTCTTTCCTGTCCAGAAGCAGCAAGCAGAGGCAGGAGCTATCAGAGAAGAGTTTTTTTGTGTGTGGATCATTTATAAAGTGTTTATAAATATGTTTAAAATGTACATAAAATGAAAGAAGATTTTTTAAAAAAAACTTTGGTTTGTCATGAGGCCATTAATTCCATTAAAAAGTACTTTAATGCATAAAGTGGGTTTGGAGTCACAGAAAGTCAAAGAAAGACTTTTTCAAAAACATTTGTTTGTGATGAGGATGTTAATTCCATTAAAGGAACTATAATGGATCAAGTGGGTTTGGGGTGTACGTAATGAGCTTCAGTTTGCAATGTATTTTAAGCTTCATTGCTTAAGATTCTCACTCATGTAATGTTGATCCTTGCAAACCTCAGTAATGACTTCAAATGCTTTAGGAAAGTAGAATGCCTTAGTTGACATATGCAAACCTCCTGCCAGCTGATGTGAACTATCTCTCTGACAGGTGTTGCAGAACCCAGTGCAGATCAAAATTTGGAATCATGTTCCACCACCGCTGGTACATCACACTTTCAGCTTGGCTTCTAAAAATCACTAAAGTTCTTTTGTGGCTCCGTCGTAGGCTCAGGGATCATGAGAGAAGTGTTAGGTTACATGTCCGCTTGGTGAGGAAGCGAATCAATTACCCACCGCTGAGAGTGTACAGGTAAAGGACATCGTATAAAATGATGGGCACGATTTGACGTGCAAAAAAAAGCAGAGTCCCGTTTTGGTGCATGTATACCCGAGTGTTTCTCGGCACCCTCAGCGCCGTGAATGACCCCGCCATCTAACGAGACTCTGCCGGTTTTATTGGCCTTGGTCAGGAGCGCCTCGCCGAGGCCGCACTTTAGTCATTTCCTGCACTGATGAGCTCAGCTCGCCAGTGCAGCAAGAGTATTTGTGGATTGGAGCGTCATTTCTAAATGCCGCCCTGAACCTTTGCTCCTTCACTGCAGCCTCCGGACTTCCCCCACACGTCCCCAACTTACCGCTTAGGGGGTCCTCGAGCCTCCCCATCCCTCACGCAAACTCTTAAGGGCAGAGCACCCATGGGCCCGATCCCTGGCATCAGGAAAATGTAGCACTGCCAGCCTGGAACCCTGGCAGTGACCTGCTAACCTTGCAGTGCCACGCGGGTGGCAGTGTAAAGGCGCCAGGCTGGCAGTGTCAAGGTCCCCAGGTGCCAGGTGGAGTGGCAGGGTACCATTCTGCCAAGAGCTGACCGCCCGGAGGTCTCCAATTACCTGGGAACCCCCCCCCCCCCCCCCCCCACAACCCAGGTGCTGTTATACCTGGTCCACCTTGTGTGGAACAGTGCTAAATGGCTTATTTAAATATGTTAATCCGGTTGACGCCCAGTGAGGACGTGATGCAGATCTTGACATCTCGCGAGATCTCATTGGATCTCGCAAGGCGTTCTGAGCATCGTAATCTCGTACGGCCTCGGTACGTTAATGAGTCCGATGCAACAAGGCCATTCGAGCGCACCCAATGTCAGAGGAGGTGTGTGCCAGGAGACTGTGCTTCAACAAGGAAGCGATGGGATACTTTTGTGAAATGTTGAAGGAAATTCTGAAGCCGAGCTCTGACGGCCGCACTACCTTCACAGTGAAGGTGAAACTCACGATAGTTGCAATGTGATGACAACTTTGCCCTTCAGCATGGACTGAGCATTCACCCAAAAGATGACATACCACCAGAAATGGAGGAGCTGGAGGAGGGCAATATGAAACCTGATGTGGACATACCCCCCTGGTGCAGGTGAGAAAGTCCAGGCTCCAGGTGAAGCAAGTACAGTTCGAGGTCACCTGTCAACTGCTGTCTTTGGATATTGAACCCTCCCTCCCCCCTCTCCTGCCTCCCCTCCCCTCTTTCCCCTCCCCTCCTCCTCTTCCCATCCATCCGCTCCCCTTCCTCCCTCCCACTCCCTCGCATCGCTCCCTTCCCTGCCCTATTTACAAAAGACAAGGAACCATCGTGTTAAAGTAAACATATATGTTTTATTGATCATTGTGTTAAAGTGAAAAAACATATTTTATTGCAGGAAATTTGGTAGTAGTTATTGAAGTAGTTATTGAAGTAATTGAAGTAGTTATTAAACGAAATGTCATGCTGCAACTGAAATGTTAATATTGTATCAAAGTTTTGTATTTAGAACATTATATTGTGAATAAATGTTTTCCATTAAAATTTACAACCTTCTGCAAATGTCTCATTCAAACACCAAAACACAACATTTAAATATTAGATAATTATAACTGAATGATGTTTTTGAAGTAAACAAGGCAGAAAAATGCTAATGATAAACACCAATCAAAAAAAGAATCTGCTGTTTCGAATTACATTTTGCATCATGTTGGTGGCCAGCTACACAGAACACTTAGAAAAGGATCATGCGTAAGAAAATGGGGTAGTACGCCCGCACCCTTCCAGTCAGTGAACACACCTGGGCATTATGGGCCATTTTTGCCTGCAAAGGAAATGGAAATGTCAAACACAGAGACAGCTGAAAGCTTGTACCCTCTTTTTCCACTATAACACTTATGACCCGATCAGACACTTCTCCAAGGTAACAGCATTTTATGACACCTCAGAAAGTTAACAAGGAGACCGTCTTATTTACACTGAATGGGCTACTTCACAGCATAACCAACGTTACTGCATTATTGACATCCTCGGAAAATTAGCAAACAGACATTAAACAGACATCATTGTCATAGGGTGTTGTCAAGATTGTATTTGGCATATCAGAAACTGGGTAGGCAGAACGACCATTATTTCCCTTTCTTACCTTTTACAGTCAAAATCTAGGATTTTAATTTTTAGCAATTACTTTGGGCGGGATTTACTGACCAACCCTGTCACATGCTGTTCGACAGTGGAGGCGGCCCGCCAATGGGATTTACTGACCCCATTGTCAACGGGATTTCTCTCGCAGCCAGGAAACCCGTACGCTAGCGTGGAACCAAAATATCCCGCTGGCATGAACAGCCGGTAGATTGCGCTCTTTATCCATTAAGATACA
Organism: Scyliorhinus torazame; assembly: GCF_047496885.1. Classification (NCBI taxonomy): domain Eukaryota; kingdom Metazoa; phylum Chordata; class Chondrichthyes; order Carcharhiniformes; family Scyliorhinidae; genus Scyliorhinus; species Scyliorhinus torazame. The sequence goes on along the minus strand of NC_092717.1, from coordinate 13,746,486 downwards.
TACACACCCTGTATCCAAATCATCAGCCTTGAACTTCGCATTTCTCTTCTTCAAAACTAAATTTTGAGATTCACATTCTAAATTAAAACATGCAAATACTTTTGAGCACCTCACACGTAAAGTTAGATAATGATGCAATGCCGATTTTTATAGTAGTTTCATAGGTTGTGTTATTTGCTTTAAATTTACGTTCACTTAGAAATATTGAACAACAATCATCTTAAATCATAAAAAAATGAACGATTACACTTTGAATGTGCCAATAACATTGGCATTAATTGTTTATAAGAAACAACAGAATTAAAAGATGAAAAAGCTTCAACATACCTTAACCATCACAGGGAATCCTTGGTCTGTCTCTGTCTTCACTTTAAGACTGCTCTTTCACAGCATGCCCTGAATGGCTGTCCCCAATCTGTCCCCATAAGGGGGCGGGGCTGCACTCCTCTGTGCTACACTGTCCCACCGCAGGCCAAAGGCTGCTCCTCCCATCGGGATATTTCAATAAAGGTAAGTGCGCAGAGGAACCTTGTATTTTCAGCGACCCATGGCTTTCCACCGCTAGGCGGACGTTATAGGCCATAGTCATCAAAAACACGATATAAACGCAAACTTTTTCTTTTCTTTTCTGTTCCTTTAGCAATCTTCACACTTCAATCGCTACAGATAAGTTGTACATGAAATTGTTATTAAATTCCAAGGATATGGTTCATTCCAATGGTTGGAACGAACTCTCTGTGGCTACTCAGCTTTCTACCCATCTAATCCTTACTAATAATCCTCATCAAATTAATAATTATTCAATAATCCTTGTTGCTTAAGAGGAACTGGTGCCAATATCGTCTTTGTCTCTTTATCCTGGTGACTGCAAGGTGTCCCCTTGAATTGTGAGCTGTTGTTTCCAATATGGAGATAGTTTTACAGGGCCTGCAATATCCTACTATCCTACTATCCTTGTCTGTCTTCACAGCCTATCCTTCTTTTATTCACTTATGGTGTGAGGGTTTCGCTGGCATTTGTTGTCCATCCCTAATTGCCTTTGAGAAGGTGGTGGTGAACTGCCTTCTTGAACTGCTACAGTCCATGTGGTGTAAGTACACCCACAGTGCTGTTTGAGAGGGAGTTCCAGGATTTTGACCCAGCGACAGTGAAGGGACAAAGACATATTTCCAAGTCAGATCATAGAATTTACAGTACAGAAGGAGGCCATTCGGCCCATCGAGTCTGTACCGGCTCTTGTGAAGAGAACCCCACCCAAGGTCAACACCTCCACCCTATCCTCATAACCCAGTAACCCCACCCAACACTAAGGGCAATTTTGGACACAAAGGGCAATTTATCATGGCCAATCCACATAACCTGCACATCTTTGGACTGTGGGAGGAAACCGGAGCACCCGGAGGAAACCCACGCACACACGGGGAGGATGAGCAGACTCCGCACAGACAGTGCCCCAAGCCGGAATCGAACCTGGTACCCTGGAGCTGTGAAGCAATTGTGCTATCCACAATGCTACCGTGCTGCCCAGGATGGTGAGTGGCTTGGAGAGAGAGGGTGGTGGTGTTCCCAGGTATATGCTTTCTTTAGTCTTCTAAATGGTAACAGTTTGGAAGGTGCTGTTGAAGACCCTTAGCAAGATGCTGCAGTGCATCTTGTAGATGGTGCACACGGCTGCTACTGTTCTTCAGTGTTGGAGGAGTGAATGTTTGTGGAAGGGGTGCCTATCTTGCGGGTTGCTGGAACCGCACTGTTCCAGGCAAGTGGAGAGTATTCCATCACACTTGTGACTTGTTGGCAGACTTTGGAGAGTCAGGAAGGGAGTTACTCACCACAAGATTCCTAGCCTGTGACCTGCACTGGTAGCCACAGTATTTATATGCTTAGTCCAGCTCAGTTTCTGGTCAATGGTAACCCCTAGGATGTTGATAGTGGGGATTCAACGATGGTAATGTTGAATGTCAAGGGGCAATGTTTAGGTTCGCTCTTGTTGGCGATGGTAATTGCTTGGCACTTGTGTGGTGTGAATGTAACTTGCTACTTAACAGCCCAAGCCTTTTTCAGGACAAATTGCATTTGGGCTTGAATTACCACAGTATCTGAGGCGTCGCGAATGGTACTGAACATTGTGCAGTCATCAGTGAGCATCCCATTGCTGACCTTAGGATGGAAGAAGGGTCATTGATGAAGAAGCTGAAGATGTTTGTGCCTAGGACACTGGTCCTGAGGAACTCCTGCAGTGATGTCCGGGAACGATTGACCTCCAACCACCAGAACCATCTTCCTTCGTTCGAGATATGACTCCAACCAGCAGAGGGTTTTCTCCCTGCTTCCCATTGACTCCAGTTTAGCTGGGGCTCCTTGATGCCATACTCAGTCAAATGCTGCCTTGATGTCAAGGACAGTCACTCTCACCTCACCTCTGGAATTCAGCTCTTTTGTCCATGATTGAACCAAGACTGTAAAGATGCTAGGAGCTGAGTGACCCTGGAAGAAACCAAAGTGCGGGTCTGTGAGCAGGTTATTAAATGTCACTGGATAGCACTGTTGATGATGCCTTCCTTCACTTTACTGATGAATGAAAGTGGAACGATGGGGCGGCAATTGGTCGAATTCGATTTGTCCTGCTTTTTTGTATACAGGACGTATCTGGGCAATTTTCCAAATTGTTGGGTAGATGCCAGTGTTGTAGCTCTCCTGGAACAGCTTGATTGCCTAATCAAGTGCAGCATGTTCTGGAGCACGTCTTCAGTAGTAGTGTCGGAATATTGTCAGGGCCCAAAGCCTCCCGTGCTGTCAGCCATTTCTTGATTTCCGTGGAGTGAATTGAATTGGCTGAAAACTGACATCTGTGATGCTGCGGACCTCCGGGGGAGGCCGAGATGAATCATCCACATCCACTCAGCACTTCTGGCTGAAGTTGGTTGCGTTCCTGACAGAGTCTATATTAACAAATGTGTAGGAAATCTGACACAAAAAGATGGTGTTTGGCCAGACAGTCATGGATACTTGTGAAGGGAGATGATTCCAGTGAAGTCCAATAACACAGGAGCTGCATTGGCTAATTTCTTGCTCACTGTAACAGTCCATGGGGTAAGGCAAGAACACTGAGTGCAATGGCTCCACAGCACAAAGTACAAGTGACACACAGTTGCCATGGCATCAAACGTCCCAGCCTTGGGAGGTTGTTGAAGTTTGGACTACATTTCAGGTTTCACTTTCTGTCAATGCCACTTCTTTCCAAATTGCTCAAACAGCACGTTTTCCGGAATTAATTCCTACTCAAAAAACTGATTCCTCTTTGGCCTTTTTCTCACCCAACAGAAAGCCCACCTCAATTTTCGCTCTGAAGTGGGATTGGAGAGGATGGTATTGTTTCCTTTCGAACAGGGGAGGTGGAGGAGAGATTTGAACGAGCAGTATCAAATAATGAGCTATCTGGATGGAATGGATAGGAAGGATCTATTTTCAATGGCAAAGAGGTCACGGACCAGGGGACATATGATTTAAAGTAATTAGCAGAAGGAGTAGAAAGGAGTTGAGCAGAAGCCTGTTCACCCAAAAGGTGGTGGTGGTGGTGGGGGGTGGGGGGGGGGGGGGGGGGGGGGGGGCAAGAAATCACTGCCTGAAAGGTTGGTATAATATTCTTGGTCCCGTTGGGCTAACACAGAATTTCTACAGTCTTCTGCGACAAGAAAAAGACCAACTTTATTAGTAAATAACTCACCGTGGCTTCATCTTCCCATAAGGTTCAACAAGAGCAGGCAAGGTCATGTGATATTGCATCGCTTCCTGAGATGATGTACGTTGGGTGGAATTTAATGGGAAAATTCCTAAGTTCATTTGTGGCGGGTTTTTCAGGACGTTTCCCCCGCGGCTCTGCTGGCGAGTTCCCCGTCGCTATTCAATGACAAATAGTCACTTTTTTGTGCGCTGGGGAGTTTTTCACTGGTTTAGCCCACTTTAGTGCTGGGGATCTGAACACAGAGATCGGGCCGCCATTTTGAAAGGGTGCCCTCGATCTCCAAGTGAGCTTGTGGGTCCCCCCACACCTCCTATCCATGGGAAATATCACCTTCCACACACATGGGCACTACCCCACAACCCAAAGTGAGGACACCCCACGATGGGGTCCCTGGGCATCCTCCCTCTTCAGTCCCCCCCCCCAAACCTCCTTTCAGCACCCCCTCCCTTCCAGGGCCCACACCCATCAACCCCTCAACCTTCCAGAAGCCCCTACTTCCCTGCCCTGCACTCCCCCACCCTTTAAACCCCCCTCCACCCTCATTTCATAGGCATGGCCACACTCACCCCCTGACCCTTGGCAGTGCCACCCTGGCATTTGGACACCCTTGCACTGCCACCCTGGCACCCAGGCAGTACCTCCTGCCAGCTTAACAGTGCCATCTGGGCACCTTGGCAGTGCCAGGGTGGCAGTGCCAAGGTGCCAGCCTGGCAGTGCCAAGTGTTCAAGGGGAAGGACCATGGAGTCACCCTGCACTTACCCTGACCACCCAGCGGTCTCCAGAGGACTCCGGGCACCATGCAGTCTTGTCATAACAGTTGATGTCGAGGCATATTGATGACAGCTAGGTTGGGTACAAACGTTCTGATTTGGTTGATCATTCCCATGAATCTCTGAAGCTCAGGCCGGTTTCAACGAGCTGGAGCCTTTGTGATTGCTCTTGTCTTCTGTGGATCAACTCTGGACAACAGATTGTAGCCACCTGGGTTGGCCACTTCCCGACTTAAAATGGAGATCCACAAAGGCTGCAGGGAAATTCAGCCAACACAGGCAAAAACTAGCAAGTGCAGAAATCCTGTGTATTAGAACTTGCAAAAGCCCAGACAGCACTGAAACCAGCAGCCATCTGCATATTAATGAGCGATCCCCGGGCACAATTGAAACATTTAAGGTGAATAAGGCCAAGCCAGACTCCTCGGTGCCAGCAGGAGCCAAGACAAAGGACGGCCAACGGACACTCAGGGACCGCCCAGCGATCAGGGAACAACTCCAGTATTGGAGAAATCGATCCAAGTGATAGGAACGTAGTCCAATCACTTGGGACCAGGTACGGGGTCTGCCCAAAGGGGCGGGAAGCCCCTGGGGACTATAAAATAGAGCCCCCAAGTTCAAATCGTCCTTCTTGGCAGGGTCACTCAGCAGCGAATCAACCCTTGAGAGTGAACTGCCCAAGCTGCCACATCAACCAATTAAGTCTCCAGTCAACGCACGCTACGAGATAGGCGCTCCTAGCTACCAGTCCATACCAGCTTTTGAATCCTGCAGTTTCAGAACCCGAGCGAAAGGCCATTTGTTCCCCTGACCTGGTGGGCCAGTCCAAAGCTAAGTATTGGCCTGTTAGTGATAGAGATAGTTTATTAAGTAGAATTTATGCATGAGTAGCGATTGACTGTGTATAATAAATGTGTTTTGATTTGAACCTTACTAATTGGTGTGTTGAGTTATTGATCAGTACTTGAACTTGAACCTCGTGGCGGTATCATAAAGATACCTGGCGACTCGTGAGCAAAGGTTATAGAAACAGAGCAAATTCAGTAAAGACCCAACGGGCAACGAATTAAGAGCCAACCAAAGTTAGCAACAAGATGCATCCACAATATGCTCAAGGAATTTGATAGTCAGCTGTGAGAATTCACACTTGTTGTTGGGTTAAGTCTTGCTTCCTGTAAGCGTCGCAGCGCAGCTCACTCTCTGGTGTCCTGTTCTGTCTGAGCGGATCCACAGATCAGGGCATCATCCATGTGATGGACGACCTCACCCAGCCCTTCCAGGTTACTTCACATTGTCCTCTGGACGATTTCTGGCATTGACATGATGCTGTAACCTTCTAAATTGTGTAATGAAGATCGTGAGCAACTTAGATCGAGAAACTACTATTTGCATCTAGCTTTACGAAGGTTGAACTCTTTCTCAATTTTCCTAGGTTTTCATTCACCGATGACATAGAATGAATTTCACTTTCAACGGCTTTGATCAGCTGGGTAAGATCTATGTAAATTCTGATAGATCCGCTGGCGTTTGGCATCAGGGCCATCCCTGAGCACAAACCTGTTTCATTCTGCCTCACGTAAAATTTAGAGTGACCTATCTACCTAACCTACACATCTTTGGACTGTGGGAGGAAACCGGAGCACCCGGAGGAAACCCACGCAGAGACGGGGAGAACGTGCAGACTCCACACAGTCACCCAAGCCGGGAATCGAACCCGGGATCCTGGTACTGTGAGGCAGCAGTGCTATCCACTGTGCCGCCGTGCACCTCAATTCATCCCTCAGCCAACATCACAAAAACAAATTTTGGGGGCATTATTACCTTACTATTTTGTTGGAGTTTGCAACGCATAAATTGGCTGCTATGTTTCCGACATCATGAGAGTTCCTGCACTTCAGAAGCCTACTTCATTGGATGTGAAACAATTTGGAATGTCCTGTGGTTCTGAAAGGTGTCAAATCTTTCAGTAACACACTTGGATGGCAAGCATGAACAAATCTGCACCCTGGCAATTAATAGCAAGTCTTTAACAAGCCAAAAATCCATTAATATAAAAATGTTTCAATGTGCATAGAATGAGGTTCCTGCACACAGGGATTTTAGTAGTGCGGGGAGCAGTTAGTCATGATCTCGTCCTAAGAAACAGGGATGATTTCATTGAAACATAGGATGGGATTTTCCAGCTCACCCCACCACTTAGATCTTCCGGTCCTGTCGAAGGTGACCCCTGCGACGGGTTTCCCGCAAGTCGGCGTAGATATCGGCGGGACCGGAAGACCGCACCTGTGGCCAGTGGTGAGCTGCCTTTTCCACTGGAAAACAGGCGGCCGTGGGGAGGCGGGAACAGGGAAATCCCGCCCATAGATTCTGAAGGGGACTAACAGGGTAGATAATGAGAGGTAGGTTCTGTCAGCTCGGGAATCTAAAACACGGGGGCACAGGCTCAGGATCAGGGACCAATCACTTCCGACTGAGATGAGGAGAAATTTCTTCCTTCAAGGTGTTGTGAATCTTTAGAATTTCCTATCCCAGAGGATTGTGGATGCCCCATCGTTGACTTCATTCAAGGCAGGGATAGACGGATGTTTGGCCTCTCGAGGAATCAGGGGATTGGGGAGCGGGCGGAAAAGTGGAGGAGAGGCTAAAGATTAACCATGATAATATTGAATGGTGGAGCAGGTGTGAAGGGCCATTTGCTACTCCTGCCCCTGTTTTCGTAACTCCCACAGAGTGGCAATCTCCATCGGGTTTCCCCTCTCGCCGGACTTAGCTTCGCTGGAATTCCAAAGCCCCTGTCTTGCCCGTCACCTTCTTCACTAGGCTGGGTGGGTGAGTAGCGAAGCGCGCCCCCGGGGTTGGGGGCTGGTGTGGTGGGTCCCCTGGGTTGGGGGAGGGGTAGTTTTGTGTGTGTTGCGGTTGACCCATGCGAGGCTGGGTCTGGGTTTTTTAAATAGGTTCTCTGGAGTTAGACGTAATTGTTTCCCTCTAACTCTTTCAGAGTAACCATCAGGGTTAAACTGGTAAGACCATCCAAAGTTAGCAATTTAAATCACTTCTGTTGGGTGGTTCCCAGCCCAGTACAATTGTCCAGGGGAAATTAGCACTTCTGGGCAATTGCCGGCCATACCCTTATGTGGGAACGTCTTGGAGGGATTCCCCTGAATGCAGCGCTGGGGAATCAGGAAATTTGGGAAAATGTATTCTTAATATTCCTCCTGTTAATAGTCCAGTATGCAATGCATTGTCGTGTGAGAGTACCTTTAAGAAATGGGTGTTTATAAATGGGTGCGCATATAAATATATGTAGTGAGAGTACCTTTAAGAAATGGGTGTTTACTACTACAGTGATGTCAGAGAGTGGGTGGAGCTGGGCTGTCTGTCAGCTTTTTACTTTCATTTTTGAGCAGGCTGCAGGGCGTGTTTTCGTTTCGTTTTCAGTGTTGGAGCTGAATCCAGACAGAGCAGGTGTACTGCTGTTCTCTCTGCCATCAAAAGACTATCTCTTGATCATTTGGTGAATTCAGAATTATAAATGTTCTCAGTAGTGAACGTAAACCTAGTGTGCTTCTGTTAAAAAGGGTTTCTTAAGTCTCCTGGATGTTAAAAGGAAAGCTTAAAGGTTTACTTAGTGTTGTAGTCTTTGGGGGTTGTATTTGAATTAATGGTTGCTAAGATGTTCACTGTATGGTTTAAAAAGGTTAACTTGAGTTCATAGAATAAACATTGTTTTGCTTTACAAAATACTTTTCCATTTCTGCTGTACCACACCTGTAGAGTGGGCCGTGTGCTCCCCATACCATAATCTATTAAAAGTTTTGGGTCAGGTGAACTTCACTTTGGGCTTCTCTAAACCTTGGCCCATAACAGCATATTAAATCAGACTTGCATTTATTTATTTTTTAGCTTGTCAAACAATAACACATCAACGTGCTACACAATAATGAAATCTTAATGGATTATCACTAATTTGTGTCTGCACCCTTCAAATTCCTCTGGCTGGTATGCAGTGTAATGCGCGCTTAAATGCAGTCCACCCTTCATGGGATAATGGCATTTTTAAAGTGAACGCATTGAACTGGCGAACATCAACAAGATCCAAGTACGGACATTAGCTCAAGCACACCTTCAACAAATTGCTGGGCAGCCCTTGCGAAAAATAAACCTGCAGCACAGTTTCGCAACACCGGATTATATATGGAATTCATCGAGGGTTATATTTTAATGAAGAAACAACGTGTTGAGGTCAGACTGAGTAAAAGGATTGGTTACAGAACTTAAAACGCAATGCAATTAAGACCAAAGCCAAAAACATACACTGGGGATTAGAAATCAGACTGCAAGATCACAGTCATGGAATGACACTCTGAAGAAAAACAACATATTTTGTTTCTTGCTACCTTCCTCAGGATGCTCCTCAAAACCCACCTCTTTGACCACCTTTTCGGGCCCTGCCCCAACATCCCGTTAGGTAGCCAGGTGCCAAATGTTGCCTGATAACACTTTGGGATGTTTAAAGGTGCTATCTAAATGCAAATTGTCATTGTCGGTGTTCTACGTGCAATGAATGGGCTCCTAAGTTAAAAGACAATGAGTGAGCGGCAATTGTTGATGGGGGAGCCAGAAGCGTTGTGAAGTCTGGCGCTGTTGTTCAGATCAGGCAACAACTTGCGTACACTCCTGAAGATCAGAGATTGAAAAGATTATTTTTTTTCGAAACAAAACAAACGATGCTGATGTTTTTTGATTTGCTGTTGGTAAGTCATTAGCCTAATGAATTTTGGTTCACAAAGTTGACAGACCATGAAAATAATTATCTGACATCCTGCTGTTCAATACAAATTTCGGATAAAAGAAATCCTATTTACTGACTATAATTTTTTTTACACATGCTGATGAAAGCTATTGCCTGCCATTTAAGTCTATACATGAGATCCTCTGGAACACATTGGACAATTGATTGAAGATTTTGTTCAACTCACTAATGTTATTAAACAACCCCCATTTACTGCTTCTGTCTTTTTTAAAGAAATAATTTCTTTGGGTCATTTACAATTTAAAAAATCTGCTTGGCTTATTATACCAATGAAAAGTATAATCTTGACATGGTCAACACACATTGAAGACTTGACCTGCAATCATTCAAATGGGTGGCAGGCAATTAAAAATAAGATAGACTTGTGTTTACATAGGAACTCCTGTTACGCCAACAAAACACCTTGTCCAGGTTACTTTTTGATCATAGGGACTCTTGCGAAAGCAAGTGGCAGCCATTCTGAAATGTCATGTCACAAATAGCACTGAAGTTAATAACCAACTGAATATATGCCATTACGGTACCACAGTGGTTAGCACTGTTGCTTCACAGCGCCAGGGTCCCAGGTTCGATTCCCAGCTTGGGTCACTGTCTGTGCGGCGTCTGCACGTTCTCCCCGTGTCTGCGTGGGTTTCTTCCGGGCGCTCTGGTTTCCTCCCACAAGTCCTGAAAGACGTGCTGTTAGGCAAAATTGGACATTCTGAATTCTCCCTCTGTGTACCCGAACAGGTGCCGGAGTGTGGCATCTAGGGGCTTTTCACAGTAACTTCATTGCAGTGTTAATGTAAGCCTACTTGTGACAATAAAGATTATTACTATTATTATTAGGGGACAGTTTAATGCCAGTGTGATAGGCAGCAGAACAGTGGAGGGAGGGAAAGACTTGGATTTACACAGCATCTTTCACAACCTCAGGGTGAATCTCGCAGGTGAGAATCTTGTTGTCGAGACGATTCCCGCGGATCCATGCTCCCACGTTGCCGTTTGCGCTGACGGGGAACGCGGGCTCAAAATCAGCCCCTCCGTCTTCAGTGATCTTGGTCGGTCTGGTTCAATATTGGCCAGGACAGTGGGGGAACGCCACTGCTCTTCTTTACAATAGTGCCACTGAGTCTTTTACACCTGCCCGAGAGGGCAGTTGGAGCCTAATCGGTTTAGTATCTCATGCAAGAGACTGCACACCTCTGACAGTGCAGCATTCCCTCAATACTGCCCTGGTGTGCCAGCCTAGAGTTGCACGCTCTAAGTGTCTGGGGTGGAACTTGTACCCACAACCTCCAGACCCAGGTGAGCATGCTCCACTCTGAGACACAGCAGACTGCTTGATGATTTGGATTTTTTTAGAGTTAATTCTAGTTACGGCAAAACAAGCAAAGAGGAGAGAAATAATGAAGCCATCTCTCTTTTGACACAGATTTTTAAATTAAGGAAGAGAATTAAGGATATTAAGGAAGGAAGCATTCTTGTCATAGCTAACTAAATATACGCAGCAGAGAAATCATTACCCCATGCTGGGAGGGGAATGGATGTCAGCAATTCCACTGAGCCCTAGGAAAGGTTTAGTAACTCACTGTACGAACAAGCTATACGTTGGCAGCAATCCGTGGCTGACTGACCACATGGCAATTATGGACAAAACTCCACTCAAGCTAATGATTTGATGTTGAAAGAGAAGATTCAGTCGCTAAAGAATCATGAAGAAGTGGACATTCCTTGCAAAAATAGATTCAGGAAACCTAAGTAGATTTCTGCAGTTGCAAATGTCATCTAAACTCAACTGATTATAATAGTTTGAGGTGTGTCTCACTTTATTTTGGTTGGGCAGCAGTCACAACCATCGGCCTTTTCCCTCTTGCGAACTTGGTCGCAATACACCGCAGGGATTAAAAGCAAAATTCTGCCATTGCTGGAGATCCGAAATCAAAACAAAACGTGCCGGGGAAGCTCAGCAGACCCGGCAGCAAAAGGTGGAGCGACAACAGAGTTGGAGTTGAATATGACTCTTCCTCAGAACTCTTCCGAGGAAGTGGCCATGTTGGACTCTGTCCAGGAGGACCTCGGGGAAACCATCGTTGATCTCCCTGTGGGACCCATGGAGTATAAGCTTCCGAGGTAGGGGGGAGGGTGGGGGGGGGGGGGGGTGGAGGCCAACCCTTGGCGACGTTATTTGCTAACGTGAAAGCAGGCCCCAAAACAGGGCCTGGTGTGGTTAGGCCCCCCCAGCTAGGATTGTACTGGGAGCGATATGCTATGTCATGCACACCGTTGTGAAGAGTGTAAATAGAATCATAGAATTTACAGTGCAGAATGAGGCCATTCAGCCCATTGAGTCTGCACTGGCCCTTGGAAAGAGCACCCCACTCAAGCCCACACCTACGCCCTATCCCCACAACCCAGTAACCCCACTCAAACTTTTTTTTTTGGACATTAAGGGCAATTTATCATGGCTAATCCACCTAACCTGCACATCTTTGGACTGTGGGAGGAAACCGGAGCACCCAGAGGAAACACACGCACACACGGGGAGGATGTGCACACTCCGCACAGACAGTGACCCAAGCCGGGAATCGAACCCGGGACCCTGGAGCTGTGAAGCAACAGTGCGAACGACAGTGCAGCATTCCCTCAGTACTGCACTGGTGTGCCAGCCTAGAGTTGCACGCCCGAGTGTCTGGAGTGGGACTTGAACCCACAACCTTCGGAACCAGGCGAGCATGCTCCACTCTGAGACACAGCAGACTGCTTGATGATTTGGTTTTTTTTAGAGTTAATTCTAGTTATGGCAAAACAAGCAAAGAACCGCCCAAATAAATCTATGTTCGTTTACCGCCAGCCTCCTCTGCATCATTAAAGACTCAAAATTAATCCTCTCTCACTCTCTCCACAGATGCTGTCGAACCTGATGAGTTTTTCCAACATTTTTTTGTTTTTATTTCACATCTCAGGAACCGCTTATTAAAATGTTTATTGGCACCACAGAAGGATAAATGGTCAGCTGCATGAAGTGTCAGGATTGAGAAATAATTAAAGGAGTTGAAGTGCAGGCGTTCACAAATTTCTAGAGTTACCCATGTGGATGTTAAGGCCAAGTACCAGGGTCAAAACATAGGAAAAGGACATAGGTTCAACAGTGGGCAGCACGGTAGCACAGTGGTTAGCACAGTTGCTTCACAGCACCAGGGTCCCAGGTTCGATTCCCGGCTTGGGTCACTGTCTGCATGTTCTACCCGTGTCTGCGCGCGTTTCCTCCGGGTGCTCCAGCTTCCTCCCACAGTCCAAAGATGTGCAGGTTAGGTGGATTGGCCGTGCTAAATTTCCCTTAGTGTCCAAAAAGGTTGGGTGGGGTTACTGGGTTACGGGGAGGGTGGGGGTGTGGACTTGGGTGGGGTGCTCTTTCCAAGGGCCGGTGCAGACTCGATGGGCCGAATGGCCTCCTTCTGCACTGTAAATTCTACGAAATCTATGAAATCTATGAAACAGCAGATAAATCCAACAAGCCCCCTAAAGAGCATTTGAAAGTTGCTTTGCTTCGAGCTGACCGAAAAGGCATGTTTTAAGCTCTGACATTAAAAGACACACAAGTCGGTAGTCTATTTGAGGAGAAGTGTGAAGATTAACAAGCCAGCAACAACTAGAACAAACCTCCCTCCCCTGCACTCTGGTTTATTTTTTCCCAAGGCGGGTGTGGAGAGCCTCAAAATTTCCCAACTCTGAGCACTTGCCTTGGGAGTGAAAATTCACGCCATAAAATCGTACAGGAGGCGGCCATTCTGTCCATCAACCCTGTGCCAGCCCTTTGGAAAAGCTATCCAGTCCCCCTGCTTTTTCCCCATGACCCTGAAGTTTTCTCCCTTTCAAGTACTTTTCCAGCTCCACTTTGGAAGTCATTATTAAATCTGTTTTTAAAGTGGTTAGCACTGTTGCTTCACGGTGCCAGGGACCCGGGTTCGATTCCCGGCTTGGGTCACTGTCTGTGCAGAGTCTGCACGTTCTCCCCGTGTCTGCGTGGGTTTCCCTCCGGGTGCTCCGGTTTCCTCCAACAAGTCCCAAAAGATGTGCTGTTAGGGCATTTGGACATTCTGAATTCTCCTTCTGTGTACCCGAACAGGCGCCGGAATGTGGCGACGATGGGGATTTTCACAGTAACTTCATTGCAGAGTTAATGTAAGCCAGCTTGTGACAATAATAAAGATTATTATTATTTTACCACAAAAACCTGCTGCGTACAAAAAAATGGGACGTTTGTCTCATGCCAATTTTGCCAACTGTCTTAATATCTTTGTAACAATGCGGCCACAAAATAGCTCGCTAATAACATGATCAGAATATTTATGGATAATTGTAGTTACGGATAATTACATTTTCGGAGTTGACCTTATTCCTGGCGGAAAAAAAGTAAATTCTGGATTTTGGTTTGGGGAGTGGATCGTTCATAGATCTGGACGCTCACAGATAAATAGATGTGGATGCTGCTCCCCTGACAATGCAGTATAAACAAGATCAGCTTAAAGGTATGTGACAATCCGTGAACAGCAGCCAATTTCAGGTTACATAATTGGTGTAAATGGCTGTGCCAATCAGATAGTCCCTTTATGGGATCCGAGATTCTTGTTTCCAAAGCAAAGAAATTATTTTGAGCATGTTGTCAAGATTTATATTATAGTCAAAGTGCGGTGGGCAAAAAATGTTCAAGCAGGCACAGTGACATAATGATTGAAGCATGTTTTGTCTGTGCTGCTGCTACAGTTTTTCTTTAACTAGTCACCCTGGGGTCCTTTTACCTCTACTAGACCCGTCCCTATATAACCACGCAATAAACTTTCCCCCTTAGACAATGTCGCCTTGTCCTCGCCGCTTACAAAACTGGCAACCGGGCTTTGAATATGAAGCTGCTGTTTTCACTATTCATACTCAGGATGTTGCAGTCACAGGCAGGGCCTGCATGTGCTGCCGTTGGATTGGATTGGTTGGATTTGTTTGTTGTCACGTGTACCGAGGTTCAGTGAAAAGTATTTTTCTGCGAGCAGCTCAACAGATCATTAAGTACATGAGAAGAAAAGGGAATAAAAGAAAATACATAATAGGGCAACACAACATATACAATGTAACTACAAAAGCACTGGCATCGGATGAAGCATACAGGGTGTAGTGTTAATGAAATCAGTCCATAAGAGGGTCATTTAGGAGTCTGGTGACAGTGGGGAAGAAGCTGTTTTTAAGTCTGTTCGTGCGTGTTCTCAGACTTCTGTATCTCCTGCCCGATGGAAGAAGTTGGAAGAGTGAGTGAGTCGGGTGGGAGGGATCTTTGATTATACTGCCCGCTTTACTACTGTCCATTGCCATAGTTGCCCTGACTTGAATCACTTATGCCAGGCCGCTTCAGGGTCCATCATGTTGGTGTTAGACTAGAGTCACATATAGGCTAGGCTGGGTAAATACTATGGGGTTTCTGTACTTTAAAAGGTATTAGTGAACCAGTTTGAGATTTTTGCAACAATCCAGTGGTTTCATGGTCATCGTTAAACGCACCAGCTTTTTATTTTCAGGTTTTTAAAAAGGAATTTAGTTTCACAACTCGCCTCGGTGGGGCTTTGATTCCACCCCCTCTCTCACCGATTATTAACCAGGCTTACTGGTGTGACATTATCATAAATGTAAAGAACTGCAAGGGTTAATGTAATGTCTAAATCAACCGCTAGAGGGAGCTAAGACATTGATGCTAAGCCTTGCGGTGAGAGGTTGAGGAGAAAGCTGGAGAACAGACTGAAGAAAAGATAATGTGAGTGAGAGCAGATCATAGTTATTGTAATAGTGTAGAGATTAGTAGTACATGAGTGTAGATTATATGTTTATTATCCACTGTGCATTATCTAGGAGTAAGTGTTGAATCCAAATAAGTTTATAGCTTTGTTCAAGTTAAAACTATTTTGTGGTCTTTGTGAACACTACACCAACCATCCTGAGATTAGCAACACAAAGAGCACCACAACTGGGTCCCTAGCCCAAACACATTGCCATGACATTAACACGTGCTAAGGCATTGTAAATTTTGGGTATGATGATTAAAGAAAATATCACACTTTTTGTTGGTGTGGCGGAATGTTATTTGGCAAAGCCAAATTGGAGAAACATGCAATGATGAAGAGATGGTGGTAATTTGGAACTGCAAACCTCGTATAGTACCCATAGTACTAACATCAGCAGTGTGGCAGCCGTGTGTACAATCTACAAGATGCGTTGCAGGAACTCACCAAGATTCCTTAGGCAGCACCTTCCAAACTTACGACCATCTGGAAGGACAAGGGCAGCAGAAACCTGGGAACATCGCCACTTGAATGTTCCCCTCCAAGTCACTCACTATCCTGACTTGGGAATATATTGACCGTTCCTTCACTGTCGCTGGTTCAAAATCCTGGAACTCCCTCACTAACAGCACAGTGGGTGTACCTACACCTCAAGGCATGCAGCGGTTCAAAAAGGCAGCCCACGGCCATCTTCTGAAGGGCAACAAGGGACGGGCAATAAATGCTGGCCTAGCCAACGACGCCCACATCCCGTAAAAATGATTCTTTTAAAAAAATGATGTTAACTAGCACTGGTGAGTCTTACCTAGCTAGTTTCCTTGGCCAGTTCAAACCCAATCTGTCGACATTGTGGGTGGAGTTTTAACGGGCCTGTTGTAGCGGGGGTCAGGCCAAAACATGCGGCCAGACGCTCAAAAGTCCATTGACTCCGGCGGGGCTGGAGAACCACACCAGCGAGAGTGCTGGTAAAATTACGTCCTGTTTCCCCTGTGGACTTTAATATCGTACAACATTAAAAATAAACATTTCCTTCCTTGCATGACCCCTGCCAGCTTGTCTCAAGTACCAGATTTAAAATTATAATTATGTTTGACTTGTCTCAGCTTATTTTGCAGATTAATAGTTTCTGCCAATTTAAAGTCGCATGAAAAAAATGATTTATTAAAAAGTGGAAATAAAACATTTCAGGTAGATGTTGCTTAGATTAAAGTTTAGATGTTTCCAATAGCGTCTCTGTTTACCCCAATAACAGATCTAAATTCCTCCATTTATGGTATTCATGCTACAGTCACGGGACTTTACAAGTTATTTCCAATTGATGATGAAAATATAGGTCACAGACTTTCTATTACTTTACTATTCTATTACATTTTATCATTTATCCCTTCTTATCCATTTGTGACATTTCCTAATTTTTTTTTACTGGTACTCTGTTTTATTGAAAAGGTAAATCCTTTTTAATGGAAATTTCTCATTCAAACCCTTCATATAATCATATTTGGCGTGTGCGATATAAAAGCCACGCATCCAGCCTCCACAACCAGAGATGTCGAGGAGACGCAACCCGGTCCGTCTTTCCGCACATCTTCCCGAAGGGTGGCGTAAATCCTTTACCCCACTTAAAGCGAGCGGCAACAACAACTTATCTTTAGACAGCACCTTCAACGTAACAAACCATCCAAGACTCTTCACAGGAGCTGTATAACACAAAGCAGCAAAGTTTAGACGTGCAAAAGGAGGAGGATGGGGGGGGGGGGGGGGGGGGGGGGGGGCGGGGGGGGGGGTGTGTGTGGGGGGCGCTGAAAATCAGAAATAAAAGCACTAAAAGTGCGCGGCGCCTCTGTTTATTCCTTGGGGTGAATTTTCACCATCAGCACTCAGACCAACTCTGATGCCAAAACGTTAATCTTTCTTCTTCGCAGAATCTGCAGATCCCTTGGTGAATATCCATTTTCTGTTTTGTATCAAAGTTTCGACTGTGCCCACTCGGGACTGTAAATACTCTGAATCTGAGTGACCCCCATTTTCAAATAAATCTCAGTGTACCCGTATTATTGCATTTTATAACCTTACAATTCCAAGTCGTGCTCGTGTCCTATCCAAATACTTCAAATTTAACATTCATGGCAGGGGGATTTTTTTTTTCATTTTACTTGCAGTTTCACCAATTGAAATAAATGGGTCACTAAAAACGATGTGCCAACATGCATGTAATCAAGACCAATTTGAATAAAATGCTCAATTAATCAGTTATTTAAATGTGTCAACAAAATCATTTAGGTTCAACAGCAACGCTAAAATTAAAATGTGCAGGATCTAATGTCTGAAAATGAACAATGGGAATGATGAGCTCAAGTGCCTTTCGATATTGGCCCGAAATGTCAGCACAAAATATTGTCTTTCTACGCAATTTTAAATTGGGATGAAATAATATGATTAAAACGGATACAAAACTTACATGCTTAAAGCAGAATATCTGAATTGCAAACTGAGTTAAGTCTTTTGCTTAACCTAACATAGCTGCACAGATAAATACATCTAAAAACAAAAATATTTTGCAGGTATGACCGGTCACCCCACCCAAATTAGCAAAATGAATCCATAAAAATGAAATGCTGTGTAATATTTTGCATTTGGCAATCAGAACTCGAATGAGAATCCCTGGGTGGGGTTCTGCGGTCGCCGCCGCTGAAATCGCGTTCGGCAATCAGCCGGAGAATACTCGTTTACGACCAAATCGGCGTACTCGCAGAGTATGCTGCATGCTGTATCAACGGCCTCCGGACGTTGCCTGAGTTCTCCCCCCCGATGCTCCGCCCAGACAGGCCGAGTTCCCGACAGCGTCGGTCGCGTGTGGTATCATCCGTTGGGAATTCGGTGTGGCAGCTGCGGACTCAGTCCAGCGCGGGCCAGTCGGGGGAGGGCCGATCCGCGGGCAGGAGGGAATTTGTCAGGGGCGGGGGGCACTATTGGGGGGGCGGTCCGGGGCTCGCATGCCGGCCAAAGGAGGGGGCACTATTTAGCAGGCTGGGTCGGCGAGCGGCTGTCGCCATGTTACACGCCGCCGCCGCGCGCATGCGTGGCCACGGACCCGGCAATTCTCCGGGCCGTATCGGCAGCTCGAACTGGGTGCTCTACGCTGCTCGGCTGCTAGACCCCAGTGAACAGAAGATTGGTGGCTGTTTTGTGCCGAATTTTAAGTCATAAAATGCCAGCGTGGGGACATAGCCACAACATCGGAGAATCAAGCCCACTCTGTGTGATTATTTCCAAATTGAGTTGTTGATCACAAAATCAGGCTCCTGGGAGTCCTGCTTCTCGATACTTTGGCCGTAACCTTCCCTCCTCTATATTCCAATGCCATTGTAAGTAAATGGAGTTTTGGCCGGAACGCCAGATTCTCGCACGCAATGTGTCCCGCCATATCATAGAATTTACAGTGCAGAAGGAGGCCATTCAGCCCATCTAGTCTGCACCGGCTCTTGGAAAGAGCAGCCTACCCAAGGTCAACACCTCCACCCTATCCCTATAACCCAGTAACCCCACCAAACACTAAGGGCAATTGTGGACACTAAGGGCAATTTATCATGGCCAATCCACCTAAACTGCACATCTTTGGACTGTGGGAGGAAACCGGAGCACCCGGAGGAAACCCACGCACACACGGGGAGGATGTGCAGACTCCGCACAGACAGTGACCCAAGCCGAATCGAACCTGGGACCCTGGAGCTGTGAAGCAATTGTGCTATCCACAATGCTACCGTGCTGCCATGGATGAGACCACGGTAGCATTGTGGATAGCACAATTGCTTCACAGCTCCAGGGTCCCAGGTTCGATTCCGGCTTGGGTCTCTGTCTGTGCGGAGTCTGCACATCCTCCCCGTGTGTGCGTGGGTTTCCTCCGGGTGCTCCGGTTTCCTCCCACAGTCCAAAGATGTGCAGGTTAGGTAGATTGGCCATGCTAAATTGCCCTTAGTGTCCAAAATTGCCCTTAGTTTTGGGTGGGGTTACTGGGTTATGGGGATAAGGTGGAGGTGTGGACCTTGGGTAGGGTGCTCTTTCCAAGAGCCGGTGCAGACACGATGGGCCGAATGGCCTCCTTCTGCACTGTAACTGCTATGTAAAGAGAGTCTCACCCAGCGAGTGTTGTTTTGGCTCCAAATCGGTGTCCACGGTGAGCACAGTCATTTGTGATGGAAGCCATGCTACATGCCTTTTTGGTGAGGGCATTAGCACAGGTGCGAAGAGGGTGCCCAGGAGTGCGGAGAGCAGGCAGATCATGATGTTAATTGCTGCGTAATAACTGATTTGACACCACAGCACCGCCATTTTGGAACTGGACAAGCGTTTAACAGGAGGAAGAACCTCTCCATCAGTACTATTTATCATCAACTACTTGCAGGTTAGCGGCTAGTTTATTTCTGCTGTCCTCCCCACTGCCCCACTGTATGGCCAAGGGCTAGTTCCTGTGGATAAAGGCGCAATGAGGCTATAGGCCTGTGATCAGGAAACAAGAGGTACATGCATATATCATGTTCGTCTTTAAATCAGAAGAGATTGGGGGATGTATGGAAGACGGTTCGGGATGAGGGCACATTCACTTTTAAAAAATAAGTTTAGCGTACCCAATTCTTTTTTTTCCAATTAAGGGGCAATTTAGCGTGGCCAATCCACCTACCCTGCACATCTTTGGGTTGTGGGGGTGAGACCCACGCAGACACAGGGAGAATGTGCAAACTCCACATGGACAGTGACCCAGAGCTGGGATCGAGCCTGGGTCCTTGCCGCCGTGAGGCAGCCGTGCTAACCACTGTTTCGAGTGTAGCTAGTGTTTCAAAACAAACCTGTTGGACTTTAACCTGGTGTTGTAAGACTTCTTACTGTTTACATTTGGAGTCAGCTATAAGTTAATAACTGACTCTGGGGTCTCAGCCTCAAATTTAACCCACCACTTCTCTTTCAAAATTTGAAACTTCTCTTATTTTCCAGCAAGTAACGCACATGGGCTTTGCACCCTTATTTGCATTGGCACAATTGACAAAACCATACTTCAAGATATCATTGTTATACATCTTTGTTCCAAAGTTAAGTTTCTTCTTTGTTGGCTGTTGTCCAGAGGCCCTGGAGCTCTGTACAGAGCTAACACTAGCATGGCTCTGTCCTGCCCTGGAAACAGTTAAGCAGCTCCCTCCAGCAGGTGCAGTTGTGAGATCCTGGCCAGTAGGTATACTGCCTATTTGTGTCGCTGGCCATCTCTTACTTCTAAGAAGCTCTCCTCCATGATTTTGCACGAAAAGCACGTACATAGAGGGGGCTTGACATCAAGTGTACATACAGGTCACATGACCTGCTCACTGCTGCCACCTCTGGCTGGAAGATTGCATACAGCCTCATTTCTTCTCATTTAAAAGGCGGCAGCGACCACCATTCTCAATAAATTGCCAGTAGCGGCCGTTGGGTGCTTCTCCCGTGATCAGGACCACTGTGGGAATGCCGTGGCTGATTCCTGACCCTCCCGAAACCCACCCACGACCCACCCATATTGCAAATGTTTTCTTATAAATGGAGTGTTTTTTTAAATATCATGAAGTCTGCAATAGACATTTAGAACTTTGTTTTATTTAATCTTTGGCTGGGTTCCGACGTCGGCCCACCTGGTGGGTTTACTTTCAATCAACCTGCTCAATTGATGCACCAGAAGATGTACCTGCACATGGAGGAGCACCGCCAGCACCTGGAGAGCCACCTGGAGGTCTAGCAGTGTAAGGCCAAAGGGTGGTGTGTGGGGAGGCGAGGGATGGCCAGAGATGGCAATATTTGCCATGGGGTTGACATGGAAGGTATGAGGGGTTATGGGCTGGGTGGGTTTGAATGGATGGAACATGGGGATTTTGAGGGGAGGTGAGAGGGTGGGGGTGAGGACTGGAGGGATGTTTCGTGTTTTATGTTTTAGTTTAAAAATTTGGTCACAGTGCCAGAGCCCCGAGGCAGGCTTTCTGTCCAGCTCACCTCCATATTCGGCAGCACCTTCAATTCTTCCTGTGTTGCCCACCTTGTCTTCTTATCCAACCCACTCCAGGACCAAAAATAGGGGGCGGGATTCTCTGATCCTGAGGCTAAGTGTTGACGCTGTCGGAAACACCGTCGGGTTTCTCGACGGCGTCAACACGGCCTCAGGATCAGCAATTCTGGCCCCTACACGTCACTGGAGCGGAGCACGCCGCTCTAGCTGCTGCTCCTGGCGTGAACTGGGCGCCATGGGGTCCACGCATGCGCAGTGGCACCGGCGCCAACGCACGCATGTGCGGTGTCACCCTTCTCCGTGCCGGCCCCAACACAACATGGCGCAGGGCTACAAGGGCCGGCGCGGAGGCAAGGAGGCCCCCAGCCAGAGAGGCCGGCCTGCCGATCGGTGGACCCTGATCGTGGACCAGGCCACATCAGAGGCCCCCCCCCCCCCCCCGGTGTCGAACCCTCCTCCCCCACCGCAGGCCGCACCCGGACCCATCCACACCGAGGTCCCGCTGGCTGAGAGCAGGTGCGAATGGCGCCAGCGGGACTCGGGTTTTTTACGACGGCCGCTCGGCCTACCCGAGCCGAGAATCGGCGGGGGGGGGGGGGAGGGGGGGGCGTGCCGACCACGCCGCCGCCAATGGCGCCGATTCCCCGCTCTGCGGAGAATCGCGTCCCGGCGTCAGGGCAGCGTGGTGCGATTCACGCCGGTCGCGGGGATTCTCCGGGCCAGCCCCTAATGTTGGGCAGCCATTTATCAAGGTCCGCTTTGTGGGGCCGGGAATTCTCCCATCTCTGCGTGCCCAGAGTGAAAATCTGGGCCCTAATCTAACTCTTGGATAGCTATACACCTGACACCCCCCCGAGTCCCTCTTGACCCTCTAACTCCTCCCCACTGACCTCCTGATTTTTCCATGAACCAGCCTGACCCGACAGCCACCAGACTTCCCCCTCCTACCCCTGACTACCCCACTCCAATTCTCCGACTCCCCTCCAACCCAGCAGAAACTGACTCCCCCTTTAACACCCCAACTCCCCCTCTTTCACCATCCTCCCCAACTGCCACCTTACCTCCTCACCCAGCCAATCCCTTTGCCCCCTCACTCACCTCACTCTCTTACCTACTTACCTCCATTACCTACCCCCTTATCCCCTTCACCCTCTCACCCACCCTGCCCTCTTGGCCTCTTACTGCACCCACCCAATTCCCTTACCTCCCATAGCCTACCTATTTACCTCACCTACCCTACCTCCTTACCCTTTACCATCTTACCTCACCCACCCCTACCCCCTTACCCACTCACCTTCTCTCCGTGGCTTTTCAAAGAAGCTTTGGGACATTTGAACTCTTTACCTCCCAGATTATGGTTGCTAGTACCATAAACATGGGGTGGGGGGGTTCTTCCCTTGATGATCTAGTGCTCCGACAAAGTATTCCCATTTCAGGTATGCTCTGCATTCCAGGAGAAGCAGGGACTGGAATGTCCAGCCAGGAACCGGAGCTCCAGCGTGGCATACAAAGATAGGAGCGGTGTGGCATTCCGACGGTGATTGCTACCTCGCGTAAACCTTTTAGAATGTCCATCTGACATGACATCCTCTTTATGGCTGCAGGGTTCACAAGACAATGAGCTCCAAGTCTTCTCACATAGACAGATGTCTCCAAGTTAGCATGACACAATTTGGAGCTACTACCTGAACAACTTTGTCCCAGTTTAAATTGGTTCGTAAGTCATGGGATAAACAGAAACCCGCTGTGGTGATATGCATCACTGTATAGACACAAGGGGTATGTAAATACACTACAACTAACTAAACACTAGAGGGAGCACCGGAGATGTCATGACATGCAGACATACAGCTCATGAACGCATAGAATAGGACACGACCAATGGGCAGTCAAGACACCCAGAGGTGACACTACCACAAGGGGGCAACTCATATATAAGGACAGGGAGCACATGCTCTGTCTCTTTCCACAGGCAACATTTAGAGAGTAGGATAGGGGCAGATCAGAAGCATCACACCCACCACGTGGCTTAGAGCAGACTGGTTAGTTAGACTGTGTTACTATAGCAAGATTAGCAGGAGAGTCGAACTCATAGAGAACTGTGCTAATGGTTCAATAAATCACATTGAACTTACTTCAAAGTCTGGAGTATCTTTTGGTCAAAGCTGCATCGAGTTGCAGCCTGTGTTATCCCAGAGTACATAACACATCACCCACCCTGCGGCTAGAATCGTTTTCGTGGCAGCCATGTGACTTGCCAAAATCTTTGTCAGAAGAAGAATGAACTGGTGGACCTATATCTTACAGCCATAGTGCAAAAGACTAACCACAATTTTACACGAACAAGATATGATGCAGAAATTTCATGCAAATATTCCGCTTAAATGCGTGATCCTGGATTCTAGAATTTTCACATTTGACGGGTTCAGATAATGGCCTAAACCGTTGACATGTTATTTGAACAGCTTCCAGTGTTATCTGGGATTTATCTGCCTCTAATCAACTCCATTCGCAGTCCCTATTCTTTCCAGCAATGTACATAGTAAAGTGAGTTCTGATTAAATGTTTGGAATGAAATCACAGCGAGTCTCTTGAATAAACTTTGCTGCCCTTGCACGATTCAGAGGTGTCATATGCTGTTGGCAAATGAAAGTGACATCAATAGATTGTAACTTATCAATCACGCAAAGGGAACAAAAGGGATAGAAAAGCTGTTTGTTGTTTTCACAGAATTTCCATTATATAATTGTATGTACCTTCAATATATGTGCACTCCAGGGAAAGGTACTCCTCTATTTCAAGCACTGGAGGCTATTGTGTACAAGGAACACAAAGTGCGATATAAGAATGCCCAGAAATTAAACTAAAGATTAAAACTGAAGAGAATGAATGGAAATTGAATACAGAAACTTCCTTAGGAGGCATATCATTCAGAAGTACAAGACTCTTCAGTCCATCGTGTCACACGAGTTCTGTTTTATTAATAAACCTCTGCCGTTGAGTTGTTTAATACGATAGGCATCATGAGAAATGTCAAATCAGGTTAGTTCAGCAGGTGGTGGTGTTGGTGATGCAGTTCCGAGGGTTATATAATCTGACAGAAAATAAGCGCAAATGATAAACGGCGACCACTTTAAATTTCCAATCGGTGGACCACGCGAGCAGCCGCCAGTTGAAAAATGGACTCTTGTACATTTGCAGATGCACTTTACTTCTGGATGGCTTCCCATCCCTATCTTCCAATCGGGTTTCTGCATCCAACGTAAATTGTTCCATTCCCTTCCAAACAATGGGAACCTTGGGCTAACCTGGCAGTGCCAACCTGTGCTGGGGGCAGTGCCGGGGCCTGGCCTTCATGGGAGACCCATGGATGGAGGTGGGGGGGGGGGGGGGGGGGCGGGGGGTTTCCATTAATGTGTGGTGGAAGGGGTGGAATGAGGGGAGGGATTGCCGGCGACACTTCCGCAGTCGTGGGAGGGGAGGGTGCGGTGGGGAGTCCCCAATGATTATCTGGGCGGGGGGGGTGGTATGTGACGGAGTGGGGAGCCCCAGATACCTCCATGGTGGGGGCGGGGCGGGGGGGGTGGATTTCAATTTCAGCTCTGACTGGAGCAACCTTTAAAAATGGCACCCCGATTTCTTCGGAGTTGGTTGGTGGCTTTTGTGAAGGCACCCAATAGTTCACACTGTGTCGGGCAAAACAACAACTTACTTGGGCTGGTTTAGCACAGTGGGCTAAACAGCTGGCTTGTAATACAGAACAAGGCAACAGCGCTGGTTCAATTCCCTTACCGGCCTGCCCGAACAGGCGCCGGAATGTGGAGACTAGGGGCTTTTCACAGTAACTTCATTGAAGCCTACCTGTAACAATAAGCGATTATTATTATTATATACAGATCCAGTGGTTCCTTATTGGGTCTTCTCTGGTCGGTGCCTGACTGGCCAACTCTATTTATACAAAGCCAAGTATTGTTAAGGGTCCTCTGCCCCCTTATCGGGGCAGCTCGTATTCTGTAAGATCCACGAGATAGTTAATCATCGCTACCCTGTAAGACCTGTGCTGGATTTAAGACTGGCTCTATCAGGCCCCGCCCCACCAAAGTGGCAACTTAAACCCTACCCATGCATTTGTTTCTTCAAAGACGCTGAAGATCTGGAGCGAAAACTAGTGTATGCAACTGGAGAGTTGCACGGCAGTTTTCAGTCTGAGCCTGGCACTTTGCCACGCCCTGGTCAGATTCCGCCTATAGATTCTCCGTCTCCCTGTCACTTTGGCTTGGTCTGACATTCAGAATCTGGGTGTGGTAATCCAGGAGACATGAAGAGGAAGGTTTAAATAGGTTCATTCTGAACTCAAAAGTAAAACCACGCCCGTGACGCACAACACCAGTGTCCCAGCCCAGGGCTAACGGAATTCTCGGTCCGGGTCAGGGACGGCATTTCAAGGGCTCATCAACGAGTCCCAGTTGGCTGGGCCTCCGCCTGTTACCATGGGAACCCGTCCTCCACCAGCTCCAGAGGGAGATCAATAAGTGATACCATGTGGTCCTCGTGAGAGTTATCCCACTCGTCAATATCTTCCAACTCAATGGACAATTTACACCGGCACGCTGAAAAGATCCCCCGCCAATTCACCGTTTTCACACTGATGGAACAATTTCACCCCCTTTATTTGTAAATTAACGATCTGAATGATCACAGAGTGCGACAGAGGCCAAGACCGTGCACGACTGTGCGCCGTCCATCAGGAGTGACCCTGAGCAGAACCACCGGACGATTATTCTCCTTCGTATCCTAATTAAAGAGAGCTGAGACCAACCGTCCCATCCCTGGTGTTACTGTGGCTGCGATCCAGTTAACGAAACAGACTTGGCGCCATACCGAGAGATGCAATAAGTCGCTGAACCACTGGGGGAGCTGTTCTCAAACTATCAGCGCCATACCGAGAGATGCAATAAGTCGCTGAACCACTGGGGGCGGTGTTCTCAAACTATCAGCGAATGCTGGGAAATATGAAATGGATTCTGAATAACGGTAACATTAATAATTTTTTAAGGCTGATTAAAATGATGTGATGTTCACAGTGATGGGTGTCATGTGGACAAAGTAAGGAGAGAAAAATTATCATTTTCTGTCCGATAATAAAAACATAAAATGCTGGATGAACTGAGCTGGTGTGGCAGCATCTCTGGGGAGGGAAACAGAGTTCACAGGCGGAACTCTGAACCCGCATTAACCATCGGTGAGAAAGGAAAATATGGGGAGAGTTGTGAAAACCCTCGAACGGCGGCTCACCGGTGTGTCGTCACATCAGCGCCATTTACAACAGCTGTAGAAAAACGGGAACCTGGCGACCTCACCTCCGGAGGGGATATCGGAGCGCGTCATCCGCCACGGTGCCAGTTGCAAAGGAGAGAATGCCGGGGACCCAGGTAAGTACAACTCGGTGGCAGGAGTGTTCAGTATCAACATCTGGCGGGGGGGGGGGGGGGTGTTCCCTCGCAGGCCTTAGCGGCCCTCCATGGCTGTGAGCCTCTGGCTGGGCTGGTGTGCAGGCTGCGCTTCCCGTGGTCCTCTTTGCTGGGCTTGTGGCGATATTACCGCTGTGGGATTGACCTTCCAGAATGGCAACTGGAAAGTGGGCGGGTGGGAGCAGGCGAATCCACAGGTTCAGGGCAGGGGGTGACTGTGACCTCCCCGGTTGGGTTCCCATTTGATGCCAGGCTGCATTGGTAGCGTGGGGGACTCTCGACCAGACGTGTTTTCCAGCCTCATGAGGCTTGAAGACCCTTCAGAGAGGGGGGGGGGGATGACTGCAGTGAGAATGAACCCCCACATTGAGGTTGCACTTTGAAGCCAGAGGGAATGAGCTGGAAGGAAGCTCAAGGCCCCCGGTTATGGAGGTCTGATTGTCAGGGATGAGTGTTTGGGTGGCTGGCTGTTCAGGTTGGAAGGCTCATTTAATCTGCAGCCCATCAGAGGTGGGGGAGTGAGGATGCCCTCTAAAGATGAAGTTGACAGCACATTGCATCTTCACATGCATCAAGTGTGCCTCGCCTGCCAGTTGCCTAATCAGGTCATTGACTCTTCCTTGATGAGTTAATTGTGCCAACTTAGCCAGCACTGTCATGCATGAGTGTGCCACTGATTGTCAAATTTTACTGTTTGGTCTCGACTTTCTCCACTCGAGCTTAGGGAATTGGATGGGCATAAAAAATATTGGGGCTGGGTCTTCGAGTCCACCTGGACCTTGGCTATGGACCCTGTAATTATACCCAAGACAGGCTGGAAAACCTCAGGGAGCTTGCTCGGTATCGCAGACAGACCGCCAGATCCCACTTGGAGGATATGTCGGCAATCCACCTGTAGCTGGTGTAACTAATCGAGGCCCAACAGGCTAGGGCCGCTTCGCTGCATGACAATAAGGGGAATGAATACCAATTGGTGTCCATAAAATAACGGAGTAAGCATCATCCCCAGAATATTCAGTCGTTCACCAGTGTAAGTGGCCAAATGTGCCGCCATGTCAGCTAAAGTCAAGCTGTGCACTCCCCATTTAATAAGATCAAAGGCTCTGTGTCAGAACTGAAACGGCAGCTCCGGTATCCAATGTCATCTGTATCAGAACACGAATAGAGGCGACATGGGGTGCTGGCAAACAGTCTAACTGCATCTCAGCATCATCCTTGGCCTCTTCTGGGTCATCCAGATGCAAGGCCGGGCCCCGGGGACTGATGCCTACCTGGACCAGGGTGACTGGAGCGTTGGCCCTCCTGTTGCCTGCGGTTACGCCTAGACCGGCGCCCACACGTCGCGCAAGGGCCGGAATCTCCTTCAGCTGAGTCAGGGGACAACTCAACGGTTGCCCCTTCGCCCAGAGGCTGGAGTCACTGCGGCGGCTAGTCCGGGTCATAGGGATACCACGTGAGGGGTGACGCTCCAAAATATTCACCTCCATCTCTTGTATTTCTTGGACGTTCCGTGCTCTCTCGGGCCAAAGCGCCTGCTGGAAAGTGAAGGATGTTTCGCCCAAAATCTTATTCTGTGTTTCCATATTATTTCACATGTCAAACAATCCGCAGCCCAACCAATCGGGGAGCATATCCGATAAAGCGGTTCCATACTAGCACAGTGGTTAGCACAGTTGCTTCACAGCGCCAGGGTTGCAGGTTCGATTCCCGGCTTGGGTCACTGTTTGTGCGGAATCTGCACGTTCTCCCCGTGTCTGCGTGGGTTACCTACGGGTGCTCCGGTTTCCCCCACAAGTCCCGAAAGACGTGCTGTTAGGTGAATCGGGCATTCTGAATTCTCCCTCTGTGTACCCGAACAGGCGCTGGAGTGTGGCGACTAGGGGATTTTCACAGTAACTTCATTGCATTGTTAATGTAAGCCTGCCTGTGACAATAATAAAGCTTATTATTATTATTACTCGCAAAACCCGGCTATCTTCCGTAACCAGGATATGAACCCGGTGACGGACTCAACAGGGGATCTCACCACCGTATTAAAACCATACCTTTCAACGATCACTGACGGGATCAGGTTAAAGTGTTGTGCCATATGTGCCACGGGTTGGTCGAATTAGTGTGTTTCTGGTGCCATCGGGTCCATAAGACCCCTGGGGTCGGTTTAGCTCAGTTGGCAGAACCGCTGATTCGTGATGCAGAGCGAGGCCAACAGCGTGTGTTCAATTCCCGTAACCGGCTGAGATTATTCATGAGATCTTCTCAACCTTGCCCCTCGCCTGAGCTGTGGTGACCCTCAGGTTAAATCACCACCAGTCAGCTCTCCCCCCCCCTCAAAAGGGGAAAGCAGCCTATGGTCATCTGGGAGTATGGCGACGTTACTTACTAAGACTCCTGATCACTCCGAACATGCAGGTCATCAACAGTACGACCGTCTGGTTCTCTGTGATGGTGTTGGGCCGGAGGAAGAAACACATCCTCCCTCCGTACTGGTTCCAGTTCTCAACACCGGCATCAAATACATCCAATCGTCCAAACAGAGGCACGGCAAAATAATTTGTTCCAACCCGGGTCCAGAAGTCGGGGAGGTGGCTGAGTCGAGTAGGTCGCAGGGTCGCCAGTTTAATAAGGACATGGGGAGTCCATACCAAGTAAAATAAATACATTTGATTAATTCACAGTAACGGTATATGCACTTCCCGGTGGATCCCAACCCTCTCTGGCCAGTGCCTTACTGGCCGACCTTCTATACAAGGCTAAACGGAGTTCCCCTGTCCCTCAGTGGGGAGCTCGTACTCCGCGAGAACCACAGGGAAGGTAATAATTCCAACCCCGTGAGTCCCCTGCAAGATGTTACAGTCCTGACCTGCTTTCAGGCAGCAGGGGTGTTGCAGTATGTCCTCCACCGCGTGCGGAGCTGGAAGTGTGCCGCTCAAGGGGAGGGGGTGTTAGTTGGGCTGGACACCACTGGGTTGAAAGGCTCTTGGTTGCACTCCTGCCAATCATTTTCCTTAGGGTTCCCGGTAGCCCCTGGGCTGCTCCAAGGGACAGGGGAGCAGCTCGAGTGACATGAAGAAGACCTGCCGTCCTTTTGCTGCTGACACTCGTGGGTTCCCACTCGTGCTTGCACCATGCAGTTGAAGCCCTGCACCATGAAGCTCATCCCCTCAGCCATGGAGGTCATGAGTTGAACCATGGAGTTGACATTCCCCACCATGCACGTCCTGCGCCAAGATCTCCAATGCGGACTCCATCCTCGCAGTGTTGGCCTTGTCTTATCGGATTGACGGCACCATCTCCTCAGACAGAAGACGTTGCAGCTCCTCCAGTTGCCTTGCAGTCCGAGGGGGAGGCTATCATCTCTTCCTGATGCTTGCGACTCTGTCTTTGCAGTACCAGCAGCTCTGGGATGACAGCACCCGGGGCACGCCATCGGCCAAGGGCCCAGCAAAGTCCTGGTCTCCGGCATCCCTCCCGAGTGTTGGATCCCTGGGACATCCCTGCCTCCACCAGCAGTGGATTATCAGGGGTGAGGTGCTCACCAGTGAGTGACTCAAAAGCCTGCCTACTGCTTAATCCCACCGAGGTGCGAGTACCTGCGCAGGCGGAGGGTGCGGGTGACAAATGTGACCGATGTCTGCTTCGGAGCTGCTCGGGTCCGTGTTCTCCAGGGACTGCGAGGATGGTCCAGGCTGGTCTGCAGACCTGCAATGGAAGAGAGACGGCATTAGTGTGGGACAGGGGAACACTGATGGGAGAAAGGCCACTCTCACGAGGCTGCATGTGTTGAGGGTTCTCACTTCTGCCTTTGGCCCCGACCTCACTATTTGCACAGGCGAGGTCCTGCTCCTCGCTGGCAAGCTCGAGGCCTTTTTCCTCAAATGGGGTGAAGGGCTGGAGCTCGGGTTTCAGTCTGGCTGACTCTGCCCCTTCACGTCTGCTGTGCTCTGGTTTGTCCTGCAATGAGACAGATGGGAAGAGTGTAGGCGGGTGTCGTGACACATCAGCTGGGGATGAAGTCTGGGCGGTGAGTGGAAGCGTGCACCTGAGGGATGCCAGACCTATTGGTGGTGGTGGTGGAGCTCACCTCGATTAAAGACATTGGGCTGGATTCTCCGGTCGCTGACGGCAAAATCGTGTTCGACAATCGGCCGGAGAATCAAAGTTCCCGACCGAATTGGAGACAGCGCCATTTTGGCGACGCTCCGCCCCCTTCCGAAGCAGCGTATCAACGGCCTCGGGACATCGCCTGAGCCCCGCCTCCGGATGCTCCGCCCCCGACCGGCCGAGTTCCCGACGGCATGTGGCTGCGGACTCAGTCCAGCGGCGCCACAGTCGGGGGGGGGGGGGGTGGCCCGCGTGCAGGGGTACTTTATTAGGGGCTCGGGGCACTGTGGGGGGGTGGGCTGGTCCGGGGCGCGCGAGCTGGCCAATGGGGGGGGGGGGGGTTGCGGGCCGAGTCCGCGAGCGGCCTCCGCCGTGTAGCCCGACGTGGCCGCGGCAGTCCGCCGCCGTGCGCCTGTGCGGCCAAGGACCCGGCCATTCTCCAGGTGCTCCACGCTGCCGTCATGCTGGCCCCCAGCCAAACGGAGGATCGGTGGCCGCTTTGCGCCATTTTGTCTGGCGCCAACGTTCCCATGCCGGTGTGGGGAGATAGCCTCAGAATCAGAGAATCCAGCCCATTAAGTTTTACCGGGGTGAGCCTATCGGATGCAAGTTGCCATAGGTGCAGCAACCTCGCAAATTTTGTTAATGAGGATGAACATTCGGCGAGTTGTCCCGTCGGCACCGGCGGGATTCTCCCTGTTTTCTCACCGGAAACGACACTCGGAAGAAATGTGGCAAGAATCCACCCAAGGTTTTGGGTCTAAACGACCCTTCCACAGAGCCATTCTGTAGAAAGGTTATTTAAACCCAAAATGTTAACTCTGTTTCTCTCTCCACAGAGGCTATCGGACCCGCTGGGTTTATCCAGCATTTTCTGTCTTCATTTCAGATTTCCAGTATCCGCAGTGTTTTGCTTTTATTTTAAAAAAAACTGTCTGGATCTATTTAGCGTTGGCCCGCCCTTGTGAAAAGGGGGTTCTATTACTGTCAGTGGCCAACGGTTTTTTACACTCTGCCTGCCATTTTGCTTCATTCAAACTTTGTGAAAATAACGAACTTAGTGAAAAATGGTGAAAACCATACCCATGAGTAGCACAGCGGTTAGCACAGTTGCTTCACAGCGCCAGGGTCCCGGGTTCGATTCCCGGCTTGGGTCACTGCCTGTGCGGAGTCTGCACCTTCTCCCCGTGTCTGCGTGGGTTTCCTCCGGGTGCTCCGGTTTCCTCCCTCAAGTCCCGAAAGACGTGCTGTTGGGTGAATTGGACATTCTGAATTCTCCCTCCATGTATCCGAACAGGCGCCGGAGTGTGGCGACTAGGGGCTTTTCACAGTAACCTCATCGCATTGTTGATGTAAGCCTACTTGTGACAATAAAGATTATTATTATGTACAGGCAAGGCAACTTGTAGTTGCTGGTGTCAGAGCATTAAATATTTGATCAAACGCGTTGCTGTTATGGAATTAAACACTTGCCAGGTCTTGCCGGACAGCCCTGCTAGATTGCAGCGTCCCTGCCGAGCTCTGCCTAGCCTCGGCATGCTCGTGAGGAATAATGCAGGAGCACATTCGGGTTCAGAGCAGTCAAGTGTCATTCTGGGAGGGAGCAAACAAGATTATCGGTTGTGATCGGGATCATACCACTGTCATCATGGCAACGGCGGCTGCCCGGTTACATTGGACACGCCAACGAGCAGGCAGTTGGGGAATTGAAGAGGAACTTTTCAACACCCTTTTGGCTCTGAAGCCTCTTTTACACCTAAGAGTGGGAAAATGAATTACCACTGGCTGCAACTTCGAGACCTGAGGTCAGGAGGGAAGACAAAACCTCTCAAGGAAATCAATCTTGCGGGGGGTGGGGTGGTGGTGGCCCAGGGTGAGGAGGGGGAGGGGGGGGGGGTGTTCTGACGGGAGGGCACCTATAGAATTCGATAATCAAACCCATATTCCAAACACCAAAAAAAAAAAGTCCGCGGCAGATCGCCTCTGAAATGTATAAATTTAATTTGTCAACAGACTTGCTTCATATCTTCAATCACTGTCCAAACTGTGGCATTGCATGGGGGACACCGGGCTGGGTACAGCAGCCACACTGAAATGAGAAGACATGGACTGATTAGAGTTCACACTGGGTAGAATTGTCTCAGACAGCTCAGCAATCAGATTATTAACTCTGATACCAGATACTCTGTTTCTTCACGAGGATTAGCATGAAAATTTTTATATGGATCGATAAGCAATCTTTCCTTTATAAAGAATCTCTGCAAGCTCCATTAATCTGTGTGCATGTTTATGTCAAGGAATTAAGACATCTTGATTACTGCTTGTTCCCCACCCCCCCTCCCCCCCCCCCACAACCCTCCCCTTCCCACTCTTCTTAGGAGTCGGGAAGAAAATCTCATATGAATTTATTAAATAAACTGCCGGTCTGCTTACTTCAAAGAAAATTGCATCCTGTCTCTCTTTCTTGCCCTTAGCATTCCACTGCTCGCGTAAACCACAGCTGCTAATGGAATCGACTGAAAAGGCAGACGCACACAACACAAGGTGGGCTGCGAGGCTGCGCGGCAGCGGCAAGTAAAATATCTTTCAAGAAAAAGAAAAGAGGGAGGCTGCTCCCACAGACGACTCTTTTTAACAAGGGCCCTGTTTTCAGGGCGTCATCCCGATACGCGGATAGGTCAGCAAAAGTGTGCTTTTCAACGTCCACGGTTAAGTGTTGTATTATTCTGTCCCTGGACCCGGGCCACTGTCTGTGTGGAGTTTGCGCATTCTCCCCGTGTTTGCGTGGGTTTCGCCCCCCCCCCCCCCCCCCCCCCCCCCCCCCCCCAACAAACCAAAGACGTGCAGGCGAGGTGGATTGTCCACGCTAAAATTGCCTCTTAATTGGAAAAATGAATTGGGTACTCTAAATTTATAAACGAAAGTGTTATTATTCTGTGAAAACGTTTAATCGCAGCTGCACCTATTTCATCGTGGGACGGGACAGCGCGATTCACGGGAAGTAGTGCGCTGTCGCTAATTAATTGCGATTTCTTTGAACACTTCCATAATAAATGTGCAAGACCAGTTTAAGTGCCCAGGAAAAAAAACAATTCCGCTCATCTCCTGCTACCTGCCTGACACAAGGGGACACCTCAACCTGTTGACAAAGCAACGATACTCGAGTGGACAGAACCAAAGAGGGCTTTCTTTCATATATATATATATATATCCACAAGCCCAGTGCACCATCACTCAAAAGTATCTAACCTTTTGCTTTTGTTTATTGCAAGGGAAAAAAAATATAGATTGGTGTGGAAGCTCTTGCAGGAACTTTTTGTGTAAGACCATGCAGGTAGCTATAATGAATTTAATGCTGCATTGAACCTGAAGATCAAACAAGGCATAAATGGATTATCAAACAGCGATCACACGCCTTAACTGAATTACACCTGAGCTCAGTTATTTGTTACTGTCTAGAAATTTAATATTAGTTCTCAATTCATTTTCATCTTTATCCCATGCAGTCCTGTGGCTGCATTCTTGAATGCTGACTTTTAATATACAGACAGCCAACAGACAAGTGGAGAAGATCTCACTTTCTGCACAGTTCATGGACCACTGGCAAATTTACATTCTTAGTAATCACATTTCAAACCTTCGCAATGCCAATATTTTAAACACAGCATCAGACATTGTTAAAAAAAGGGAAATAAAAACAGAAGTACTCCCATTTTTCATTCAAAGAATTTGGGAGTGCAGAAGACGTACTGTGTCAAATGTTTTATCTAACGCTGCCAGTGTGTAGTCTATCATTATGTACAAATTGGATATCTCGCTGTGACAGTAATCCTATCAATGATATTTTAAAACCTCAAAATTGGAGCTCAATCAGTTTATGGGTGTTGTCGGAATGTGGGAATTCGATTGCCAGCCACTTATGAGTATGGGGTTATTTGTAATACGCGCCAGTGTAGATACAGTGCTGAATTACACTTCAATAGTTTTGTAACTTTGCTACGTTGCTCGAAGAGTGTGCGCCGGGGAGTTGTGCTCCAAGTGATGTCCGGTCACGAATGATGCAATGGTTGCCCTGGATTAACAACCTCTCGAAATATTAGCTTGGAATTTGAACTGTGTAATAGTGTTGCACGGACACCTAATGGCTGATTGTTTGAGTCAGTCGTGCAGGGAAGCAGACTGGCATGCCTGCCCGGCCAGAAGCATTGCAGGAGCAGTGCCAACGGCTTGCCAAGATGCCCACGGTCAATTGCTCCCACCAGCAGGAAATCACTCCGTTAGTACACTTGTTTCGAATTATTTTGTCCTTTATTTAAATAAATGAGTTAATACCTCTGTACAAATGGAAGAATTTAATTCACACTCATTAAGCGTTGGTATGACAATATTTCACAGTGTAAATTACAGTTCTGAGGGATCGCTACTTCACTGTTGAAAGGTTATTTTCGATTATGGATTGCAGAACCATTCAGTATCATTTTTATGCCGCATTGCATTAACCACACAGTTGATTGTTACAGATGGTGAACATTAGGATCATTAATGTAACAAGGTACTAACTAATAGTTGAACAAACTCTTAAAGCCCGTGCTGCAGAGTGAAAATGCTCCCAGGAAGTTACTTCACGATACGTGAAATCTAATAAAAAAATATCATTCAAAAACAAAAAAATTCAATGTCCTGCCTCTCAGCTTTGAACGCTGATGAACAATTAGTCACTGATACCTGTCGGTCAATAAATAAAATAACGATCAATCACGTTATAGACTAACAACCCAGTGCTCGTTGTTCCAGTCATCACCTTCAGGGTGCTTCAGAAAAATGTTTCCTATTTCTTGTGTGTCAAATATTGTTTTTAACATAACAGGGGAGATGGAGCCAAAACAAAATCAAGATTCATGTTTGCTTCATTGAAACAGCAAAAGTAATCTCGAACGAGTCCTTGAAACAGCTGCCACCATAACCTAATCCTAAGCTTCTTAGACCACACTTGAAAGGAAATATTTTCTTCAGAGTTACTTATTATTTTTTTTCTTACAATCTACTACCCCCCTCCCCGCCCCCCCCCCCCCCCCCCACCTCCCCTCCCCCTCCCTCACTCTTATGGGTCTGAATTGCTCAATGTTACCTTAGGGGCTTTTTAGTAATTGCAGGACCTTCCACGGCAGGAGGGTTTCATCTGTGCCGTTCAACAAGTGAACTTGAAAAACACGACCTTGTCTATAACAGGGGCTACATCTGAACTTACACAATGCACAGTGGCACTGAGACCTGCATGTGTGTGTTTGTGTCAAATACGTAAATGTCAATTTGATGAAATAGCTCACTGCAAAGCACAACTCAGTCCCTACTGTGAGACAATGCCACATCTCTGTTAGAAAAAGTGCTGCCTCTAAATATTGGGAGCGTGATTATTTCTGGCTTGCCAACCCGATCATTTGTAACTTTGTTTTCTCATCTAATAGTGGCTTTTATACCGTGAGCTGCGGCAGCTCCTGCAGTTCTGTACATCTGACAAACGTCGCCCTGCTGCAGTCAAAGCACTTTTGGAATGATTGTGAGTATGTGTCACCCTCCCCTGCACAAACTGAAGGTTTCTGATAAATAAACTGCAGCAGCAATTCATGTCCTGGAACGGTTGCGAGGAAAAGAGCGGGATGCCCACTGGGAAGAGAAGGAGGTCAAATGGACAATCGAAGAGATGGAGTTTTGGAGGAGGATTTTGAAGATAGAGAATCGGAGGCCAGGTCGAAAAGCCTTAATGGTCCTAGAATGTGGAAGTTGCTACCTCGAGGAGTAGTAGAGGTGGGAATTATAGATGCATTTGAGGGGAACTTAGAAAAACACATGAGGGAAAAATAAATGCAAGATTATGCAGATAGGGGATGGGATTCTCCTTTCCGGGGACCAAGGCCCCACGCCGGTGGGCAAACCGGCGTGAACCAATCCGGCGTCACCAGTCCCCGAAAGTGCGAATTCTCCACACTTTCCAGGGGCTAGGTGGATGGCGGAGGGGTTGGCACCGTGCCAGCCGGCACCGAAGGGACTGCGGATTTAGACCATGCGCTGAAGGGCTGGCGTGATCTCGCTGGCATGGTTCCGCGCATGCACAGACTGGCCGGTGTATTCTGCCTCATGCGCAGGGGTTGTCTTCTCCGCGCCGGTCATGGTGGAGCCCTACAGGGGCCGGCACGGAATGAAGAGGTGCTCCCATGGCACAGGACCGCCCGCAGGTCGGTGGCCCCAATTGTGGGCCAGACAATGGTGCCCCCCCCCTCCGATACCCCCCGTGCCCCCCCTGAGGACCGTCCTAGCCAACTTACATGCCAGGGCCGCCATGTGGGACCATGTCTAATCCACACCGGCGGGACTGGCCAGAAACGGGCAGCTGCTCGGCCCATCGGGGCCCGGAGAATTGCCGGGGGGGCCGCTGCCAACGGCCCCCGACCGACGTGGCATGAATCCCTCTCTCTGGCATTGTGTCCTGGCCCTCTGCAATTCTCTTCCAGAGAAGGTACAGTTAGAATCAAGGCCTTCTGCTTAACTAGTCCATGCTGGTATGTTGCCTGGTATGGAGGGCCTTAGCTATGAGGCGAGGTTGAATATACTTGGTTTGTTCTCACTGGAACGAAGGAGGTTGAGGGGCAACCTGCTTTTGAGGCTTTTTGTTTTACACAGTCTATTGTCACTATAGGGGTCATTAGTTCTAGACAGTGTATAGCAGGTGCATGAGCGTGGCCATGGTGTATAAAATGGCCATAGGAGGTGGGTGCAGGAATACCTTGGCATGGGGATCATGAGGATCACGGGGGCCGCATAGTGGCACAGTGGGTTAGCACCTGTTGCCTCACGGCGCCGAGGTCCCAGGTTCGATCCCGGCTCTGGGTCACTGTCCGTGTGGAGTTTGCACATTCACCCCGTGTCTGCGTGGGTTTCGCTCCCACAACCCAAAGATGTGCAGGGTAGGTGGATTGGCCACGCTAAATTACCCCTTAATTGGAAAAAATGAATTGGGCACTCTAAATTAAAAAAAATAATGAGGGATCACGGGGGTGGGTGGAGGCATGCTCTGACGTGGATGGGCATGGTCAGCGTCCGGTATCTGAGTGGGGCAAGGGGTGGGGACTGAAGAACCTTTCTGTTTTTATTATGACTATGGCAAATTCCCAAAGCATCGAGACGGGCCTTTTGAACGGGCTGCCTCCAAACATCCTACCCGGTCAGCTGACCTGGTCGCAGCCAACATTCAGAACCCGCCCCTGCCTCCCGGAATGACAATGCTGTTCTTCCAAGCACTTATTGCCGTGGGCCACAGGCCAAGCCAAGAATTGTCCCGGCCTCCACCTCAACGGTGCAAATCCAACTGAATGCGTCACTGAACCACATTAAGGGGATATTAGGACAGGTGATAAAAAAGCTTGGTCAAAAAGGTGGATTTTAAGAAGCATCTTGAAGAAGGAGAGGTCAAGAGGTTGAAAGACTTAGAGCGGGAATTTCAGAGGTTAGGGCAAATACAAAGCATTTTACTTTTTCCGACTGCTTTTTAAAAACTATAAGGACTGGAATTCTCCGGCCATTGGGATTCTCTTTTCCCGCCGACAGCGCACCCCCGCCTCTGGTTTTCCCAGCGGTGTAGGGGGGCTTCAGTGGGGAATCCCATTGACCAATGGTGGGGAGGTCGCCAGAGAATCCAGCCCAATATTTCAGTCAGTAAGTGCTTGTGACAATGATGACCTGGGGCTGGATTCTCTGGTCGCCGGTGCCGTAATCGCGTTCGTCAACCGGCCAGAGAATCTGAGTTCCCGACCAAATCGGGGGCGGCGCCGCTTTCACGATGCTGCGCCCCCTCCGAAGCAGCGTAGTCTAGAAGTAGGCCGTGTCACGTATTGATGGCCTTGGGATGTTGCCTCAGGCCCGTCCCCCGATGCTCCGCCCCCGACCGGCCGTGTTCCCGACGGCGTGGGTCTCTCAGGGTCTCACCTGTCGGGAACTCGGCTTGGCGGCTTCCCAGTCCAGAGGCGCCACAGTCAGGTGAGCGCTGAACCCCGGGCAAGGGGGACATTATTCGGGTCTGGGCGCATTGTGGGGGCGGGGGGGGGGGGGGGTGGTCCGGGGCGCGCGAGCCAGCTGAAGAGGGGGACTATCTTGCGGGCCAGGTCTGCTAGCGGCCAGTGCCATGTAGCACGGCGCTGTCCCTGCAGGCCGCTGCCATGCGCATGCGCGACCATGGACCTGGCAATTCTCCGGGGCGTATCGGCAGCTAGAGCCATTTTTTCTGGCGTAAAATGCCCCCGTTACCACGCCAACATGGGGACAGAGCCCCAGAATCCGAGAATCCCGCCCCTGCTTATTGCACCTCTTTAATATAGAAGATATCTTCCAGGGCTCTTCACAGAGTTGTCACTGGACCTTTTGGGCAAGATTTTTACCCACTCAAAACCCACCCACTCTACAAGTTAAAATCGGGCCTACAATGGGCGGCACGGTAGCCCAGTGGTTAGCACTGTTGCTTCACAGCGTTATGGCCCCAGGTTCGATTCCCGGCTTGGATCACAGTATGTGCGGAGTGTGCATGTTCTCCCCGTGTCTGTGTGGGTTTCCTCCGGGTGCTCCCGTTTCCTCCCACAATTCCTGAAACACATCCTTGTTATGTGAATTGGACATTCTGAATTCAGTGTACCCGAACAGGCGCCGGAGTGTGGCGGCTAGGGGCTTTTCACAGTCACTTCACTGCAGTGTTAATGTAAGCCTGCTTGTGACAATAATAACGATTATCATTATTATTAGCAATGTGACTCAGTTCCTGGCAGACTTGTAAAAGGACCTAAAAATGGCTGAGTGTACAAACCTAACAGTCCAGGACTTGCAATAGCACTTTGTGTTTTTAACTAAGAGTGTGGGCACACATAAAACAATGGTGCACCACCGTAAGTTTTTGCGTCGTCATTTTAATGTCTTCCCAGGTCTGACAATTTGTCTCAATCTGGAAAGACCATGTCAAGTGGATTTAAACAGGTCAAATGTCAGTCATTTGGCTGATCATTCTTTAGTTGCAAATTGTGCTTCACAGTCTTTACAATAACAAATATTAACTGAAAAAGATGCGAGCGAGACTCCCGGAAGGTATGTTGCCTCCTGGGTGCCAGGGCCAGGGATGTCTCAGATCGTGTCTTCAGGATCCTTAAGGGGGAGGGGGAGCAGCCAGAAGTCGTGGTGCACATTGGTACCAACGACGTAGGTAGGAAAAGGGGTGTGGAGGTAATAAACAAGTTTAGGGAGTTAGGCTGGAAGTTAAAAGCCAGGACAGACAGAGTTGTCATCTCTGGTTTGTTGCCGGTGCCACTTGATAGCGAGGCTAGGAATAGGGAGAGAGTCC
Organism: Scyliorhinus torazame; assembly: GCF_047496885.1. Classification (NCBI taxonomy): domain Eukaryota; kingdom Metazoa; phylum Chordata; class Chondrichthyes; order Carcharhiniformes; family Scyliorhinidae; genus Scyliorhinus; species Scyliorhinus torazame. Next base: position 13,706,386 of record NC_092717.1, on the reverse strand, counting down.
AGCTGAACACGTGGCTGCAGGAATGGTGTAGGAGGGAGGGCTTCAGGTGTTTGGATAATTGGAGCGCATTCTGGGGAAGGTGGGACCTGTACATGCAGGACGGGTTGCATCTGAACCAGAGGCGCACCAATATCCTGGGAGGGAGGTTATCTAGTAATCTTCGGGAGGGTTTTAAACTAATTTGGCAGGGGAATGGGAACCGGATTTGTAGTCCAGCAACTAAGGTAGCCGATATTCAGGATGCCAAAGCGTGTAATGAGGCAGTGGGGAAGGGAACACTGACAAAGGAGAGTACTTGCAGGCACAGAGATGGGTTGAAGTGTGTATACTTCAACGCAAGAAGCATCAGGAATAAGGTGGGTGAACTTAAGGCATGGATCGGTACTTGGGACTACGATGTGGTGGCCATCACGGAAACTTGGATAGAAGAGGGGCAGAAATGGTTGTTGGAGGTCCCTGGTTATAGATGTTTCAATAACATTAGGGAGGGTGGTAAAAGAGGTGGGGGGGGTGGCATTATTAATTAGAGATAGTATAACAGCTGCAGAAAGGCAGTTCGAGGAGTATCAGCCTACTGAGGTAGTATGGGTTGAAGTCAGAAATAGGAAAGAAGCAGTCACCTTGTTAGGAGTTTTCTATAGACCCCCCAATAGTAGCAGAGATGTGGAGGAACAGATTGGGAAACAGATTTTGGAAAGGTGCAAAAGTCACAGGGTAGTAGTCATGGGTGACTTTAACTTCCCAAACATTGAGTGGAAACTCTTTAGATCAAATAGTTTGGATGGGGTGGTGTTTGTGCAGTGTGTCCAGGAAGCTTTTCTAACACAGCATGTAGATTGTCCGACCAGAGGAGGGGCAATATTGGATTTAGTACTTGGTAATGAACCAGGGCAAGTGATAGATTTGTTAGTGGGGGAGCATTTTGGAGATAGTGACCACAATTCTGTGACTTTCACTTTAGTAATGGAGAGGGATAGGTGCGTGCAACAGGGCAAGGTTTACAATTGGGGGAAGGGTAAATACGATGTTGTCAGACAAGAATTGAAGTGCATAAGTTGGGAACATAGGCTGTCAGGGAAGGACACAAGTGAAATGTGGAACTTGTTCAAGGAACAGGTACTACGTGTCCTTGATATGTATGTCCCTGTCAGGCAGGGAAGAGATGGTCGAGTGAGGGAACCATGGTTGACAAGAGAGGTTGAATGTCTTGTTAAGAGGAAAAAGGAGACTTATGTAAGGCTGAGGAAACAAGGTTCAGACAGGGCGTTGGAGGGATACAAGATAGCCAGGAGGGAACTGAAGAAAGGGATTGGGAGAGCTAGGAGAGGACATGAACAATCTTTGGCGGGTAGGAGCAAGGAAAACCCCAAGGCCTTTTACACATATGTGAGAACTATGAGAATGACTAGAGCGAGAGTAGGTCCGATCAAGGACAGTAGCGGGAGATTGTGTATTGAGTCTGAAGAGATAGGAGGGGTCTTGAAAGAGTATTTACAAATGAGAGGGGCTATATTGTTGGAGAGGACAGTGTGAAACAGACTGGTAAGCTCGAGGAAATACTTGTTAGGAAGGAAGATGTGTTGGGCATTTTGAAAAACCTGAGGCTAGACAAGTCCCCCGGGCCTGACGGGATATACCCAAGGATTCTATGGGAAGCAAGAGATGAAATTGCAGAGCCGTTGGCAATGATCTTTTCGTCCTCACTGTCAACAGGGGTGGTACCAGGGGATTGGAGAGTGGCGAATGTCGTGCCCCTGTTCAAAAAAGGGACTAGGGATAACCCTGGGAATTACAGGCCAGTTAGTCTTACTTCGGTGGTAGGCAAAGTCATGGAAAGGGTACTGAAGGATAGGATTTCTGAGCATCTGGAAAGACACTGCTTGATTAGGGATAGTCAGCACGGATTTGTGAGGGGTAGGTCTTGCCTTACAAGTCTTATTGAATTCTTTGAGGAGGTGACCAAGCATGTGGATGAAGGTAAAGCAGTGGATGTGGTGTACATGGATTTTAGTAAGGCATTTGATAAGGTTCCCCATGGTAGGCTTCTGCAGAAAGTAAGGAGGCATGGGATAGTGGGAAATTTGGCCAGTTGGATAACGAACTGGCTAACCGATAGAAGTCAGAGAGTGGTGGTGGATGGCAAATATTCAGCCTGGATCCCAGTTACCAGTGGCATACCGCAGGTTCTGGGTCCTCTGCTGTTTGTGATTTTCATTAATGACTTGGATGAGGGAGTTGAAGGGTGGGTCAGTAAATTTGCAGACGATAAGAAGGTTGGTGGAGTTGTGGATAGTGAGGAGGGCTGTTGTCGGCTGCAAAGAGACATAGATTGGATGCAGAGCTGGGCTGAGAAATGGCAGATGGAGTTTAACCCTGAAAAGTGTGAGGTTGTCCATTTTGGAAGGACAAATATGAATGCGGAATACAGGGTTAACGGTAGAGTTCTTGGCAATGTGGAGGAGCAGAGAGATCTTGGGGTCTATGTTCATACATCTTTGAAAGTTGCCACTCAAGTGGATAGAGCTGTGAAGAAGGCCTATGGTGTGCTCGCGTTCATTAACAGAGGGATTGAATTTAAGAGCCGTGAGGTGATGATGCAGCTGTACAAAACTTTGGTAAGGCCACATTTGGAGTACTGTGTACAGTTCTGGTCGCCTCATTTTAAGAAGGATGTGGAAGCTTTGGAAAAGGTGCAAAGGAGATTTACCAGGATGTTGCCTGGAATGGAGAGTAGGTCTTACGAGGAAAGGTTGAGGGTGCTAGGCCTTTTCTCATTAGAACGGAGAAGGATGAGGGGCGACTTGATAGAGGTTTATAAGATGATCAGGGGAATAGTTAGAGTAGACAGTCAGAGACTTTTTCCCCGGGTGGAACAAACCATTACAAGGGGACGTAAATTAAAGGTGAATGGTGGAAGATATAGGAGGGATATCAGAGGTAGGTTCTTTACCCAGAGAGTAGTGGGGGCATGGAATGCACTGCCTGTGGAAGTAGTTGAGTCGGAAACATTAGGGACCTTCAAGCAGCTATTGGATAGGTACATGGATTACGGTAAAACAATATAGTGTAGATTTATTTGTTCTTAAGGGCAGCACAGTAGCATTGTGGATAGCACAATTGCTTCACAGCTCCAGGGTCCCAGATTCGAATCCGGCTTGGGTCACTGTCTGTGCGGAGTCTGCACATCCTCCCCGTGTCTGCGTGGGTTTCCTCAGGGTGCTCCGGTTTCCTCCCACAGTCCAAAGATGTGCAGGTTAGGTGGATTGGCCATGATCAATTGCCCTTAGTGTCCAAAATTGCCCTTAGTGTTGGGTGGAGGTGTTGACTTTGGGTAGGGAGCTCTTTCCAAGAGACGGTGCAGACTCAATGGGCCGAATGGTCTCCTTCTGCACTGTAAATTCAATGATAATCTATGCTTAATCGAGGACAAAGGTTCGGCACAACATCGTGGGCCGAAGGGCCTGTTCTGTGCTGTATTTATCTATGTTCTATGTTCTGTATAAAACCAATCATTTTCCAAATGTCACTCTCTGAGGTAATGGCTGATCATAGAATTTACAGTGCAGAAGGAGGCCATTCGGCCCATTGAGTCTGCAGCGGGTCTTCGAAGGGGCACCCCAGCTAATCCCATACCTCCACCCTATCCCTGAACCCTACAGAAGCTTTTTTGGACACTATGGGCAATTTAGCATAGCCAATCCACCTAACCTGCACATCTTTGGACTGTGGGAGGAAACCGGAGCACCCGGAGGAAATCCACGGAGACACGGGGAGAACGTGCAGAGGCGGCACAGACAGTGACCCAAGCCGGGAATCGAACCCGGGACCCTGGAGCTGTGAAGCAGCCGTGATAACCACTGTGCTACCGTGCCTGCCCTGATCTCAGTGCAAAATGCCGTGATACAAAGATACAAGCACCATTAAACACTCCCTGTATCAATGTGCAACGATTAAACAGTGGAGTGAATTGAAATGTAAAGGTGACAAAGCTTGAGGAGCATGGATGCAATTTTACGTGGTTTAGTGAAGAATATGTCTAATAAAGCACTCTTTTAAAAAAAAAGTGAAAATCAATGTTGGCAGCAGTTTAAAAATTGACATTAGCCTTTGAGGAGGTAGAAATAGATCTTCCTGTCAAACAGCAAACTCCTCTGCTCTGTCTAGACTGCAGAGAGAGCAAAATTATCAGATTTTCATTTCCTCAATTTCACTCAACATTGGCAAAAACGTGTGAGTATTGATTCATCTGCTGAAACAAAAAGCAGAAGAGCTCTTCATCTCGACATGGTCAAATGGGTCTGCGGTTGTCTAATTATACCCATCCAAGGAATATAAATCTTCAGCCAGTCATTACGTAATTATGTAAGGGGCCCGCATGCATTATTGCAATGGGTGGAACTTTCACAAGTCTGCCACTCCAATACTGTCCAAGATTCTCCCAACTCCTGGGTGGCCCTTGCCACTTGCACCTTGCGGACCCGTTGCCCTCCCACTTCAGAATGTAATTCGTGTTTTGATGAACTTTACTGTCGTTATATATACTCATAGGTTTCGGCTCAGCGGACGATTTGCACTCCAGGGTCACGGTAAAAAAAAGCAGGAGCGAGATAAATAGGCTGGCCTAAAAAGATAGAGTCGTCAAATTAAATATGTGTTAAAAACAAAGAAAGTCAATCAGGTACGCCCGCTGGGGCTAACCGACAGATTTGAACCCGCATTAAAGAAAAAGATGCAAAATGTTCTTGGATCGAGTTTATGGGCTGGCCGAGTTTTAGTTTCTGCGCTGTCAGTCAAATGCTGAATAAGAAATGTGCTGACGGTATAGCTTGTGTGAGCTGTGGGTGTGAGGCTATAACTCACTGGACATGGCACCAGCTGCAGTGACCATTTTAGCTCCCCCCCGCCGCCAACATCAGTGCAGAAAAAGTGTGAATTAAATGGGACCTTTACCCTAAATGGCAAAGATTGTTATTTACTCGGTTTTTGGAGAATGTGACTTATTTTTCGGGAAGTGCATACGACAAAGCTCTTCCAGGGGAATGGTGAGTTTCAGGTGTGCACTGTCACCTGCTGAGGGATCATTAAGAACAGCAACTGTAGAATTAGCAGGCGGGATTCTCCAGTCTCCGACGCCGAAATCACGGGCAAAATTCTCCGTTATCGGCGGAAAGTCGCCGATCGGCGCAAAAAACGGCACAAATCCGACTTGCGTCACGTCGGAAAAATGGGTCGATAGTCTCCGGCCCGAAATGGGCTAGCAGCGACGTAACGGGATCCGTGCTTGCGCAGTGGTTCACGCCGTGCAGCGTCATACGCGCTGCACGGCGTGACGACTCATAAGGCCGCGCTGCTCCCCCCCACCCGACCGGAACACCCGACCGCAACACCCGACTGGATGGCTGGCCGTCGCTCAGCCCCAAGGTTCGAGTCACGCGATGTGGAGGCGCTCCTGGACGCGGTGGAGCAGAGGAGGGACGCCCTGTATCCCGGGCACGGCCGCAGAGTTGCCCCACGCCACAGCCGGCGTCTGTGGAGGGAAGTGGCAGAGGCCGTCACCGCTGTGGCCCTAACACCACGGACAGGCACCCAGTGCCACAAGAAGGTGAACGACCTCGTCAGAGCAGGCAGGGTGAGCCTCCCCCATATCCCCCCTCCCCATATCCCCCCGCCCCCATATCCCCCCTCCCCCATATCCCCCATATCCCCCCTCCCCATATCCTCCCTCCCCCATATCCCCCCTCCCCCATATCCCCCCTCCCCCATATGCCCCCTCCCCCATATCCCCATATCCCCCCTCCCCCATATCCCCCATATTCCCCCTCCCCCATATCCCCCCTCCCCCATACCCCCATATCCCCCCTCCCCCATATCCCTCTCCCCCATATCCCCCCCCATATCCCCCCTCCCCCATATCCCCCCTCCCCCATATCCCCCATATTCCCCCTCCCCCATATCCCCCCTCCCCATACCCCCATATCCCCCCTCCCCCATATCCCCCTCCCCCATATCCCCCCCATATCCCCCCTCCCCCATATCCCCCCTCCCCCATATCCCCCCTCCCCCATATCCCCCATATCCCCCTCCCCCATATCCCCCCTCCCCCATATCCCCCCTCCCCATATCCCCCTCCCCATATCCCCCATATCCCCCCTCCCCCATATCCCCCCTCCCCCATATCCCCCCTCCCCCATATCCCCCCTCTCCCATATCCCCTCTCCCCCATATCCCCCCCCTCCCCCATATCCCCCTCCCCTATATCCCCCATATCACCCCTCCCCATATCCCCCCATATCCCCCAGATCCCCCCTCCCCCATATCCCCCCTCCCCCATATCCCCCCTATCCCCCCTCCCCATATCCCCCCTCCCCCATATCCCCCCTCCCCCATATCCCCCTCCCCCATATCCCCCATATCCCCCCTCCCCTATATCCCCCATATCCCCCCTCCCCCATATCCCCCCTCCCCCATATCCCCCCTCCCCCATATCCCCCCTCCCCCATATCCCCCCTCCCGCATATCCCCCATATCCCCCCTCCCCATATCCCCCCTTCCCCATATCCCCCTCCCCCATATCCCCCCTCCCCATATCCCCCATATCCCCCCTCCCCCATATCCCCCCTCCCCCATATCCCCCATATCCCCCCTCCCCCATATCCCCTCCCTCCCCCATATCCCCCCTCCCCCATATCCCCCATATCCCCCTCCCCCATATCCCCCATATCCCCCCTCCCCATATCCCCCATATCCCCCCTCCCCCATATCCCCCCTCCCCCATATCCCCCATATCCCCAAGTGAATCCAGCCCTAACCTTAACCTCTGCAATGCACGCGCAACCGATGGCGTGCAGTCATATACCTGCCTAACACTGTTGCCTTTTACCCCTGCCCCCCCCCCCCACAGGAGAAGCGCGCACACAACAATAGGGAGCATGTGAGGACTAGAGGAGGGCCCGCTGATGAGAGGCCACTGACCGTACACGAGGAAAGGGCCCTGGAACTGGCTGGCGGACCTGAGGACCGGGAGGTTGCTGATGCAGAGATCGGGGGCGTACTAGCGAGTGAGCCACTGACAGCCCGTCCCCATATCCCCCCTCCCCTATATCCCCCTCCCCCGTATCACCTGATCACTGCCTGATGTCTAACCATGCATGCTTCATTGTGTATCGCAGGACCAAACGTCCAGGCACCCATCCCCGCAGATGCAGACCGCCCGCAGGATGCCCCACGGAGACCACAGGAGATGGAGAGACCCGCACCCTCCAGCATGCGACGCCCGCAGGATGCCCCTTGGAGACCACAGGAGACGGAGAGACCCGCACCCTCCAGCATGCGACGCCAGCAGGATGCCCCTCGGAGACCACAGGAGACGGATAGACCCGCACCCTCCAGCATGCGACGCCCGCAGGATGCCCCTCGGAGACCACAGGAGACGGAGAGACCCGCACCCTCCAGCATGCGACGCCAGCAGGATGCCCCTCGGAGACCACAGGAGACGGAGAGACCCGCACCCTCCAGCATGCGACGCCCGCAGGATGCCCCTCGGAGACCACGGGAGACGGAGAGACCCGGACCCTCCAGCATGCGACGCCCGCAGGATGCCCCTCGCACACCACGGGAGAAGGCGAGAACTGTAGCAACAGGGAGACGACACCCCCGTCACATGCGGGAGCGACCACCCAGTGACGAGGGGGGCAGCCACAGGCCCCCGTCACATCCGAGCCAGGACACCACTACCCAGGACACCACTACCCAGGACACCACTACCCAGGACACCACTACCCAGGACACCCCTACCCGGGACAGCACTACCCAGGAAGACGAAATACCGGACAGTGACTCAGAGTGGATGGGTGGAGACGAACCCCCACCCCAAAGTGCCATGGACTCAGAGTGGGACGAAGAGCACGACACAACGCCACTGCTGTCACCAACACCCTCCACCATCGCAGAAACACTCACCACGGTTGGGCACTTTAGTGATGAGGCGTCTGGTACACTCACTGGTGCGCACAACACAGCCGTCCCGGTACAGCAGGTGGAGGTAGGAGCAGCAGAGGGAGCGGGCGGTCGGAGGGCAGCCTAGCCCAAGCGAACATCTGCCGCCCAGATGGATCCCGGGTTCCTGCAGTTACCACACCCACACATAGATCCGATGCAACCACCGACCCGGAGACGAGCGAAGAGGGTGACGGGCGGCTTGCGGCGGTCGCAGGTGGAGGAGTCCACCTGCCTCCAGGAGCTGGGAGTGGTGCCGGTCATGCGTGCCACCCAGGCCGACACCGCACGGGTGGCGTCCGCGGTGGAGGCAATGGGTGCGACGGTGTCAGACATGGGGAACGGTTTGCGAGGCCTGGGGCCTTCCGTGCAGGCGGCGTCTGTGGCCCAGGAAATGGCTGCCCTCTCACAGGAGGCCATGAGCCAGTGCCAGCGCCAGATAGCAGAGGCGCTCAATGCCATAGCCCAGTCTCTGCAGGCCATGGCCCAGTCTCAGCAGGCCATGGCCCAGTCTCTGCAGGCCATCGCTGAGGGCATCGGCACCAGTGGCCATGTGCGAGCCGGCATCGCACTGTCACAGACAGGGTTTGCCAACCCCCTGGGCTCCATGGCTGCAAACCTGCAGACCCCTGTCGATACCAGCACGGGCCTCCAGGACTGGCAGCGCCAGATGTCGGGGGGGCGTCGGATGGCCAGTCCGTTCGCATCCCCCACCCATGTAGAGGCCTGGGGGCCATCGGGCACCCCGAGGGAGAAGGAGGTGGTGTGGTCCGTCCCGGCTCCCTCTGTAGTGGAGGTCCCGGTACACCGCGACACCTCGGACTCCCCCCCTTCCGTCCCAGGTGCATCGGGTGGGCAACGGGCAGGACAGGCTGGCAGCTCGCCATCCCAGTCGCCCGGGCCGCAGCCTGGCCCATCTAGGCCAGGACGCCCCAGGAAACGGCCGCCAAAGGGATCCAGTGTCAGAGGGCAGGAATCACAGGAGTCCACCTCCAGTTCTGCTGTACCGTCTGGGGAACCACGTAGACGTAGTCAAAGGGCCCGTAAGGCCAAACAATTAGACACTGAGTAAGTTGGCACGGGTGCAGGGCACAGATGAGTTTTAGGAGCTAGGGCACGTGCATGAACTCCTTTGGTTATTAAAGTCAATGTTACACCTACCGAAGCTGCCTTTGTGCTCTGTCCAAAGTGTGCGGGCGTGTCATGTACGTTGAGCGCAAGTGTGTGTGTGAGGGGTGGTCTTACCTCAGCCCCAGGTGAGTCTGCCCCCTTCCCCCTGGGCCGCCAACAACATCCCCCGGGCAGAGGACGGGACCGTGCGCTGCAGTGTCACAGCCACATGCAGGGATGGTCCGGGTGGATGGTGGTACTGTGGCCATGGGTCAGACATAGTCCAACGATGTAGAGCCAGGAGCTCATCGCAGGGCGGGTTGTCATCATCCTCCATGGCCTGCGATAGACACGCGTCCACCCGCAACTGTGTGAGCCCGGCCCGTTGTGCCGCAGGTGGATCGGCAATGGGGGGGGGGGGGGTGGTGTGCATGCGGGTGGGGTGGGTGGGGTTGGGGAGGGGGGTGAGGGTGCTGGGTGGGTGGATGGGTGGGGGGTGTGGGTGGTCGGCTGTTGCCATGGTGTGCGGTCTGTGGCCATACTACCCGATCCCCACGCCCATCTAGTCAGTGAAGCGGGCGTCCATCAGTCTGTCCCGTGCCCGCTGGGCCAGCCGGTAACGGTGGACAGCCACCCGCCTGTGTCTACCCCCGTCTGCCCTGACCATTGCCCCCATCCCCCTCATCTGGGGAGGACTGGGCCTCTTCCTGCTGCTCCTCCACTCCGCCCTCCTCTGCCTGCGGCACATCGCCCCTCTGCTGGGCTATGTTGTGCAGGACGCAGCACACCACAATGATGCGGCCGACCCTATCTGACCGATACTGGAGGGCGCCCCCAGAGAGGTCCAGGCACCTGAAACACATCTTCAGCACGCCAAAGCACCTCTCGATCACTCCCCTTGTCGCTACATGGGCATCATTGTAGCTGTTCTCCGCCTCATTGCGTGGCCTCCATATAGGCGTCATCAGCCACGATCGCAATGGGTAGCCCCTGTCGCCCAGCAACCAGCCCCTCAGCTGGGGATGGCGTCCCTCGTACATGCCGGGGATGGATGACCGCGACAACACGAATGAGTCGTGTACACTGCCTGGGTGACGGGCGCAGACGTGCAGGATCATCATGCGGTGGTCGCAGACCACCTGTACGTTCATCGAATAGGTCCCCTTCCTATTAGTGAACACGGCCCTGTTATCTGCAGGTGGCCGCACGGCGACGTGCATCCCATCGATCTCGCCCTGGACCATGGGGAACCCGGCCATGGCAGAGAAGCCCACGGCCCGGGCATCTTGGCTGGCCCGGTCCACGGGGAAGCGGATGCAGCGGTGCGCCATGGCATATAGGGCATCTGTCACTGCCCGGATGCACCGGTGCACCGAAGTCTGCGATATGCCGGACAGGTCCCCACTCGGTGCCTGGAATGACCCCGTTGCATAAAAGTTCAGGGCCACCGTAACCTTGATGGACACGGGGAGAGGGTGTCCCCCGCCAGTGCCACGCGGTGACAGGTGTGCCAGCAGGTGGCAGATGTGTGCCACGGTTTCCCGGCTCATCCGGAGTCTCCTCCTGCATTCCCGGTCCGTAAGGTCCTGGTATGACTGCCGGGGCCGGTACACACGGGGCGCCCTCGGGTGCCTCCGTTGCCGTGGGGCCGCGACGTCCTCCTCCCCCTCCTCGTCCTGTCGGTCAGGTATCCCTCCAGCCTGGGCGGCTGCCGCCTGCCCCTCTGCAGCAGCCTGCGCCGCCTCTCTGACACGCTCCTCCTCATCCAGGGCAACATAGACATGAGCGGCTGCCACCACGGCGGCCAACATCGCTGGATGATCTGAAAACATGACGGCCTGGTGGGGGGGAGGGGAACGACGACATGTCATCATTGCCCATATCCCCTCCTCCCCCCCAGCCAGGTGGCATGGACCGCATGGGTCCAACTGTTGGAGGCTGGCACCTGGCCAAGTGGACCAACTCACTTGCCCTCCCATCCCCCTCCTCGGCACGGACCCTCCCCCCAACATCCACCCCAGCACGGACCCCCCCCCCAACCTCCACCCCGGCACGGACCCCCCCAACCTCACCCCGGCACGGACCCCCCCCCAACCTCCACCCCAGCACGGACCCCCCCCCCCAACCTCCACCCCAGCACAGACCCCCCCCCAACCTCCACCCGGCACGGCATGGACCCCCCCCAACCTCCACCCCGGCACGGCACGGACCCCCCCCAACCTCCACCCTGTCACGGCACGGACCTCCCCCCAACCTCCACCCCCGGCACGGACCCCCCCCCCAACCTCCACCCCAGCACGGACCCCCCCCCCAACCTCCACCCCGGCACGGCATGGACCCCCCCCCCAACCTCCACCCCGGCACGGCACGGACCCCCCCCAACCTCCACCCCGGCACGGCACGGACCACCCCCCAACCTCCACCCCGGCACGGACCCCCCCCCCCAACCTCTACCCCAGCACGGACCCCCCCCAACCTCCACCCCGGCACGGCACGGACCCCCCCCAACCTCCACCCCGGCACGGACCCCCCATCCACCTCCCCGGCACGGACCCCCTCCCGGCACTCCCCCGGAGCCCAGCCTACTCTAACCACCCGCCGCCGCACACACACACACACAAGCCGAGACACACCTCTCCTCACGCATTCAGACTGCGGCCACGCCTTTGCCTGCCCAGAGCCAACCCCCCAGGCCGTCACTCACCTCCACGCTGGTCGGCGTGAGCCTGGAGCACCGGGTCACGCCGATGAAAAGGAGGTTTGATTCACGTCGACGTGAACGGTCATCACGTCGACGGGACTTCGGCCCATCCGGAAGGGAGAATATCGGCAGGCCGAAAATCGGCTGCCTTGCGCAGACCCGTGACATTCTCCGCGGCAGCGGCGACATTAACGCCCCGCCGACTTTTCTCCCTTCGGAGACTTCGGCAACCGGCGGGGGCGGGATTCACGGCGGCCAACAGCCATTCTCCGACCCGGCGGGGGGTCGGAGAATGACGCCCCACGTTCGGTGATCGGCCGGAGAATTCACTATGGTGGCGAAATTGGGGGCGGCGCCTCTTTTGCGAGGCTCTGCCCCCTTTAAAACGGCATACTCTAGGAGTACGCTGCCGATCCGCGGGCAGGGGAGGCTCTGGCAGGGGATGTGGGCACTGGTGGAGGGTGGTCCGGGGAAGGCGAGCCTGGCCATACGGAATGGGGGGTGGGGGCTCGATTTGGCACACCGGGCCCACTCGCGGCCAGCACCAGGTTGCACAGCGCGGCCACTGCAGGCTGCCGCCATGTGCATGCGCGACCACGGACCCGCCACTTCTCGGCCGTATCGGTAGCTAGAGCTGGGTGCTCTACGCTGCGTGCCTGCTAGCCCCCCCCAACAGATGGAGGATTGGTGGCCGTTTTGCGACAATTCTTCGGTCGTAAAACGCCACCGTCCCCACTCCGGCGTCCGGGCACAGTCTCCAAATCGGAGAATCCAGCCCCCGGTCTCAGAAAGACCCCCAAAGTTGATCATCCCAGCCCCTCACCAAGACCTGCTCCTGCCACAATTCTTCCAAAGTGAAATTATCATTGATCCACATCTATTACCCTGCTAAAGAGTCGTCTTTTCCTCCTTGCCGTTAGTGGACACTAACACAATTTGCTGCTGAAACAAAACAAGATACCTTATTCAAATAAAACCTTACACCCTTAATGGTAAGTATGACATGTATTACAGTGCTGCAGCTAGATTTAATTAATTGTAAATACCCCCAAAATCTGTAATGTAATGCCGCAAACAGACCGCTAAAAAGCTTGTCGGCTGCAGTACAGGAAATGCTTCAGCTTCAGTCATTAAAGCTGAAAGTACTGATACTAAATGTATTATCACTTCATACTAAATGTGTGGGCTGCTGCGGAGGGCTCAAGCTCTCTCCGAGAGATACTCAGACATTAAGGTTGCACTAATGATGTTACTTATCCTGCCAAGTGCCAGCATCTGAAGAAAGCGATCACAAAGTTTTTTTTAAAACTTCACCGACGCTGTGTCCCTCACCCTCAATTACTCTACTAGACGTCCAGCATCTCTCAGCTGTGGGCTAAGACTGAGAAATGTAAAATACATATCACACAGTTCAAGTACACAGCTCCCTCTGATAACCGCAGCTGTAGCATTAGCGATAAGATCTTGGCACAGCTTTCCTTCCTATTACCTTAAACATAAATGGTTACGTCTGATCTTAAAGGGCGATCTGTCCTGATTAGAAGGGCAGATAAACCAACAAAGGTATCTGCAATATCACCAACGCTCCAGTTCATCTGTGGCCGGTGTGAACAAATGAGTTGCTGCTAATCAACTTCGCTTAGCGCACTCGCTTCGATTAACGGTAACCAGGTCAATGGCAATTTAAATTTTCACCCCTCGAGATGTGCTCAGGAAGTTAAAATGCATCACTTCCTGCTCCGAACAGAGCAAATTAAAAACTGCAGCTCTTTACAAATCTATTTGCCTTATACCTGCGCCCGCATATACATTGTAAAAGAACAGGATTTAAATCTTCTGTTCCCGCTATGTTATTCTCTAAGTCTGAATGAAGACTGAAGACTTACAGTTAACACAAGCTCTTTATTCAAAGGGTTCGTTCTGCTTCCAGAGCTCAACTAGATGTAAAACAGTCAAGAAGTATGACCAGTGACACTTTTCAGGCTAACTTTGCAAAGGCACACTCCAGACGGAGGTGGACAATGCAGCCACCTCAATCAATGACTGGCTGATGTAAAACTGGTTGAGAGGGCTGTGGGCACCTACAGCCAGGTCCTGTGACCTCCCATATTTCACAGGGAGGGTACCTCATTCGCACAGAGTCAGTAGGTGAGGGCATCTCAACCACTCGCCTGCCAGAAAAGGATGCATCTACCAGCTAACAGTAAGGTGAGCAGCTTCCTCTGCCTTCGGGATCACATTGTCTGCCGAATCGCACCCTTCCCAACCCCACCCCGACCCCGTGTGATGGAGCATGCGCAGTTAGCAACAGCCATTTCCGCCGTCCAATTGCAATGGCTGCCGCCACCTTCCGATTTTGGCCCTGCGGCCCACGTGACATCGATGTCTGACATCATGCCGCCGGTGATGTGGTCCCGACCACCAATCAGGGACAACCTCAACCCCAATCCCAGTGAAGACCAATCAGGGTCTGGCAGTGCAATTTAAACGCACCAATGACGTTCAGACCAGTGACATCACGGGTATATGAAATAAGTGCGCGAACAGCACTCCCTCTCTCTCTCTTGCCTTGGGAACAGCTAACGAAGTCTAACTGTGCCGCGCCTTTGGGTGCTGAATAAAGCCATTGAAATTGAAGAACCGGACTCGACTCTCCATGGAAAGGAAGAGATCTAACAGTGTAAAGGAGAAATTGGTCAATTTTTTTCTTTGAATGCAAGTGCAGGGGCCCAGACCACTTATGAGGCCAGGACATCTTTGGTAAAGGTCACTTGTGCTCTTCTGAAGATTGATAGTCTTCAGCTGAATCAGTAAGATAGATTTTCATTTTTGGCTTGGGGCCTGATGGTGGGATCATTTCCAGGGGAAGTAACCATAAGATGTCAGTGTGACTTACACACCGTGATTTTCGATTGAAAGTTCAATTAACGCCATGCCAGTAAGAATGGCGGGTAGGCTCTTGATTCTAGAGGGTTGATAGATGTCCGTCCCCGTTCCCCCCCCCCCACCCCCCAACTGAGGGAGCAGCAGCCTGCCGAAGCATGCAAGGGAGAGAGGACATCTCATGCTCTCAATGACCACCCGCTCCCCTCCTGATGTATTGTCCCTCAATTAGGTACCGAGCGCCGGGCAATGAGAACCCCACCCCGCAACCTCGTATCTCCTTCCCGCCCAACTGGGATTTATTTTCTGGGCTCCTCGTGTGGCGAATGCCCTGCCCACCTTGGGTACCAGGAGCGGTGGCAGGATGAGCGCATTAAGTGGGATCCGAATTGGTGCCAGAAAAGGAAAGACGTAATCGCGACAGAGACGGGGTCCACACCCCACACACTCCAACCCAATTAAAAGCCCTCCCACTTCCAAACTTGCCTTGCGGAGGAGGGTATTAATCTCTGCCCTAAGGTTCCTCGAGACCTTTCTAGTTCTTTGATGGAAAGGATGTCATTGAATGCATGATCAGCAGTCAAGTTAAACCCCTGAATCATCATGGCTTTGAATGTCACTATTATATGCAGGAATTTAATGCTTATGCTGAAGTTGAAACAATCCCATAATGATTCTGCTCTACATTCCTTTATTGTCCAAAATTGCCCTTAGTGTTGGGTGGGATTACTGGGTTATGGGGATAGGGTGGAGATGTTGACCTTGGGTAGGGTGCTCTTTCCAAGCGCCGGTGCAGACTCGATGGGCCGAATGGCCTCCTTCTGCACTGTAAATTCTATGATTGTAAGAAAAACACTCTGAGGGTTTTCACAGACGTGTTAGCAGACTAAACTTGCCACCACGTCACATATGGAGACATCAGGGAAGTTAGCCTAAATCATAGGGGCGGGATTTCCTGGCCATTCACGCGGACGTTGAGTCTGCACCGGCCCATGGGAGGAGCACCCTACTTAAGCCCCCGCCTTCACCCTATTCCAGTAACCCAGTAATCCCACCTAACCTTTTTGGACAGTATGGGGAATTTAGCGTGGCCAATCCACCTAACCTGCACATCTTTGGACTCTGGGAGGAAACCGGAGCACCCGGAGGAAACCCACGCAGACACGGGGAGAACGTGCAGTCTCCGCACAGTCAGTGACCCAAGCCGGGAATCGAACCTGGGAGCCTGGCGCCTTGAAGCAACCGTGCTAACCACTGTGCTACCGTGCTGCCGTGCAGAAACCCCGGACGGCTTCAAGCTAGAGGAGGTCGCAAAGATAAGGGTGGGGCAAGACCATGGAGGAATTTGAACACAAGTGTGAGGGATGTTTCCAATATGCCACCAATAGGCAGGGAGTAATGGCAGGGAACACAAATGGCATTGACTTTGGAGAGGCCGGAAGATCTACTGCGGGGGGTGTGGGTAAAATCACGGCCGTTGGTTTTCCGTTAAAAGCAGCATTATCCGTTATGCCAGCACTCACAAGGTATCCACTCCAATAACGGGAAATTTAAGCTCATCGTTAACCAAACACATTCTGCAGTCCAGACAGGGGTACATTCCCGTGATTCCTCATGCAGTGAGCTTCGGTTTTATTGGATAACATTCCCAATAGGTAGGTAGGGAAGATCACTGGAAACCTTGGTCTGGATTCTCCGCCCCGTCACGCCACATTTCTGCCTCGACCCGCCAGCGGGATTCTCCGTTACCCCGGCCAGTCACTGGGGTTTCCCACGCCGTCGGGAAACCGCCGGGGGCCGGCAATAAGGAGAATCCCGCCCCCCTGTCTGATCCGGCGGTGGAGTAGTATCTGGTTTGAGAAGATCCAATAAAATTTGAAGAAGGTTTTACTTTAAAAAAAACCCATAAAAATGCAAGCACGTGCATTTTCAAATCGCCATAAAATTACTATAAATGGTCAAAGTAAAACTTTCATTAAGTTCTCGGATTTTCTGGGTGTGGTTTTCAATCCATTGACAATCGTGACATTGACAAGCAAAAGAATAGCTCGATCTCTGTGTTGTCAGGTCAACGTGTCTCTTCACTCAGAGGATTATGAATTTTTGGAATTCCCTACCTTGGGTTCTATGGATGCCCAATTGTTCAGTACATTCAAGACACAGGTCAAAGAACAAACAAAGAACAAAGAAATGTACAGCACAGGAACAGGCCCTTCGGCCCTCCAAGCCCGTGCCGACCATACTGCCCGACTCAACTACAATCTTCTACACTTCCTGGGTCCGTATCCTTCTATTCCCATCCTATTCATATATTTGTCAAGATGCCCCTTAAATGTCCCTATCGTCCCTGCTTCCACTACCTCCTCCGGTAGCGAGTTCCAGGCACCCACTACCCTCTGCGTAAAAAACTTGCCTCGTACATCTACTCTAAACCTTGCCCCTCTCACCTTAAACCTATGCCCCCTAGTAATTGACCCCTCTACCCTGGGGAAAAGCCTCTGACTATCCACTCTGTCTATAACCCCTCATAATTTTGTATACCTCTATCAGGTCACCCCTCAACCTCCTTCGTTCCAGTGAGAACAAACCGAGTTTATTCAATCGCTCCTCATAGCTTATGCCCTCTATACCAGGCAACATTCTGGTAAATCTCTTCTGCACCCTCTCTAAAGCCTCCACATCCTTCTGGTAGTGTGGCGACCAGAATTGAACACTATACTCCAAGTGTGGCCTAACTAAAGTTCTATACAGCTGCAACATGACTTGCCAATTCTTATACTCAATGCCCCGGCCAATGAAGGCAAGCATGCCGTATGCCTTCTTGACTACCTTCTCCACCTGTGTTGCCCCTTTCAATGACCTGTGGATCTGTACTCCTAGATTTCTTTGACTTTCAATACTCTTGAGGGTTCTACCATTCACTGTATATTCCCTACCTGCATTAGCCCTTCCAAAATGCATTACCTCACATTTGTCCGGATTAAACTCCATCTGCCATCTCTCCGCCCAAGTCTCCAGACAATCTAAATCCTGCTGTATCCTCAGACAGTCCTCATCGCTATCTGCAATTCCACCAACCTTTGTGTCGTCTGCAAACTTACTAATCAGACCAGTTACATTTTCCTCCAAATCATTTATATATACTACAAACAGCAAAGGTCCCAGCACTGATCCCTGTGGAACACCACTGGTCACAGCCCTCCAATTAGAAAAGCATCCCTCCATTGCTACCCTCTGCCTTCTATGGCCTAGCCAGTTCTGTATCCACCTTGCCAGTTCACCCCTGATCCCGTGTGACTTCACCTTTTGTACTAGTCTACCATGAGGGACCTTGTCAAAGGCCTTACTGAAGTCCATATAGACAACATCTACTGCCCTACCTGCATCAATCATCTTAGTGACCTCCTCGAAAAACTCTATCAAGTTAGTGAGACACGACCTCCCCTTCACAAAACCGTGCTGCCTCTCACTAATACGTCCATTTGCTTCCAAATGGGAGTAGATCCTGTCTCGAAGAATTCTCTCCAGTAATTTCCCTACCACTGAAGTAAGGCTCACCGGCCTGTAGTTCCCGGGATTATCCTTGCTACCCTTCTTAAACAGAGGAACAACATTGGCTATTCTCCAGTCCTCCGGGACATCCCCTGAAGACAGCGAGGATCCAAATATTTCTGTCAAGGCCTCAGCAATTTCCTCTCCAGCCTCCTTCAGTATTCTGGGGTAGATCCCATCAGGCCCTGGGGACTTATCTACCTTAATATTTTTTAAGACACCCAACACCTCGTCTTTTTGGATCACAATGTGACCCAGGCTATCTACACCCCCTTCTCCAGACTCAACATCTACCAATTCCTTCTCTTTGGTGAATACTGATGCAAAGTATTCATTTAGTACCTCGCCCATTTCCTCTGGCTCCACACATAGATTCCCTTGCCTATCCTTCAGTGGGCCAACCCTTTCCCTGGCTACCCTCTTGCTTTTTATGTACGTGTAAAAAGCCTTGGGATTTTCCTTAACCCTATTTGCCAATGACTTTTCGTGACCCCTTCTAGCCCTCCTGACTCCTTGCTCAAGTTCCTTCCTACTTTCCTTATATGCCACACAGGCTTCGTCTGTTCCCAGCCTTTTAGCCCTGACAAATGCCTCCTTTTTCTTTTTGACGAGGCCTACAATATCACTCGTCATCCAAGGTTCCCGAAAATTGCCGTATTTATCTTTCTTCCTCACAGGAACATGCCTGTCCTGTATTCCTTTCAACTGACACTTGAAAGCCTCCCACATGTCAGATGTTGATTTGCCCTCAAACATCCGCCCCCAATCTATGTTCTTCAGTTCCCGCCTAATATTGTTATAATTAGCCTTCCCCCAATTTAGCACATTCATCCTCGGACCACTCTTATCCTTGTCCACCAGTACTTTAAAACTTACTGAATTGTGGTCACTGTTACCGAAATGCTCCCCTACTGAAACATCTACCACCTGGCCGGGCTCATTCCCCAATACCAGGTCCAGTACCGCCCCTTCCCTAGTTGGACTGTTTACATATTGTTTTAAGAAGCCCTCCTGGATGCTCCTTACAAACTCCGCCCCGTCTAAGCCCCTGGCACTAAGTGAGTCCCAGTCAATATTGGGGAAGTTGAAGTCTCCCATCACCACAACCCTGTTGTTTTTACTCTTTTCCAAAATCTGTCTACCTATCTGCTCCTCTATCTCCCGCTGGCTGTTGGGAGGCCTGTAGTATATCCCCAACATTGTGACTGCACCCTTCTTATTCCTGATCTCTACCCATATAGCCTCACTGCCCTCTGAGGTGTCCTCTCGCAGTATAGCTGTGATATTCTCCCGAACAAGTAGCGCAACTCCGCCTCCCCTTTTACATCCCCCTCTATCCCGCCTGAAACATCTAAATCCTGGAACGTTTAGCTGCCAATCCTGCCCTTCCCTCAACCAGGTCTCTGTAATGGCAACAACATCATAGTTCCAAGTAGTAATCCAAGCTCTAAGTTCATCTGCCTTACCCGTAATGCTCCTTGCATTAAAACATATGCACTTCAGGCCACCAGACCCGCTGTGTTCAGCAACTTTTCCCCGTCTGCTCTGCCTCAGAGCCACACTGTCCCTATTCCCTAGTTCTCCCTCAATGCCCTCACCTTCTGACCTATTGCTCCCGTGCCCACCCCCCTGCCATACTAGTTTAAACCCTCCCGTGTGACACTAGCAAACCTCGCGGCCAGGATATTTATGCCTCTCCGGTTTAGATGCAACCCGTCCATCTTATACAGGTCACACCTGCCCCGGAAGAGCTCCCAGTGGTCCAGATAACGGAAACCCTCCCTCCTACGCCAGCTGTTTAGCCACGTGTTTGTCTGCTCTATCTTCCTATTTCTAGCCTCACTGGCACGTGGCACAGGGAGTAATCCCGAGATTACAACCCTCGAGGTCCTGTCTTTTAACTTTCTGCCTAGCTCCCTGAACTCCTGCTGCAGGACCTCATGCCCCTTCCTGCCTATGTCGTTAGTACCAATATGTACAACGACCTCTGCCTGTTTGCCCTCCCCCTTCAGGATTCCCTCTACCCGTTCGGAGACATCCTGGACCCTGGCACCAGGGAGGCAACATACCATCCTGGAGTCCCTTTCACGTCTACAGAAGCGCCTATCTGTGCCCCTGTCTATAGAGTCCCCTATTACTATTACTCTTCTGCGCTTTGACCCTCCCTTCTGAACATAAGAGCCAGCTGTGGTGCCACTGCTCTGGCTGCTGCTGTTTTCCCCTGATAGGCTATCCCCCCCGACAGTATCCAAAGGGGTATATCTGTTCGAGAGGGGGAGAACCACAGGGGATTCCTGCACTGACTGCCTGCCCTTTCTGGTGGTCACCCATTTCTCTGCCTGCACCTTGGGTGTGACCACATTTACATAACTGCGATCTATGACGCTTTCCGCCACCTGCATGCTCCTAAGTGCATCCAATTGCTGCTCCAACCGAACCATGCGGTCTGTGAGGAGCTGCAGTTGGGTGCACTTTCTGCAGATGAAGCCATCCGGGACGCTGGAAGCCTCCCGGACCTGCCACATCTCACAGTCAGAGCACAGCACCCCTCTAACTGACATTGCGTCAATTAATTAAAATTAAAATTTGTCTTTTTTTTTTAAATACTTTTTTTTTAAATTGCAAAGTTACTGTCAACTATCTGTTTCCTAGCACTAGATTTCTAATAGAAATGCGATAGCTAACTATAATACTCTCCGATCTCTGGCTTAGATATCCTCTAAATTATAATTAAGTTATTATGTTTAATTAGTTCCCAAATACTCAAATTTTTTTAAAATTTAGGTTAGAATCCCAACTAGCCACTCTGGCCACAGCTTTTCTGTGATGTCACTTCAGTTTCCCCCCGACACACACAATTTGAAAAAAGGTATAAAAGTAAAAATCACTTACTTACCTTCTTACCTTCTGAGTGTCTGAGATGTTCTCAGGTTCTCTCGCTGACAGAGACCGCTCCTCCACCACCGATCCTTGACCTGCACAATGCTAATAATATAATAATATAATATGGCACTTACCTTACACCAATGGGTCTTATTATTAGGTTAGAGGAGGAGGGCGGGTGGGAGACACTACACGTGTAGTGTCTCGGGTTTCCTCTCCACCAGAATTTATTGGTTGGGGGGGGGGGGGGGGGACTTGCCAGAGGTCGAACTTCCGGTTCCCGCCTTATATAAAAACAAATAAAACAGAAAAGAAGAACAGACACGGGACCAGGTAAGGCTTTTTAAATTCACTACTCACCTCCCAGAAGGCCCCTGCGCACCGCTGCCGCCGAAATCCAAAGGGCTGCTCCTGTAAAGGTAAGAGCTTTTAAACTCACTACTCACCTCCCAGAAGGCCCCTGCGCACTGCTGCCACCGAAATCCAAAGGGCTGCTCCTGTAAAGGTAAGAGCTTTTAAACTCACTACTCACCTCCCAGAAGGCCCCTGCGCACCGCTGCCGCCGAAATCCAAAGGGCTGCTCCTGTAAAGGTAAGAGCTTTTAAACTCACTCACTACTCACCTCCCAGAAGGCCCCTGCGCACCGCTGCCGCCGAAATCCAAAGGGCTGCTCCTGTAAAGGTAAGAGCTTTTAAACTCACTACTCACCTCCCAGAAGGCCCCTGCGCACTGCTGCCGCCGAAATCCAAAGGGCTGCTCCTGTAAAGGTAAGAGCTTTTAAACTCACTCACTACTCACCTCCCAGAAGGCCCCTGCGCACCGCTGCCGCCGAAATCCAAAGGGCTGCTCCTGTAAAGGTAAGAGCTTTTAAACTCACTACTCACCTCCCAGAAGGCCCCTGCGCACTGCTGCCGCCGAAATCCAAAGGGCTGCTCCTGTAAAGGTAAGAGCTTTTAAACTCACTACTCACCTCCCAGAAGGCCCCTGCGCACTGCTGCCGCCGAAATCCAAAGGGCTGCTCCTGTAAAGGTAAGAGCTTTTAAAGTCGCTACTCACCTCCCAGAAGGCCCCTGCGCACCGCTGCCGCCGAAATCCAAAGGGCTGCTCCTGTAAAGGTAAGAGCTTTTAAACTCACTACTCACCTCCCAGATGGAGTTTTGGGCACTTAGAGTATTAGGGGTTTGGGAAAAGTGTCGGAAGTTGGAGTTGAGGTAGAAGATTGTAGTATAAGAGTATTCAGCATAGCAAGAGTTAAAGTGAGATTGGAGAACAGGACCCACAGCCTGATTTAGAGAGACACATGGAAGTCAGCAGTAGACAGGGTTGTACGGAGAGACTCTAGTAGAAGCCAGCATGAAGTTAACTCCGAGCCTGGGCTATACTTTGTACGTATGTATATAGTTATGTGCTACCAATAAACAATAACGCTCAATCTTACAAGCCTCTGAACCTTTTTGTGAGATCAACTGTACAAACCCATACAACAAAGATCAGGGGCGAAATTCTCCCACCCCCCGCCGGGTCGGAGAATCGCCGGGGGCTGGCGTGAATCCCGCCCCCGCCGGTTGCCGAAGTCTCCGGCACCGGATATTCGGCGGGGGTGGGAATCGCGCCGCACCGGTTGGCGGGCCCCCCCCCCGGTCGATTCTCAGGCCCGGATGGGCCGAAGTCGCGCCGCTAAAATGCCTGTCCCGCCGGCGTAAATTAAACCACCTACCTTACCGGCGGGACAAGGCGGCGCGGGCGGGCTCCGGGATCCTGGGGGGGTCGCGGGGCGATCTGGCCCCGGGGGGTGCCCCCACGGTGGCCTGGCCCGCGATCAGGGCCCACCGATCCACGGGCGGGCCTGTGCCATGGGGGCACTCTTTCCCTTCCGCCTCCGCCACGGTCTCCACCATGGCGGAGGCGGAAGAGACTCCCTCCACTGCACATGCGCGGGGATGCCGTGAGCGGCCGCTGACGCTCCCGCGCATGCGCCGCCCGGAGATGTCATTTCCGCGCCAGCTGGCGGGGCACCAAAGGCCTTTTCCGCCAGCTGGTGGGGCGGAAATTCGTCCGCCGCCGGCCTAGCCCCTCAATGCTGGGGCTCGGTCCCCAAAGATGCGGAGCGATGCCCGTCTGATTTGCGCCGTTTTGGGCGCCAGTCGGCGGACATCGCGCCGTTTCCGGAGAATTTCGCCCCAGCTGTCATCTTGTTGAATGAAGACATACTGCCCTCCAAGATCCCTGCCCCCTCCCCCCTCCATTCTGGCCTCTTGCGTGTGTCTGATTTTCTTTGCTCCAGCATTGTTAGCAGGGTCTTCAGTTGATAAGGCGCTGAGCTTTGGCATTCCCCATTTTCTCGTTAATCTGCTCTGTGTCTCCCAGCTGTCTCTCCTCTCTGAGGGTGCTCCTTTAAGCCTACAACCAATTGGACCAAGCTTTTTGTCACCTATCCTCTTTCTTTCTTTATTATTGTCACAAGTAGGCTTACATTGACACTGCAATGAAGTTACTGTGAAAATCCCCTCATCGCCACACTCCGGCGCCTGTTCGGGTACACAGAGGGAGAATTCAGTATCTCCAATTCACCGAACAAGCACTTCTTTCGGGACTTGTGGGAGGAAACCGGAGCACCCACGCAGACACGGGGAGAACGTGCAGTCTCCGCACAGACAGAGACCCAAGCCGGGAATCGAACCAGGAACCCTGGTGCTGTGAAGCAACGGTGCTAACCACTGTGCTACCATGCCGCCCTGACAACATACCTCGGTGTCAAACTTAGTTTCGGCCATTTCACTACCTTAAAGATACAACAAGCGGTTGTGCAAAAATGTTCTCCTGTTCCGCATCCGACATTTTTTGATCCGCGTGGTCACTCGCCCGGTGTCTCATTTCGATCAAAATGTTTATTTTCTATTTTCTAAGGTGTTGAACTGCAATCCTTGGTGCTCACTGCTGCCTCAGTGGACGGAATTTTCCTGCCCTTCCCGGACGATCGCGCTGAAGATGACCCCCAGCGAGCCATGCAAAATGGCACATAGTGTTTAAATGCTTATCCACAGAGCCAGCGGATTGACTGCAGGCAACTTACTCTTTCGCTCAAATTGTTCAGCGATACCTCTTTGTGATTCCAGAGGAGTCCTTCTCAAGTGCTCATTCATTCTTTCAGTGAAAGCATTTAATGGTTTTCCCCCTTTTATGCAACAAGGTCCTTTATATCCCACAGATTGATTGCGAAAAGAGATATCTGAGCTCCAGTTCACTTCTAGTCGATACTTTGATTTAGAATCAATACCTTTCGCCAGAAGAAGAATCTGTGTAAAAATCAGGATCCACATCAAACACACACACGTATATCAAAGTCGAAAATTCACTGTTGTCATTTCAGAGGATTGGCTGTTTATTTTCGTTCTGCCCTGGTTACAGCATAAAGCAGTGCCAAGCTTTCGATTTGGGATTTGGTTCCGGCCAATTGTATAAAACATGAAATTTAGATAAAGGTGAAACGTGGAGAGCCAGTGCGGACTCAGCAACAAGGGTGAAATGTTCTGCCCCCCGCACCTCCCCCGTTAATAGAGGCAATCGAGGTGGCAAGCCATTGGCTGCCAATGAGTTTTCAGTGTTTGCCCCACCACGTCGGTGGGACCGGAATGTCCTGCCAGCGGGAAGGGCCATAAAATTCCGGCCAGCATCTTCAGCACAGCAAAATTACCCCAGCATCAGCACGGGCGTGGTGCGTAACAGACAAAAATACGACACTGAGCGGCAGCAGGAGATGTCGATTAGGAGGGGCGACCAGAGGTTTGGGCGAAGAGGTATGATCGAAGGAGGGTCAGAACGAAGGCGGGAGATTTGGCATGGTTTAGGGAGGGCATTTCAAAGCTTTGGGATCTGGGACCGAGATTCAGACTGTTTGGAAAATCAACGCTATGGATGGATCGGCATGAAAGTATAGGAGATTGCACGTTCTCCCCGTGTCTGCGTGGGTTTCCTCCGGGCGTTCCGGTTTCATCCTACAAGTCCCGAAAGTTGTGCTTGTTAGGTGAATTGGACATTCTGAATTCTCCGTGTACCCGAACAGGCGTCGGAGTGTGGCGACTAGGGGCTTTTCACAGTAACTTCATTGCAGTGTTAATGTAAGCCTACTTGTGACAATAATAAAGATTATTATAATTATAATAGACCAGGAGTTTCCAGTCCTGCCTGTCACCAACGGAATTTTGGCTGGTGGCACCTCCCACCAGAAAATCCTTGCCATAGTTTGGAAACTATTTTCAGCACTTCACAGCGGCGTAACCTGCACACAACTTCAGCAAAACAGAGTTACAATCTGTAACTCCCAGGGAAAAAAAGAAAATTGGAAAGCACAAATAATTTAGGTGCTAAAATGCACACTGAAACCTGCACTCTCAAATGACATACTGCAAACGCAAACGACCTTTCATGCACCAAGGCTCTTTATAACTTAAAAAACATGGGTTGTGTATGGGCATGAAAGGTGATAGCAGGTTCTGTGTATGATGCAACTTCTGTTGAATAGGGCAGCTATACGCCAAACATCCAATAGCAGCAGAGAAACTGCAATTGATCGATTGCAAAGGTTTGAACCCAGGGATAAAGGAGTTTGTCTGCTGCTTTGAATGATCTATAAAGATCTTGCCACCCTGCAGAACATTTTTGTCAAGTTTGTACAGTGACCATTTCGCAAATGTGGACTCATGCTGATGAAAGCTGTTGCCATCCCCGGATTTGCTGGTATCACTGTACATCATTTAAATGCAGCATTCCTCTTTCTTGGAAAGAAAGGTTTGAAAATCATTCTTTCATGCCACGTCAAGGCAAGCAACACGGATGCACAGGACAAGTTAGCTCGTGCAGAATGGATACAATGGGCGCGATTCAATGGCCTCGTTGCGCTCGAGCGAGAGCCGGCAAGGCCGGCAAATAGAGGGAAAGGCCCAAAGCGAGAACTGCGCCGGGCGGCAAACCGTTTGCGATGCAACTGGCCCGTGGGCGAAATCGGGATCTCACCACAGTGTGGCGAGAAAGCGATAATCACCACTTAAGACCGATTTCCATACAGCTAATGGGAGCAACCCATATCCAACAGGCTCCAAACAAGCGGTCACGCGGGCGCCGATTAGTGCTCCTTTTCAAAAACGCAAACCTGGCGGATGGACTGCTGCGGGAAGCCGAGGAGGTGAGTAACCACCTTAGCTCACAGGCAACGAGCCCAGGGGCACTGGACTTGCTGCCCCTGTACTCGGTGGGGGGGGCAACCGGGGTTGGGGGGGGGCAGCCTCGGTCGGGGTGGGCTGCCATGGGATGAGTGGGGGACGAGTGGGGGTATCGGAGCTGGGTGGGGGGTGTCTCTGCTGGGGGTGCAACCATGCGCACGTCCTCCATGCCAATCGCTGGATCGTGTGCACCCATTCCAGGGGCAACACTAGTCCCTGCCTGTTTGCCCCACCGACAACCCATAACTCTCACCGACCGCGGAGGACTCTGGCTGTTCGGCTGAAGGCTATTGCTAACTGGGAATTGGCAATTTTGGTTAAGTGAGCATGTCACACATCCCAAGTGGATTCCCACGGGTGGGCCATGTGGCACGTGGGGGTTATTGCCCAGCATCCCAATCAGACCGTGAGGCCTGAACACTGAGGGTGGCAACACCACAGATGCAACAGCCAACATCCGACCACCCAGAGGCTGGGCAACAGTCCCGGGGACATGCCCCGGCGGATTGGTGAGTGCCACGGGGGGGGGGGGACCTGCTCCTGGCCCAGGTAACGTTATGCTCGGATGTCTGGGGTGCAGGGTGTGGGGCCCGGTGAACAGGGACCCCCGCATGTGGTAAGGCGTGGGTCGGGCATGCCAGATGTGGGGGGGGGCCCAATGGGGGAATGGAGGGTCCCGGGGTGGAAGACACCGCTGTTTGTAAGTCTAACATCCTCCCCAATTACTTACAGATATTGAACGGTATGGACCCCCATATTTTGGACCCCCGTGAATCTTGCCCGAGAGGTGCTGCCAGCAGGCGAGGTGTCCAGACACCGGAGCAGGCCGCCACAGCAGCAGCGTCGACAGAGGCTCGAGGCGGCGACCCATGTGCCGGATCCCACCCCATCCCACACCCTGAGGACCCGTCCGCCCATCAGGCTAGGGAGGGACCCAGACTTAAGGCCTGCAGCAGCCCAGGGTGTACAGGCGTCACTTTCTTTCAAACAGATGAGGGGCAGTGCATGCCGCACGAGGCTCCACCTCAACAAGCAGACAGTCCGGCACCTGTGCCATATCCTCGTGAATTTGGCAACACGTGGAGGAGGAGGACATCTGCTCCCGGTGGCCGACACGGTCACTGCAGTACTGAACTTCTAAGCCTCAGGATCATTCCAGGGCTTGAGTGGGGACTTGTGCGGCATCTCAAAAGCTACAGCCCACAGGTGCAGCTAGCAAGTCACAGACGCCCTGTTTGCCCGGGCAGAGAACTGTACGCACTTTGACATGGACAAGCCAAACTAGGTGCCCGGGCAGGAGGATTCGCTGCTTTCGCCAGGATGCCCCACGCCCAGGGACTAATAGATTGCACACTTGTCGCCTTGCGCACACCAGGCCATCAGGGAGTGCCCTATGTCAACTGAAAAGAGTTCCATTCCCTGAACATCCAGCTCATGTGTGACCACCACATGCAGATCATGCACGTGTGTGACCGCTTCCCAGGGAGTGTGCACGACAGCTACATCCTGGGGCAGTCGGACATACCCGGCCTCTTCGAAGACTCCCCAGGATGACCGGCAGGTTCTCGGGGGATAAGGGGTGCCGGCCTAGAACCTGGCTGATGATGCCAGTACGGAGGCTGGTGACCAATGCGGATACCCATTGCAATGAGACCCATGTGGCCACCCGAGCTGTCACTGAGGGGTGCTTCGGACTGCTCAAAATGCGGTTCCGATGCCTCGACCGCTCCGGTGGCCTCCTGCAGTACAACGCCCCCCCCCCCCCCCCCCCCTCACCCCGCCCGGAGGGTCTCCTGCTTTGCGATTGTCTGCTGTGTCCTCCACAACCTGGCACAGCAGCAGGATGACATGCTGTAGGTGGAAGAGGAGGAAGATGTGACCACCTCCAAGGAGGAGGAGATGGAGAATGATAACGAGGAGGTGCCGGACCAGGAGGGGCTGGAGGACGATCCCGGGAGGAACCAGAGGACCAGCCAGAGGCTGGAGGACAGGCGGCAGCAGCGAGGATCCGGCAAGACTGGAGGGCCGGGAGGCCCTCATCATTGCCCACTTCATATTGGATA
This sequence comes from Scyliorhinus torazame, assembly GCF_047496885.1. Lineage (NCBI taxonomy): Eukaryota > Metazoa > Chordata > Chondrichthyes > Carcharhiniformes > Scyliorhinidae > Scyliorhinus > Scyliorhinus torazame. Next base: position 13,677,980 of record NC_092717.1, on the reverse strand, counting down.
TGGCGTAGTCCGTCATCGCTACCCCTCCCCCTCCCTCCCCCTCCCCCACAACTTTCTGCATGCCCCTTACCCTCACCATCATACCCCCCACCCCCCCCCCCCATTGCCCATCCTCGCAGGATCTGTATTACAGCAAGCCAGGGGGCTGGGACTCTGTCGGCACGTCAGCAGGTCACGTTCGAGGGCAGAGTGTGATGATAACTCGTTGAGAGCTGGTGCTCCTCAATCAGTGCCATAGTCTGACCCCTGCTTGTCTGCTGAGTGCTCGCTCACACCCATCACCTGCCCGCGGTGTGCCGGGTGGGGTGCGGGTCGGTCCAGGACCCCCATGTCTGGGGAGATGGGGTAAGGGTTTGTTGGTCGGGAGTAAATGCCAGTGGTATCATACTGGCTGTGGTGAAGATCTCAAAAATGTGTTCACCACTGCCCCACTCTCCCCACCAGCCCCTCACCCTCCCCTCTCTTCCAACACACACTATCCCCCTTCCACCCTACCTCCATCCCCATTGCCCTCTCAGTGATCCTTGATGTGCTTCGATTTCCGTGCTCTATCGCTTACTCTAGGTATTTCCCCAGGATGCACATCAGAGGTGGATGCAACCTGTTGCTTATCCCATCCCGTGGCCTTCGATGTTCCTGGCGGACGTCGTCTGGGGCTCTGGGGCCTCGGGATGGAGTGTCAGCTGGATTGAGTGCTGGCTGCCGCAGCGGCATCTGGCTCTGCCAGCCCTGGCAGCTCCCCAATGCCTGCACCATGGTGTCGACGCCCTCGCCGATGCTCCTTAGTGACTTGCAGCGTGATGCCCGTGGGCCCTCTTTGAGTGGACCAGTTAACGTTGGGTTGCGGTGACGGCCTCGTCGGTCCAAGCACCGAGAAGCTCGTGCCAGTTCCCGCTCGCTACCACACTTAGAAACTTTTTCATTGAATCCCGCCCAATAATTTTATGCCATCAATTTCTTTGAGGGGGTTTCCACATTCATCTGAATGGAAGGAAGATACTAATTTCTCTGCATGACGACAAATACGGACGATAGAAATGGGACATGAACTGCAAATTAATGTCTGCAGTCAACCTACTAATGGTACTGGACACTTTGGTCAAATTATCGGACACAGTATGTAGGTTTTGTGGTTTTGTTTTTGATGCTTTTTATATTTTAATGACCCCCAGGTTTTTCTTTGTACTACTTTTAGGAAAAAGTGCATTTCCACAGCACTTTTCAAGCCTTCCTAAAGTTCTTGGCAGCTAATGAAGAGCTTTAGAACAGTGTGTCCTGTTGTAATGTAGGGAATGTGACAGCCAATTTACCCACAGCAAACTCCCACAAAACAGCAAAGTGACAACGACCAGAGAATCTGTTTAGGTGATTTTGGTTGAGGTGTCAGTTTTCGTCAGGATGATCGGGGTAACTTCCCCCCACTCTAGTGCCTCGCGATCTTTAATGTACACCTATGTGAATCCACCCAATCTTCCATCCGAGCGACATTCTCGGCCAAATGACTTCTTCCATGTCGGTACAGTCTTGACAATTTGAAGACAGTGGCTGGGATTATCCGGCCCCTCCCGTGCTGGGATTCTCAGCAGCGGAGGCAGCTCACCATTGGGCATCAGTGGGCTGTTCCGATCCCGCTGTAGTCAATGGCCATTTACGTCAGTCGCCGGCCACGCCTTCAGGGAAGCCGGACGATCCCACCGGCAGGGAGGGCTGTAAATTCCCACCCAAATTTAAAATGTTACATTCTTAATCGGTGCGGCGCTGGTCAGGGGCCACACTACGCGCCCCCCCCATGTCCCCCCCCCCACCACCCAGTGATTCTCGGCCCGAGATGGGCCGAGCCGCCGTTACAAAACCCCAAGCCCCCCCGGCGCCGTTCTGACCTGCTCTCAGCCTGCGGGACCTCGCCGTGGAAGGGTCTGGGGGCGGCCTGTGGTGGGGTGATCGACACCGGGGGGGCCCTCCATTGTGGCCTGGCCCGCGATGGAGGCCCACCGATCAGCGGGACGGCCTCTCGGGCTGGGGGCCTCCTATCTTTCGCGCCAGCCCATTTGGCCCTACGCCATGTTGCGTCGGGGCCGGCGCGGAGAAGGGAGCCACTGTACATGCGCGCGTTGGCGCCGATGCCACTGCGCATGTGTGGACCCCGCAGTGCCCAGTTGATGCCGGGATCAGCAGCTGGAGTGGCGTGGGACACTCCAGTGCCCCCTGTAGGGGCCAGAATTGCTGATCCTGAGGCCATGTTGACGCCAATGAGAAACGCGACGGCGTTTCCGACGGCGTCAACACTTAGCCTCAGGATCAGAGAAACCCGCCCCAGGTTACTGAGGAACCTGAGGAAGGAGCAGTGCTCCGAAAGCTAGTGATTCGAAACAAACCTGTTGGACTTTAACCTGGTGTTGTAAGACTGCTTACGGTGCCCACCCCAGCCCAATGGTGGTATCTCCACATCATTTACTCCAATGAGAGGGTAGATGGGCCCTTGGTTCAATGGCTCAGCTGAAAGAGGACCTCAGTATTGCACTTGGTGTGTCAGCCTGGCTTTCTTGCTCAGTCTGCTGGGGAGGGTCTTGAGCCCACCACTTTCAGACTCGGACTCAGCAGTGCTACCTACTGAACCTTACTTTAAGTGGTTTAAATTCAGTGATAAAAGAATTGCCACCTCAGTTTAATGGGAATGATACAGCTGTACACTGGAAAATTAAACTTCCACGACAATCCAACATTTTATGCTGATTGTTATGAATTCAAGCCTGCTGTGATTTGCTGCCATCTGACATTCCCATCTATTAATTCCTTCTTAAGGTCAGTCTAACATACCTGACCTGGGAAAACCAGTCCTCAGGTCCCTTCCTTGGGTGGGGAAAGGAAAAATCCCAGTCAAAGAAGTTCTCATCCCTTCTGACAAGTTTGGCTTTGTGGAAAGCAGGAAGAGGCTCTAAATCTCACGGGGCCGGACAAGATTCCTCGAACGATCGCCGGTTTTTACAGGGTCACTCCGCCAGCCGCGATCTTGTTGGGAGTTGAGATGCCTTGTTGAAGTTGTACAAGACATTAGTAAGGCCACACAAGGAATACTGTGTTCAGTCCTGGTCACCCTAATGTCGGAAGGATATTGTTAAACTAGAAAGAGTGCAGAAGAGATTTCCAAGGATGCTACCAGGGCTGATGGTCTGAGCTATAAGTACAGGCTGGATAGGCTGGGACTTTTTTCCCTGAAGCGTAGGAGGCATGGGGGTGATCATATAAAGGTCTATAAAATAATGAGGAGCATAGATAAGGGAGATAGTCAACATCTTTTCCCAAAGGTAGAGGAGTCTAGAACTAGAGAGCATAAGTTTAAGGAGAGAGGGGTGAGATACAAAAGAGACCAGAGGGGAAGTTTCTTCACACAGAGGGTGGTGAGCATCTGGAACGGGCTGCCAAAGGCAGTGGTAGAGGCAGGTACGATTTTTTCCTTTAAAACACTTAGACAGTTACATGGGCAGGGTGGGTATAGAGGGATATGGGCCAAATGCGGGCAAGTGGGACCAAATTAGTGATAGAAACTGGGCGCCATGGACAAGCTGGGCCGAAGGGCCTGTTTCCATGCTGTAAACACCTATGACTCTATCTGATCACCTGATGCCAGCAAGCTGGTGGGAGAGTTGGCCGAGTTTGCCCTGTTCTTATAGGAGGATAATATTGATTCAAACGGAATGCATTCTGACAGGCTGACATTCCATTCGTATCACTGCCAAATGCTCGCTTGAAGATTAGAAAATCTGGAGTTTGGAATTTCCGTAGAAGGCCAGCGATTGCAGTTTTGGATGATATTTCATTATCACTGCTCATATTTCACAGCTAACCCAAATATCGAAAAGGCAAGGCTCCTAACCTCTGATGAAAGGAAGCATTGAACTCTGTCCTATAAAAGTCTGATCAGATGTGTTTCTAGGTTACCGAATTGACACATCTGGTTTCATGGAGAGAGACAGATGGACACATTGCTAGCAGAGCGAAATAAACCTTCCCCCGGAGGGCAGATTGATAAAGTCAATAGCAGCATACGATCCAAGTACGAATGTCAGAGGCGTCCTTCCACAGGATATTGTGGAGATTGCGGCTGACAAGACGAGAGGCGGAGTCTGGAGTCCTTTTTAGTTCAAAGGTAGCACAGCTTGCCCGTACAGTGAACCAAACGCAAAACATGCAAAGGTGACTCAAGTTAGATATGCACACTAGCGAGGAAGGAATAGAAGGCAATGCTGATAAAGTGAGATGAAATAGGTGGGGAGGATTGGAGCATCAACACCGCCTGGCCTGCTTTTGCACTGTAAATTCTGTACAATTCTATGTGATGCATATAACGGATGCTTTACGATGTGACTACACCTCCCCCTGACCAAAACAAACAGAAAATACTGGACAATCCCGGCAGGTCTGGCAGCATCTGTGGAGAGAGAAGGAAGCTCACTTTTCGAGGCTGGATGACACTTTGTGACAAAGAGTCATCCAGACTCGAAACGCGAGCTCCCTTCTCTCTCCACAGATGCTGTCAGACCTGCTGAGATTGTCCAGCGTTTTCTGTTTTTTCAGATTCAGATTCCAGCATCCGCAGTAATTTGCTTTCACCCCACTGACCAATCATTGGTTCCATCAATATTCTATCCAAACAACATTCTCCATTAAATAACTACTTCCATGTCGCTACATTCCGGACAATTTGAAAGCAGTGTCTTGTTTTTAACATTCTCATCCTTGACTTCAAATCACCCCTCCATTTTCCCCCCTCTCTCCTTCTGTGTTCTCTAATCACACAACTTCGGAGTTATATATAGTCCTCCAATTCCGACCTCTTGGGCACTCCTGATTTTAATCGCTCCACTGCTGGTGGGCGTGTCTTCAGCCGCCTGGGCCCCTCACTTCTAGAATTCCCTCCCTGAACCTCGGTGCCTCGATCTGCACAACTCTTTCTTCCTTAACAACCCTTTATCACCTGCCCACCTGCCCTGACATTTCTTTACGTGCTTCAGTGTCGATGTTTGTTTGGTAGCACTCCTGCGGCATTTTACTGTGTTACGGGCGGCGTATAAATGCTCGTTGCTGTTGTTATTGGCCGTTAATTTTTTAATGCCACATCTCGACATTGTGGCTTTCTATATGTCAATGCTGGAATGCCACTGAAACCAGAGTAAAGCCATAAACAAAATAATGGCAGTTGGGAATCAAGCTTTATTCATTTTGCATTTTATTTTATAATAATAGTAATCTTTATTAGTGTCACAAGTAGGTTTATGCAATGAGGTTACTGTGAAAATCCCCTCGTCGCCACACTCCGGCGCCTGTTCGGGTACACCGAGGGAGAATTCAGAATGTCCAATTCACCTAACAAGCACGCCTTTCAGGATTTGTGGGAGGAAACCGGAGCAAACTCATGCAGACACGGGGAGAACATGCAGACTCCGCACAGACAGTGACCCAAGCCGGGAATCGAACCCGGGTCCCTGGCGTTGTGAAGCAACAATGCTAACCACTGTGCTACCATGCCGTCCATTTTACTGAAAGATCAATGGTTGCGCTTAAAAGTTCGGAATGAATTTGATGCACCAATATTAGTTTGATTGTGCTATTGACTTAACATTTCATTCTGTGGCTCGGTGGAAGATTTTGTTTTATAATGTTCCTGTTAAGCACCTTGGGATGCTTTATTATGCTGGACTCACTCCAGAAACTTGGACACAAAATTTAGGCTGACACCGAGGGAGTGCAGCACTGTTGGAGATGCTGTCTTTCAGATGGGACATTAAAGCAAGGCCACTTCTGCCCTCCCAGGTGGACATAAAGGATCCTATTGCTCTATTTTGAAGAACAGAGGAGTTAGCCCAATGTCCAGGCCAATCTTTAATCCTCAACCAACAGATGGTCTGGCGACTGTCTCTTTGGCTGCATGTGAATTGGCTTCGTGTGTTTTCTACATTCCTGCATCTTTGCACTCACACAGGAAGCAACCCTTGAAAATTCTCCCCACTCCCTGGAATATATTACCTCTGCTGCATTTCAATGCTTTCTTGAATAGAAAAGATATACCTACCACGAGGTGACATGATTTCTAGGGTTTTTCCTGCTCATATTCAGTTGTTTTCTATTAAACTCAGAACACTGATGTGTGATTGGCATTCTCAATGGTTACTGAGCTACTATTAGTGTCAAATGGAATAGTGTTGTGACTGGTTGCTGTTTTGGCCTTATTCATTCTCAAAGATTGCATAATTTTAAAATATTTCATAAATATACAATCCTCTCAATTTTGTCAACGGCCCGCTCATTTTGACAACTAACAAACATCTCACCCGTTTTTTGAAACTTCTCGACTTGGGCTTCAAAGTGGCACCATCGGACATGAGGATTCCCTGGGTCGGAGAATCTCCGGGGGGCGGTGTGAATCCCGCCCCGACGCCGGCTGCCCTCCCGTCAATTCTCCAGGCCCTGATGGGCCGAGCGGCCATCCGTTTTTGGCCAGTCCCGCCGGCGTGGGTTACGTATGGTCCCACAAGGCGGGACCTGGCAGGTAAGTCAGCTGGTGCGGTCCTCGGGGGGGGGGGGGGGGGGGGGGGGGGCACGGTGACCTGGCCCACGATCGGGACCCACCAATCTGCGGGCGTGCCTGTGCCATGGGGGCACTTCTTCCTTCCGCGCCGGCCCCTGTAGGGCTCCGCCATGGCCGGCGCGGAGAAGAGAACACCCCGCGCATGCGTCAAAACACGCTGGCGGTTCCGCGCATGCGCGAGATCACGCCGGCCCTTTGGCTCATGCACAAACTCGTGCAGTCCCTTCGGAGCCGGCTAGAGCAGCATCAACCCTTGCGGCGTCCATCTAGCCCCCGAGACAGGTGAGAATTCCTCACCTTGTGGGCCCGTTGACGTTGGAGCTGTTGGCGCCAGTTTTCCCGCCGGGGTGAGGACTTAGTCCCCGGAAAGGAGAATCCCGGCCCAGATGTGGAGCGATCCATATTGAATGCATAATGTTCCTCAGCTCTTCCTTTCTGCTGACTAACCCTATTTCAGGTATCCTTTAAAGAGTTAAAGTATGTGAATTGAAAGGGGATTGGAATAATAATAATAATTGTTATTGTTGTCACAAGTAGGTTTACTTAACACTGTAATGTGAAAATCCCCTAGTCGCCACACTCCGGCGCCTGTTCGGGTACACTGAGGGAGAATTCAGAATGTCCAATTCACCTGACAAGCACGACTTTCGGGACTTGTGGGAGGAAACCGGAGCACCCGGAGGAAACCCACGCAGACACGGGGAGAACGTGCAGACTCCGCACAGACAATGACCCAAGCCGGGAATCGAACCCGGGTCCCTGGTGCTGTCAAGCAACAATGCTAACCACTGTGCTACCGTGCCGCCATATAAGGGTTTAGCTGCAGTCATATTGGACTTGGGTGAAACCAGACCTTGAGCACACTGTGTACAATTTTGGGGAGGAATTTTGCGTTGATGATGGGGGTCACAGCCATTGGCTAGATCTCTGCATTGCCTCATTCAGGGCATTGACAGGCCAATGGTAGGCCTTGCCCCGGGATCAAGACACCTGAGGGGGTGGAAGCCCTGCCTACCGAGAATTCCCAGCTACCCGAAGGCCAGCAACCCGTTTGAACGGCAGTGCCACCGGAGGGGAGATAGCTTCTGCCAGCATGAGGCATTACTGGACTGGGAGATAGTGGGTCAGTGAGCACAGGGGTAATAGGTTCATTTGACTTGCTGCGAGAAAAACATGGGCTGCAGGACTTTGGTTGAATTTACGGAGGGCAAGGTGGGAAAGGCCTGACTGCCTAGCAAAATGAATGGATGTAAGATTGGCCCATTGAGCCAGCTATGCTCCCAAATTCTAATATGCCCTCCCTGCAATCTGCTTGTGAGAACAGAAAACAATAAAATGACCCACATGAGTTTGAGTAGAATTATACATAAAAGCATCACAGGGATGTTGCCGCTCTCTGATCTAAAGTGTCATCAAAGGTTATAGGTCGTTCAGACCACTTCTCTATATTCTCATCATGTTGTCGGTTTATTGATGTTAATTTATTTTTAGCGAAGCTAGCCATTGAGACATTGTATGTCAATCAGTCCGTCGTAGTTTTGTATCGCTGGCTGTCAGCAGGACTGATTGCCCAGTCAATAGAAACTCATTATTTTACATCTTGAGCCTTTCATATTCAGGCCATGATTAGGCCCGAGGTGATGGACTAGATGCCAGGCAGTGCAGGCCACAATGGTTACATTAGGGGAAACCTTCAGTGGTGACAATCAAGAAGGCAATGTTTTGGAAGATGGCAAGCTTTTAGGAAAAAAAAGCAGCCACAAAGTATTGAGCGAGCACTGCGGGAAAGGGACCGCGGTTGTGCAAAAAAGGATTTCACCTGGTGGGCGAGTAGGGAGCGTGGGATGCATGTGGGAGCGTGGGATGCATGTGGGAGCGTGGGATGCATGTGGGAGCGTGGGATGCATGTTTGGCTGAAGAGGCAGATTTCTTCTTGTTAATGCCACAAATTCAGGGAACTGCCTTAATTATTTTATTCTGAAACAACCTCGTATTTCAAACTCTTAAGGATCAGGAACAAGCAGCTGATGGCTATTTGGTGTTAAGGGCTACCTGTTACTGCCTTGGTTCATGCATAGAAAATAGAAGCAGGAGGAGGCCATTCAGCCCTTCGAGTCTGCTCCGCCATTCATTATGATCATGGCTGATCAAGTTCAATACCCTGATCCCGCCTTCCCCCCCCCCCCCCCCCATATCCCTTGATCTGTTTTGTCCCAAGAGCTGTATCTAATTCCTTCCTGAAATTGTTTTGGCATCCACTACTTTCCGTGGTAGTGAATTCCATAGATTCCCCACTCTCTGGGTGAAGACATTTCTCTTCACCTCAGTCCTAAAAGGTTTACCCCTTATTCCCTTGTTTCTCATGCAAGGTCAGTGGAGAAGTTTTTATTTTATTCTTTCATGGGAGCTGTGAAGCACAGTCAAGGCCAGTATTTGTTTCCCCCCATCCCTAATTCGCCTCGAACTGAATGGCTTATGAGTCCATTTCAAACAATAAGCTAAGAGTCAACCACATTGCTGTGGGTCTGCAGTCACATGTACGCCAGACCGGGTAAATGTAAAATTTTGGGGATAGAAACAACCAGCAGAGACACCCAGATTTTAGAACTGCATGAGTTCTTGTTGCAGACTCCCTCTGCTGGTACAAATGTATGTGGTAGCTTCAAGTGAACAAACCGCGCATCGCACTTTTCAATACAGTAAGGACATCAGATTTCCTCCAGGAAGCCAGTCAACCAGATGGGATTTTATGATGATTGATGATAGTTTCATGGCACCATTACCCAGACAAGCACCAGGATTTTCCAGCCCTGTTCATGGTGGGACCCATCACGGTCCTGCCAAAAGTCCACTGACCTTCGGCAGGATCAGAAGATTCTGGCAGTGCGCAGGCCAGAAAATTCCAGCTTAGCTTTCAATTCCAGCTTTTAATTAGTTTATGGGTTTCATTTGAATTCCACCAACTGCCATGGTGGGATTTGAACCCCCGGTGCATTTCGCGTCCAATGAAATTGCCGCCACATCACTTTCTTCCGATCAAGTGCTGAGATGGAGCTCATATCAGGCTAAGGCTGTCACTGCCCACTGTGCCACACGTGGTTTTGTATTTCAGTGAAGAGGAAGAAAAGGCATGTGATTAAGGCGATTGAGGCAGATGGATAGAGGCACGAAGATGCTGCAGCATCACAGGCAGCTCGCGATAGAGCGATCTTGAGCAGGTTTATTCAAGGCACCTTCAGTTCTGTGCTACCTACCCTGCGACAGCCTCAGCAAACCTCAAGATGACCGGTTATTCAAAGCTCAGGATCCTTGTACAAGTCCCTCCTTATCGTTAACCCAATAAATAACAGCCTTTGAAAGAGAGCAATCCGCAATTCATTATTCACAATTCCCATCCCTGTTTATGTTACAAATAAAGGACAAAACGAGAGCACAAAAGCAAAATCCCGCAAGTGCTGCAAATCTGAAATAAAGATGGAAAATGCTGGAAATAACTCAGTTTCTCTCCCTCTCTCCAACAGATGCTGCCAGGCCTGTTGAGTTTGCCCAGCATTTTCTGTTCGTATTTGATCAGTTTGGAACAGGAGGGACAAGACCCAAAGTCTAAGACTGTCGGGGCCATCGATTGCGACTTGGATATGGTGAGTCCTGGTCTCTGTTCGTAGTTTTTATATAGGATGTCATCACTGTCCACCCTAAGCCTTAACACTGACTTTTCAGGGGATGGGCCTAAGGGAAGAAAGTTATTGTGCTCGGGTTAAGCTGAGTGATCAATATTCCTGTTTCATCCAAGAGTACTGGTCCTATTTGGTAAGTGGGGCCCACATGGGTACCAAGGCCGGATCCTGGCCTGGGTATCTGAATTGAGAGGTTCGATGAAAAGTTTGCTCCTGCTTGTTCTGTGTCAGCCTTAACTCGATGGGTAGCACTCTCATCTCTGCGTCAATAGGTCATGGGTTCAATTTCCAATCCAGCACCTTCAGCACATCCTCCAGGCTAACACCTCAGAGGAGAACCGCGGGAGTGCTGCATTGTGAGAAGGGCTACCGTTTGGGTGAGATGTTGCCAAAGGCCGTGCCTTGCCTCCCAGCTGACAGAAAAGATCCCACGGCATTGTTTCAGACAAGAGTTCTCCCGGGTGCTCTAACCAATATTTACCCCTCAACCAACATGGTCCAATGAAAAGCCAGGTGATCTGGCCATTTATCGCATTACTGCTTGTGGGAGCTTGCTGTGTGAAAATTGCCTGCCACATTTCCCACGTTTGTAACAGTGATTGCAATCAGTCTTGTGGCTCTGGGGGCGACTCCCTGCCTTTGAGGCGGAAGGTCTGTGTTCAAGCCTCATTCCAGGACTTGTGGGCCACTGGGTCAATAATCAGCCTACTAATCCTCCCAACACTATTCCCAAAGAGGGGAAACAAAGTGTGAATGTCCAAAATGGACAGCGGCATTACTTCATTGACTGCAAATCACTTCGGGATGTCCTGGGGTCATGAAAGATGCTGCAGAAGTGCAAGTTCTTTTCTTGTAACAGAAGTCAATAGGCCAGTTAAAGGTTATTGCCAGCTGAAGATTGAGTGTATGGTCAATGCCACCTGCCGTACCCCATTCTGGCAGGCATTTGCCTCACAGTCGACGCATTATAGACACGCTTGAAGTGGGCGGTATGGTGGCACAGTGCTTAGCACTTCTCTCTCACAGCACCAGGGACCCGGCCTTGGGTGACTGTCTGTGTGGAGTTTGCATGTTCTCCCCGTGTCTGCGTAAGTTTCCTCCGGGTGCTCGGGTTTCCTCCCACAGTCCAAAGGTGTGCAGGTTAGGTGGATTGCCCATGCTAAAATTGCCCCTTCGTATCCCGGTTAGGATGGGATTACAGGGATGCATGGGGTGTGTGTGGGGGGGGGGGGGGGGGGCGGACACCAGATAGGGTGTTCCTTCGGTGGGTCAGTACAGACTTGTTAGGATGAATGGCCTCCTTCTGCACTGTCGGGATTCTCTGATTCTCCAAAGCAGTGGGGTGCCCAAGCAATGTGACGCGAGCCAGCAATCCAATCTCCAGCCTTGGCTCCAACAACAATTTGTAAACAGTCGACAGAATTGAAATCAGGGGACTAATTGCCTCGGATAGGTTGGCAAGCTCGGGAGTGAAGGATCTATAGTGTGCCCAGTGTGGACTTATCCTGGGCAGAAGAGCTGCAGATTGTCAGCTCGTCATCCTTTTAATATGTAACTTGGATGTATAATACCATCTATTACCGACACGGCACGGTAGCACAGTGGTTAGCACTGTTGCCTCACAGCAGCAGGGACCCGGGTTTGATTCCCGCTTGGGTCACTGTCTGTGCGGAGTCTGCACGCTCGCCCCGTGTCTGCGTGGGTTTCCTCCGGGTGCTCCGGTTTCCTCCCACAAGCCCCGAAAGACGTGCTTGTTCGGTGAATTGGACATTCTGAATTCTCCCTCTGTGTACCTGAACAGGCGTCGGAATGTGGCAACTAGGGGCTTTTCACAGTAACTTTATTGCAGTGTCAATGTAAGCTTACTTGTGACATGAATAAAGACAATATAAAAAACATAGAAACATTTTATTCAGAAAATGGCTGAATAATTAAGCATTATTCATCTGAAGCCATTTAAATATTGTCCTGAAAATGGAGGACCGAAAGAAGAATATTGAACAAAGATTTTAGCCTTATGCTCAAGGAATGGCATGTTCTGTCATTATGAAGCTTGGCTATTCATTTCTCCTGATTGTGAATGGCTGAATTTGTCCCAAATGGCAAATGCAGAATCCAGAACAGTTTCACAATCTCATTACTGTCGCGCATCATTCATATTTTTTGGATTTTATTAACGCGTTGCAGAAATCTTGTGGTTTCCTTAAGGTGTGGTTAAGATGCTGCGAAGTAGGTCGCCTTTCTCTTTCATATTTCATTATCAAATGGCAAAATAACCTGATATGATCCTAATTTAGTGCCAATTACACGGCATTGATCAAAGTGACCTTTTCATAGCAGAGCACAAGAATCAATCCAGCTGTACAACAAATGTCAGGGGGATGAGAGCAAACGTATAATCTGTGACAATCAAAACATTACTTACAAATGAAATCACCAATGACCTGCACGCCAAGGCAATTCTGCATGATGTACACTGTTCTTGTATGCTGCATATTTTGTTCTCCGCTGCTTGATGTCTATCAGTACAACATAATTTCCCTCAAGTGCAGAAAGATAATGCAATCTCAAACTCTTCAGCTGTCTATATAACCGCCTGTACCAACTCCTAGTCTCCAAGTCTTTGTTGTCCTAAAAATGCTCATTATCTCAAATTTAAATTTCATATACTTGTCTTTATACCTTACCCGTCCCTATCACTGTAACCTTGTTCAGCCCCACAATACCCCTCAAACTCTCCATTCCTCTGACACCAGCCTCTTAGGCATACCATTCTCCTCATCCTTGACAGCCTGGCTATACCCTGTGCTATGGAATTCTCAGAAATCCCCCCCCCCCCCCCCCCGTTCTCTCTGTTCCCGGAAAGATGGTGCTTAAAACAAATGTCTTCCACCAAGATTTGGTGACGTCTCCCCTCTCTTGGCTTGGCATTCATGTTTTGATGATATATCGATAAAGTCCTTCAGGTCGCCTTCCTGCATTCGAGCCATGTCAATATGATTGTTCTTTCTTTTTGGGCTTCACCTCAATGGGGACGGTTCACCAAGGCCTGCCTTCTTTCTAGCCAACCTGCTAGAGAGGCCACAAATGCTCCCAAGTGAAACAAAGAGAGGAATGAATGAATTGCGGACAAGGGTTGCTTGACAGACAATCATTAATACGAAAGCGTCGACTGTTGGCAGGAGCAAAATGACAGTGAGAAGAAAATTTTAAGAAAGCAACTTTTCACCATCTTGCTATCCACAGTAAATTTGGAGGGGGCCTTGAAATAGGTGGCCAACCCTGCCGCCGGAACCGAATGTACAGTGACCTAACTAGCGGACCCTGCTCTGAAAACATTAAAGGTAAGTTTTTTTACAAGGGTTTTTTGCGGGGCCAGGAGTAACATGGGACCGAGAGGCTAGTCTTCATATTGCCACTTCTGCCGGTTGTGTTATATGCTGGCGAGCTTTGGAAATTGGATGGTAGTCTACATTGTCAAGTAGTGCCCATCCATGCCTCACCCTTTGGTTTTGCCTCATTGTCGACATTATTTTCCTCGGGAAAGATGCTGACCTCGGTCAGAGAAACCAATCATAGTCTGAGATGCACATGAATCATCTGTAAATAGGTACATAAGAATAAACATATTACTTTGGGATTCTGTATAACTTGACCACTTTTTCTAAATTATGCAGCCGCCACTTGCAGCAGCCACCACTAGCTTCTAGAACACCCACCTTTGCAGCTCTTCATCCTGGACCGCCTTCAGCTTTGTCACCTTGGCACATTCTAGGTCAGGAATCAATGTCCACTCACTCGCCTGAAGCGAATGGATACCCAAGGCAGTAGGTTCCACTTTTCTGCCAGACGAAAGACATGTCTGGAATACCAGTTATGCGTTTCGAGGGGCTGTGCGCTGTTCTGCCTCTGTTGTCGCCTTTACTAAATAAACCCAGGCGTCGCTTCTGGTTTGAGTCGTCATTGTTACATTTTACACAGAATTCTATAGAATTACAGAATGTTCAGCCCATAAGAGCCACATGGACCAGCCCTCTTCAAAGTCACCGTCGCTGAATATCCTTCTATCCCTTTCTCCCTCATGCACTTACCAAGCTTCCACTTAACTACTCTGCCTGTGCCCTATTCGATGACTTAACTGACAAATAGTGTTACACTAATAGTGGATAGCACAATTGCTTCACAGCTCCAGGGTCCCAGGTTCGATTCCGGCTTGGGTCACTGTCTGTGCGGAGTCTGCACATCCTCCCCGTGTGTGCGTGTGTTTCCTCCGGGTGCTCCGGTTTCCTCCCACAGTCCAAAGATGTGCAGGTTAGGTGGATTGGCCATGATAAATTGCCCTTAGTGTCCAAAATTGCCCTTAGGGTTGGGTGGGCTGACTGGGTTATGGGGATAGGGTGGAGGTGTTGACTTTGGGTGCTCTTTCCAAGAGCCGGTGCAGACTCGATGGGCCGAATGGCCTCCTTCTGCACTGTAAATTCTATGAAATTCTATGACACGCAGAAATGGCTGGCAACCATTCCAACGGCTATCCGTAACTGCATGAAATTACCATGTATCTACCACCCGAATTGCCTTGACAGCTTCAGGCAGGGCAACCCTGCTGTGTACGTCTTAATGAAGTGACAAACTGTATTCGGCAATGAACCATATTTAATATTAACAAGAACGGTGGCTCTGAGGGTTTGTGTTTAATAACCTTTGCTGTTCCACTCATTCAACAGCAGTGGGGGCACATCATTTGTTTAAGGGTTTTTGGACAGAGTGCAACGTACCTCTGATGGCAGCCCCCTTAAGTTAAATTACAGAGCTTTGTTTAGGCAAATTAAAGGCAAACGTGAGGCAACAGCAAGTCTACGTGTCCAACTCCCAGCAGTCTTACTTCATTAACTCAGTCATGTAACCAGTCGCCATTCTTAGGGTCTGTCACAATCTACCACATTCCCACCATCCATGTTACCAATTCTCATCAGTTTGTCAGTGACAAATCCCATCCTCCTGTTCAATAAAACAAACTGCCCGATGCCCGTCAAATTCTCACTCTTTGCTGACTGTTAAGATGCCTTATACCCGACTCCCAATTGTTCAAAAACATCATCAAATCCTAATTGTTGTATTGGTGACTTAAAGAGCAGCCAGTCTCACTGAGCCTTGGACACCCAATCAAAGAAAAGCCTCCCAGGCATTCTCCCAAACTTATTCAATCAGTCAAAACTGCCAGCTGTGGTCCCAGTAATAGTCAGTCAAATGTGCATACGTCGTGCACTCAGTCCTCACCAGTAAGCAATGCAATCATCAACCACAGTGCTAGCCCTGAATGGTTGGTGGAACACACAACCTCCAGTCTAAGGCAGTTACTCAAACACCCAGAAGCTTGGTTTCCAATCAATGCAATCTGCTCAATCAAATCCATTAGCGCCATGTTAGTTCTGGTCTGCAAATGAAACAAACTCCCACCAGTCATGGTCCCAATCTCCAACATTTGATACTACATGTAACGACCCTCGCGAGAGCCACAGGGATGACACAATTGTTCTCCCCATGGGACTCATGGAATGTGAGCTCCCCCACTAATAGGTGGAGGCCCATCAGCGGGGCTCGTAGAATCAATCCCTATAAGCCGGCCCAGATGGGGACCGGCTTGATCGGTAGTCCCGGTTGGGATCGATGTGCTGTATTCGGTATGTGTTGGATGATATCATGGATCCCACAGAGGCTGCCCCCGTGGTTCTGCTGGCAGGCCAGGTGGCCAGATGTCCGAGAAGGCAGCGGCAACAGCATCGGCAGTGACTCAAGGCAGCGGGCTTTTTCAGGGCCCGCCCCACACCCTTAGCACTCGGCTGCCCATAGAGCTGGGGAGGGAGACAGAGGGGGAGACGGCCCAAGGTGTACAGGTGTCGCTGGTCTTTCGAACAGATGACGGACACCGTGTGCAGGTGGAGGTTCCACGTCAACCAGGAGATGGTGCAGCACCTACCTGTGCCATGTCCTTCCAGATTTGGCATCATGTGGAGGAAGAGGATACCCGCTCCTGATGACTGCCAAGGTCACCGCAGCCCTGAACGTTTATGCCTTGGGATCCTTCCAGGGCTTGAATTGGGACTTGTGAGGCATCTCACAAGCTACAGCCCACAAGTACATCCGTGAAGTCACGGGTGCCCTGTTTGACCGGGCAGCAAACTATATAAACTTTGATATGGACCAGTCCCAACAAGATGCCCAGGCAGCAGAATTCTCCACCATAACAGGGATGTCCCAGGGGGTAGTGGATGGCACCCATGTCACCTTGCGCTCACCAGGCCGCCTGGGAGTGCCCTACATAACAGGAAGGGGTTCCACCCCCTCAAGATCCAGCTTTGTGCAACCACCACATAAAGACCATGTACATGTGTGCACACTTCCCAGGGAGTGTGCACAATAGCTATATCCTGGGGCTGTCAGACATCCCCGGCCTCTTCGAGGATCATTCCAGGATGGCCGTTTGGCTCTTTGTGGGATAAGGGGTGCCTGGCGGAAGACACCATTACGGAGACCTGTGACCGATGCGGTGACCCATACAACAAGGCCCAAGTGGCCACCCGAGCTGCCATTGAGCAGTGACTGCTTAAAATGCGGTTCACGGTAGCATTGTGGATAGCACAATTGCTTCACAGCTCCAGGGTCCCAGGTTCGATTCCGGCTTGGGTCACTGTCTGCGGGGAGTCTGCACATCCTCCCCGTGTGTGCGTGGGTTTCCTCCGGGTGCTCCGGTTTCCTCCCACAGTCCAAAGATGTGCAGGTTAGGTGGATTGACCATGATAAATTACCCTTAGTGTCCAGAATTGCCTTTAGTGTTGGGTGGGGTGACTGGGTAATGGGAATAGGGTGGAGGTATGGGCCTGGGTAGGGTGCTCTTTCCAAGAGCCGGTGCAGATTCGATGGGCCGAGTGGCCTCCTTCTGCACTGTAAATTCTATGATTCTAAGTCTAGTTAAACTAAACTTTTAAACTGGATGCCTTGAACGCTCCGGTGGTGCCCTGCGCTACTCCATCACAGAGGGCCAGGGAGGCCCTCACCCTCACGATCTTCACATAGGATGTGGCCTTGTCTGTCATTCATCCCCTCCCCACCAGACCTCCCTTCCCAACCCACCCTCCCTCATTCCTCAGTTGTCGGCACTGTCAGCGGGCCACTATCGAGGGTAGCACGGTGATGATAACCCGCAGAGAGCTGAACGCTGGTGCTTCTCAATCTATGCTATAGTCTCTCCGCTGAGTGCTCGTTCACACACTTCACTGGGGGAAGTGTCATCCAAGACCTCCATGTTCGGGGGGATGGGTCATGGGATTGGTGCTCGGCACGCATTGAGGAAGATAGTGCCAGCAGCTCCATATTGATTGAGGTCAACTATTTATAATGCTGTACACTTGTGTCCCCTACTGCCCTGATCTCCAATGGTGCTGCCCAACTCTCCCAGCACCTCCCTCCCACCCCGGCCCCCCCTGTGCAACACCCCCTCACCCCCTTACCCACTCCCCCTCCTCCCCCCAGTGCCCTCTCAGTGATTGCCGACCTGCTTAGCCTTCCATGCTCTACCGCTGTCCCTAGATGTGTCCCCAGGATGTACATTACAGGTGCCTCCCATGTTCCGTGGACTTCGAAGCCCCTGGGGGCACTGGGGCTGGAGAGTCCTGGCTCACCTGCCAGCACCACATGCCCTGCTGTGCCACACTGTTCTGGATGCTAACTTCGAGATGCATCGTTGTCAGGGGATTGGGTCTCACGAGAGCTGGTGGGTGTCGTCGTCACTCCATAGGTTGGCACCCAGCGCATCATCCTCTAAGTCGGTGCCCATAGGGCCCTGGGGTTCACCCCAGGATGGAATGGCAGTTGGGGCCGAGCCCTGGCTGCCCCTCCGTCATCTGGCTCTGCCAGCCCTGTTGGCTCCCCATTGACTGCAGCAGAGTGTCAACGCCCACGGCGATGCTCTTCAGTGACTGGGACAAGCTCCGCAGCGCCTCGGCTATGCCCACCTGAGACTGGGACATGCCCCGCAGTGCCTCATCAAGGTCCACCTGGTACTCTCATGGGAGGCGGGGGGGGGGGGTGGGGGGGGGGGGGGGTGTAGGCGGATGGACCACCCCGGAGGGGCCGGCACCATCGGGTGAGGATCCTGCGGGAGAATGGACAAGTGGTCAGTGGGAGGGATGGGTCGGTCTGCATGGCATAAATAACTCACGTGACAGGTCATCTGGGTGAGGGCCGGTGGATCCGCACCACTGCGTCGCATGCCAACCTCTACATCAGTGACAGATCTGTCATCGGCCACTACCGCGACCTCCAGCGTCCGTTCCTTGTAGGGGGTGAGGAGTCTGATGTCCGGCACCCCGCCACCTGCCTGGGCCCTCTCCCGCCTGTAGTGGGCCATCTTCTCCTGTAGGGGCACAAAGGGTGCATCGTTCATCACAGGGGTATTGGGGGGGGGGTGTTTTCGGTGAGCAGGGGAGATGGGGTATATGAGGGGGGGGGATGAGGTGGATGAGGAGAAAGGAGGGTGAGGAGTGTGGGGGGAATGGGGAGTATCGGACGGATGGGGAGTAATGGGGCGAATGGGGAATAGGGGGACATGGGTGTCAAGGGGGGGACGGCATGGTGTCACTGCTGGACATGGGTGGGCCAGGGCACAGACGGTGCTGGTTGGGGGCGGTGCCAGGCCCATTCTCGGGGTGGGGGTGGGGGCCCAGGGTTCCAGCGCCAACTCACCCGTGCGACCCGGTGGAGGTCGTTGAGCTTCTTACGGCACTAGTCCTCCTAATGACGCATCCCGCGCTGACTGCCGCTGCCACTTCCTCCCAGGCGGCACTGATTGCCCTGTGGCTGACCCTCCGAGACCCTCAGGGTCACAGGACATCCCATCTGACCCCAACCAAGTCCAACAGTCTTCCCAGGTGGTGTGGGGAGCACACGGCGCACTCTACAGGTGTGATGCAGCATAAATGGACAAGTGTTTTTTAAAACAAAACAATGTTTATTCTATCAACTCAAGTTAACCTTTTTAAAACAACCCATTAATTGAAAGATAACCCCCAAAGATTAACTAATCTTTTCAGCTGTCCTTTTAACATCCAAAAGACTTAACCAACCTTCAAACAGGAGCACATTAGGTTACATTCAATATATACAGTGAGAAAGGATTCAGTTATACTGCTGCTGTTGGCTACTTCAGCTACATCCCCTTTGTTTTCTTCCTGCAGCTCACTGGAAACACACAGACACACCCAAGCTGCTCTCTCAAACTGAAACTCAAAAAGCAGAAGTAAAGCTCAGCTCCCCCCACACTCTGATGGTCATCGAAGAAACAGCTGAAGGCGGTTGGACCTAGGGCGCTATTCTGCGGAACTCATGCAATGATGTCCTGGAGCTGAGATGATTGACCTCCAACAACCACAACCATCTTCCTTTCTGCCAGATATGACTCCCACCAGCGGAGAATTTTCTCCCTGATTTCCATTGACTCCAGTTTAGCGAGGGCTCCTTGATACCAGACTCGGTCAAATGCTGCCTCGATGTCAAAAGCAGTCACCCTTACCTCACCTCTGGCATTCAGTTCTTTTGTCCATGTTTGAACCAAGGTTGTAATGAGGTCAGGAGCTGAGTGACCCTGGCGGAACCCAAACTGAGCATCCACAAGCAGGTTATTGCTGAGTAAGTGCCACTTGATAGCACTGTTGATGACTCCTTCCATCACTTGGCTGGTGATCGAGAGTGGTCTGGTGGGTGGTAATTGGTCGGGTTTGATTTATCCTGTTTTTTGTGTAGAGGACATACCTGGGCAATTTCCCACATTGCAGGATAGATGCCAGTGTTGTAGCTGTACTGGAACAGCTTGGCTAGGGGCGCAGCACATTCTGGAGAACAAAAAAATTGTCTGGGCCCATAGTCTTTGCAGTATCCAGTGCCTCCAGTCTCCGTTTCTTGATTGACCGCAGGGTCAATCGAATTAGTCAAAGACTGACATCTGTGATGCCGGGGACCTCCGGAGGAGACCGAGATGGATCACCCACTTGGCACTTCTGGCTGAAGATGGTTGTGATCTCGCACAGCTGGCCTGCGCTCTTGCATCATTGAGGATGGAGATATTTGTGGAGCCTCCTCCTCCAGTGAGTTGATTAATTGTCCACCACCATTCACGGCTGGGTGTGGCAGGACTGCAGAGCTTAGATCTGATCCATTAAGAAGTCTCACAACACCAGGTTAAAGTCCACCAGGTTTAATTGGAATGACAAGCTTTCGGAACGCTGCTCCTTCATCAGGTGAAGTCACGTGTTGGACTCTAACCTGGTGTTGTGAGAATTCATACTGTGCCCACTCCAGTCCAACACCAGCATTTCCACATCATGTCTGATCCATTAAATGTGAAGCTTAGATCTGATCCATTTGTGTGGCTTCAAAGCAGCTGCCCAATGAGATCTGTTGAGTTCTGCGGTGCGGATTTCCCCGATTACAATGGCAATTTGATTCTGCCAGCAGCTATAAGGGATCTCTGGCCTCTAGGAGCAGTGATGTCATCAAGCAGGCTGAGCAATCAATCAGACTGAAGAATTCTCACAGACAGCAAATCTGGGAGTAAACAGCACTGCTTGCCCTACATTCTTTAATCATTTTACAGAGGGCAAATAAACATTAGGGTGCAGGAATTAAGGCAGGCGCTAAAATTTCATACTGTAACAATATATTTTTTCATATTTTAAAAAGTTGTGGAATTTTACCATGGAATAGAAAATTATAAGATTAATTTTTCAGGGGTGGCTGTTCAGCACTAATTCTGACTTAACATGCCGCAAAAGCTCAATTGCTTCTTATTCAACAAGGAATTTTTCATAGCTTTGTCCATTGAGAATAATCCACACAATGTTAAAGTTCACGGCAAATCATCGATTTCTTCACTGGTTACATCTGCAAAAACTGGAGTAGCAAAACCGTCGGTAGAACGTGTATGCATGTTGCATGAACCATGTATATCAGGCATGTGTTTGAAACCCACACACTCTATCGCCTGGAAGGGCAGCAGACACATGGGAACATTGCCACCTGCAAGCTCCCCTCCGTTACGTTTTACGGGGTTTTGCTTTTACTCACAGTGGAGACAAAGGATAACCAGATTGCCATGCCGTAGATTACTTAACCAGTCGTCAGAGTTTATTGACAGAGGTGCTGCTCGCCCACAGTCTAAGAGATGGAAGAGAGGGAAAATCTCCCAAGTGCCTCTGATGATGTTACCACATAATCATGTGACACCCAATACAGAAGGACATTGGTTACAACACATAACACATCCCTCCAGCTTGCACATCCTCTTGACTTGGAAATATGGCACCGTTCCTTCATTGTACCGAGCTCTGAATCCTGGAACTCCTTCCAACAGCAAACAGACTGCAGCGGTTCAAGAAAGTGGCTAACTTCCACCGTACAAGGGAAATTAGCGATGGTCAATAAATGCCAGCCTTGCCAGCGATGCCTATATCCCAAGAATGAGTAAAACACAACCGGATATTGTTTATATATATATATATATAAATATAGCATATATAATATATACAGTTACATAGATAAGATATACACCATACGCATTATATAAGGTTGAATATCCTTTAACAGTACATTCAAAAGCCAAACTTTCTTTGAAAGGCTACGCAGTTAATTTGAATGTTAATAAAGCAAAGCAATATATTATTGGTGTAATAAGTGTTAGTAGGTAAGATGTGTGAGAGGTGGCAAATGGAGAAACAACCCAGGGCACAATCTAACCAAAAGTAATCAGAGGTTGTTCTGGGTGGGATTAGCGGGGTCATTCCCGGCGCTGGTAACAGGGAACGACCCCGCTATCTGACGGCATTTTGTTGCCATTTTGGGCCCCAGCAGGGAACCCCCCCCCCCCCCCCACACCCACGAGGCCGCACTTGGCATCAGTGCAGGAGGAGATCTGATCACCATTTTTAAATGGCACTCCAATCTCTCGAACCCTCAACGCAACCCCCAGACCCCCGCTCCCAAGACCCCAGCACACCTATAAGGCGGCACTCCAGCTCTCCCCGCACCCCACCTCACACTGGCAGGACCTCGGGCCCCAAACTGAGAGCAAGCAAAATGCCAGCCTGGCACCTTGACACCGCCAGCCCGGCACCCTGGCAGTGCCCCTGGTAGTACCACCTGGGCACCCTGGCAGTAGCAGACCAGCAACCTGCTGGCAATGCCAGGGTGGAACTGCCAGGGTGCCAGGCTTGCAGTGCCGAAGAGCCAGGCTGGCACCAGCAGTGCCAGGGTGCCACCCGGTCCAGAGACCGACCACTCGGGGGCCTCCAATCGGCTGAGAGATCTCCCCACGTGCTGTTCTGCCATTTGTGGGGACCAGTGCTAAACAGCGCTCTGGTGAAGGCTTCTCAGTGAAGCCGATAGATGCCAGGGGGCCGTTCCATCAGGCGCGAGCATAGCTAAAGGTGTTTTTCAGCTCTTTTAACTATGCAAGTCTGGGCCCCCACCCATTGTGGGCGGGATCCAGATCGCGATGTCTCGCGAGATCCCGTAAGACCTCGGGAGATGTAAGGACCGTCGGGAATCCCGGGAGAGTACTCCCCCGGGATCTATCAGCCACGTCCCATCCTGATTCTGGCGGGGTGCAGCCTGTAGATCGTGCCTCTGGTACTTGTAGATTATTGCTAGCCTAGACTTACGCTATTGTAACATAATCTACCTAGATCTACCCAGTAAGTCTGAAAAATGAAATTAGCTAAATACCGAAAAGCAAACGTCCCCAAGGATTTCAGATAGATAATACACAACTTGTACACATGTGGTTTATATTGTATACAAGTTCTATACATAATTATAGAATGGTGAACCATAGTCGCTGGCATGAGGTACACAAATCAACGAATTGTATTCTTGCCCCATCACATACTTCCATCGACATGTTATTCTTTTTATGATGAATATGCTTTGTGAACTAGTTTACACTGACTACTGCTGCTGGTACTATTGTACGCACTAATGAGCTGGATGTCAAATTTGAAATTCTTCAGCCAGTTGGCGTCCTCCTCATCAGCCTGGCAGAGGGCAGTGAGAGCGTTGCAGGAGCACAGGCTGGGGCACTTGTCGATGAAATGCACGGCGAATAGCCAGCGCAATTTTCTAAACAGGTTTCACGTCAACACCATCTAACTGATTTTCAGGTTTCTGAATGTCTGGAGCAAAGGTGAAGGGCCCAGATGACATGACAGACAAATTAATAATAATAATAATCACACATAGTCGCCACACTCCGGCGCCTGTTCGGGTACACAGAGGGAGAATTCAGAATGTCCAATTCACCTAACAGCCTGTCTTTCGGGACTTGTGGGAGGAAACCGGAGCACCCGGAGGAAACCCACGCAGACACGGGGAGAACGTGCCGACTCCGCACAGACAGCGACCCAAGCCGGGAGTCGAACCTGGGACACTGGCGCTGTGAAGCAAAAGTGCTAACCACTGTGCTACCGTGCCGCACATGCATCTCATGTTGAGGGAAGATGTGGTGCAATCTTTAACGGTGTTTAAAATGTTTCACATAAAAAGTCAAGCCCAATTGTTCCCTTTAAAATGAAACACGCGCCTATACTGCGGACTGTGTGGTTAATTTAAAGGTCTCATCCCTGACTTCAATCAATTTCTGTCATGCTACCAAATCAGTTGCTGTAACAGTACCTGAAGCCCGATGAACACAGGGGGCTGGATTTCCCGGCGTGGGAACGGCGGCGTTTAAACGCCAGAAAAAATGGGGTAAAACGGCCACCCATTCCCCATTTTGCTGGTGACAACAAGAAGGCTCTAGCTGCCGATATGGCCCGGAGAATTGCCGCGAGCGGCCGCTCCGTGCACCATGCCGACGGCTGCTCGCGGATCCAGCCCACAAAATAGTCCCCCCCTTTGCCGTTTGCATGCCCCGGACCACCCCACCACAGTGCCCCCAGCCCGAGGATTGGTCCTCCCCTGACTGTGACGTCGCTGGACTGAGTCCGCAGCCGCCACGCCGAGTTCCCGCCAGGATGAGACCGCACGTGTCCCGTGCCGGCGGGAACTCGGCCGGTCGGGGGCTGAGCATCGGGGGGGGGCCTCAGGCAATGTCCTGAGGCCGTCGATACGTGGCGCAGTGGAGGGGGCGGAGCAGCGTGAAAGCATTGTCACCCCAGATTTGGTTGGAAACGTGGATTCTCCAACCGATCGACGAACGTGATTTCGGCGTCGCCAATCGGAGTTTCCAGCCCAGGGCCTCTGTATCACATTTAGACTTAAGCGCTTACAAAAAAAGCCACCCTCCCTCTTGGGACGGAATCGGTGGAATGTCTCTAAAACAAGTTATTTATTTTGTTTGACCTGGAGAAAACTATAATGGGAGCAAATCAAAAACATGTGGATGCAGTTTGATGTAAAGAGTTAAATATTCCTTATAAAAATTGTAATCTGCAGGCATTCCTTCTTCCTCCATGGAAGCAAGTGTCTGCTACCTTATCTTTCCCTTGGCCGTAATCTTAAATTGCTAAACCCACTTCATACATTTAATCCCCAGACTCCTGAAAACTAATCATTTGTCTGCCTCGACCATAAAACATACCTTAGTAAACAAAAACCAAATTATCTGGGATTTCAGATTAGAAAATTATTTACTTAATTCTTTACAGCTTAACCACTGGATAATATCCAATAATCCACATCTTAATCAATGTTAATCATAGTTTATGTTCAGTAAAAGTACATAGTTGATGAAATGTACTGTATAATTTGAAGGATTTAACCCCTGGGTTATGACTCCACTTGCATCACTTTTAATAAAAAGTCAATATTGGCCTCGCGCTCGGTAAATCTGAATATCCCCAATGGTCAGAACGAAAGAGAAAAAGAAAGGTATCACTCCGCTGATCATCCAGTGATTCAGCAGCAATTGGCACGCAAGGTGGCAATGGGCATGGGCGATTCATGCCCGCATGAAACCGAAGCATTTTGCCATGTAAGATGTCAACTTGGTCCTGAACGCGTGCAGGCAACAGAGCAAGCCAATTGGCGAATGTGAAACAACAAGTTGCATTGATATAGCACCTATTAACGTCCCAAACACTTGACAGCCTATGAAGTGCAGTCACTCCTGCAATGGAGTAACCAATTTGCTCGCAGCAAGCTCCCACCAATGGCAAAGTGGCGGAGAGCAAGTAATCTGTCTTTGTGATGTTGGTTGCTGGATAAATGTTGGCCAGGGCACCAGGGATGATTTACCCCCCTCCCATTCAACATAAGTGGCATCGGGTATTTTTAAGGCTCATTTGAGAGGGTACCACAGATAGGGTCTGGGTGACAGGGTACGGACTGGGTGACAGGGTACGGACTGGGTGACAGGGTACAGACTGGGTGACAGGGTACGGACTGGGTGACAGGGTACGGACTGGGTGACAGGGTACAGACTGGGTTACAGGGTACAGACTGGGTGACAGAGTACGGAAAGGGTGACAGGGTACAGACTGGGTTACAGGGTACAGACAGGGTGACAGAGTACAGACTGGGTGACAGGGTACAGACTGGGTGACAGAGTACGGACAGGGTTACAGGGTACAGACTGGGTTACAGGGTACAGACTGGGTGACAGGGTACAGACTGGGTGACAGGGTACAGACTGGGTGACAGAGTACGGACTGGGTGACAGGGTACAGACTGGGTTACAGGGTACGGACTGGGTTACAGGGTACGGACTGGGTGACAGGGTACAGAGTGGATGACAGGGTACGGACTGGGTGGCAGGGTACAGACTGGGTGACAGGGTACCGACTGGGTGACAGAGTACAGACAGGGTGACAGGGTACAGACTGGGTGACAGGGTACAGGCTGGGTGACAGAGTACGGACTGGGTGACAGGGTACAGATTGGGTGACAGAGTACAGACTGGGTGACAGGGTACGGACTGGGTGACAGAGTACAGACTGGGTGACAGGGTACAGACTGGGTTACAGGGTACAGATTGGGTGACAGAGTACGGACTGGGTGACAGGGTACAGATTGGGTGACAGGGTACGGACAGGGTGACAGGGTACAGATTGGGTGACAGAGTACAGACAGGGTGACAGAGTACGGACTTGGTGACAGAGTACAGACTGGGTGTCAGGGTACAGACTGGGTGACAGGGTACAGACTGGGTGACAGAGTACAGACTGGGTGACAGGGTACAGACTGGGTGACAGGGTACAGACTGGGTGACAGAGTACGGACTGGGTGACAGAGTACAGACTGGGTGACAGGGTACAGACTGGGTGACAGGGTACAGACTGGGTGACAGAGTACGGACTGGGTGACAGAGTACAGACTGGGTGACAGGGTACAGACTGGGTGACAGAGTATAGACTGGGTGACAGGGTACGGACTGGGTGACAGAGTACAGACTGGGTGACAGGGTACAGACTGGGTGACAGGGTACAGACAGGGTGACAGGGTACAGACTGGGTGACAGAGTACAGACTGGGTGACAGGGTACGAACTGGGTGACAGAGTACAGACTGGGTGACAGGGTACAGACTGGGTGACAGGGTACAGACTGGGTGACAGGGTACGGACTGGGTGACAGAGTACGGACTGGGTGACAGGGTACTGACTGGGTGACAGGGTACGGACTGGGTGACAGAGTACGGACTTGGTGATAGAGTACAGACTGGGTGTCAGGGTACAGACTGGGTGACAGAGTACGGACTGGGTGACAGGGTACAGACTGGGTGACAGAGTACAGACTGGGTGACAGGGTACAGGCTGGGTGACAGGGTACAGGCTGGGTGACAGAGTACGGACTGGGTGACAGAGTACAGACTGGGTGACAGGGTACAGACTGGGTGACAGGGTACAGGCTGGGTGACAGAGTACAGACTGGGTGACAGGGTGTGGACTGGGTGACAGGGTACAGACTGGGTGACAGGGTACAGGCTGGGTGACAGGGTACAGACAGGGTGACAGAGTACAGACTGGGTGACAGGGTACGGACTGGGTGACAGGGTACAGACTGGGTGACAGGGTACAGATTGGGTGACAGAGTACGGACTGGGTGACAGAGTACGGACTTGGTGACAGAGTACGGACTGGGTGACAGGGTACAGACTGGGTGTCAGGGCACAGACTGGGTGTCAGGGTACAGATTGGGCGACGGAGTACAGACTGGGTGACAGAGTACGGACTGGGTGACAGAGTACAGACTGGGTGTCAGGGTACGGACTGGGTGACAGGGTACAGACTGGGTTACAGGGTACAGACTGGGTGACAGAGTACGGACTGGGTGACAGGGTACAGACTGGGTTACAGGGTACAGACAGGGTGACAGAGTACAGACTGGGTGACAGGGTACAGACTGGGTGACAGAGTACGGACTGGGTTACAGGGTACAGACTGGGTTACAGGGTACAGACTGGGTGACAGGGTACAGACTGGGTGACAGGGTACAGACTGGGTGACAGAGTACGGACTGGGTGACAGGGTACAGACTGGGTTACAGGGTACGGACTGGGTTACAGGGTACGGACTGGGTGACAGGGTACAGAGTGGATGACAGGGTACGGACTGGGTGGCAGGGTACAGACTGGGTGACAGGGTACAGACAGGGTGACAGGGTACAGACTGGGTGACAGGGTACAGGCTGGGTGACAGAGTACGGACTGGGTGACAGGGTACAGATTGGGTGACAGAGTACAGACTGGGTGACAGGGTACGGACTGGGTGACAGAGTACAGACTGGGTGACAGGGTACAGACTGGGTTACAGGGTACAGATTGGGTGACAGAGTACGGACTGGGTGACAGGGTACAGATTGGGTGACAGAGTACGGACAGGGTGACAGGGTACAGATTGGGTGACAGAGTACAGACAGGGTGACAGAGTACGGACTTGGTGACAGAGTACAGACTGGGTGACAGGGTACAGACTGGGTGACAGAGTACAGACTGGGTGACAGGGTACAGACTGGGTGACAGAGTACAGACTGGGTGACAGGGTACAGACTGGGTGACAGGGTACAGACTGGGTGACAGAGTACAGACTGGGTGACAGGGTACGGACTGGGTGACAGAGTACAGACTGGGTGACAGGGTACAGACTGGGTGACAGGGTACAGACAGGGTGACAGGGTACAGACTGGGTGACAGAGTACAGACTGGGTGACAGGGTACGGACTGGGTGACAGAGTACAGACTGGGTGACAGGGTACAGACTGGGTGACAGGGTACAGACTGGGTGACAGGGTACGGACTGGGTGACAGAGTACGGACTGGGTGACAGGGTACAGACTGGGTGACAGGGTACGGACTGGGTGACAGAGTACGGACTTGGTGACAGAGTACAGACTGGGTGTCAGGGTACAGACTGGGTGACAGAGTACGGACTGGGTGACAGGGTACAGACTGGGTGACAGAGTACAGACTGGGTGACAGGGTACAGGCTGGGTGACAGGGTACAGGCTGGGTTACAGAGTACGGACTGGGTGACAGAGTACAGACTGGGTGACAGGGTACAGACTGGGTGACAGGGTACAGGCTGGGTGACAGAGTACGGACTGGGTGACAGAGTACGGACTGGGTGACAGGGTGTGGACTGGGTGACAGGGTACAGACTGGGTGACAGGGTACAGGCTGGGTGACAGAGTACAGACTGGGTGACAGGGTACGGACTGGGTGACAGGGTACAGACTGGGTGACAGGGTACAGATTGGGTGACAGAGTACGGACTGGGTGACAGAGTACGGACTTGGTGACAGAGTACGGACTGGGTGACAGGGTACAGACTGGGTGTCAGGGTACAGACTGGGTGTCAGGGTACAGATTGGGCGACGGAGTACAGACTGGGTGACAGAGTACGGACTGGGTGACAGAGTACAGACTGGGTGTCAGGGTACGGACTGGGTGACAGGGTACGGACTGGGTGACAGGGTACAGACTGGGTGACAGGGTACAGACTGTGTGACAGGGTACAGACTGGGTGACAGAGTACGGATTGGGTGACAGGGTACAGACTGGGTGTCAGGGTACAGATTGGGCGACGGAGTACAGACTGGGTGACAGAGTACGGACTGGGTGACAGAGTACAGACTGGGTGTCAGGGTACAGACTGGGTGACAGGGTACGGACTGGGTGACAGAGTACGGACTGGTTGACAGGGTGTGGACTGGGTGACAGAGTACAGACTGGTTGACAGGGTACAGACTGGGTGACAGAGTACGGACTGGTTGACAGGGTGTGGACTGGGTGACAGAGTACGGACTGGGTGACAGAGTACGGACTGGGTGACAGGGTACAGACTGGGTGACAGGGTACAGACTGGGTGACAGGGTACGGACTGGGTGACAGAGTACGGACTGGTTGACAGGGTGTGGACTGGGTGACAGAGTACGGACTGGGTGACAGAGTACAGACTGGGTGACAGGGTACGGACTGGGTGACAGAGTACAGACTGGGTGACAGGGTACAGGCTGGGTGACAGACTACAGGCTGGGGACAGGGTACAGACTGGGTGACAGAGTACAGTCTGGGTGACAGGGTACAGACTGGGTGACAGAGTACAGTCTGGGTGACAGGGTACCGACTGGGTGACAGAATAAAGACGGAGTGACGACTGAAAACTGGGTGACAGAGTAGATTGGAACACTGTGAACTTTCACCTTTGGTATCTGAGCCAAAATCCAGGACAAAATATTGGATAGAAATTTCTGGACTCTCAGTTGAGCAGCACCCCAATAAACAGGTGCTTGGTAATTTCAACAAAACTGATCACGCGGTGGCGGAGTGATGGTGCTATTTGTGGCGGGGGCGGTAATCATGCCACAGGTCATCCACTGTTTCGGCATAAGTTAGCATCCAGACAGGCAATGGACATGGAAGATTCCCGCTCAGGTGAACCCTCATCATTTTGGCATGTTTCACCTGAATGCGTGCAGGCAGCAGAGCAAGCTGATTGCTGAAGGCTGGACAACAATTTGCATTTGTAGAGTGCCTTTATGTCGTCAAATATGCCAATGTATCTCACAGGAGTGTTATGAAACAATATTTGACACCGCGCCACAGAAAATCAGGTGACTAATAGCTTGATCAAAGGCACAATGTTCAGCGAATATCTTGAAGGAGGGGGGAGGGAGAGGCAGAAAGGTTCACTGAAGGAATTTCAGAGCTGAACCTCAGAGGCCAAGAAGCTGAAGGCATGGTCACATGTGGACGAGCAATTAAAATTATTTTACTGAGGTGTTCGTGGCCAGAATTGGAGGGGTGTGGAGATCCAGAGGATTGGTCGGGCTGCAGGCAGTTGATGAGATAGGGATGGGTGAGGACGACAAGGCCGAGACTTCTACGTCCGTGGCATTGCTATATCGGGAACCAACATAGGTCGATGGGCAGGAGGAGGCTGGGTAAACGGGACCTGGTGCGAGACACGGGCAGCAGAGATTTAGATGAACTCAAACTTACTCCCGTTTTTTTTGTTGTCTTACAGTTAAGAAATCAAACTCAGAAAAATTTGGGACAAAGAGAAGTTTGGCAAGATTAGTCGTAGCCAAAGCTGAGAAACTAGAGGGTGTAAAACTCAGACTGCTTTCATTAGAACGACGGAGGTTGAGGGGTGACCGATAGAGGTCTACAAGATTATGAGGGGCATAGATAGAGTGGATGGGCAGGCACTCTTTCCCAGGGTGGAGGGGTCAGTCACCAGAGGGCATAGGTTTAAGGTCCATGGGGCAAACTTTAGAGGAAATGTGGAGGCAGGTTTTTTACACAGAGGGTGGGGAGTGCCTGGAACGTGTTGCCAGGGGAGGTTGTGGAAGCAGATACATTAACGGTGTTCAAAAGGCATCTTGACAAATACATGGATCATAGATTACCATAGATTATCATAGAATTTACAGTGCAGAAGGAGGCCATTTGGCCCATCGAGTCTGCCCGGCTCTTGGAAAGAGCACCCTACCCAAGGTCAACACCTCCACCCTATCCCCATAACCCAGTAACCCCACCCAACATGGAGGGCAATTTTGGACACTAAGGGCAATTTATCATGGCCAATCCACCTAACCTGCACATCTTTGGACTGTGGGAGGAAACCGGAGCACTCGGAGGAAACCCATGCACACACGGGGAGGATGTGCAGACTCCACACAGACAGTGACCCAAGCCGGAATCGAACATGGTACCCTGGAGCTGTGAAGCAATTGTGCTATCCACAATGCTACCGTGCTGCCCTTTGGGATGGGATGAGATGGGTATAGAGAGACATGGCACTAGGAAGTGCTGAGGATTTAGGCCAAGGGTGGTATCATGACTGGTACAGGCTTGGAGGGCCGAAGGGCCTGTTGCTGTGCTGCATTGTTCTTTATTCCCTGTTCTTGTTCTTTGAAGTACAAGCAACATCACCACTAACAGTCAGTTGTAATTCAGTGTGACATGTTTACATAGGGAAAGCCCACAATAAATCTGGACTTCATACATCACAATGGGGAAATACATGAGAAGAGCATCCACAAGAGTCATGTAAGCCATATAATGTGCGTGGAGTTCAAATAACAATTATAACGTATCAGGTGGAAGAGATCCATCTGTAAATTCTGTTTGATCTTGAATTCATTCACAAATATTCTGATAGGTCGCCAATCCTCAAGAATCACGGAGAGTACTTGAATTTTATATCCTGAAGAATGTACTGTTATTTCCACTGCCCCTCAACATTCCTGAAATATGAATAGAATGACATTACCTATAATTTTGCTTGGCACTTTGTGTGTATTTTAAGCAAGATGTACTGAATGCAAGCCACGGTTGCCCAAGATACAGAATAATTGTTAGTCTTCATAATCAGCTTAAATATTTAATCAAATAATCAAACCTCTGTTAACATGTTGATTACAATAAACAATTACCTCTGAAAATACATCAAATCACGGGCTCAGATTGGGCTTAAAATGTCATGGGTCAGTCTTGATGGTGATCCCCAGACTGGGAGTGGGAATGAGGGTATGACCCATCCCGTCACCCGACATCACAACACTGACTGTATGTCTTGTTGAAAAGTATTGTTATTTATTCTTCATGGGGCGTGAATGTCGCTGGGCAGACCTAATTATTCATTAGAAGGTGGTGGTGAGCCGCCTTCTTGAGCCGCTGCGGTCCATGTGGTGTAGGTGTACCCACCGTGCTGTTAGGGAGGCTGTTCCAAGATTTTGACCCAGCGCCAGTTAAGGAACGGTCATATAGTTCCAAGTTAGGATGGTGTGTGGTTTGGAGGGGGAACTTGTAGCCCATGGCGTTCCCATGTGTCTGCTGCCCTTGTCCTTCTATGTGGCAGAGGTCGCGGGTTCAGAAGGTGTTATTGAAGGAACCTTGATGAATTGCAGACGGTACACACAGCCGCCCGTGTGCGTGGGTGGTGGAGGGAGTGACTGTTTAAGGCTGGTGGATGGGGTGCCGATGAAGCGGCTGCTTTGTCCTGGATGCTGTTCTTTGTTCGAGCTCCAGTGGCTGTGGGACACGTTGGAATATTCTGAGGTTGTGCAAGATTTTTATGACAGTATCCACATCGCGTACATTTGGAATGCATGACTTTCAACATAGAACAGAATCCCTACAGTCCAGAAGGAGGTCATTCGCCCATCGAGTCTGCACCGACCCTTGAAAGGAGTACCTACCTAGGCCCATGCCCCTCTCCTATCTGATAACCCCACCTGATCTTTTGGACAATTTAACACGGTCAATCCACCTAACCTGCAAATCTTTGGATTGTGGGAGGAAACCGGAGCACCCGGAGGAAACCCACGCAGACACGGGGAGAACGTGCAGACTCCGCACAGAAAGTCACCCGAGGCTGGAATTGAACCTGGGGCCCTGGCGCTGTGAGGCAGCAGTGCTAATCACTGTGCCAAGTCACTGAAAGAGCACACCACCTAGGTCCACTCCCCCATCCACCCAGCCCTATCCCCGTAACCTAACCTGCACATCCCTGGACACAAAGGGGCAATTTAGCAAGGCCTATCCACCTAACCTGCACATTTTGGACTTTGGGAGGAAACCAGAGCACCCGGAGAAAACCCACGCAGACACGGGGAGAAAGTGCAAACTCCACACACACAGTTACCTGAGGTTGGAATCGAACCTGGGTCCCTGGCGCTATGAGGCAGCCCATAAAGGTAAATCTCGCCAAAGTCCCAGAGGCCACAAGCTGCTCTCCCATTTGAGAGCTCACCAGTGGTGCTTTAACCTGAGGGTCACCACATCTCAGGCGAGGGGCAAGGTTGAGAAGGCGGGGTCTTCATGAATAACCTCAGCCGGTACGGGAATTGAACCCGTGCTGTTGGCATCGCTCGGCCCCACGAACCAGCCATCCAGCCAACTGAGCTAAACCGACCCCCTGTCACATGTCCTAACTTCTTTCCTACAATTCCCAGCTGTTTTCCAGGATTAGGCCTTTTTGTTTATTCTTACTTTTGTGTCCTCCTGCCCCACTATTGTCCCCACAGTCCCACTCTTTTGGCCAATATTCCTCCTCTTAATTCCCCACTGGGCATAAATATTGTTCCACTGGTGCCTGACGCCCTCAGTTGGAGCAAAACCAGGGAACCGAGTAACGTCATGAATGATGCCAAGACAAATAAGGGTGCCGTTGAAAGAGATTTACGGGTAACAGTAGACTTGGCACCGTAGACCAGCAAAGTAACAAAGTTAAACACCTATTGAACTATCCAGATAAATAAGGGGTGTACAAGTCAAAAGGAGTGAAGCTGGAACTATTCAGTGTCCGACTCAGGTCGCAACCTTGAGTGCTGTGTCTGGTTTTCGCTCCAGAGATAGAGCAGGGCAATTTTATACCTGGAGGCAACACAAAAAATAGCGACGCACCTGATCCCCAACATCAGAGTTCACTGAAATTTATGGAGAAGCCTGAAAATGAGGTTAATGAGCATGCATTTCATAGCAGCCTCTCACAGACTCAGATAACAATGCTGCAGCAGGAGGAACCATTTCACCTTTCATAACTGTGCTGACTTTGTACAAGAGCATTTCAATTAACCCCACTCTGCTCCTTCACCATCTGCCCCCAGAACCACATCTCTGATGTATTTTTCCTCCTCAAATGTATTTCCATTTGAAAGTTCCTATTGAAACGGTTTCCAAAGCAGTTTATACGGCACTTCCTGCTCACAACTCACTGCGTAGGAAAATTCTCCTCATCTGCCCTCTGTGGGCACGATTCAGTGGATCCGAGTTAAGGGCCGCTGAATGCCACCAGCAGCGCGAGATACACCCTGCAAGACCTGGGCACCGTTTTGGCCGGCATTCCTGATTTCCCTCCCCCTCCTCCTTTCAGGCCCCCCCCCCCCCCCCCCCCCCCCCCCCCCCCCCCCCGCCACCTCTGTTTCTGTTTTGTAAGGCTATATTCAGATCTGGATCATGCCCAGCGAGAGCGAGTTCCAGATCATGACGCCGCAGGCGCGATGAGGCCGCTGATTTGCGCCTTGGACGGATTAAATTCAATTTGCACCCTTAGTTCAAGGGTCAGTTATGAGGGGACACAAGTCCAAGGTGAGGGGCAGGACATTTAAGGGGGAATTTGAGGGAACGCTATTTTACCCAGACGGTGGTGACGGCCTGAAATGTACTACCTGGGAGGGTGGTAGGGGCGGGTAGCCTCACATCCTTTGAAACTTACCTGGATGAGCACTTGGCTCATCATCACATTCAAGGCTATGGGCCAAGTGCTGGGAAATGGCATTAGCTAGACAGGTCAGGTGTCTTTCATGCTGTGGTGAATGTATTGCTGTAACAATTCACCATGTGCATATCTGTATTGCGCTGTTGCCCATGTGGGCTCCACCTATGGACCATTGTAAGGTATTACCTATGATGTAGCATGTTGGGGCCTGCGTGGGCTCCGCCCCTGGCTCCTCCCCTTGAGGGGAGGTATAAAGAGCAGTCACCTTGTAGGCGACTCCCACTAACAGATCAGTCGCAGGCAAGCACTGTTCTAGTTGATTAAAGCCACAGTTTACTTCTACTCCTGGTTTCGTGTGAATTGATGGTCGCATCACATGCGTAGTGCAGACTCGATGGGCTGAAGTGCTTGTTCTATACTGTATTATTCTGTGATTCTGTGCTCTTTGTTTACTGATCCTCCTGCCGGTCCTTAGCTATCTCTCTCAAAATTCATTACCACTTTGAATACCTCTATTGAACCCACTTTGAAATTTGTCTGTTCCTAGGCCCAAGTTGGGTGCCACTGTCAGGGGCCGGTTTAACTCAGTTGGCTAGACAGCTGGTTTGTGATGCAGAGCAAGGCCAGCAGCGTGGGTTCAATTCCTGTACCGGCTGAGGTTATTCATGGAGACGATACCCTTCTCAACTTTACCCCTCGCCGGAGGTGTGGTGATCCTCAGGTTAAATTAACACCCGGCAGTTCTCCCCCTCACATGGGAAAGCAGATATGGTCATCTGGGGCTATGGGGACTTTACTTACGAGGCAAACAACCTCAGCGTCTTTAGTTTCATTACTGAAGCCCCTCACCCAATCTATTCATCCCTGCTCCTTCTCCGAAGTTTCGATATCCCGAGGTGAGCCACATAGCACAGGATCAAAATACATTTATGGCCCACCTCGTAGAAATTTAGAAATTAAGAATTTAAATGGCATCGATGCGAAATGGGAACCGTAAGTACAGTTAGACGAATTACTCAATGAGTTATTATGGTCATACCAAAAACAAACCCAGTACTACAGTTTATTTCTAGAATGGTATAATTGAAAAGGAGAGAAGTTACCATAGATAGTGGCTTAGAAGTGAACATGGACGTAGAAGACAACCTCATTTTTCAACGTCAAAAATCATGTTTAGGTCGATACTGAGCGTTTAAGTTGACCCACCTTATGCTATACTCACATTAGGGGTTAGCCTCAATTTTTCACCTCAGAAATGCATCTTTTACTCATCTTATAATTCGGTGCATGGGATTGAGTAGGCCATACAGGTCATGTTGCCAAGAAGATGTGTGGAAGTTAAGACCGGCCCACATGGAGCAGACCGCTCATGTCAAAGGACAACAGAAATGGGTCCTACAGCAACAAGAATAAAGTATAAAGCTGGTTTGAAGCATTTTATACTCACCGCATAAATTTCGGAAATCCTTCCAAAAATTGGCGTAAATTTATGCGGTGAGTATAAAATGCTTCAAACTCACCACATAAGTTTACCCCAATTTTGGGAAGGATTTTCGAGATTTCACAGGTCATGCAATCTACAATATGCTAAAATTGAATAGAACCTCACCTGTGTACAGTTCCGATTGCCATATTTTTTAAAAATGGACATAGAGACCTGCAGAGAGTGGAAAAAATGTTTAAATTACACCTGATGATATCAGAACGATGAGGTGAAACCTATCAGGAGAAGGTGAACAGACTAGGCTTCTTCGCTCCTGAAAAGAAAACGAGGATGACTGACTGGGGATTTGGAAAACAATGAAAGGCTTTGGTAAAGTCATCGCAGAGAGTGAATGTTTACTCTTGTGGAGAAAAGCGAGTCCAAAAAGTAATTTCTGGAAATAAAATCTTCACCCAAAGATTTGTGAAAGTGTGGAACTCGCTATCACAGTGCTGGTTGAAGTGAATCGTATAGAGGAAGCCAGATGAGTGTCGTGTTGGGTGTTCCGATGCACAAATGATCCAACACGGTTGTAGATGGTACAACTCTGTTTTATTGTCTTAAACAATAACAACTACTAACTGCTGGCTTAGGTCCGTGCTTCACCAGCTAACCTGTGGACCCAGCTCCATCACTATCTTGGTGAGGCACTCAGCACATGGTCTATGTCTGAGTGGCACGCTGTGAGCTCTGTGCTCTGAGCTATCTCCTGGTAGAATGAGCGGGAACTGTGGGGCTCCCTGTTTTATAGTGCGTGTGCTCTCACTGGTGATTGGCTGCGATGTTGTGTGTGTGTTGGTTGGTCCAACTACCTGTCCATCAGTGTGTGTGATTGCACCATGATATGCTGATGTGGACAGCATGACAATGAGCATGCGGGGGAGGTGGGAAGAAGGAGTTTTGTTGATGACGTTAGATTCAGATGGGAGCTTGGGTGGAGCATAACCAGCATACACTAACTGGTCTAAAGAGACTGTCTCTGTCGTCTACATTGGACGTAATCTTATGTAACTTCCACCTTGGGGAGCACATTGCAGCAGCATGCAATTATTTTGGAAGTATTTCAAACAAACTTTATTTGAAGCTGATAACAGCACAAGGAAAAAGTGAGTTATCGCGACAGAAAGGCCCCTGCATCTGTTAGTGCAGGAAGGAAACTGGTAAAAGTCTTTGCTGGTTCCAATTCAATCTCAATAGAGTTTGGAGCTCCAAATTCTTTTGCTGATATTGACATTCCCTGGCTCTTCTATCGTGTATGTGCGTAATTGCAATGCAATGAAGAAGTTGGCCAGTGTCACAATGGCAGCCTCCGGCTTGGAGTTGGCCCCGCATTCCTCATGGTCCCCAGGAAAAGTCAGGGGCAAGTTGGAGCAATGCGTTGAAGTCAGCTTCCCCGAGCCCATTTCCGGCTCAATGTGGTCAGAAACCATTTGCAAAAAAAGTTAGCGTTTCTGTCGTCCCCTAACCCCATAGCCGTCGCTGGCTGTCCCTCCCATTCCTGAAACATACAAGTGGGGAGCCAGGGAGATGGAGTCCAGGGGCGTGCATCCCGCCCCCCCGCCGGTTGCCGAATTCTCCGGCACCGGAGATTCGTCGGGGGCAGGAATCACGGCGCGCCGGTTGGCGGCCCCCCCCCCGCGATTCAAGTCCCGCTGCTAGAATGCCTGGCCCGCCGGCGTGGATTAAACTACCTCTCTTACTGGCGGGACAAGGCGGCGCGGGCATGCTCCGGGGTCCTGGGGGGACGATCTGGCCCCTGGGGGTGCCCCCACGGTGGCCTGGCCCACGATCGGGGCCCACCGATCCGCGGGCGGGCCTGTGCGTGGGGCACTCTTTTCCTTCCGCCTTCACCACGGTCTCCACCATGGCAGAGGCGGAAGATACTCCCTCCACAGCGCATGCGCGGGGATGCCGTGAGCGGCCGCTGACGTTCCCGCACATTCGCCGCCCGGCAATGTCATTTCCGCGCCAGCTGGCGGGGCACCAAAGGCCTTTTCCGCCAGCTGGCGGGGCGGAAATCAGTCCGGAGCGGGCCTAGCCCCTCAAGGTTAGGGCTCGGTCCCCCCAAGATGCGGAGGATTCCGCACCTTTGGGGCGGCACGATGCCGGACTGATTTGCGCCGTTTTTGGTCGGCAGACATCGCGCCGATACCGGAGAATTTCGCCCCAGGATCCCAGTAGATTTCCCTCCCACCCATGCCTGTCCAAGCTGAGGACGTCCCAAAAACACATCGCAGCCTTCAAAGTGCTTTTGCAAGGTCGCCACTGATGTTATGTAGGAAACAGTGCAGTCAATTTTTGCACAGCAAGATCCCACACAAATGTGTTTATGAATCTACGAACAAGGAGCAGGAAGAGGCCATTCAGCCCCTTGAGCGTACCCACCATCCAATACATCAAATCTGCACCCCGCGTACCCCCAATAACCTTTCACCCCCTTGCTAACCAAGAATATACTTAATAATCTTAATTGTCACAAGTAGCCTTACATTAACCCTGCAATGAAGTTACTGTGAAAAGCCCCTAGTCGCCACATTCCGGCGCCTGTTCGAGTACGCAGAGGGAGAATTCAGAATGTCCAAATTACCTAACAGCACGTCTTTCGGGACTTGTGGGAGGAAACCGGAGCACCCGGAGGAAACCCACGCAGACACGGGGAGAACGTGCAGACTCCGCACAGACAGTGACCCAGGCCGGGAATCGAACCTGGGACCCTGGCGCTGTGAAGCAGCAGTGCTAACCACTGTGCTGCTGTGAACCTCTGCCTTAAATATATCCTGTTTCCACCGCATTTTCAGGAAAAGGGTTCCAGAAATTCTCATCTCCGTTTTAAATGGGCGACCCTTTATTTTCAAACAGTCACTCCTAGTTTTAGATTCTCCCACAAGAGGAAACATCCTCTCCACATCCACCCTGTCAAGACTCCTCAGGATCCTACAAGTTTCAAACAAGCTGCTCCTTACGTTTACACCCTTCCTCAAGTAAGGTGACTAATACTCTACACAGTACTCCAAATGTGGTCTCACTATCGCCCCGTACAACTTCATTTATTTTCTGTGGGGTGATGTTGGTTGAGGGATAAACATTGGCCTGGGCAGAGAGATAATTTGCTTGTTCTTTTCTGCCGCACTCACTCAATGCTGGCACTGTAAGCGACAGCCTAGACTTTGAGCTCGCATCTCCGGAGTGGAGTTTGAATCCACAACTTTCTGATTCACAGGCGACAATGCTTCAGAACCCGCAGCATAAATTTACATTCTTGCGCCAGTTGCTTGCAAACAAGCCTGAAACGTTTGCAAACAGAGCGCTGACACGTGCAACTATTCATTCGTACATTTGTGCGTAGGCTAGCATGTTTGTGCAACACTTTTGACAGAGGAAAACATTCCAAGGTTCCTCGCAGTGAAGCGGTCATGCAAACAGG
Organism: Scyliorhinus torazame; assembly: GCF_047496885.1. Lineage (NCBI taxonomy): Eukaryota > Metazoa > Chordata > Chondrichthyes > Carcharhiniformes > Scyliorhinidae > Scyliorhinus > Scyliorhinus torazame. The sequence continues at coordinate 13,638,102 of NC_092717.1, read as the reverse complement.
ACGCAGAGTCAAAGAAGATGTCATATTCAGGCGGGCGACCAAATGCTTGATGTGTTTTGAGGATTGCAAAGGAGGAGAGGGAGGCTATGAGTCCCAGGGAGCGAATTTCACAATTTGGGGAAGACAAGATGGCGAAGGCACCAATGACAACGGGAGAACAGTGAGAGTCGGGGATTTCTAAGAGGCCAGCATTGGAGGAGAACCATGCGTTGTCGGGCTGGAAGTGGTCACAGAAATAAGGCCAGGGAGGGATTTGAAAGCAAGGATTTTAAAATGAAGTCATTATCGGGCAATGTGGGTCAGTGAGTGCAGGAACAATGAATAAATGGGATTTGATGCAAGTTAGGACACGAGCAGAGGGATTTTCAGGGTTATGATCTCGCAACTGTGAAGTAACAGTCATGATGATGTGAATGTGGTGGTGTAAATGTTCCCATGCGTCTGCTGTCATAGAATCATAGAATTTACAGTGCAGAAGGAGGACATTGAGTCTGCACCAGCCCTTGGAAGGAGCACCCTACCCAAGCCCACACCTTCACCCTATCCCCATAACCCAGTAAACCCACCCAACCATTTTTGGACACTAAGGGCAATCTAGCATGGCCAATTCACCTAGCCTGCACATTTTTGGACTTTTGGGAGGAAAGCGGAGCACCCGGAGGAAACCCACGCAGACACGGGGAGAACGTGCAAACAGTGACCCAAGCCGGGAATCGAACCTGGGACCCTGGAGCTGTGAAGCAACAGTGCTAACCACTGTGCGACCATGTCCTTGTCCTTCGGGATGCTCGAGGTCAGGGGTTTGGTGAGTGCTGTTGAAGGAACCTTGTTGAGTTGCTGCAGTGCACCTTGCCGATGGATCACACTGTAGCCAGGATGCCACAGTGCTGGAAGGAGTGAAGGAAGAGATGTCAGGAGGCAGATAGGTTTAGGGAGGAAATTCCAAAGCTTGGAAGGCACCGCATTCAGGGCTTGGCAACATTTCAGGATCAGCAAAATTCAGGGTTCTTAGAGGGTTACAGAGCTGGATGAGGCATAGGGTTGGAGGGTGGGATTGAGACCATGGAGGGATTCGAACACAAGGATAAAAATATTAAACCTGTACAGCTGCTGGATGGAGAGCCAGTGAAGGTCAAATACCCACCAGGAAGCGTCTATTTTGCACGAGAACAAGATGGAACTCGCAGTCCGAACTCGAATCCGTCATAAAGAGTTGGTCTCCACAGAACAACCATAGAAAACAAAACAAAATCCCTGTAAAACAAGGGGCGCGATTCTCCGACCCGCCACCGGGTCGGAGAATCGGCGGCGGCTGTCGTGAATCCCGCCCCCGCCGTGTCCCGAATTCTCCGCCACCAGAGATTCGGCGGGAATTGCGCCGGTCAGCGGGCCCACCCCCGGCGATTCTCCGGCCCGCGATAGGCCGAAGTCCCGCCACTGTCAACCCTCGCCAGCCGGCGTGGATTAGACCTCCTTTTGAACAGCGGGACATGGTGGCACGGGCAGGCTCCGGGGTCCTGGGGGGGGGGGGGGCGCGGGGCCATTTGGCCCGGGGGGGTGCCCCCACGGTGGCCTGGCCTGCGATTGGGGCCCACCGATCCGCGGGCGGGCCTGCGCCATGGGGGCACTCTTTTTCTTCCGCCTTGGTCTTCACTATGGCGGAGGCGGAAGAGACCCCCTTCCCTGCGCATGTGCGGGGATGCCGTGAGCGGCCGCTGACGATCCCGCGCATGCGTCGCCCGGTGAAGTCCTTTCGGCGCCGGCTGGCGTGGCGCCAAAGGCCTTTCCCACCAGCCGGCGGAGCGGAAACCACTCCGGCGTGGGTCTAGCCACTCAAGGTGAGGGCTTGGCCCCTAAAGGTGCTGAGAATTCCACACCTTTGGGGCGGCCCGACGCCGGACTGATCGGCGCCGTTTTTGGCGCCGGGTAGCGGACATCGCGCCGTTTGTGGAGAATCCTGCCCAAGGTTCAGGTGTCATATGTTACCATTCAGATCCTAACAAAATAATATTTTATTTCACGTGCATTGTATCACCTCCGCCGGGCATCCGCACTAAAGATGCCAACCATGAAAGCAGAAAATAAACATTTAAAGTTTGCAGCTTCTATTCTACACATAGGAAGTTGCTGGGTGTGAAGTTAAGACAAGAAATTGTTCTTGGCATCAGTTCTGTGGGCGTTCTTGGGCAGTCAAAGGTTTTGCCCTGTGGGTTGCCGACTTCATTGGAGCCCATCAATCAGTTGTCTCTTCCCTAACATTTATAATGCCTTGGGCCCTTTGGGAACAGGCTGCAGGTCGAAAAAAAGAAAGATTTGCATTTCCGTAGCATCTTTCACAGTCTCATGGCATCCTGAGAGACTGCACAGCCAACGAAGTATCCTTTTGAAACCTAGTCACTCTTGTGATGTCGGGAAAGGCGGCAACCAATTTGCACACAGCAAACTCCCACAACAGCTATGAGATAATGATGGGCTCATGTGCGTTAGCGATGTTGGTTGAGGGATAAGTATTGGCCAGGACCTTGGAAAGTACGCCCTCCTTTTCTTGTGCAGATAGAATATTAAACTAATCGTTGCGTGTTTTGTGTGAATGGATAGCAATGGATGTTTTGCATTTACTAAAAATAAAACATTGTTACTTCAAGTGAGAACACTGTAGACACTGGACATTTTGATTTCACCACTTTGACACAACAAAGGAGGTATGTTCCCTTTGAAGATCGTAGATTTATCCTTCACTCCATCCTCCTGGTGTAAATTGGTTGAAGGTAACCTTTTTAATTGCCATCTCCAATGGTAATGGTTGCAACTGAAGCAAAAGAATTAGTTTGACTTGCCATGCATGCCCAATCCATCTTATAGTTTTTCTATTCATGCCCTCCTCTGCTGCTCATGCTCAACTGGAACCTATTAAGACTCTCATTGTTTGGCACTTAAAAAAAAAAAGATTCTGTTTCCTTCCAGCTAGGCACATGTTAAAAACTGACCCCCTACCAATCCCTTTTCTTCAGCCCCTTCTCATGAGAGCACATGACTTAGTGATTATCTCCCCTCCTAATCAAAGAGACAGAGATGAAAAAGACTTTATGAATAAAAGGTTCCCCTTCAGGAAGATTGGAAATGAACGATTAGCAAAATGCTCCCGATGTTGCTCACGGACCCCCCTGATAGAATGCCATCTGTGAAGAGCAGGCTGATGGTGGCGGACTGCGCATCTGGAAGTTATTTGCAATAGGGATTAAGAGTTGCGGTGTATATTGATATTGCTACTGGCCACAAAGTGCTCACTCTGCTGAAACAAACAAAAAAAATGCTGCCTGCTTACATTGCCGCTTCCTCCTGAACCTTGTGCATTATCAGTGTGTTTCTCCCCCCCCCAAAACCTGCTCTCGCGCAATTATAACCACGCCTGCCACCAAAGCAGGTTTTGAATGCACAAGGTGCGAGAACAAAAGGACTGTGGGCAAAAGATCTTTTGGTAGATCCTGCAGAAAAACGATGCCCTTCGCAGTGTTGTTAACTGCTACTGGATTAAAGCAACAAGGACATAGACCAGTAGCACGCCAACATATCCTGGACAAATCTAACGGTCAATTTTATAAGCGGAAGTGTGGTAATACCAGGTATTGCAGTACCTGAGAGGTGGATGCCCATTGGCTAGACCTAGGAGTCTACCATTGGCTAACGCACATAGCTCCACCCTGAGAGGCGGGGTATAAGAACCAATGCTGCCCCAGCAGCCTTCACTTTCTGTATCGAAGCTGCTGGGTACAGTTCTAGCTGATTAAAGCCGATTAGCATGACTCTCCTTGTCTCGAGAGTAATTGATTGTGCATCAATTTAATCAGCTATTACTTCTGAAAGGATGGACCTCCGCATCAAGCCGGAGTGCCTTCAGCTCAGCCCCCACACAGACAACTCCGCTGCTATCTTCAAGCACTGGCTGGCGTGTTTTAAGAGCTTCGTCGACACAGCTGCCGACACCCCCACGGAAAGGCAGAAGATGCACCTTCTACGCTCCCGAGTCAGCCCTGAAATCTACCCTCTGATCGAGGAGGCGGAGAATTATGCTGCAGCTATCGAGCTGCTAGAAGGACATTACATCCGTCCTCTGAACCAGGTCTACGCCGGTCACCTGTTGGCAACTAGGAGGCAGAGCCCTGAAGAAACACTGGAGGACTTCTATCGCACTCTACTAGTGCTGGGCCGGAACTGCGGCTGCCCACCAGTCACGGGCAATGAGCACACGGAACTTTTAATTCGGGATGCTTTCGTGACAGGTATGTCTTCCCCCAACATCCGCAGAAGGCTCCTTGAAATGGACACACTGGGCCTCACTGAGGCACGGGCCCTAGCAGGGTCTATGGACGTTGCGTACAAAAACGCACTGGTTTTTGCTCCCGGGCGCATGGCGCCCCCTGGGCTGCGTGGCACCCGTCGCGGCAGCCCCCAGACTTTCCCGCTAACCCCGCAGGCCTGCGCCGCTAGACGGCCCGTTTTCACCGCCGGCCAATGCTGCTTCTTCTGTGGCCAAGCGAATCATCCCCGCGCGCGCTGCCCGGCCCGCACCGCCACCTGCAAAGGGTGCGGCAAGAAAGGCCATTATGTCACGGTCTGCCAGGCCTGCGCCGTGGCAGCGGTCGCCAGCGACTATCAGCAGCCTTTGTTCCAGTTCCCGGCCGTCCAAAGCCCACCGCCGCCTTCCTACCCACAGGCAACGTGCGACCCATGGGCGCGGCCATTTTGCCCCCCGGCCACCACGCTGGGTGGATGGGCGCCACCATTTTGTCCCTCGCTGACGCCATCTTCTGTATCCCCGGACTACATGTGCGACCCATGGCTGACGCCATCTTGGATGGGGCCTCAGGCCCCCAGCACTGCCGACTCCGTGCTGCCTGACCAGAACTCCTCCTTGCTGCAGCTGGCCTCCGTTACCCGGGACCGGCCTCAAGCCCCCAGCACCGCCGACTCCACGCTGCCCGACCAGAACTCCCCCTTGCTGCAGCTGGCCTCCGTGACCCTGGACCAGAGTTGGCCCCGGACGCTAGCGAAAGCCACCACAACGATCGCCATCAACGGCCATGTGACGTCATGCCTGATCGACTCTTGGAGCACGGAAAGCTTTGTCCACCCCGACACGGTAAGGTGCTGTTCCCTTGTCACCCATCCCGTAAACCAACGGATCTCCCTGGCTTCCGGGTCACACGCAGTGGAGACAAAGGGGTTCTGCCTAGCGAACCTCACTGTCCAAGGCTGGGAATTCCGCAATTTCCGCCTGTACGTTCTGCCGCACCTCTGCGCAGCCATCCTTCTTGGACTGGATTTCCAGTACCACCTGCAAAGCCTGACATTTAAATTTGGCGGCTCTATACCCCCCCTTACTGTCTTCGGCCTCGTGACCCTTAAGATCGACCCGCCTTCCCTGTTTGCGAACCTCACCCCGGATTGCAAACCCGTCGCCACCAGGAGCAGACGGTACAGTGCCCAGGACCGGACCTTTATCAGGTCGGAGGTCCAAAGGCTGCTGAAGGAAGAGGTCATCGAAGCAAGCAACAGCCCCTAGAGGGCTCAAGTAGTGGTGGTAAAGACCGGGGAGAAACATAGGATGGTCATCGACTATAGCCAGACCATCAACCGGTTTACGCAGCTGGACGCGTACCCTCTCCCCCGCATTGCCGACCTGGTGAACAGGATTGCGCAATACAAGGTCTTCTCCATGGTGGATCTCAAGTCTGCCTACCACCAGCTGTCCCTCCGTCATGGGGACCGCCAGTACACTGCCTTCGAAGCAGATGGGCGGCTCTATCATTTTTTAAGGGTTCCCTTCGGTGTCACGAACGGGGTCTCGGTCTTCCAGCGTGAGATGGACCGAATGGTTGACCGGTACGGCTTACGCGCAACGTTCCCGTATCTTGATAACGTCACCATCTGCGGCCATGACCAGCAGGACCATGACACCAACCTCCGAAAATTTCTCCAGACTGCGAACCTCCTTAATCTGACCTACAATAAGGAGAAATGTGTGTTTAGCACCGACCGTCTAGCCATCCGAGGCTACGTAGTGCGAAATGGAGTCATAGGCCCCGACCCTGAATGCATGCGCCCCCTCATGGAGTTCCCCCTCCCTCACTGCCCCAAGACCCTAAAGCGCTGCCTCGGCTTCTTTAGCTATTATGCACAATGGGTCCCTAATTACGCAGACAAAGCCCGACCCCTGATCCAGTCCACAACCTTCCCCCTGTCGACGGAGGCCCGCCAGGCCTCCTGCCGCATCAAAGTGGACATCGCAAAAGCCACGATGCGCGCCATCTTCCAGGTCGAGAGCGACGCGTCCAATGTAGCTCTGGCGGCCACCCTCAACCAAGCGGGCAGGCCCGTGGCTTTCTTCTCCCGCACTCTCCATGCTGCCGAAATTCGCCACTCCTCAGTTGAAAAGGAGGCCCAGGCCATAGTAGAAGCTGTGCGACACTGGAGGCATTACCTGGCCAGCAGGAGATTCACTCTCCTCACGGACCAACAGTCGGTGGCCTTCATGTTCGATAAAGCGCAGCGGGGCAACATTAAGAACGATAAGACCTTGCGGTGGAGGATAGAACTCTCCACCTACAATTACGAGATCTTGCACCGTCCCGGGAAGCTGAACGAGCCTCCTGATGCCCTGTCCCGCGGCACTTGCACCACCGCGCAAGTGGACCGCCTCCGAGCCCTCCATGAGGACCTCTGCCACCCAGGGGGTCACTCGTTTCTTCCATTTCGTTAAGACCCGCAACCTGCCCTACTCCATTGAGGAGGTCAGGACAGTCACCAGGGACTGCCGAATCTGCGCGGAGTGCAAACCGCACTTCTACCGGCCAGAGAGAGCGCATCTGATAAAGGCTTCCCGTCCTTTTGAACGCCTCAGCATGGATTTCAAGGGACCCCTCCCCTCCACCGACCGCATCACATACTTCCTGAACATGTTTGACGAATGCTCCCGGTTCCCATTCGCCATCCCCTGCCCGGACATGACCACGACCACCGTCATCAAGGCCCTCCAGGGTATTTTTACACTGTTTGGTTTCCCCGCCTACATACATAGTGATAGGGGGTCCTCCTTTATGAGTGACGAACTGCGTCAATTCCTGCTCAGCAAAGGCATCGCCTCCAGCAGGACGACCAGTTACAACCCCCGGGGAAACTGGCAGGTAGAGAGGGAGAACGAAACGGTCTGGAAGACCGTCCTACTGGCCCTTCGGTCCAGGAATCTCCCAGTCTCCCGCTGGCAAGAAGTCCTCCCAGTGGCCCTTCACTCCATTCGGTCGCTGCTCTGTACTACCACAAACCAGACACCTCACGAACGTCTCCTTGTCTTCCCCAGGAAGTCCTCCTCCGGGACCTCGCTCCCAACCTGGCAAGTGACACCCGGACCCGCCCTGATGCGGAAACATGTGAGGGCGCACAAGTCGGACCAGTTGGTCGAGAGGGTCCACCTGCTGCATGCCAACCCCCAGTACGCCGACATAGCGTTCCCCGACGGCCGCCAAGACACGGTCTCCCTTCGGGACCTGGCGCCCGCCGGATCCCCACGCGCACCCGCACCATTGCCCCCACCCCCACCGTCCCCGCAGCACCTGACCGGAGGGTCAGTACTGCTGCCGCCCCTACTCAGCGCCGAATAGGCACCGACGCCCCCTACAGGTGCCCCTCCCCCTGCCCACTTTTCGCCCCAACAGCGCCACCTAGGGGTGACGAAACTGCCAGGGGGGAAGACACCACGTTCCCGGAGCCACAACCGCCAGGGCCTCCACCAGGATCATCGCCGAAGCCCAGACGCTCCAAAAGGACGACCAGGCCACCCGATCGTCTGATTGCTGCACCATAAAACAATAAAAACTTTCTCTGTTACCCTCGACATCACGATACCTGCAATACCTTGTCCTACCATGCAAAAGGCGACAGTAACACTGGCCATCACCCTGCTGGGTCCTTTTTTAACAGGGGGTGAATGTGGTAATACCAGGTATTGCAATACCTGAGAGGTGGATGCCCATTGGCTAGACCTAGGAGTCTACCATTTTGCTAACGCACATAGTTCCGCCCTGAGAGGTGGGGTATAAGAACCAATGCCGTCCCAGCAGCCTTCACTTTCTGTATCGAAGCTGCTGGGTACAGTTCTAGCTGATTAAAGCCGATTAGTATGACTCTCCTTGTCTCACGAGTAATTGATTGTGCATCAGGAAGTTAAAACTTACTGTTTTCTCATGGTGTTCCAGCAGTCCTGTAGCTTGCTGTCCACCACTGTGGCCTTGTTCCCTCCTCGCACACAAAGGAAGCAGCAGGGGATAACAGATGTGGGTGTAGGTATTAAAAATGTTGCTGTCATAAAATAACAGGTTTGAGAGTGCCATCATGGAATTGGGCATTTGGTTTATTCGGGGTCAGTTTGGGATCTCCGCAACCTCCTCTAGCCTTCAGCCCTCTGAGATCTCTGCGTTCCTCTAATTCTGATCATTTGATCATCTGTGATTTTTATTGCCTCGCCATTAGCGGTCGTGACTTCAGCTACCTAGGCCCAAATCCTAGGATCCCTTCCTTCGAGCACTCCACCTCTCCCCCCAACATTACGATGATGTGTACCAGTGTCTAACTTTGCCGAATAATCGTTCTTCTAAAGTGCCTTGCGATGTTTTACCACATTAAAGGCGCTATATAACGGCAGGTTGCAGCCTGATCCCAACTGAAAATACGTACACTGTGCCTTTTGGGGCAGGGCAGGGCTAGGCTTGGTCACAGTGGAAACTGTCAGGGCCTAATCCACAAAGAATGGATTAGATAAAAGTACCAGAGAGCTGACAGGGACCCATACCCCATCAAGTGTCAGCAAGTGCAGGAAAGAATTGGAACAAATTGCGAAGAAAGACATTGTTAAGAATCCGGGATTGTGGCATTAATGCTATTCTTTAGAAAACGGTATGGAAAGTGTTGATTTGCTACCTATTGTGGCAACAAGAACACCCGCGGAGTAAAATATGAACCTCTCAGAATTGGATGCTCTTGACGTGTGTAATTCTTTGACCATTTCTATGATAAACTAATTTGGTGTAAAATGCTATCAGGTTTAGTCAATGGACAACACCCAAAGCCACCACGCCAGCACGTTGTCCATTCCTCTCCCTGCCCTCGGCATTAACTACCATTGTTACTTAGGCAGCTTGATTCTTGGCAGCTGTAAATGTTGCAGCAATGCTCGTGCTGATCCAGATTTACAATTCAAAGAATATTTCCCCAAGTTCTGTGCTCAATTTTCAAGTCCCGGCTTTTAAAATATTGAGACATCTATGTTGAATTATCGACCAAAAATGTATTTAGTAATTTTTGCCTTTAGCACAGGGACATGTGTGGTGATTGGCTGTGAGGGATGGAGTATTCTGCTGCCTTTCAGATGAGATCAAGGTAAGACGTTTTTATCTTGTTTCTGATTGGTCGAGTGTTGCCTTCATGGTTTCCTTGGAAAGGAATGCATGATTAAAAAGATTATTTTTCAATTCTCTCTCCTGTGCGTACAGCGGCACAGCGGTTAGCACTGCTGTCTCACAGCGCCAGGGACCTGGGTTTGATTCCAGCCTTGGGGGACTGTCTGCGTGCAGTTTGCACTTTCTCCCCGTGTTTGCGTGGGTTTCCTCCTGGTGCTCCAGTTTTCCAAAGATGTGCCGGTTAGGTGGATTGGCCATGCTAAGTTGCCCCTTAGTGTCCAGGGATGTGCATGTTAGATTACAGGGTTATGGGGTTACACGGAATAGGGCTGAGTGGGTGGGGGAATAGGCCTAGGTGGGGTGCTCTTTCGGAGAGTCAGTGCCGGTGTGCTGGCCTCCTTCTGCACTGCAGGATTCTATGATTCATGGGCAACAATAGCTTGATAGATTGCCAAAAATGCCAACCTTCATCACTAAAATCATGAATGTAGTTAAACCATAAGACCATAAGATATAGGAGCAGAATTATGCCATTCCATCCATTGGGACTGCTCCGCCATTCAATCATGGCTGATACGTTTCTCATCCCCATTCTCCTCCCTTATCCCCATAATCCCTGATCCCCTTATTAATCAATAACCTATCTATCTTTGTCTTAAAGACACTCAGTGATTTTGCCTCCACAGCTTTCTGTGGCAATGAATTCCACAGATTCTCCACCCCCTGGTTGAAGAAATTCCTCATCTCTGTTTTAAAGGATCCTCCCTTCAGTCTGAGGCTGTGCCCTGGGTTCTAGTTTTTCCTACTGGTGGACACACCTTCTCCACGTCCACTCTACCTAGTATTTTGGAAGTTCCAATCAGATCCTCCCTCATTCTTCTAAACTCCATCGTGTACAGACCCAGAATCCTCAACTATTCCTCACATGACAAATCCTTCATTCTTGTGAATCTTCTCTGGACCCTCTCCAAGGCCAACACATCCTTTCTTAGCTATGGGGCCCCAAACTGCTCACACTATTCCAAATTGGGCTGACCAGAGCTTTATACAGCCTCAGCAGCACACGCCTCCTCTTGTACTCTAGTCCTTTCAACATGAAAGCTAATATTGTATTTGCTTTCCCAACTGCTAACCGAACCTGCAAATTAACCTTAAGAAAATCCTGAACGACCACTCCTAAGTCTCTTTGTGCTTCTGATTTCTGAAGCCTTTCCCCATTTAAAAACTAGTCTGTGCGTCCATTCTTCCGACCAAAGTGCATAATCTCACACTTTTCCATGTTGTATTCCATCCTTAACCCTAACCTTAACCCTTCTGCACTGATAATCTGCCACTTCTTTGACAATTTCCTAGCTTGTCCAAGTCCTTCTGCAGAGTACTTGGAATTGCATGGTAAGATATGACTGAGTCAGCATGGCTTCATCAAGGGGAGGTCCTTCTGCAGCCTCCCTGCTTCCTCAATACTACCTGTCCCTCTACATATCTTTGTATCACCTGAGCAACAAAGCCCTCAGTTCCTTCTTCCAGATCATTAATGTATATTGTGAAAAGTTGTGGTCCCAACACTGACCTCCGCGGAACACCACTAGTCACCGGCTGTCATCCTAAAAATGATCCCTTTATCCCCATTCTCTGCCTTCTGCCAGTCAGCTAATCCTCGAACCATGCCAGTACCTAGCTCCTAACACATGGGAACTTATTTTATTTAGCAGCCTCCTTTACGGCACCTTGTCAAAGGCCTTTTGGAAATCCAAATCGATAACGTTCACTGGCCCTCCTTTGTCTAACTTTCTTGTTACCTCCTCAAAAATTCTAACAGATTTGTCAGGCAAGATCTCCCCTTGATGAAGCCATGCTGACTCAGTCCTATTTCACCATGCAATCCCAAGTGCTCTGCAATCTAACCCTTAATAATAGACTCTAAAATCTTATCAACAAACAAAGTCAGGCTAATCAGCCTATAATTTCCCATCTTCTGCCTCCCTCCTTTCTTAAACAGGGCTGTTACATAGCCATTTTCTAGTCCTCTGGGACCCTCCTTGCATCCAGTGATTCCTGAAAGGTCGCCACCAATGCCTCCGCAACCTCCTCAGCTATCTCCTCAGCTGTCTCCAGGCTGTCCAACTGTGGAGTGCATCATGGTTGACATCCCTCAGCTTTGGTTCTACTGCTGGAGTCACTGATTGGCAATGAGCAGCACTCCCAAGAGTAACGAACTTGCATTTCAAAAGTGTCTTTCATCATTTCAGGATGTCCCAGGACGTTTTGAAACCAAATAAGTAGTTTTCAAGTGTAGTCACTGCTGTAATGTCGGAAACCTGGCAACCAATAAACTCTCACAAACAGCAATGTGATAATTGTTCTAATTTGCCTTTAAAGGGTAGTATCATGACATCACCAGAAGGGAAATGTACCATAGAAACTAGTCTTAGTTTTATTTTGCATTTCGGCAAAGCACGCACTGTTAGGAAATAGAGATATCTGAAATAATTTACATTTGTATTCAGAGGTATTAGGAATAATGTACAAGTGTAAGTTTGAGGTTAATTTGTGTTTCTGCGAAGAAAGGGTTAAAACTTCAATTCTGCTTCATATTATCATAGAATCATAGAATTCACAGAGCAGAAAGAGGCCACTCGGCCCATCGAGTCTGCACCGGCTCTTGGAAAGAGCACCCCGCTTAAGGCCACACCTCCACCCTATCCCCGTAACTCAGTAACCCCACCTAACATAAGGACAATTTTAGCATGGCTAATCCCCACCTAACCTGCACATCTTTGGACTGTGGGAGGAAACCGGAGCACCCGGAGGAAACCCACGCAGAGACGGGGAGAATGTGCAGACTCCGCACAGACAGTAACCCAAGCCGGGAATCGAACCTGAGACCCTGGAGCAACTGCGCTTCAACACATTAAACAAAGGTGCCTATAATTCCATAGTTTAGTTTCACTTTAAACCTTGCCTGCGTTGTAATCAAAATTTTTAAAAATAAATTTTGAGTACCCAATTCATTTTGTCCAATTAAGGTGCAATTTAGAGTGGCCAATCCACCTAGCCTGCACATCTTTGGGTTGTGAGGGCGAAACCCAAGCAAACACGGGGAGAATGTGCAAAGTCCACACGGACAGTGACCCAGAGCCGGGATCGAACCTGGGACCTCAGCGTCGTGAGGCAGCAATGCTAACCACTGCCCCACCGTGCTGCCCTGTAATCAAAGTTTTCTGACGTAAAAGCTATTTCAGGCTTTAAAACAAAACCAAGCTGTTGCTTTGCAACCAGAGCCCCAGACTGAAAAGTGGAAGCATTTGAGCTCAATTGGAACCAGGTAACCCAGAAGCAAGACGTTTTTGTGTTGAAACAGCCAGTACAGGAAGGACAACAAAGTCAGGGGTAGAAAACAGGTCCCAGAAATTAAAGTACAGAGAATTCCAGAAACCACAGGGTGAAAAGGGAAGTCCCAAGAAGGCTGAAAAGAAACAACCAGAATCTGAACAAGGTACTGTTCACTGAAAATTAAAGAAAGAAGCAGAGAGAGACTGCCAGTTAAAGACAAGGTGCCAACCTAGAAACATTATTTAGCGAGACACCAGGGCGAAATTCTCCCCCAACGGCGCGATGTCCGCCGACTGGCGCCAAAGACGGCGCCAATCAGACGGGCATCACGCCGGCCCAAAGGTGCGGAATGCTCCGCATCTTTGGCGGCCTAGCCCCAACATTGAGGGGCTAGGCCGACGCCGGAGGGATTTCCGCCCCGCCAGCTGGCGGAAATGGCATTTGTTGCCCCGCCAGCTGGCGCAGAAATGCAGCGCATGCGTGGGAGCGTCAGCGGCCGCTGAAAGTTTCCCGCGCATGCGCCGTGGGGAGAGTCTCTTCCGCCTCCGCCATGGTGGAGGCTGTGGCGGAGGCGGAAGGGAAAGAGTGTCTCCACGGCACAGGCCCGCCCGCGGATCGGTGGGCCCCGATCGCGGGCCAGGCCACCGTGGGGGCACCCCCCGGGGTCAGATCGCCCCGCGCCCCCCCCCAGGACCCCGCCCACGCCGCCTGGTCCCGCCGGTAAATACCAGGTTTGATTTACGTCGGCGGGACAGGCAATTTCTGGACGGGACTTCGGCCCATCCGGGCCGGAGAATTGAACGGGGGGTCCCGCCAACCGGCGTGGCCCGATTCCCGCCCCCGCCCAATCTCCGGTACCGGAGACTTCGGCGGGGGCGGGATTTACGGCGGCCAACGGCCATTCTCCGACCCGGCTGGGGGTCGGAGAATGACGCCCCAGACATCTGAAGCAATCCTAAAGTTGCCAACACTTTAATACAGCCAGTGGTGCAGTGGTGGATACCTCAGAGATTGTGCAGAAGCTTGAATGCACATGGTGTTCCAGAGCAGAGGAATACGGAAAGGAGAGTTTGAAATCCTGGAGGTGGATCCTTGGTGAAAGCATCCAAGGGAATGCATTGTTTGGGTAAAGATTTCATGCATGTTCTTTGAGAGTGGAGTTTGAAAACCCTTGTGTGAAAGTTAGAGTTTCAGTGAGACCAGTCAGCTCACATTGTGACAAGCATCCGGGTGATTCGAGGAGAAATCCACAGAAGCTGTATTGGGTGACATAGGTTCAAAGTGGTGCGTGTCTGACCCCGGCCGGAATTCCCTGACCATTCATGCCAGCAGGATTCCCCGGTCCGGCTGCAGTGGATGGAGTTTCGACTGAGCGCCAAACTTTCCGTTCTCACTGGCAGCTGTGGAGGCGCAAACTCGGAGCAGAAAGTCCCTGCCCATATGTCACTGATTGGTTTACATGGAATGTGTACTGACTGAGAAAATTAGAGTGTAAGCTAAAATTTGCTGTTATCCGTACAAATCTGTATATGTCTGTAAATGTATAGTTGGGAGTTAATATTTTCTTGTTTAATAGATGATTTATTAAAAGTTAATTGCCAGTCCTGTTCTTTCTGGTTTCTAAACAAAAAATAAAAATGATGCTGACTGCCCAGTAGTAACACCAGTTGAGATTGTAACAACACATACAACTGTGCTGCTGATGCCTTCAAGCTTTCTGCCAACATATTGCTGTTCTAATGTACCTAGTCTAAATAAGTGAACCCACAATGTGTTTCCACAATGAGCGATTGGCGCCGATGTCATTATAAAACATGACAATAATGACCAGCGATGTTTTAACGATGTTGGTTGACAGATAAATATTGACCAAAGATTCCAGGGAGACTGATTTTTCTTGAAATGGTGCCATGTCATTTTCTTACCGCAATATATGCAAATATTTCTCGACAACGTGAAGTGTGATAACAAATTATTTAACATTCCTCATCCTCCTGGCTGATGATACTGGGATGAAACAATAAGCTCTCATTAAGCCAGCTTGGGAAATGTTGTGAACTGTAAACATCCCACAGAAAAGTCCTCTGCAAATTTGCCTCATAGAAAATAAGCGGCAGGAAATTTGCTTTTCAGAGGAATTAAAAATTGGGAGAGATTTAAACAAGCTGTTGTTTCGCTCTTGTCCATTCTGCATAGTCAAAATTACTCCGACAGCGCACAATATAAACATTATTTTCCATGATAAAGTAAATGGGTATTGCTGAATTTATTTTTGTCACATCAAACTTTTAAGATCAATAAGTACACAAGTAGACATAGGAGGTGATTGACACTGCAAATGTTTTCATTGTTATCACAGTCGAACTAATGAGAAAACATGCATCCTGAAATCCCACAGTGCACTGGCTTGCAAAGTACGGCAAAACATACAATATATAACAATTTTTGTTGAAACTTTTTGCCTTGCACTCATCAGAACATTTGCCAGAACACAATGTCAGGAAAATCAACAAATGTATTCTGTCTGGGAAGAGAGCCCTGATTGGTTGGCAAGTGGCCTCTGATTCATAGAGATGTTGTCATGGAGAATTCACCAGTTGATTGTGACTGAAAGTTAACTGCCAAGCATTGTGCGAAATTTAAACTTAGCAGCTTGGCCGGGATTGGTCAAGGCATTGCACTGAGGAATGAACCAGTAAATGACTGTCACGTATTTTCATAGATTATCATAGAACTTACAGTGCAGAAGGAGGCCATTCAGCCCATCGAGTCTGCACCGGCTCTTGGAAAGAGCACCCTACCCAAGTTCAGCACCTCCACCCTATCCCCATAACCCAGTAACCCCACCCAACACTAAGGGCAATTTTGGACACTAAGGGCAATTTATCATGGCCAATCCACCTAACCCGCACATCTTTGGACTGTGGGAGGAAACCGGAGCACCAGGAGGAAACCCACGCACACACGGGGAGGATGTGCAGACTCCGCACAGACAGTGACCCAAGCCGGAATCGAACCTGGGACCCTGGAGCTGTGAAGCAATTGTGCTATCCACAATGCTACCGTGCTGCCCGTAAATTTGTTTAGGTGAAACAGGTAAAATGTGTGAGCATGTTATTTCTGTCAGCAAGGACCATGGCCTTGAATATTAATATATGTATCTACCAGTACACACGAATGCGCCATACTATGAGCCTGACTGACCATCTTAACTTGGCTGCCAGCGTAATTATTAGCACACTGAGGATTATTTAGCAAATGTTGCTCAATCGCGGAATGTTGGACACTCTGTTTTGAGTTTTGCAAACATTGGTTGGTTGGTACAGTCTGTACCTTATCCACTGCGAACAGAAGAAGGGATATGCAGTTTGATATGATCCGCCAGTCTTCGGAATGTATGGCATTCACATATCTAGCATCACACTGCCACTGAAATTCATATTCAACACGATAGGCAGACTGTCTTGATGGCAGCATCCTGTTAGTGGTGAATATTGCTAATGTTGCTGCTGCATAGTAGCCCTATTTCAGCATCAGGCTTGCATGGTGAGCAAATGGCTTCTTAGGCAGCACTTCCCAACCCATGACCACTACGATCTAGAAGGACAAAGGCAGCAGACACATGGGAACACCACCACCTGGAGGTTCCTCTCCAAGTCACTCACCACCCCGACTTGGAAATATATCGCTGTTCCTCCACTGTCGCTGGGTCGAAGCCCTGGAACTCCCTCCCTAACAGCACAGTGGATGTACCTACAGGGACTGCAGTGGTTTAAGAAAGCAGCTCGCCACCACCTTCCGAACCGGAATTAGGGATGAGCAATAATGCTGATCTAGCCAGCGATGGCAACATCCTGGAAATTAATTTTTACAAATAGCTCTATTTACGAGATTGTCAATAAGGCCAAATTGTATAGTGCGTGGAAATATAAGAATCCCAATGGGTATATTAACCAGTGAAGGTAGATTTATGATGGGCCATGGTGGAGACCCCATTGGCAGGTTTCTCCACCAGTACATCAAGGAAAGGGAGTTAATTTGACTGCTCCATGTCAAAGGTGAATTTAAGTGCAGGATGAAGCCCATTAAGACATATAGATTTAAATGTCGCAAAGGTATCATCCAAATATCAGAAATATTCTGGGGGTAGGAGATTAGATGTCATTCCATCAAAGACATGCTGCTCATGGAACCCAACAAAGGTGTTTGTGAGAGCTGGGCCTAAAGGGGATTCCATGGCAACACCATCTATTTGGCCGGACATGGTGTCATTAAAACTGAACTCAACTATGCGAGTTGCCAAGTTCGTAAGTTCAATGAATACTGATTCACACAAGAGTGGCGGGGCCGCATCACCATGATATAGTGCTGCAATGCAAATATCAAAGTGGAACATTGGTGAAAAGGCCAGCGACGTCAAATGAACACATGGGCACAGTATTGCTCTCGATATGCAAGTCCTTCACAAATGTGAAGGAACCCTTCACCATTATTATGGGACAGGGTTTAGAGAACACCAAAGTATACCATGGAGTTCACCTGACAGACAACTTTAAACAGATTTTGGTAATGGGGAGCACAAGGGCCCATTTTACAGGTGTGATGCAACAGAGATCTAAAGTACGTTTAAAACAAAACAATGTTTATTCTATGAATCCAGTTAACATTTTAGAAATGCACAGTAAACAGTTTGTCAACTCCAACGCACGTAACGCCACAGGTACCATACTCTGTAGATAACCCTTAATAACTTCCCAAACAACATCCATAAGTTAAACCCTTTATAAATAAAGACAGCAGGTTTAAATATTCTACTGAAACAGGTATTACTTTGAAATCATCAATGGTCTGGAGACATTCTTTAGCTTGTGGAGAGAGAGAGATGATTGCACAGCTGCTTGTTTGAATGCAACTCTCCACCTCTGAAAATGAAACCAAAAACACACTGCCGCTCCCAGCTCAAAACGAAAGTGAAAGACAGACAGCCCAACTCCACCCACACACTGACATCACTGCAGCTATTTGATAAACACCCATTTCTTAAAGGTACATCCACCTGACACCATGTATCTGGATAACGTGCTCAAAACTGGTTATACCCATTTACCCAACCACTTGACCAATTAATGTTTCGTAGAACTGATCATAGATAAAATATGGCGTAATGGGACATCACCTTTGCGTGTCTTGAGCTACTCATACATACGTGGACGCAGCGAGCTGTGAAGACAAACATTGTCGTACATATCATACGGCAACTCATCACTCTTGCACAAGTCCAGGAAGTGATTTCTTTTAGATTACTTTCGAGCAAGGCAGTCTGGTCATGTTGAACAGTAGGTCCAATGGATATGAACATTGACCTATCCTTAAGAATGACATGCATTTTCTTGATATAGTAACACTTGCTAAGGATGACTGTTCCGGTCCCTTTTACTGATGTATATTTCTTGTGGCCTTGCAATGCTGTAAGACATTCACATTACATGAGAAAATCCGACAGCTCATTCAGAATCCTGCAACATAAATGCACTAGTTTAGCTAGGCCGACCTCCAACGAGTCAGTGCCTTCAGTAGAAGCTGGTTTAGAGCAGGATAGTTGGGAACGCCTCTACCAATCAGAGTCCACTTTCCAACCAATCAGCACTCTCTTCTTATACAATATAACTTTGTTGTTGTCCCTTACATGGTATTCTTGCAAATGGCCTGATGAGTGCAAGAAAAAAAACTTCAACAAAAAAGTCTCTTTTTTTCAGCAATACTCAAGTTTCGTGTTACCAAAGAACCACAAAGCAAATGATTAAAAATCAAAAATTTGTGACATTGGCTCAATGCTCAACCTCAGAAAAGTATCCTCTGCTGCACCGTTATAGCTATTCATTATTCATCCCATCAACATTTTGTGGCTTCTGTTAACAAGGTTGCCAATTAGTATCGGCTGCGAGTAATTTTGTGCCATGACATAATGGATTGAAACTGTCCAAACTGGTTTGACAGAGGATGTTTACAGGTAACAGTGAGAGGAAGCTATTAGCTCGTCAGTGTGAAAGGGAAGGACAATGCTCTACCCACTGTGCTATCCAGTCCTGTCATGGTCTCATGACGAATATAAGTTAATAGCAAACAGTTTGATGGTATTTCTTTAAACCATTAGAATAATGAATTTACTTATTTAGACTAAATTTAGCCTAATCCCTTGGGCTGCTTCAGAACAAGCATTTCAAAGCTAAAATGTACTTCGCACTGACCTCAGGACAGGAAATGAGGAAGGTTGCAAAAGGACATCCCAGCTCTAACTCATTAGATGGGTTAGGTTAAAATCATGGCAAGTGATGTGGAAACCTATTTTTGACCATGGCACCAACATGCTGTAGCTCCTGTGAGCTCCATGTTTGAGTGAAATGATCCACAAGCAGGGGAGTCAATGGCTTGCTTCATTAGGGGAAATAGGTCATTGAATCTTACATCACAGAATGAGTCCATTCAGCCCATTGTCTCTGTGCCAACTCTTTGGAAGATCTATCCAACTAATTAAGCATCCAGTGCTCTTTCTCCATTGGCCCTGCAGAATATTCCTATTCAAGTATATATCCAATTACCTTTTAAAAGTTACTAAGGACTCTGCTTCTACCAATCTTTAAGGCATTGCACTCCAGAACATAGCTAACTTTATATGTCTGCGTGGGTTTCCTCCGGGTTCTCCGGTTTCCTCCCACAGTCCAAAGATGTGCAGTTTAGGTGGATTGGCCGTGCTGAATTGCCCCTTAGTGTCCAAAATTGCCCCTCAGTGTCCAAAAGGTTAGGTGGGGTTACTGGGTTACGGGGATGGTGTGGAGCCATGGGCTTAGGTAGGGTGCTCTTTCCAGGATTTTCCTTCGAGGAGGGATTGAGGAGACTGAGCCTGTATCCTCTACAGTTTAGAAAAAAATGAGAGGCAATCTCATTGCGGCCTATAAAACTCTTACAGAGCTCGACAGGATAGATGGGGAAAGGATGTTTCCCCTGGCTGGGGGAGTCTAGAACCAGGGCCACAGACTCAGAAGAGTTTGACCATTTAGGACTCAGATGGTGATGGTGGGGGGGGGGGGGGGGGGGAGAATTTCTTTGGTCGGAGGGTGGAGTGGAGAATCTCTGGAGTTCTATACCTCAGGGGGGCTGAGGAAGCTTAGCCATTGAGTATGTTCAAGAACAGAGATTGATAGAGTTCCTGACATTAAAGATGTCAAGGGTTATGGGGATAATGTAGGAAAATGGTATTAAAACAGAAGGTCAGCCATGATCTAATTGAATGATGGAGAAGGCTCAAGGGGCCGAATGTTCCTTCAACACCATGTAGACACGGCACATTAGGAAACCATTTGTCCACTTGTAGCTAAAATTACCATCACAAATCCCATTATCCTTTTTGTCCAAATCCTTCCTAACTTTTAAAGTCTATATCTCCACTTCCTTTTATTATAAGGATTGGTTCTGTTTCTGATATTTATTTGCATGACAAGAAAATACCTTCCCTTTATTTTGAGCGATGAGTGTAAACCTTGGGCGAAATTCTCCTACCCGCCCCGCCACATTTCTGCGTCGACCGGCTGGCGGGAGTCTCCGTAACACCGGCCGGTCAATGGGGTTTCCCATTGTGGGGCAGCCCCACGCCGTCGGGAAACCCCCCGGTGCCGGCAGAACGGAGACTCCTGCCGGCGGAGAATGACGCCCCTTATGTTCATCAGTTCCTGACTCACCAAGCAGCAGGTACGAGATTTCCTCCATATCCCTCATTGAAAACCTAACAAAGCACCACTGTGATATTACAGAACCATCCAGACAGAAAGTCATTTCCACGGCCTGGCGTTTACGTGAATCCGAAAATCACAATGAGCGCTTCAAATAATTGGCTCCGGGTTAAGGCATGTTTGGGCCAGGAGAAACCTATGCTGCGGCTTCAAGTTTTCCCTCACCCAGGAAAATAAACGGTAAAGGGAGCTTGAAAAGATTCGACCTTCGCTAAAGGAGCACGCAAAGGTAGCGTGTTACCAGCGTCGCCAAATAATCTACACGATCACTTGGCTTTTTAAAAAATAAAATCTGATCAAGCTGATTTTTGCCGACAGTGTTACTGTCATTCGGCCGGCCTTGAATGAATCATACACTTCAAATAGTCCTCAGATCACATCCATCCCTTTCCACTTGCTTCCTGTTAACAGGACACGTGAGAAATGAGTAAGAGGCACTGGCCTGTCATTTGACAGCCGATTTTAGAGCGCCCCATTTGCAGAGGGCAGGTTCCATGGTCTTAATCACTGCAAACACAATCAACATGTAGTCCCCCATAGAATGTAATTTTTAGCAGCAAATGAAGGCAGTAAATGGATGCGAGTCCCACAGAGCAGTTTGCTGTACTCGGGGAGCACCACGCATGCATGCACATTAACTCAAGTCAACACCATCACTGCAATGTCGTAATTGCTGCTTCCGACGCCACTGTTTCTGCTGCTGGAGAAAGAAGTAAAGCTGTGACCATGAGCGCTAAAAGTAATTATTCAGCATTGCTTATGCTGAAGCAGTTCTAAAGCCCAGTTCGATGGTACACTATTCGATGCTGCAATAGACACAGAAATGAGCACTCAAATACACCAGTTAGCGGATCATAACACTGAAGAGAGGCAGGGGAGGGGGTGGGTGGTGTAGAGACTTTAAAGAGGGAGGGGGAAAATGTGTCAAGGTTCTCACCCCTGTGACGTCTGTTGGGAAGGTCAAGTGTGCAGGCATTGCATGAGGCCAGGAATTGGTTAGACCGCAATACTTACCATGATTGACCAGACCGTCAAAACCCAAGAGTTGTCACTTAGGCAAGTTTGCAAGTGGGCAGCCAGTCCCCATTAACTGATACGGATTGGCTATGTTAAATTTCCCTTAGTGTCCAAAAAAAGGTTAGGTGGGGTTTCGGGGATAGGGTGGAGGTGTGGGCTTGGGTAGGGTGCTCTTTCCAAGGGCCAGTGCAGACTCGATGAGCTGAATGGCCTCCAGCACTGTAAATTCTATGATTCTTTGAGTCTATCATACCCCATTTGCATCTACCCTATTAGACCCTACCCCAATAACCAATATACCTTTAGACCTAACCTTTTAGACCCTATTCCATTCTACCATAGTCCTTTAGAGCATTCCCTTTAGAGCATCTCCCTTAGACCCTACTCCATTAGGCCTTTCCCTATTGGGCTCTACCCAATGCTGAGTCAGCAACTTCTACATTCTACATTCATAAATGTCTACATACACGGCATAAAGGAGATAACTAACGGGACCAAATTAAAAGACATTTGGAACCAATGTAATTATTTCTCAAATGCAGCCTGTATTCTCCTCAGGAGACAGTGTCACTACCAGCCAAGTCATTGAATTCATGTTTCTTATTTCTAATTGTGCATAAACATGATAACCAAAGGACATAAAGGAAACTCTGAAAGATGAAGGGTGGCATTCTCCGTCCCACCGGACCCGTTTTCTGGCACGGTCGGCAGTGGCATCCTCCGTCCCGGGAACCGGCCAATGGGGTTTCCCATTGTGGGCACCCCCACGGTGTCGGGAAATCCGCGGGCGTGAGGGCGTTGCCGGCAAAGCGGAGGATCCCGCCCAGGGAGAATCCAGCCCCACAACACAAATATCATTTGGAATTTAAAAATGAGATGCCTATAGTCATTCATCATTAGATTTTGTTTTAAAAGAAAAATGCTCGTTAAGATCTTGGACTCGGTGGAAGGGCGACACGGTAGCACAGTGGTTAGCACTTTTGCCTCACAGCACCAGGATCCCAGGGTCGATTCCTGGCTTGGGTCACTGTCTGCGTGGGTTTCCTCCGGGTACTCCGGTTTCCTCCCACAAGTCCCGAAAGAGGTGCTGTTAGGTAATTTGGACATTTTGAATTCTCCCTTAGTGTACCCGAACAGGCGCCAGAACGTGGCGACTAGAGGCTTTTCGCAGTAACTTCACTGCAGTTAATGTAAGCCTACTTGTGACAATAAAGATCATTATTAAATGTGCACAACAACATTGCAGAGTTTTGGTCGCCATCCCATTGCGAAGACTATATCTTCACTGCGGATATACTCAGATACAAATATTACAAGGTGCAATTCTTCACAACATCATAGCATATGATTCACAACATACAACAAGGCACTTGCTCTGACGAAGAGTCACCCCGACACGAAACGTTAGCTCCCTTCTCTCTCCACAGATGCTGTCAGACCTGCTGAGGTTGTCCAGCATTTTCTGTTTTCGTTTCAAATTCCAGCATCCGCGATAATTCACTTTTATGTCAACAAGGGATCATGTGTGTGAGAAAACTACTATTAAAAAAATGCTCTTTTGTTTTGAAGTACACTTCCATTTCCCTTTAAGCACAAAAAGAGGAATAAAACGCAAATAACGTACAAGCAAGGCCTGCCTCATTAAATATTTTATCCAACTGTGATGTTCAATCGAATGTAGAAGGATAAAGCTCGAAAATCACGCTGTGAACAGAGGCACTGACTATTATAGCCAGCCAAAAGCTTAGTAATTTAACTTAAAACTAAATTTACACATGGCTATGAGTTTTGCAGAAGCCACAAAAAATGCTTTTAACTTTCCTTGCTCCACTGAGCAAAGCAGGCATGTTGGTGGGAGCTCTTGTGAAATGCTGCCGTCCTCACTACAGATTCTCCTCAATGATTGGAGTGGGAAGTTTTAATCCATTAAACAATAAACAGAAAGATGAGAAGACAAACTCTTGGACTTAAGTTCTTCCTGCAGTTGCCAAGGTAACGCTTGTCACATTACCCTGAGATTATCTGTATGAGTGATAGAGTCTGGTTCCCTCAGCCCGAGTAATTGCATTTTGTTTTTTTTTGTTGTTTTTTAATCAAACTCACAAACAATAAGCGAACAAGCCTGACAGAAAGTCAATGCGACATTGACAGCTGTAAAGGTTGAGATCTGAATGGTCCCGGCCACCTATTATATTGGGGTTGACGCATTTGCCCACCTCTGTGCATTTGAAAAAGACATAACAAAAAGCATCAAAGCCATTCTGCTGCTGGAGTTGAAGGGAGATCTTGCACAGAAAGAAAAGCAGGATGCCAAGAATATTGCTCTTGAAACATGGAGCTGATTTATTGCAATGAAAGCTTTATTGTTCATCTTGGAGCTAGCTATTCACAATTAATTGAAATTAAAACCAAATCACAGGTTCGTTGTTTTTTTTTTAACTTTATAACCAGTCAGTCTCTGTCTTCCTGTTCCTCCAGAAGCAAGAATGCTTTGTTTATTTTCATAGTCTCTTCCTTTATGGTAACACTGTGGATAGCACTGCTGCTTCACAGGGCCCCGGGTTCGATTCCCAGCTTGGGTCACTGTCTGTGCAGAGTCTGCACCTTCTCCCCCTGTCGGCATGGGTTTCCTCCGGGTGCTCCGGTTTCCTCCCACTGTCACGAAAGACAGGCTGTTCGGTGAATTGGACATTCTGAATTCTCCCTCAGTGTATCCAAACAAGAGCCGGAATGTGGCGACGAGGGGCTTTTCACAGTAACTTAATTGCAGTGTTAATGTCAGCCTACTTGTGACAATAAAGATTATTATTATTATTTTGTTAACGGGTTTGCAGTTTGCGGTGGATATTTTATGGTAGCTTTATGCACTTTTCTCAAAATTGATAACCTAAGAAGGCAACATTTTCATTGGAAGTTTAATTTTTTAATGCATTCACAGTAACCAAAATTTGTCTTGCAAGTTCTGCACAGCAATCACTTGAGACAAGGGGGAACATGAGTACAATTGCATTTACACAGTGCATTTAATGTAGCAAAACCTTCTAAGGTGCTTCACTGGAATGATTATCAGGCAGAGTTTGATGCTGAGCCACATAAGGACAAGTGACCAAAAGCTTATCAAAGAGGTAGGTTTCAAGGGCTGCTTTAATAGAGGAAATAGCGAAAGACAGGGCGATGTCACGAACAGTATTATAATAAGAGATCATGTAACAAATATATTGTGTTAACTTTAGTGCAGGATCAAATAGAGTGCTCTTTAATTCATTAGCTGCACTACTGGGTACACAATCTGCACCATCAACAACAGCAACTGTTTATATTCTGTTTGTGCTCATCACATAGCTAATAATAAAGATCTTCTTAAGGTATGTAATGTACTCATCCAGGGACTAGAGGGCAAACTAGGAGCTTTCTGTTGGAAGAAATAGTGGTTGCTATCATACGTACTCAGGACTCTTCTTACAATATTCTTACAAGTAGTACAAATATTCTTACTTTGTTCTTACAAGTGTTCATAAAGAAAAATATAACACTTTGGTGATGGCGGTGGTTCAAAATATTACCGAATTTCAGGGAATAGTGGATGAGTTTAGGAAGTACAAATATGATTCATTAACTCTTGTAGATGATGCGTGTTTTGCTGTGGTCCTCCTATGCCTGGAATAAGTCAATACACCTGGGTCTGGTGATCTGTCAGACCATCAGTTTGGTTCTACTAATCTGACTTCAGTCATGGCTCAATATTATTCTAGTTCAAGCCATTGAGTGCGTTCAGGGCATGACAAACGAGGTGAAACATTTTGAGTGTGCTTTGATGGGTTGTCAACATCATTGCATGGCCAAAATGGTAAAATGAAAGTAAGAGGATGTTCAGATCAATGGGTACAGTGCTTTGGTCTTTTCAATCCTTCCGTAACCAGAGTATGGTGTGCGCTTCACGTCACTAAGAAAACAGGAAGTGATATTCAAGCACAGGACACACTGTGGGGAAGAGTCACACCGCTGCTCTCTGTGTGAGGGCTCTGAATTAAGACAAAGTGATGGAAATGCTGTAACTTTTCCTCCTGGAGATTGTGCCATAGGGGCTTTCGGCATAGCAGAGGTTAATGGAGAATTGGAGAACAGTAGCACCTATAGTGTGATGTAAAAGGGACCTGGTCCAGTCTAACAAGGGACCCGGTTCAGTCGAAGAGTGGGCAGAGATGAGTATAGCAGTAAGCACGAGTTAGATTACAGTTTGGACTCTAGCCTTCACATCTATATATAGCTATGTGTTACCAATAAACAAGCCTCCAAGCCTCTTCATCAAACATACTGAACAAACCTTACAAAAGAGCCAAGGCACCTAAAAGATATTCTCATAGCGATATATGGAATAGTAAAGGAAGTGGAAACGATATTAGCATAATGCCACTTTGAACTAAACTGTGAGACTGGGGCATGAGAGTTTGCGTGTGGGAGGTTTTGCTGGAGGGCACATAGGATCAAACCAGTAAAAGATCAGTTTAGATCTGATATCGGAAAGTTCTCTAGGAGTGGATTTATGGGACGAGTTGTGTACTTTACCATTCTATTGGATTTGTTGATTACTTGAACTTGTTACGCATTAGGTCTTTTAAGTTCCGAGATCTGTGGGGCGGCACAGTGGTTAGCACTGCTGCCTCATGGCGCCGAGGACCTGGGTTCGATCCCGGCCCCGGGTCACTGTCCGTGTGGAGTTTGCACATTCTCCCCGTGTCTGCGTGGGTCTCACCCACACAAACCAAAGATGTGCAGGATAGGTGAATTGGCCGCGCTAAATTGCCCCTCAATTGGAAAAAAAATTAATTGGGTACTTTCAATTTATTTTAATAAGTTCTGAGATCTCTTTCAATTTGATCCTGAGCTATTTCAACACCATTAATTGTTGTAGCTGGAGTTTGCCAGAGTTTGTAGCACACCCAATCGCGGAAGGAAAATGAAATGTTGTCCATTATTGCAAGAAGGTTGGAGGGCTGGAATAAAGAAACCTTTGTACACCTGTACAGGGATTTGATGAGACCACATCTGGAATGCTGGTGCAGTTTTGGTCTTCACCTTTAAGAAATGATACATCTGCATTGGAGGTGTTACAGCGAAGATTCATTAACTTGGACCCTGGGATGAGGGGGTTGTCCTATGATGAGAGGCTGAATAAATTGAGCTTATATTATCTGGAGTTTAGAAGAATGAGAGGCAACCTCATTGAAACCTACAATGTCCTGAAGGGATTTGGTAGGGTGGACGTTGAGAGGTAGTCTCCACAGGTCGGAGAATCTAAAACACAGGGGGCACAGTCTCTGGATAAGGGGGCTGATCGCTCAGGACTGAGATGAGGAGAAATTTCTTCACTCAAAGGATTGTGAATCTTTGGAATTCTCTACCCCAGAGGGATGTGGATGCTCCATCGTTGAATATATTTAAGGCCGGGAAGGACAGATATTTGGTCTCTCAGGGAATAAAGGAATGTGGGGAGTGAGCGGGAAAATGGAGTCGAAACCCAAGATCATCCATGATCGTAACTGAATGGCGGAGCAGGGTCAATGGGACATGTGGTCTACCCCTGCTCCTATTGTTTGTGATTTTGTGACATGTCACATTACGTTTGTTTGCATCACATTTCATTCACCATGGTATATGACCCACTCAAATTTTTTGTTGAACCCATTCTACGATTTCTGCCTTTTTTTCCCCCCTTTAGTCAATTTCTTATCCATTCCCAGGTTTTCTTCTGAATCCAAGAAGCTTTGAACTTAATTATCACATGGAACTTTATCAAAAGCTTTCAGGAGTCTAAGACGAACAATTCTGGTCACCTTGACTTCAAATGTTACCTGTTTCTCTCCAGAAATGCTGCATTCCCTGCTCAATATTTCCAGCAATTTTTATTTCTATTCATTAAAAATCGCTGAAATCGTTGAACCAGAAATTGGATGCGGCAATTGTTGGAGTGCGCTCTTTGAAGGCGAGCTTCCATTCTCTGTAAATATCTTGCAAGCACGCTGGCTGATACTGGAAGTGACGCAGACTATGATGAGGTTAAGGAAACCCAAATTAATCATTTTGCTCCCAAACAAAATTGGAACTGGGGCGGAATTTTGCAGCACCATCAACGGCTATCCAAATTTTCCTGTCCTGCCCACGACGATGCCAGCCAGTGTCAGGGATGGAAAATCCTGGCCTGTGAACCAATTATATTTTGACGGACTGGATACTTTTTACACCACTTAAATCAATAAGTAAAAACATGTATTGATGCACGCTATGAAATAACAACACAGATTCCAGGAGCTGCTTGCACATCAAAATCTGTTGGGGGGGAGGGAGAAAAAGTACACCTTGGATTAGAACAGACCAGAGCTTTAGATTTAGTTGTACATCTAATCTGGAGATGATGCAGTGAGTTGTAATCAGCTGGATTAGTGTTACTATCCATTATCCCACTTTCTCGCCATGCAGTGATTTTTCTATATACATGCCAATGATGTCAATCCAAGAGACTCGAATCTATCCTCATGCAAAAGATGATTATAATGCAATTGGACTTAGTGGGTGGAATCGTCCCATAAATTCTCAGATTGTCAGTTTCAGTGACAAAACCGGTGTGCAGCTCTCCAGCTGCACAGCCGAGTTTTCTCTCCAGGTTCTGTGGCACTCTGTGCACAGAGACTTTGGGGGCCAGGTTTGGGTCACTCTGGCGGGGGATAGAGCCAGCCAGGCCTACACCACAGAGATGGGGACGCCGTCGTTAAAGGGTTACGTTGAAAAAAAGAAAGATGGTTGAACGGAGACTCAGGAATTATCCAATTGGGTATTGAAGTGTTTTTCCACTATCCCATTGGTGTGGCGAGGCGGTGCAGAGTATGGACGGACACATAGGGTGAACAATAGCAGGAGCATGGAGGTGGGTGATTGGCAGCAAGTGGTCACGTGGTGAAACCTCCGACGCTGCGTCCAAACGGAATTGGTAAGAGTTGTCAGGTAAATGGGATTAGGTGCAAACTTCAAAAAGACCGAGGGTGTGGTGTCTGTCAGAACAGTCACCGATAGTAGTCCTTCAGTGGTGAAGAAGGCGGGAATCAGAATGGTAATGCTACAGAAGCTTGTGAAGGTAAACTCTAGTGGAGCCGTTGAGCAATCTGAAAGGTAAATTCTCATGTTCCCCACCCCTCTCCACCGCGTCATACACAAAAATATTTCACAGAAGGGGAAGGATCTCAGGAGCAATCCTCCACGTTAGTTTCTGCACAACATGTGGACTGTGAGGATTATTAGCACTTGAGAAGTGGACACTTAATTCACATTTGTTTGGATTAATATTAGGGGAAATAATCTTCAGTTAAAGAAAAAAGGTCAGTCCTGTTGGTTCAGGAAATTAAACATATGAATTGAGCTAATACTCTCAAATAAATACATAGCAGGCTGTGTATGAGTAACTGAAAATTTCTTGTATGGCCAGAAGCAAGACTTTCATCATTGATAATTGATCATTCATGGGAAAGGAAGGACTAAAAATGTTAATGCACATGTGTGAACTGCTCGACGCTGTTTACTTGCATATCATCTACCAGGACTTTTTCTTTCAGAAGATTACGAGTGAGCCAGATCATTTTAGATTGTACCCTAGAGGGAATTACTTAATTCTTACATCTGGTGCTTTGTAATTTCTCAAAAAGTTACCACAGTTCTCATTAACACTTTTTTTTTGGGGGGCGGGGGGAGGTGGTTGGGAGTTGAGGGAGAAAATATGTCAGTATGATTATGAGGCACCCAGTGATAACATTTTTCCATGTGAAATATTTCTGTAAAACCCACGTCTTTCTGGCATATCAAAGATAATGAACGCTTGGTGCGCGGTCGTGATTAAATATTGCCAAGATTCAATTTGAGGAAAATGTTTTTGTGTATGGCACGGTGGAGGCAAGGAACGTGATAAATTACCTTTCTTCCCAAGGATGACAATTCAGACTTTACCTCAAGTTTCCGAGTGCATTTTTATCCTTGAGACTACCAGTGACGCTACGGGTTGACATTCACCCACCACCCCCCCCCCCCCCCCCCCCCCCCCGCCCCACCTTTACGGACATGTTTTCGGCAGGGATTGAGGTCTGTGAAATATGAAATGTGGATAGCCCACCGCCCTCCCGCCCACCTCGGGTCCTGTCCCCCTATGTATCCCCACGATACAGGGGACGGATAAGGCGCCCTTTGGCATGCCCACCCTTCGGCCTATTGAGGCCCTTGTGGCTGATTAATGGTCATTTAAGGACCTGCTTGCAGTCCCAGCAGTGACCACTGCTGAGGTCTGGCGCCTTTGGGACGGCAAGTGCTGCTGCTGTCAGAAATCTTAGGACTGGATTCTCCTTTTTGGGACTATGTCCTCACGCCATTATGAAGACCGTGGTCTTTAACGGCAGGAAACAGTCAAAAGGCCACAGATTCACCATCTTGCAGGCAGCTGTCGTGGAGCTCGCAGCTCCAGCTGCCGATACGGCCCCCCCCCCCCGCACCTCCGGGTCAGAGGCCGCGCCCTGCTCCATTTCAGACTCAGCCCGCTGACCTGGACCGCCAAAATAATGCCCCGCATCGGCTGCTCGCCCGGCCCGGAACACCGCACACAAAGCCCCCAGTCCCGAATGAGACACCCCTGCCCTCCGATAGGCCCTCCCTCGACAGTGGCGGCCGTGGACGGAGTCCACAGAGTTTCCCGAGCGGCAAAACCAGATTAGAACCACGGCGTCGGGAATTCAGCCGGTCGGGGGTGGAGAATAGCGGGGCGGGCCTCAGGCAATGGCCTGAGGATACACGCTTCTCGAGGGGGCGGAGAATAGCATAACCAGCGCCGGATTCTCCGCCCCATCGCCGAATGCGATTTCGCTGTCGGGGTGGGGAGAATCCAGCCCCTAGTCTCTGCTTGTTAAAGATTCCCTCGGGGCGATACTCCTGTAAGGCAGCCTTTCCTTTTTAAGTTGGTTGGTTTGCGACCGACTTTTCTAACGGGGAGGGGGGAAGCAAAACTCCGGCCTTGCAAAATTCAACCCTTGGATGAAGCTGAATCTAAATTTCCTGGTTTTTCCAATTTCAGTCAGCTTTCCAAACTCAAATGCCGCAGATGCTGGGAATCTGAAATAAAAACGGAAAATGTTGGGAACACTCAGCAAGTCAGAGAGAAATCTTAAGTCATGAACTTAAGTCATGATTGAGCGGAGGGGGGAGTTGGGTGGCACGGAGGCACGGTGGTTAGCACTGCTGCCTCACAGTGCCAGGGACCAGGGTTCAATTCCGGCCTCGGGTGACTGTCTGTGTGGAGTTTGCACTTTCTCCCCGTGTCTGTGTGGGTTTCCTCCGGGTGCTCCGGTTTCCTCCCACAGTCCAAAGATGTGCAGGTTAGGTGGATTGGCCATGCTAAATTGCCCCTTAGTGTCCAAAGATGTGCAGGTTCGATGGGTTTACGGGGAAAGGGCGAGGAAGTGGGTCTAGGTAGGGTGCTCTTTCAGCAGGCCAGTGCAGATGGGCCAAATGGCCTCCTTCTGCACTGTAGGAATTATATGGTTCGAAGTCCAGACTTACAGCAGACAACAAAAGCAAGCAACAAACAGAATTTAGTGAAGACGATCTCCGCAAACTACAGCAAACAGAGCCCAGAGTTGAAACCATAGCAACATGTCTCCAAAGAAACACGATTACTGCACCAGTAAAATGCTGAGTGGAGGATATTGCACGATAGAAATATTGTACAAAACCAAGTACAGCCATTCGCAGCAGTGTAGTCTTCAAGGGTGATTGGTGGGAAATGACTCCATCATCTCCACTCTGGTGAGTCTAATGGCATCGATGTATGTAACCCCCCCGCCCCCCCACCCCCCTCCCAAACCCCCCAAACCCCCCCAAACCATCCCCCCAACCCCCCCCCCCCCTCCCAAACGCCCTCCTCTCCCTTGGGAGCAGCATATAAACCGTCAGTCAGATAAGGAAATATATTAGCTGTGGACACTTGTGTCCACGATGATTCTTGCAATAAAGACATACAGTGGACAGTTCCACGCATGAGACCTTTGGGGAACATTGTCTTCTGAACACCTCCCCTTTCAAACTGATCATGAAAGTAGACATATTTAAAAATATTCTGACCCCTCGCTGACCTGTGTGTGCTTAAACCGTTCTCACTGTTGCTAACTGGCTTGAACGTTCTTACACCTGAACTTATCCTCCTCAAAAGTAACGCTCGACTATTGTGCCAAACAAAATAGCCCGAAAACATTTTTTTAAAGTCTGTTATATTGTTAACTACCCCTCCCCTGCCCCCACCACCCCTCACATGCCCCTGATATAGCCGATTTCATCTAAAATTGTAATCATGCGCCTTGTGTAGCGATCATGTGCAAATAAAAGCAATCAATAGCTAGCAAACTGTCTCCAATCAGCTGAAAAGCTAGCAGGATGACATTCCATTATCCTGCCAGACATTCTGAAATCAAAGACAGTGGCGCTCTAAGGGACATTGCTCTAAACGCCGTCACCATCTTCCTCCAAGCCTTGGTATCAGATGTAAAATCAGCTCCCCGCAAAATTAAAAGGTTGCACACACACACACACACATACACACACAAAAAAAGAAAAAGTCTACGCTACAATTTCCTGACAAGATTTACATGTCATAACATCATGTTCTGATGGCAGTGAGGGAAGGGCTCCCTGCTGTGACGGCCTGGTGTCACTCCAGTTCCACGACAGCCTATTCTCGGTAGACAGCCCTGTCAGAGATTCAGAGACTTCCGAATGTACCAGCGAAATTAACTTCTGTTACTCTGACATCTCCCACAATCAATACTCACAGAGTCCTTGTCTCCCAGATCAAAATTCATAAATCAAAAGCAGAAAGCATGAAATAAGGTATTTGATAAATCCATTAACGAGAGTGTGGTGCACTTCAACTTTCCACCTACAACCTACTAGAAGGCTGTTGGTAGCAAACTTGGCAAATTTAATTGAAATTAAAAACAAAAATCCCCCAGTTTGATTTAGTAAGATTTATTTGGCTCTTTTGCCCTCAGGTCCACAGTAAGTTCGAATACCTTGCTTGTTAAATTTTAAATCTAAAATAATGGGTCGGATTCTTCGTTTCAGCGACTAAGTGCTGACGCCGTGACTGAATCGCGTGTGTTTTACGACTCCGAGCCGGTCCCAGAGCGATACAGGACAGTCTAATGGGCTACCACCGGCGCCATGAGAAACTAGCGCGATTCCAACGAACGCTGCCGTGTGATTCACCGGAATCGGCACTGGAGAGCCGGACAAGCAGGAGCTGCATATAGACACTCCACTCCCCGCACACCCTCGTCCCAGCCAAGAACATGGCACTGGTTGCGCTGGAGCACGCCCATCCCGTTGATGGGTTGGCTGGGGCCAGAGGGTACCTCGAGGGGTGGCCCGGGGAGGCATCTATGCAACCCATGGCGCTCGGTTCACAGTGGACAGTCAGAGACGTGCGCAGCCACTTGGCTGCCTTGCAGGCTGTGGGAATGGTGGGCCGTGCCCGTCCATTCCGACCCCACAGCCCACCTCCTGGCCACCCCCCCAGTATTCCCTCCAGCCTTGGCAGAAGGCCCCCTGCCAGCGGCACAACTGTCAGCACACTATAGCGATGCTGGACACTTTTCATACCACCTCTCTCCCTCCCTCAGCAGCCACGGCGCCTGTTTCCCGATTTTAAATGTCACAGTGTACCTCGCCGTGGCTAATTCCTCCTGGCGGAGGCGGAAGGCCCGGACATTTCCGGGTCAGGCCCGGAAATTTCCATTTCGGGCCCGTTAATGATATTCCAATGGCGTTTACTGTACCATCTGCAGGCATGCCAGCGTGGAATGCATTCGCGCCACTGTTGAGGCACTGGAGCATGGCGTTCCATCTGGCGCCCGGCGCCGGCCTCGATTTTTGGCTGACGTGCAATTCTACGCCCGATCGCGTTTCCCGATTCCAGCGTCGCTGGACGGAGAATCCAGCCCAATATCGCTGTTGTTTAATCCTGCACCTGAAAGTGGTTTTGATTTCATTTGGTGTCTCTGCAGCACAGTTTGCTAGCCTCCAGTGACAAGCATGTTCATGTTCAGGTGC
Organism: Scyliorhinus torazame; assembly: GCF_047496885.1. Classification (NCBI taxonomy): domain Eukaryota; kingdom Metazoa; phylum Chordata; class Chondrichthyes; order Carcharhiniformes; family Scyliorhinidae; genus Scyliorhinus; species Scyliorhinus torazame. The sequence goes on along the minus strand of NC_092717.1, from coordinate 13,604,381 downwards.
TGATCTTCCTGTTTGTGTACCTGGCTCTTAATGCACAGCACGGAATGCAAGCGGTTCTCCAGCATGAGATAAAGATTTAAGATTGCTTCCGATAAGATCATGTCCTCATTAGTACCGCTTGTGATAAAACTGCCCAATCTATTTGGATCAATTTCCATGGATAAGAATATTGGGCACTCTGTGTCATAGAATCATAGAATTTACAGTGCAGAAGGAGGCCATTTGGCCTATCGAGTCTGCACCGGCTCTTGGAAAGAGCACCCTACCCAAGGTCAACACCTCCACCCTATCCCCATAACCCAGTAACCCCACCCAACACTAAGGGCAATTTTGGACATTGAGGGCAATTTATCATGGCCAATCCACCTAACCTGCACATCTTTGGACTGTGGGAGGAAACCAGAGCACCCAGAGGAAACCCACGCACACACGGGGAGGAGGTGCAGACTCCGCACAGACAGTGACCCAAGCCGGAATCGAACCTGGGACCCTGGAGCTGTGAAGCAATTGTGCTATCCACAATGCTGCCGTGCTGTGTGTCTGTGTAGTCAGGTGAAATCTATGAGCAATGGGCGCCAAATCCAATTCAGGACTCAAAGTGACGAGAGTTGGTAAATATCTAATTTCTGTCCACTTTAAGTCACGTCAGAGCTGGCTGGTCCACTGTGTGCTTTCCTTCAGAGCAGATGGATACCCTTTCTGTGTCCCATTAACATGATGGGTGGCAGGTGAATAACTGTTATTCGTTGCTTGAAGCACAGGGACCAAATTTATATGATGCCTCGTTGTAACATTTTCTTTGAATTCAATTTCTTCAACCTAACTCGAGTGTTGTTTAGGGGGCAATCTGTTTTTTGATGGCCAGATCATTCATTGGGTAGAGACTATGGCTTAGTGGGAGCGTTGTGCCACCTCGGAGTCAGAAGGTGAAGGATTTTACCCCCCACCCCCACACACACACCACCAAACTCCGGACAACCCCAGCGAGTGGCATGGGACCATCAAATATTGGATTGGAATACCTCCGTCGGCCTGTCAAGTATGTTCAAATGTGCGAATCAATTATTTCCATTTGGAGTTTGAGCTTCTTGCTCGTTTTGTGCTGATCTTGTAAACAAACGTGGCATCAGCTGGAAGCCTCCACAACACAGGAGCGTGCCCCGGCACTCCCGCTAATGACAGCCACTGGTTCCATCTCACCTACCCCCCCCCCAACCCCCCCTCCTGGACTGGGTGTCATGAAAATGTTGCTTTAAGAAATGTTTGGCTGCTCATGTTACTGCAGTGATGTCAGAGTGTGGGTGGAGCTGAGCTCTGGCTCTGCTTTTTAGCTTCACTTTGAGAAAAGCTTGGGTGTGCCTGTGTCTTTTCGTTTTCGTTTTCAGTGTTGGAGCTGAAGCCAGACCAAGCAGGTGTACTGCTGTTCTCTCTGCCATGAAAAGGCTATCTCTTGATCATTTGGTGAATTCAGAATTATAAATGTCCTCAGTAGTGAATGTAAACCTGATGTGGTTCTGTTAAAAGGGGGTTATTTTGTCTTCTGGAAGTTGTTTGGGAGGTTATTGAGGATTACTTAGTGTTGTATTCTTTGGGCGTTGTATTTGAATTGATGGTTGCTAAATGTTCACTTTATGTTTTAAAAAGGTTAATTTGAGTTCATAGAATAAACATTGTTTTGCTTTAAAAAATACTTTTCCATTTCTGCTGTGCCACACCTGTAGAGTGGGCCGTGTGCTCCCCATACCACAATCTATTAAAAGTTGTGGGTCAGGTGAACTCCATGATACACTTTGGGGTTCTCTAAACCCTGGCCCATAACACTTGGTTACTGATCCCTCCCTAACGCCAACCCGAGTTCTCCCCTAAACAGACATGGATTCTCCAATTCTGGGGCTGTGTCCCCACGCTGGCATGGGAACGGCAGGAAAAATGGCATAAAACAGCCACTAATTCCCCGTTTTGCTGGGGGCTAGCATGCCGGCAGCGTGGAACACCTGACTCTAGCTGCCGATACGCCCCTGAGAATTCCGGCTCTGTGGCCGCGCATGCGCACGGCGGCAGCCTGCAGCATCCACGCCGTGCTATATGGCGGAGGCCGCTCGCGGAACCAACCCGCGAAATAGTGCCCCCCTTTAGCTGGCTCGCGCACCCCGGACCACTCCCCGCCGCACAGTGCCCCTAGCCCCGAACAAAATCCCCCTCTGCCCGTGGATCAGCCCCTACTGACTGTGGCGGCACTGGACTGAGTCAGACAACGTCCTGAGGCCGTTGATATGTGGCGCGGCGTACGCCACTTTGGAGGGGGCAGAGCATTGCAAAAGAGGCGCCGTCCCCGATTTGGTCGGGAACTGTGATTCTCCGGCCGATCGCCGAACGCGATTTAGGCATCGGCAACAGGAGAATCCAGGCCCCAATCTTTCAACTGAGTAATAATTCTCCCCCCCTCCCCCACACTTTCCTCAATGGTCTGAGGATTGCTTCTGGAGTTGTGAACTTCTAGCTTTTGATGCAAGATACATCTGATTCTCCCTCGGGTCAATGCAAGCCCTTACCCGCACCATTTCTACCAAGCTCCTGAAGTAGTTTACTGATCCCCATCCATTCACTTCAGATTCTCAGGGAATCCCTTGTCAATGGTCTACCTCAATTGTGCTGCTCAGGCAAGATCTCCCTCTTCCAAAACAATACTACATTGCATTTATTCTCTTTGATGATTATCTGCATTCATTTTCTGATTACTAGAGAGGTTGTGGTGATGTGTGTGTGTGTGTTTCTGCGTATGTTTGCATGTGCTTGTATGTGTGTACCTGCATGTGTCCATGTGTGTGCCTTTGTGTGTTGGACTGTGTGTGTGAGAGGATGTGTGTGTGTGTGGGGGGGGGGTGCGTGTGTGTGTGGGTGTGAATAGGGTGTGTCTGCATGCAGGTGTATATGTGTGTCTGTGTGGTGTGTGGGAGGGTGTGAATGTGTGTTTGTGTATGTGGGAGGGGATGGTGTGGGAGGGTGTGTCTGTGTGTGTGGGAGGGCATGTCTGTGTGGGTGTGTGGGAGGGTGTGTCTGTGTATAGGAGAGTGTTTCTGTGTTCAAATGTATGTGTGTGTCTGTGAGTGGGAGGATGTGGCTGTGAGGTATTGTCAGGTACGATTTATCACCTTTCCTGCATATAAGGACTACATGTGGCGGCAAGGTGGCTCAGTGGTTAGCACTGCTGCCTCACAGCACCAGGGGCCCGAGTCCGATTCCAGCCTCCGGTGACGGTGTATTGTGGAGTTTGCACTTTTCCCCGTGTCTGCGTGAGTTTCCTCCGGGTGCTCCAGTTTCCTACCGCAGTAAAGATGCACAGGTTAACTTGCGTTGCGGGGATAGGGCGAGGGGTAGACCTAGGTAGGGGTACGCTTTCAGGGGATTGGTGCAGCTCGATGGGCTGAATGGGGCTCCTTCTGCACTGTAGGGATTCCATGTATGTATTCTCTGTGATAGTTCTTGTTATATTACCATGCTTCGTAATAGGTTGTATTCTTTGTCCTTTCTTCCAGAATGATCCAAAGTAGAGTTGACAAAGAATATGCCAATCAAAAGATTGAAACAGAAATAATTTATTATTACACTATGAATTAAATGAAGTTTGCACACTCTGCTGAGCTACAGATAATGATTAAGTAATATTGAATACGGCAATTTTCGGGAACTTTGGATAACGAGAGATATTGTAGGCCTCGTCAAAAAGAAAAAGGAGGCATTTGTCAGGGCTAAAAGGCTGGGAACAGACAAAGCCTGTGTGGAATATAAGGAAAGTAGGAAGGAACTTAAGCAAGGAGTCAGGAGGGCTAGAAGGGGTCACGAAAAGTCATTGGCAAATAGGGTTAAGGAAAATCCCAAGGCTTTTTACACGTACATAAAAAGCAAAAGGGTAGCCAGGGAAAGGGTTGGCCCACTGAAGGATAGGCAAGGGAATCTATGTGTGGAGCCAGAGGAAATGGGCGAGGTACTAAATGAATACTTTGCATCAGTATTCACCAAAGAGAAGGAATTGGTAGATGTTGAGTCTGGAGAAGGGTGTGTAGATAGCCTGGGTCACATTGAGATCCAAAAAGACGAGGTGTTGGGCGTCTTAAAAAATATTAAGGTAGATAATTCCCCAGGGCCTGATGGGATCTACCCCAGAATACTGAAGGAGGCTGGAGAGGAAATTGCTGAGGCCTTGACAGAAATCTTTGGATCCCCACTGTCTTCAGGTGATGTCCCAGAGGACTGGAGAATAGCCAATGTTGTTCCTCCGTTTAAGAAGGGTAGCAAGAATAATCCAGGGAACTACAGGCCAGTGAGCCTTACTTCAGTGATAGGGAAATTACTGGAGAGAATTCTTCGAGACAGGATCTACTCCCATTTGGAAGCAAATGGACGTATTAGTGAGAGGCAGCATGGTTTTGTGAAGGGGAGGTCATGTCTCACTAACTTGATAGAGTTTTTCGAGGAGGTCACAAAGATGATCGATGCAGGTAGGGCAGTGGATGTTGTCTATATAGACTTCAGTAAGGCCTTTGACAAGGTCCCTCATGGTAGACTAGTACAAAAGGTGAAGTCACACGGGATCAGGGGTGAGCTGGCAAGGTGGATACAGAACTGGCTAGGTCATAGAAGGCAGAGAGTAGCAATGGAAGGATGCTTTTCTAATTGGAGGGCTGTGACCAGTGGTGTTCCGCAGGGATCACTGCTGGGACCTTTGCTGTTTGTAGTATATATAAATGATTCGGAGGAAAATGAAACTGGTCTGATTAGTAAGTTTGCAGATGACACAAAGGTTAGTGGAATTGCGGATAGCGATGAGAACTGTCAGAGGATACAGCAGGATTTAGATTGTTTGGAGACTTGGGCGGAGAGATGGCAGATGGAGTTTAATCCGGACAAATGTGAGGTAATGCATTTTGGAAGGTCTAATGCAGGTAGGGAATATAAAGTGAATGGTAGAATCCTCAAGAGTATTGAAAGTCAGAGAGATCTAGGAGTACAGGTCCACAGGTCACTGAAAGGGGCAACACAGGTGGAGAAGGTAGTCAAGAAGGCATACGGCATACTTGCCTTCATTGGCCGGGGCATTGAGTATAAGAATTGGCAAGTCATGTTGCAGCTGTATAGAACCTTAGTTAGGCCACACTTGGATATAATGTTCAATTCTGGTCGCCACACTACCAGAAGGATATGGAGGCTTTAGAGAGGGTGCAGAAGAGATTTACCAGAATGTTGCCTGGTATGGAGGCCATTAGCTATGAGGAGCGGTTGAATAAACTTGGTTTGTTCTCACTGGAACGACGGAGGTTGAGGGGCGACCTGATAGAGGTCTTCAAAATTATGAGGGGCATAGACAGAGTGGATCGTCAGAGGCTTTTCCCCAGGGTAGAGGGGTCAATTACTAGGGGGCATAGGTTTAAGGTGAGAGGGGCAAGGTTTAGAGTAGATGTACGAGGCAAGGTTTTTACACAGAGGGTAGTGGGTGTCTGGAACTCGCTACCGAAGAAGGTGGTGGAAGCAGGGACGATAGTGACATTTAAGGGGAATTTTGACAAATACATGAATAGGATGGGAATAGAGGGATACGGACCCAGGAAGTGTAGAAGATTGTAGTTCAGTCGGGCAACATGGTCGGCACGGGCTTGGAGGGCCGAAGGGCCTGTTCCTGTGCTGTACATTTCTTTGTTCTTTGTTCTTTGAATCTGTCTTTCAGTATTCAATAACCTAAATAGTCACTAATTGCAGTATGTTCTAACCTCATGTTAACTCTATCTACTCCAATCTTCTTCTTATGCTTTCACCATGCTTTCTCCTTTAGCCAAAGTCGGGTCACGGCCCGCAGGTGGGTCGTGGGCAGGTGTCTGGAGAATCGAGGAACCGTCCGTTGCGGCGCTCCCACTCAATATCAGACTTTTTGACACTGTGTTCCGTTGGCTGTCAAAGGGTCGGGTGTAACTCACAGTTAATAAACTGAGGTACGAAATCCATGCTTTCCTCCTCAAGAAATTGTCCTCTCTGGCTGATTGGTTTGCTGATGAAACTATGTCTTACTATGTCTTACCTTGCAGACGTCTTTTCAATTCTAAATGAACTGCACCTCAAATTGCAAGGAAAGGATGATGATTGCTTTCGGCACTGTGAAGAAATCGAAGCTTTCCAAAAGACATTGAAAGTTTGGCAATTGCGAGTGCAAAGCCAAAACTAAAAAAAACAAATTTCTCACAGTCTACGATTGTGCAAATTCACGCACAACAGCCGCAGCAGCCGGCTTTCAACAATGCGAGCGGCCTTCAAAATGACCATCACATCCATATAAAAAAATGCGGGCACACATGCGCAGTGTGCCTGCATTTTTTTTATACGGTCGCAGCCGTCATTTTGAAGGCCGCTCGCAGCCTGGCATTGTTAAAAGCCAGCTGTTGCGCGCAAATTTTCGCAATCGGAGACGCAGGAGAAGATTTTTAAAAAAATTCAATGTAATCTTCGTGCCTGAAGGGAGGCCGAGAGCAGGTCACCCCCCCCCCCCCCCCCCACCCCCCCGAGCATTGACGTCACGTGCTTGGGGTGCGATTGCTATTCCTCCATTTTTCCACCAGAAAACAAGTAAAATTTAAAATGGATCATTTTGTTATAAGGAAGAGAGGGCCAGAGACACAAACAGTCCACAAACAGGCCAGGATCTCACAACTAAACCTGCTGGAGAGAGTGGCTCAGGAGAGTCCACAACAGGACAAAGCAGTGCTGGTGTGAGTTGCACAGGAGAGTCCACAACAGGACAAAGCAGTGCTAGTGTGAGCTCCGGGGCCTCTGGTGAACAGCCCATTAAGAAGAAGCTGAAATCAGGCACAAAGCAGTATAAAGATGATTTTTTAAGCTATGGATTTATTAATTGTGACAATGTAAATCAGGATGCAAGCCCATGTGTATGAGATGCAGGGAAGTACTGGCAAATGAAAGATTAAAACCCTCAAAACTTCAAAGGCAGTTGAAGACTAAGCATGGCGAGTTCGAGGATTTTTTTCAAAGGATGCAACGAGAACTTAAATGGTCAGCTGAAGTCCTCAGCCGGAATATTACATTGAACGACAAAGCACAATTAGCCTCTTACATGGTAGCTTACCATGTAGCTAAAGAGAAAATGCCCCACACTATAGCAGAGAGATTAATTCTCCCTGCAGCATTAGATATAGTTTGTACGGTCATAGATGAGAGGTTCGTTGAAAAAGTGAAATGCATCCCACTGATAACACAGTGGCTCGCCAAATTTGTGATATTGCTGAGAATTTAGAAGCCCAGCTTACTTCTCGTTTAAAATCAGGGCACTCGTTCTCAATACAACTGGATGGAAGTACAGACGTTTCAGATTGTGCAACCTTGCTAGTTTATGTTAGGTATGTTTGGCACAATGAATTTGTTGAAGATTTGCTGTGCTACCTGACTTTACCAACCCACACGACCGGCGCAGAAATTTTTGAGCTTTGAATAGTTTTGTGGTTGGAAAGTGCGGGCTCGACGGGGTTCATTGCAGAGGAATCACAAGTGATGGGGCAGCCAACATGACTGGGAAAAACAGTAAGGATTAAGGAGGCATTGTTTGGAATCATTGTTCTATTCACCATGAGGCACTGGCATCGAAAGGAATTCCATCCGATCTTGAAGTGGTGTTGAAAGGAATAGTGAAAGTTGTGAATTTCATTAAACGCAGCCCACTCAATACCAGGCTTTTTCACACTCTGTGTTCCGATATGGGGGCTGAGCACACACATTTATTGTTCCACACAGAAGTACGTTGGCTGTCAAAGGGTCGTCGGGCGTTACTCACAGTTTACGAACTGAGATACGAAATCCACGCTTTCCTCCTCAAGAAATTGTCCTCTCTGGCTGATTTGTTTGCTGATGAATCTTGGATACTAACTATGTCTTACCTTGCAGACATCTTTTAAATGACTGAACCTCAAATTGCAATTGCTTTCGGCGCTGTGAAGAATGCAAAGCTTTCCAGAAGACATCGAAAGTTTGGCAATTGCGAGTGCAAAGCCAAAATTACTACATGTTCCCCACACTGCTTCTACACATCAAAGAAAACAGCATTAGTAAGGAAACTGTAAATGGACTGGCAAGCCTAATTCAGTTGCATCTGGCTGCACTGATCAACAATTTTGGTCGCTACTTTCCAGAGGAGAAGTTTAAGATTTTGAGAGAGAAGAGGTGGGTGAAACGTCCCTTTGAGTTTGAGATCCCAGAATCAGTTCTTAACGTGCAGCTGACTCCAAATGAAGAAACTGAGCTTCTGCGCCTCAGCTGTGACAGCACATTAAAAACACGGCACAAGTCAATGAGGCTGTCAGCATTCTGGAGTCGCATCTCTGAGGAGTATCCGGAGCGGAGTAAAGCAAGCATTTTGTTGCTTTTGCCCTTCACAACGACCTACATGTGCGAGGTTGGATTTTCCGTCCTCACAAAGATGAAGACGGCACACAAAGGAACTGGCTGAATCCCGCACCCGATATGGGCATTGCCCTCTCCTCCTGTGAACCTGATTGGAGCGAGATCGTGAGGACCAAGCAGGCTCCCCTCTCGTATTAAGGATAATAGAAAATGGTGGAGCGCGAAGGGTGGCTGGTTGGTAAAAATGGGTCCCCGGAAAAAAAGTTTGAAAAACACTGCCTTATGCTACTCCTTCCAGCTTCTCCCAGAATTCGCTCAGAGTCTGACTTAAATACAGAAAAGTGGTAGCACCCTCTAGTGTTTGATTTACACAGAGATGAAATTATTAACCCTTCACTGTCCTGACTTTTTACAATCATTCCAGTTCTCAGGCTGGAGAAGAAAGAAATTCTTGCAATTGTATAATCCTTTCACAATCTCAGAATGTTGCGATGTGTTTTGCAGTGGATGGCGTACTTCTGGAGTGTAGTGACTATTGTAATTTGGGATACATGACAGCCAATGTACAAACTCCCATAAACAGCAATGTAATAAAGACCGGATATTCTGCTTTTAGTGATGTTAGCTGACAGATGAATGTTTTCCAGGATACTGGGGAGAACTTAGCTCTTCTTCGAATAAAGCTCTGGAATCTTGGATATCCACCTGAAAGGATGGGTGGGACCCGAACAACTCACCTAAAAGGCCTCTGACATTGCGTGCAGAACTCCATCAGTAGGGCGCTGGAGTACTGCACCCTCTTCAGTGTTTATTGACTATCTGAATGAGTTAGTGCTTGTATAATCTCCTGCCAGCTTCCTTCCTGGGCTATTTGGTGATCTGGTAGTTTTCACTCCACTGAGCATTCGTGCAACCTATGTCTCGCTAACGCCAGAGTTTTACATTTTTGAATTTAGCTTGTGCACATATTTTAACTTTTAGTTCCTGCACGATGATCTTGCGAAGAAACAAATCAAAATACAGTTTTCCTGACAACCGCTGCGCATGATCTGTTAACATTTTAATTTTATAAATGTTTTTTTATTGGGTTTTTGAACAAAGTATATTTACCGTTATGTACACAGAATAAGAAATATATATACATATATAGAAGAGAAGGGCACACCCAAACATACAAAAAAAAAGTAATAATAAAAAATACAATAAAAAATAAAATAGAATAACTGGCAGGGTATTGTGCACCAGCTCAACAGCAGCAACTCTGTACAACTGGCAAAATGATTTACAACACATAAGTAGGTAACTGTTTGTGTGTGTGTGGGTGTGTGGGGGGGGGGCGGGGCGGAGAGGGGCTTTGGGTGGTGCTGCTGACCGCCAGGCGAACAGGACTTCAGCAAAAACTGAAAACAAACCACTTTCTCTGGTCTTTTGTGATTGTTTTTTCATGTTATAAAACCTACTCAGACCTGCTCTATAATATCTGTTTCCAGTCATAGTGTCACAGAGATTTCACAGCACACAAAGAGGCCCTTCAGCCCATCGTCTTCACACTGGCCATCAAGCACCTATCCCAATCCTGGTCCATTGTATGCTAGGGCATTTCAACTGCTCATCTAAATGCTTCTTAAATGTTGTGAGGGTTCCCACCTCTACCACCCTTGCATGCAGTGAGCTCCAGATTCTAACCATGCTCCGTGTGAAAAGGTTTCCCCTCATATCCCCTTAAATCTCCTGCCCTTTATCTTAAATCTATGCCCTCTTGGTTTTGACCCTTCCACTAAGGGGGAAAGTTCCTTCCTTGCCACCCTATCTATGCCCTTTATAATTTTATACACCTCAATCAGGTCCCCCCTCAGCCTTTTCCGTTTTAAGCACCCAGCCTATCCAGTCTCTCTTGATAACTGAAAGACTCCAGCCCAGGCAACATCCTGGTGAATCTCCTCTGCACCCTCTCTAGTGCAATCACTTCTTTCTTATCGTGTGGTGATCAGAACTGCACACAGTAGTCTAGCTGTGGCTTAAAGAGCATTTATACAGCTCTATCATAAACTCCCTGCTCTTATATGCTAAGCCTCGGCTAATACAGGCAAGAATCCTATCCACACGGACAGTGACCCAGAGCCGGGATCGAACCTGGGACCTCGGCACCCACTGTTCCACCGTGCCGCCCTCCATCTGCCTTCTTCACCACCTTATCTCCCTGTCCTGCTGTCTTCAGGGATCTATGGACATGCAAACCAAGGTCCCTCTGATCCTCTGTACCTCCTCGGGTCCTAACATTCACTGTATATTCCCTTGCCTTGTCAGTGCTCCCATAGTGCATCACCTCGCACTTTTCAGGGTTAAATTATATTTACCGCCGTTCTGCCCATGCAAGCAGCCTTTCTCAGTCGTCCTGTAATCAAAGGCCTTCTTCCTCACTATTTACCACACCACCAGTTTTTGTGTTAGTTTTGAGCCTGCTGATCATACCTCCTACGTTCACATCCAGATCATTAAGGGACGCTACAAACAACATGGGACCCAGCACCGATCCCTGCGGAACACCACTGGACACAGGTTTCCAGTCACAAAAAAAAATAACCTTCGACCATCACCCTCTATCTACCTCCTGCCATGAAGCGAATGTTGGATCCAATGTGCCAAATTGCCCTGGACCCTGTGGTGTTGTAACCCCTACGACATGATCAATCTCACCCCCTCCCCTCCCCCAATGAGGTGCAGGGGCCCAACAGCGGGGTTTGTTAATCCCCCAAGATAAAAGCCAGCCCAGAAGGTAGTCGGCATCTTTGGATGGTCCCTGTAGTGATATCATGGTTGTGTTGTAATTCACTGACTGACCACTAAGAGTCTCATTAGTATATAGGTGAATGTTAGAGTCAGGTGACCTCAGACTGACTGGAGGACTGGAAGAGAGAGGTTGCTTGTGCATATTCATCCTGTTATTCATCTGTTGTTTGTTTATAGTTGACCCACAGTTAATGCTAATAAATTGTTTCTAGCTTTAGCTACAAGTGTTCTAGTAATATAAATCAGGCCATCCGACAAGATCAATACAGTTACTGCTGGGACTAGATGTGCTTTTTGCCGCTGTGCATTCTTATTGTGAGTTAGAAATAAACTATCTAAGCTTACCTTTTCGGGACTCCTCATTACTTTCCATACATGGGCTCTTTACCTTCTTGACCAGTCTCTCCTGTGAGACCTTGTCAAAAGCCTTCTGAAGTCCATGTAGACTACATCAACTACACTGTCCTCATCTACACACCGAATCACCTTCACAAAGAATTTGATCAAATTTGTGGGATGGAATTTTCCGGACTTCGGGATTCTCTTTTCCCGCTGGCATGCGCACCCCCGCCAAAGGGTTTTGCGATTGCGTGGAGTGGAAAAGCGGCAGGAGGATTAGAATCCCGCTGCCAGCAAACAGTCCGCTGCCGAGAAACATGCGACTGGGGGATGGGAGAGTCTCGCCCACGATCTCCCTTTGACAAGTTCCTTTTGAAGTGTTTTCATGGCATTAGGATAAGTTACATTGCACTTTGAAAAGTATGGAAATGAGTACCTATCAGTCCCAGCATTGAAATTTTCAGCAAATCCTCCCCTTTAACAGCTTTTTGCTGTTAAATCAGAGAAGTCCAGATTTCCTCGACCCTGAAAAACAGACTAGCTCCAATTTTAAAGTTATGGCTCCTTGATTTGAACTTTGCCCCTCCCTCACATTACAGGAAATGCTCTCTCTTCATCTACCCTATCAAATCCTACATTAAACCCTTCAGTTACATCACCCCTTTCCTTTTGGACATGAAGGAATACTAGCTTACTCTATGCAACCTTTCCTCACAACTCAACCCTTTTGACACGGATAAGATTCTTCTGGTTTATATTAATTCTGAGTTCTGGCATTTTCTGATGAGAATTTGACAACACTTGAGGCTTTTTCCCACAGTGACAAAATGATCGTGGCTTTGGGCGCACTGTCTGGGTTTTATCCATTGTGGTCACTGCAAATCTTACAGAAATCTGACACAAAGTGCACTCCAGAACATAATGAGGCACCAAGCCATAAGACCATAAGAAGTAGGCCATTCGGCCCATCAAGTCTGTCCGCCATTCCATGCGATCATGATTGATCTGATATGATAGTCCTCAACTCCACATTCCAACTTTATCCCCAGCACCCTGGATTCCTTTTCTGTTTAAAAATCTGTCTATCTCAGCCTTGAACATACTTAACCACCCAGCCTCCACAGCTCTCTGTGGTAAAGAATTCCACAGATTCGCTACCCTCTGAGAGAAGAAGTTCCTCCTCAGCTCTGTCTTAAATGGGTGCCCGCTTACTCTGAGATTATGCCCTCTGGTCCTAGAGTCGCCCACAAGGGGATACGGTTTGTATTCATGTTTGTCCCTAGTTGGAACAAAATCCCTTTAAGAGCCTGATCACATGACATAATAATGATGTCATCGGCCATTTACACGGGAAAACGTTCAGTCTATCTATACAGCCTGAAGAGTAAACACCTTTCCAATAAAGCTCTTGTTTATTTGTACCTTTGTGGTCTGCAAGCCTATCCTTCAAATGTAACAGAAAGAAAACGGGCGATGAGGAGATCAGAACCACGCTGGCAGATTTCCGGAGAAGTAAAAGAAAAAATGGAAAAATTGCGCAGACACCTGAAAAGGATTGAAGAGCTAAAACCTTTGCTGCATCAAAGCTGGTGACAGAGGGGTGCCAATTATTGATAGCAGCCATCTAAGGAACCAAAATTAAAGTTGGATTTTGAAGGAAACAATGATCGAAAATAAGCTTGCCACATCCCTGCCTGGAAAGATCTGGAATAGTACAGGGAGCACTATGAGTAGCAAGTATCCTGCAACAATAGATTAGAGCTGGGGGCGTTCCAACACTCAGAAGGAAACAGGCTGAGCTTAAGGGTCCTTGTTTGAAAAAGGAAATGAGATAGAGCTAAATCCTTTGCGGCACGTTGAGCTTATGCAAGCACTTCCCATAGTACAATTGGAGGGAATATTTGGCACCGTGGACCATATGGATGAGAACACAAAGCGGTGGAGCTCATTTATTGAAAGATTCAATTATTTTGTCCAAGTAAAGCAGATATTGTCGACCCAACTTTCCTGAGTATAATGGGAGGGAGGGGGGGGGGGGTGGGGTGGGGGAGAGGAATATTCAAACTCCTGCAAATATGGTTCAGCCAGAAAAACCAGGCTCGAAAACTATGATGAGATTGTGGGGATATTGCAGGGTTACCTCTCACCTAAATCTTTTGTCACTGCCGAGAGGTTCAGGTTCCATAAATCATAGAATTCATACAGTGCAGAAGGAGACTACAAGTCTGTGTCGACAATCAGAAAGAACAACCATATCTCGGCCTACTTCCCTGCCCTATCCATGTATTCCCATAATCTTACCCAACCTGCACATCCTTGGACACTAACGGGCAATATAGCACGGCAGTCCACCTAACCTGCACATCTTTGGGCTGTGGGAGGAAACCGGAGCACCCGGAGAAACCCACGCAGACACGGGGAGAATGTGCAAATTCCACACAGTCACACATGGCAGGAATTGAACCCCAGTCCCTGGTGCTGTGAGGCAGCAGTGCTAACCACTGGGCCACCGTGCCACCCATGGTTAAATGTAACCAACAAGAAAGTGAATCAATCACAACAGTTCATAGCTACTTTGAAGAATTTAGCTAAATACTGGGAATTTGGAGATGTCTTGAATGACACCATTAGAGACAGATTAGTGTGTGGGTTGAGAAGCAAAGCTATCCAAAAAAGGCTGTTAACAGAAAGCAACTTAACCTAAAGAAGGTTTTACAAGTCACGATGGAATCAGCAGCTAAGGAAGTTGTTATGGGCCAGGGTTTAGAAAACTCCAAAGTATATTATGGAGTTCACTTGACCTCTAACTGTTTATTGATTTTGGTTAGGATGAGCACAAGAGTCACCCTTTCAGGTGTTATTCAACAGAGTTCTTAGGTGCTTTTAATCAAAAAACAAGGGCCTTCAATCCCCTGGGAGAATTCACAAATGATCTAAAGGAGAATGGAATCCAACACATCCAATCCACTCCTTCTCATCCTGCCACAGATAGGCTGGCTGAAAGGTTTGTTCGGACAATGAAGCATTCATTGAAGTTAACTTGCGAGCAAGGATCGTTGCCAATTCTTGATGACATACAGGAATAAAACACATCCGATAACCCAACATTCTCTAACATTACTCATGGTCAAACATCTGGTTACGCACAGCACTTGATCTGCTGAAGCCGCCTAAGACGAGAGAAATTATTGAGTGGAAACAGAAAAGTCAGGTTTTGTGATGTGAGAACAGGGCTAAATATTCAGAAAGGTCAAGACGTATTGGCAAGGAACTATACCACCAGTGAGATGTGGATACCTGTCATTGTCTTAGCACCGACAGGGCCGGTCTCCTACACCGTTTAAAGTCAGGATGATGTCATGTGGAGTAGACACACTGATCAACTTTCAGCAACCGGAACTAGTTTATCAGAGACAGAGTCAGCCAAGAGTCAGCAACAAACTGCTCCAAGTGAAGACCTAGATATTCCTGAGAAACTGACAATACCAGAAACAACTGTGGAGGACAGAACCCTGATTGGGGACACTTCAATAGCAAGTCAACCTCCAAATTCTATGTAGACTCCAGTTACAACTACTATGGGTGACATCCGAACTATACCCAAAATACCAGAGGTTACAGTAACAGGATGCCTGAGGTTCACTGCCAACCACACAGAAATCGATGTCCTTCGAAACGTCTAACTTATTGACTGTTATCATAGCATTTACAGAATCATAGCATTTACAGTGCAGAAGGAGGCCATTCAGCCCATCGAGTCTGCACCGTTTCTTTGAAAGAGCACCCTACCCAAACCCACACCTCCACCCTATCCCCATAACCCAGTAACCCCACCCAACACTAAGGGCAATTTTGAACACTAAGGGCAATTTAGCATGGCCAATCCACCCAACCTGCACATCTTTGGACTTTCGGAGGAAACCGGAGCACCCGGAGGAAACCCACGCACACATGGGGAGAATGTGCAGCCTCCGCACAGACAGTGACCCAAGCCGGGAATCGAACCTGGGACCCTGGAGCTTTGAAGCAATTGTGCTAACCACTATGCTACCATTATGTTTATTAATTGTTCATTTGATTGGTATTGATATAATGTTTTTAATTGCAGGAACCTCTAATGTAAAAGGGGAGGCAAATGTTGTGTATTCATGCTTATTCCTAGTTGGAACAAGATCACTTTAAAGGTCTAAGCAGAATGATGTATTGATGACATCATTGGTCATTTGCGTGGGCAAACGGACAGTCTATCCAAAGAGCCTGTAGAGTAGAAACCTTTTCAATAAAGCTCTTGTGAACTGCAAACTATCCTTTAAGATACATCCTCTCTACCCTGTCAAACCCCCTGTGAATCTTCTACATCTCAATAAAGTCACCCCTCATTCTACTAAACTCCAATGTGCACAGGTCCAACCTTCTCGACCTCTCCTCATAAGAAAATCCCTCCATACCCAGGATTAACCTGGTGAAGCTTCTCTGGATGATTAGCTATTAACCAGTAACTGTTACAACTCTGAAAAGTGTCATTTTTGCCTGTATTTGGAGTTTTCCAGATAGGATCTATTTTTAAATATAAACTTTATTGCATTCGAGCTATCTGGAAGTTGAACATTTTGATTTTAGATCAGATGGAGACTGAAGACCACAATCCTATTCCTTCAGCTCAGCTTCAGAAACCTCTCAACTTAGTTCCACAGAATTCAAGTCCAATGATGGGCATTTACTGTCCAGTGAATATATGTCTCTTCTAAACCAGTGAAGACAGGAAACTTCTTTTAATCTAAGTCTGGACTGCTTTTAAGCTGTGCCCCAGAAAGAATCTACGCATCCCACATTCACTGGAAAATAGCTTTAAGTAATGTGGTTCGAGAGATCTCTAAAACAGTATGCGATGTTTACTGCAAATCCACATAATTGCAGCTAGCACATGTCCATTGAGTGTGGGAAATGCCTGCAGGCTAAAGGAACATACTGATTGGCTCAGATATCCAAATTGGAAAACCATTATCATTCTTTTTTGGAGCAAGAAACACATTTCTTCCACTCACGACAATGTAGCCAACAAGCAACACACGGCAAGTAAAAAAACAACAGACCATTCAAACCCTTTAACAAAAGTCCAAAAGCAAAATGCAGCTGAAAACCTCTTGATGGAAAGTTCTGGTTCTTTTTAAGCTCCTTCTCCAGCTTCAAAAATCATTCTCAACATTTATGGCAGAAACACATGCCTTGAACCCATTAAAAAAAAAGGCTGCATGCAATAATGACACCCCAAATCCCTTCCAGAACAGGGGGTGTTTCTGTAACACCCCCTGACTGCAGGACTCAAGAAATTGTTTGCTACCATCTCGGTCACCATTCGAAGACTCTCAAGGCCCACTTCCATCTCTGGCTCAGTGACTCACACAATGGATTCAATATTCACTCGATTAAAAAAAAGGAACACTTTTAGAATGTGGCCATCTAAAATGGCCGCCCGCAAAGCATAATGGGAAAGTTGGCCAAGCGTGAACACAGGCAGGCTGCAGCCTGCAAATATACAATCTGTAGCTCAGGTTATGCAAAAACAAACACAGGAAAAAGGCCATTAAAAAGGTCTTCTCAGGAACAAAAGAACTATCCTGTCAATCACATCGTCTGCCAGACACTGTGGCACCCAAGCCCCTGCTCTGAACACTTCCAGGCATGGCAACTGAGTGCCCACCCCAAAATCGATGTGGCAGCGGCTGATTGGACTTGATCGATCAGGAGGATGGAACCCTGATCAATTGATTGACAGCGACCCAGAGACCGCCAACAAAAGGGGCAGGGAAATCCCAAGCCGGTTAAAAGGCACCACCCAGCCATCACTTGCTCTCTCGACAGCTAACAGCACCAGCCAAGACGAAGAGCCCACGCCATCCACAGTGGAAGAGAGCAGAGGACACGGACCTCCTACGGACCTTCAGTGCTGCCTGACTACCAGAATCCAGATAAGGCCATATCTGCTCTGTATTGCCGGTCACCTGGAAGTTAAGTTCAGGTCATTTAAGTGTATTAGTTTATAGTCCAATATGCATGAACATGTGATTAATTAAGTAAATAACCTTGTGTATGTTAAATAAACTATTATTGTACCAAACAACTTGTCTGATCATTTGTCCATCATATACGGGTTAAACACACTGTGGTTATAAAAGAGCAAGAAGACTTTACACTGTGGCACAACTGCTCCAAAGAATTAATCTAACTTAACGGACAGAAGGAGACGCGAAAGACTAAATAGCCTACCCAGGTTTCTCGAGTTCAACTGGAGGCATTGTCCCCAGTGTATGTTTGGTGACTCCCTGCCTCTTTCTTCAATTTGTCAGTCAGTGTTCACTTACCAATTGCATGGCGCATCAGCAAATTTTAAATGGAGTGTCCCTCTTCCCTACAGCACCACCTTCCTCGATATCACTAAACAGAATCCCTACAGCACAGAGATAGGCCACTCAGCCTAGATAGTCTATGCTGGTGTTGATACTCTTCCCACCCCTGCTTCATCTCCCCCTATCCTGTCCTTCTATTCCTTTCTGCCTTACCTGGCTTCCCCTTAAACGCATCTATGTTATTCAACACAACTACTGCTTGTGGTAGCAAGTTCCACATTCGCAACTCTCAAAATGTGAGTGTGTCTGATTCCTATTTTGAAATCTTTGCCTTTGTGTTCAATCTGAAACCTGGGTGAACTCAGCCAAATCTGCCAGGTACAATATGAGCTCATTGATGTTACTTTGATACGTACTGGAGCAAGAGAACAGCAGATGATGGAAAACAGAAAATGGTGGATATACTCAACAGATCTGGAGGCGCCTGTGACGATAAAAGCAGAGGGCTGGTCCTTCTGGTCGTGTCAAGGGGAACACCTATGGCGACTCCGCCAGTGGAGGTTGGGCAAGCTACGTAAAACACTTTAGACATCGGCGGGACCGGAAGATACCACCGATAGTCAATGGCGAGCTGCCTCCGCCACCGGAAAACATGCCACGGGGTAGCCATTTAAGCTGGTTAGCCTCTAGACCTATTGTCGGAAGTCGACTGGAATATTCCAGTTGACCTCCAGGTCCTGAGAGGTTTCAGACAACATTGCAACAGCCTGGAGGCAGCGGACCTGGGGGCTAGTGCTCCAGCTAGACTTAGAGGCCATCCTCACCTCCCTTGCCCCAGCTGAAGGGCCTCCTATGGGTCCTTTAACTTTGAGAGCCTGTCTATACCTTCCTTGATTGGATGGCAAGCTGGCATGTTGCAATTAATTGGCCAATTCGGAGAAAAACACAATTAGGTGATTGCTCCCTGTGCTTTTCAAACTGTTTTTTCCCGGGGACCCATTTTTGCCAAACGGCCGACCTTTGAGACTCATGCCGGCCGGCCTTCATGACCCACGTGGCCGACCTTTGCGGCACAATCCATGTTCACTTGCCTTTAATGCAAAATGGGAACCTGCTTGCTTCTCATGATCTCACTCCAATCAGCTTCCCAGGAGGAGAGGACAATTTGCATGTCAGAATTCGGCCGGTGCCTTTGTGCCGTCTTCATTCTTGAGAGAACTGAAAATCCAACTTCGCACATGTAGGTTGTAATGAAGGGCCATAGCAACAAAGTGCTTGCTTTTCTTCGCACTGGATACTCTTGGGAGATTCTACTCCAGAATGCTGAAAGCACGGCAGCGCAGTACCACAGTGGTTAGCACAGTTGCATCACAGCTCCAGGGTCCCAGGTTCGATTCCCGGCTGGGTCACGGTCTGTGCAGAGTCTGCACGCACCCCCCCCATGTCTGTGTGGGTTTCCTCCGGGTGCTCTGGTTTCCTCCCACAGTCCAAAGATGTGCGGGTTAGGTGGATTGGCCATGCTAAATTGCCCTTTATGTCCAAAACGTTTAAGTGGGGGTAACGGAGTTAGGGTAGATATGTGGGCTTGAGTAGGGTGCTCTTTGTAAGGGCCGGTGCAGACTCGATGGGCCGAATGGCCTCCTTCTGCACTGTAAATTCTATGATCTATGAGCCTCATGTGCTTTTGGCATGCTTTTAATGTGCTGTCACAGGTCAGGTACAGCAGCGTAGTCTTTTTATTTGGAGTTGGCTTTAAGTTAATAACAGACTCAGGCGTAGGTGTCTCAACCTCAAAAGGCAATTTTCACCCACTACTTCCCTTTAAAAATCTGAAACTTCTCCTCTAGTTTGCCAGTATTTCCCTGCAGAGAACACACATGGGCTTTGCATCCTTATTTGCATTGGCACAATTGACAAAACCACACCTCAAGAAATCATCTTTACACTGCTTTGTTCCGGGGTTAAGTTTCCTTCCTGTAGGTTGTTGACCTGGAATACTGTACAGAGCGAACACTAGTACAATTCTGTCCTGCCCTGGACTCTCCTGCGCAGCTCTCTCCAGGAGATTCAGATGTGAGATCCTGGCCAGTAGGTACTCTGCCTTTCTTGTAACAAAACAATTCATCTTCACAGTCCTATTGCCTTGCTTGCCAACAGCTAGAAAATGGAAGAAGCACTCCTCCATGATTTGGCGGCAGAAGCACGTATGTACAGGCCGCTTGACGACAAGTGTGTGTCAGGGTGCGCGACCTGATCACTGCTGTTGCTTATGGCCAGAAGACTGCACACAGCCTCATTGTGTTCTCATTTGTAAGGTCGCAGCGGACCCATTCTCAATAACAATGCCGGTAGCAACCGTTGGGCACTTCTCCCATGATCGGGGCCACCGCGGGAACTGCACGAGCCACCCAACACTCACCCATGTCCCGCACTTTAAAAAACTCTGTACGACACCACCACCTCCTCGTAATGTGGACATCAAGCCGAAGTTGGTAGAAATGGCGAATATATAAGGGTTCCGTTTTATCTATCAAAGGAATACGGACATAATTATCAAGTATTGGTTACTCATGCCAAAATGTTTTAATGAGCCTTCGCAACCTAAGTTTCATTGTTTGCTGCAGTTGAATGATTGGCATACTCGAGAAAAAGAGTCTTACCTCTGGATTATAGATGTTAAACAATACCTTATTTTGACAACTGAAAGATCAACCACAGGTCAATTGAAGGATTGCTGAACTTTGACCTCCTGATCCTTTCATTAGAATGAAGTCATATTTCACTTTGAACAGATAGGGCTGTGAATCTGTCACTGCATTTACTAGAATTACCTGACATTTTTGGTCAGCGCACGAGTGTGCACATCTGCAGCGTTTTGTCAGGGAGATTGTTATCCTTCATATTTGTCTGTCTTTAAAAAAAGAGGGGAAAATTTGCTGCTGACGCCACAAACTCATTTTCACCAGGAACGTCAACCGGATCTTGATGAGCAAGATTGTCCCGTCAGCTTTTGCGTGATCAGAACTGACTTAATGGATAGTCCAGGGTAATGTTGTACAATCCTCTAATCAGCTATAAAAACACCCTTAGAAATAAAATAAATGTTGGATAGTGTTGACTAGCCAGCTTCCTGTTCAGTGCTGTTAGCTCTGTGTCATTCTGTTCTGACCTTTGTAGCTCAATGTCAGTTTTTATTTCAATGTTGTAGTCTGGCCTATTGAGATAAAGGGTCCAGGTTCAATCACCAATTCAGAAACCTAAACGCACAATGCACACTAACACAGGAGTGCAGTGCTGTTGGAGGTGTTTGCTGGCTGAAGTTCAAACTGAAGACCTCTAATGTTGACATAAAACATCCCATGGCAATATCCAAGAAGAGCAGCTGTGTCTCCCCCCAGTGTCCTGGTCAATTTTCAACTTGTCCGATAATTAATAATTAACTAATTATTGAAAACTTAAGGCTAATGAAGGGACTTGTTATTTTAAATGATGACTTTCTTCATGCGTTATGGTCACATTTATGAATAGAATCATTCTCATATAGCAACGTTGACGAGTTCAGTCTTGGTCGATAGTTTTAGGATTGTATTCCATTTATTTTCTCTAGTTTGGACTCAGGCACATACTATTTCCTCACAGACAATAACAGTAGGAATCCTGCAGCGAGCAACTCACTTCCTGACTCCCCAAAGCCTGTCCAGCAGCTACGAAGCACAAGTCAGGAGTGTGATGGAATACTGTCCCTTTGCCTGGATGAGTGCAGCTCAACACTCAAGAAGCTCGACACCATCCAGGACAAAGCAGTCCGCTTGACTGGCACCCCACCCACAACGATTCACTCCCTCCACCACCAACGGACAGTAGCAACAGTGTGTACCATCGACAAGATGAACTGCAGGAACACACCAAAGCTCCTTCGAAAGCACCTTCCAAACACACGACCACTCCCGTCTGGAAGGGGAAGAGCAGCAGATACCTGGGAACCCCACCACCTACAAGTTCCCCTCCAAGTCACTCACCATCCTGACTTGGAAATATATCCCCGTTCCTCCACTGTTGCTGGGTCAAAACCCTAGAATTCCTTCCCTAACAGCACTGTGGGTGTACCTACACCACATGGACTGCAGTGGTTCAAGAAGGCAACTCACCACAACCTTCCCAAGGGCAATTTGGGATCAGCAATGAATGTTGGCCTAGCCAGCGAAGCCCACATCCCTTTAATGAATTTTTTAAAAGGGCAGCACGGTAGCATAGTGGTTAGCACAATTGCTTCACAGCTCCAGGGTCCCAGGTTCGATTCCCGGCTTGGGTCACTGTCTGTGCGGAGTTTGCACGTTCTCCCCGTGTGTGCTTGGGTTTCCTCCGTATGCTCCGGTTTCCTCCCACAGTCCAAAGATGTGCAGGTTAGGTGGACAGGCCATGCTAAATTGCCCTTAGTGTCCAAAATTGCCCTTAGTGTCGGGTGGGGTTACTGGGCTATGGGGATAGGATGGGGATGTGGGCTTGGGTCGGGTGCTCTTTCCAAGAGCTGGTGCAGCCTCGATGGGCCGAATGGCCTCCTTCTGCACTGTAAATTATATGATTCTATGATGATATTAAAACCTCTATTTAAGCTTAAGGGTTTGAAGTCGTAAAATATTACAGCACAGAATGAGGTCATTCAGTCCATTATCCCTTTGCTAGCTCCTTTGAAAGAGTTATTCAATTTGTCCCACTCCCCTACTCTTTCTCCGTACCCGTGCAATTTCTTTTCCTTCTCAAGTATCCCACCAATTTGCTTTTAAAAACGACGACTAAATCTGCCCCTACCATCCTTTCACAGCAGTGTCACCTAGATCACAGCAACCTGATGCATAAAAATAAACTCCTCATTGCCCCTCTGTAACTTTGGCTAATTCGCTAAGTCTGTGTCCGATCGTCAGTGACCCTCCTGCCACGAAGAGCAGTTTCTTAATGCACACGCTCTCGAAGCCTTAATAATCTATTGTCTAATAAAGTGGGATTTTCTTTGCAAAAAAACAATTGCTCACCACGAGAATTCTACGCTGAAAAATTAAAACATTTAAAAAGCACAACGGATTCTGAGAATGTCTGCGAAAATGGTTTTATTTTGCTCTTATTTTGTGTCGTGTTACCCAGCCGTAAGGGGTTAATTAAGTGTGCCGGGAGAGAAACTGAATGGAGCAGGCAGACGACCCCAGCAGAGCAGAGTGCCAATCTTGGAAAGGGCTTTTTGAGCGGTTGGGATTTTATCCTGTGGAGTGACAATCAATGGGGTCTGAGAAGCACTCCGCCCAGCAGGGGGTCATCACACTGAGGTCACGCTGACTGTGCTTCAGATGGCATTGGTCACATTTCTCAGTGGCTTTAATTGATCACAAAAGGAACTTTTTCCTGTTTACAAGAATGCCTGGCCGTTTAATTTGAGCTGATGCTGGCTGAATATTGTTGGCTGAATGTTGAATGGGACAAAGACAATTGGACACAAATGAATCAATCTTGACAAAAATATGGAAATGAAAATCTGTTCGCTTATGTTTGTACAATGTTGACACCATTCGCGATTGCTCAGATACTGAATCATAGCTCCTCCCCTTGACAGTCAATGGCATTACCGTCGCTCCATGTCTAACATCGCACGGGTCAACATTAACTAGAACCTGAACTGGACTGGATATATAAATACTGTGGCTACAGGAGCAGGTCAGAAGCTGGGAACTCTGTGATGGTAACTCACCCCCTCACTCCCCAGAGCATGTCCACCATCTAGGAGGTACAAGTCAGGAGTGTGATGGAATACTCGCCACTTGCCTGGAGGAGTGCAGCTCCAACAACGTTCAGGAATCTCAACACCTTCCAGGACAAAGCAGCCCGCTTGACTGCTCCCCCTTCCACAAACATTCACCCCCTTCGCCACCGATGCACAGTAGCAGTCATGTGTACCATCCTCAAGATGCACTACAGCAACTCACCAAGGCTCCTTCAATAGCACCGTCCAAACCGCGACCTCTACCACCTAGAAAGAAAAGGGCAGCAGATGCATTGGAACACCAGCGCCTGTATGTTCCCCTCCAAGTCACACACCACCTTGAATTGGAGATACATTGCTGTGCCTTCACGGTCACTAGTTCAAAATCCTGAAACACCCTCCCTAACAGCACTGTGGGTGTACCTACACCACATGAGCTGCAGCGGTTCAAGAAGGTGACTCACCAGCACCTTCTGAAGGACAGTTAGGGATGGGCAATTTATGCTGGCCTAGCCAGCGACACCCACATCCCACAAATAAATTATAAAAAATAAAAATCAACATTGACAAAAAATATAGAAATGAAAATCTGTTTGCTGATCATTGTACAATGTTAACACCATTCGCGACTGCTCAGATACTGAGTTATAGCACCTCCCCTTGACAGTCAATGGTATTACCGTCACAAGTGGAGGAAAATACATCAGCTGACATTTTCAATAGTCTAACTGTATGGTATTTCATCACTGGTAAATGAAATATATATTCGATATCTTCAACATTGACAGAGTGAGTTTTAATGTGCCTTTTATTTTCAATGTATATGTGATCATTATAGGGCTAAGGCAAGAATGTAAAAGCTCTGTTGAGCCAAATGTTTTAGGAGCACCACTCACTTTCCATTGGAAGCAAAGGTTTCAAATATTCAATGACGATACGTTCACTTTCCCGGCGTGTAAGCATCCAAAATGGCAGGCGGGGGCGCACACAATGCGTCAAAAGTATATCACTCTCCATTTTGGTGAAGTTAGGAAAAGTGTCTTCCAGGCTCACAACTGAAACGGGCAGTGAATTAGGGGGTTGACACCTGTTAGAGGCCTCTGTTGTGTTTTGCCAGTGTTTCCTGTTTTTATACGTCTCAGAGCGATGTAGAGGTGAGACTAATTTCTATGATTGCAAAAGGTTTATTTACAATAGTTTTAAAAGATCCCTGCTATCACAAAATGACTACAATCATGAATCATGCTTATCCCTGCTCAGCTTCCAGGTCTTTCTGTTTATTTTAGCTCTGAGTCAACACCCAGGCTTAATCGGCCAATCAAGTGCAGTGGTCAAAGATCACACAATCAAATGCAGAAAAATTAAAACACTGAATACTACAGCCTCCTTTGAAAAAACAGATGCCCCTGGGTAGAACAGGTGCTGCGTCGCTTGTAATGAGAATACATGGTTAACATGTGTCCTAACCTGGGCAGCACGGTGGTGCAGTGGTTAGCATTGCAGCCTCACGGCTCCGAGGTCCCAGCTTCGATCCCGGTTCTGGGTCACTGTCCGTGTGGAGTTTGCACATTCTCCCCATGTTTGCGTGGGTTTCGCCCTCACAGCCCAAAGATGTGCAGGGTAGGTGGATTGGTCACGCTAAATTGCCCCTTAATTGGAAAAAATGAATTGGGTAATCTAAATTTTTAAAAAAACATGTGTCCTAACCTTAAAGGAGCATGACTAAAAACTAGCTGCATGTGGTGCCTAGGGGTGGAGGGTGTTTTCCTCCTAGCTCAGCTACAGTCCCAAAAACCTATTGCCAGCATCTACCTTCCCACCGGATCGCTTCCCTCCTCTTCTAACAGCAACCTGAGGGTCACTGGCAGTGAAGATCCAGTGGTCAGTCTTGATTCTGTATCAAAAGGTCATGGATTAAGGGCAATTACCAGAAACGCAAGTTCATAGTCCAGGCTGAAAGTTAATTGCATTACTGAGGGTGGTCATGCAAGATACCATGGCATTATTCAAAAAGGATTAGCTAAATTTTCCTGTTGCCCTGGTGATTTCTCTCACGGCTATATGTGAGACTTTACTGTGTCGGCAAATTGGCCGCTATATGTGCTCCGCAGTAGCTAAACCCAAAAGTAATTAATTGGCCGTGAAATGCTTTTGGGATATCTGAGACCATTAAATATATTATAAAAATGCAAGTATTGGGAGGCGGTGACAAAGTGGCATCTTCACTAGACTGGTAACCTCAAAACCCTGGGTATTGTCTGGTGATCTGGGTTCAAACCCGCCATGGCAGATGATGATGACAATTTGGTAAAAATCCCATCTGAGTCACTAATGTCCGTTAGGGATGGAAATCCGCCGTCCTTACTCGGCCTGGCCTATTTGTGACTCCAGACCCACAGAAATGTGGTTGACTCTTAAATGCCCTCTGAGATGGCCCAGCAAGCGACTCAGTTCAAGGGCAATGAGGAATGGGCAACAAATGGTGGTCCAGACAGCAGCGTCAACATTGCATGAATAAATTTTTAGAAATTGTCAGCATTTGTTTTGATCTGACCTTAATTGGCTCACAAGATATGCTGCTCAAAAATGATTAGAACTAGTCATGCATGAAATCTAAATTGATTTTGAGAAACATAGCAGCATATAATTGTCTAGCACAGGAAGAAGACATTTGGGCCATAATGCATGTGTCAGCTCGTTGAAACAACTATTCAACTAGTTCCACTCCTCTCCTTATCTTCCCTATGGTCCTTCAATTTTCCCTGTTTTTTTAATTTAAACCCAATTACCTTTAGAAAGTAACTGCTGAAACTGCTCCCAAAGACATTTCAGGAAATGCATTTCAGACCCTAACAAAATACTGGATAAAAATCTGTTTCTCAGGTCCCTTATCAGGTATATTGGTCTAAAAAAAGACTTGGATTTATCGAGCAACTTTTGTGACTATATGGTGTCCCAAAGCACTTTACAGCTGATGAGGTCGCTTTTGAAGTGTAGTCATAGCTGTAATTTAAGAAACGCAATAACCTGTTTGTGCTCAGGAAGCTCCAATTAACCAGGAATATGGTAATAAGCACTGCAGCACAGTGGGTAGCACTGTTGCTTCACGGCGCCAGGATCCCAGGTTCAATTCCCAGCTTGGGTCACTGTATGTGCAGAGTCTACATGTTCTCCCCGTGTCTGCGTGGGTTTCCTCCGGGCGCTCCGGTTTCCGTCCACACGTCCCGAAAAACGTGCTGTTAGGTGAATTGGACATTCTGAATTCTCCCTCTGTATACCTGAACAGGCGCCGGAATGTGGCGACTAGGGGGTTTTCACAATAACTTCATTGCAGTGTTAATGTAATCCTATTTGTGACAATAAAGATTATTATTATTTAAATAAAATGTATTTTATTACAAACATGTTTCAAAACAGGTTATAGCGAACAAACACCCCGGGAAACATGCTTCCCAACAATCAACTAAACAGTCTGTACAGATTTTTCCCTATTTTCAGCCCCCTTCCACCTTGACGAACAGCCCCTCAAACACGATTACAAACATCACCTACCTTTCCTCAAACCCCCCTGAAGAGCCCCTTAACTCATATTTATCTTCTCTAATCGTAGCAAGTCGTACAGGTCACCCAACCAAGCCGCTACCCCCGGTGGCGATGCCGACCGCCACTCCAGCAAAATTCATCACCGTGCAATCAGAGAGGCGAAGGCCACGACATCGGCCTTCCTCCTCTCCATGAGCTCCGGCTTCTCTGAAATCCCAAAATATCGCCACCAAACGGTCCGGGTCCACCTCCTCCTCCTCTATCCTGGCTAAGACCGCGAACACTCCCGCCCAGAATCCTCCCAATTTTTCACAACGCCAAAACATGTGCGAGTGATTCGCTGACCCCCGCCCACACCTCTCACACTCATCGGCTACACCCTGAAAGAACCCAAGTCATATGCACCCTGTGCACCACCTTAAACTGTATTGGGCTCATCCTTGCACATGAGGAGGTCCCGTTTACCCTTCGCAGTGCCTCACTCCATACTCCCCAATTGATCTCCATTCCCAACTCCGCTTCCCATTTCTCCTTGATCTTCCCCACCTGCTCGCCTCCCTGCTCCCCCAGCCACTTATATATATCCCCAATTCTTCCCTCCCCTTCCCCATCCGGGAGCAGCAGTCGCTCCAGCAGGGTGTATCCCGGCAACCTTGGGAACCTCCTCCAGACCTTTCGCGCAAAGTTCTAACCTGCAGATACCTGAACTCACTACCCCTCGGCACCTCTACCCTCTCCCTCAGCTCCTCCAGACTGGTGAACCCTTCCTCCAAATACAGATCCCTCACCTTGACCAGCCCTACTTCCATATCTTCACTGTGGACTGCATCACCGGGCTCCTTGAATACTTACTTGGAGCCATTGGCAACACTGCCATCACCATAGCCATCAAACTGGACCCCTTACAAGATTCCTCCTCCATCCTAGCCCACTCTACACCTTCTCATTCCCACCACCGCCGCACCTTGTCCACATTCGCCGCCCAATAATAATGAAGCAAGTTTGGCAACGCCAACCTCCCCTGACGCCTCTGCCTCTGTAGCAGGGTCCTACGCACCCTCGGCACCTTCCCCACGCATATAAAATCAGAAATGATCGTGTCCACTTTCCGAAAAAAGGCCTTTGGTATAAAGATCGGGACAGCTTGAAAGATAAACAAGAACCTCAGCAGAATATTCATTTTCACCACTTGGACCCTCCCTGCCAATGTTAAGTGCAATGTATACCACCTCTTAAGATCCTCCCTAGCCTCCTCTACAAGCTTTGTTAAGTTCCACTTATGGAGCCCCGTCCATTCCCTCGCTTATTATTATTAATAATCTGTTATTGTAATGCTGATTAAGGAAAAAGGTATTGGCGAGGGACACCAGTGATAACTGCACTATTTCTTCAAAATAGCGCCATGGGATCTTTTACATCCATCCAAGACCGCAGACTGGTCCTCAGTTTAACATCCAAAAGGAAGCTCCATTTCATTGTGTGTCAGCCATGGTTTTGTCCGTAAATCCTGCAGTGAGGCTTTAATCTATAATATCCTAACTTTGAGACAAGAGTGCCACCAACAGAGCCTCAATTGACAAAACAGCAACCCATCACAGTGGTGATAACCATTGTGGAACAGAAATAGTTGCAGCCACGCTGCACGAGTGACAAAAGTGGCCGGATTTTTATGGCTTCGGGAAGATTCCTCGTACCTTTAAAAATGGTGGATGGGGCCTGGGTGGAGGAGCCCCGCCCCCATTTCCACAGTCCCTGTTTTTGCTGGTAAGGAAAAGGGTGTGTGGCTTGAATCACACAGGAGGGAAACATGAACTCAGCAGGGCCATTTGAACTGAGTGCTGAGTTGAGGCAGATCCCATTTTAGCTGTTGAAAAGGCCTTAATCGATGGCATGGGGGCCACAAGTAGATGCAAGTGCTCTTGAAAGGCAAATCTGAAGTTTTTAAACTCCCCCCTGCACCCTGTTGACATATTTAATTTTTTTAAAAGTCGAGCTTCAGCTGTGTGATTTTTGTTTAACAAAGAAAAAAAAACACTGCTAGACCACTCCGATTGACAGGCCAGCTGGTATAACATCTTTTTTTTGCAGTTTCAAAATAATTATTTCTTGGCATTATCCTAAAGGATATTCATTATAAAATGTTTGGCTGAGTTTCAAAAGCTACAATTATCTCTGCAGGGTGTCCTGTGTTCACAGTTTGATTGACAGCTGAAAGAAACTATGCTAGGATTAGGAGCTTGGTTCTTTTGTAAGAAATTAACCACTTTATGAGATTTAAAAGCTTTGGTTCTTTTGAGGGAGTTTTTTTTCACGATTAGGTCTGTATGGGGAGAGCTGTATTAGATTTTTAAAAGTTTTATTTGGCATCTCCACGTGGCTATTGAAGGCTGTGCATGGACGAGTTGGCATTGAGTTGGCACAGAGTATGAGCGTTGGAGTCTGGGTGGAGGGCATAAGTTGGCGTTGCGCTGTCATGGATGGACTGAGGCGTCATGGGGTGCTGGGGGAGGAGGTCTGACAGGTGAGATCTAGAGGTCCTAAAATCTCCCAAAACAACGATGACCAAATCCCAGAGAACTGAGGTGGGCCGTCTAACCAGCCCGCCTCAGCACTTGGCCAGCCCATGTCTTCTCAGCACCTGCTTGCAGGATTTGACAGGCCTGAGTTCTTTCTGTACCTGCCCCCACTCTAGAACAAGGATCTTGCAGTTCGGAACACTTTTTCCGATGGCTGGTCTGGCGAATTAAGAAATGAATTGACTCGTGCTACCTGCCTCAGTAGCCAAAATCTGGCCCAAGGTATTTGACACAAAATGTTTATCCTGCTTGTCTCACTAATTGCACCCTGGTGCCCTATTAATTTCCTTATGAACTCAATAAGCAGATTGGTGCCTACAGGGTTCAGCTTTCAAATTAGGGGGAACCAAAGTAATAGATTTAACCTTTGGCTTATCCACGAGTGAGGAAAATATCCATTTTCTTTCCTATGTTTAGAGATCATGCAGGGTAAATCTGACATCTTAACAATAATAAAAGTAACTGGGTATGGGGCATGGATTTCCACGGTGAGGCAAAATTAACACCTAATATCAATTACAAACTTGTAAACATTTTAGTTCAGCTTGTCTTTTTTCCCTTACAATGCCTCATTTGATTCTCCGCCCCTGCGAGTCTCCTCTCTTAATTGTTTGAAACGTGGTGTGATGTTTTCCTAACCTAATCTTTGTTTTTCTTGGAGTCCAATTATATAAAAATAATAAATCTTTCACATACCATAATTCTTTTTCTCTGTTTGTTGAGGTCAAAGCAAGTTCTTTAGCTGAAAGAAAAGTTCTCATCGACTGAAAGTTTTCACTTGCCCCTTTTGCAAATAATTTAAAATATAGCCATCGATGTTTGAGACATGAGCAAGTCAATCTCTGGCGCATTTTCATTCATCGAAACATTTGGTTTACTTTCAGCCTATTGGGTAAGAACAAACATGAGGCATCCATCACCCACATCTGTATCAAACTTTAGGCCTTTACAGATGCTAATAAGGGGCCTAATACTTGCCTCAGGTCAATGCTGATTTGCCCTGAAGCATCCTACACCAGTGTTGGATGAGCTAACCCAAAGCATTGTTTGAATACCAAAATGCTAAGTCCATTCACCAACATGAATGCTGAAGATCTCTTGACATCTGACCACGAGGCCCTGATCCGACCTCTGATCTCCTGACCCCCGACCTCCAGCTCCCGACCTGCGATTCCTCCCTTCGCCCGATCTTCTGATCACTCCTCTGAGGATTCCAGCGATGGCCTGACTCTCTGATCTCTCCCCTCCCCTGGACTCCCATCCCAACTCAGCCCTTGATTTTGAGCTTAAGCTTTCATCTGTGTTGCCTGAATTTTGACAAAGTCTGTGGTCCAGTATCTGGGCGACCTCGTACATTTTTAGGGCAGCACGGTAGCATTGTGGATAGCACAATTGCTTCACAGCTCCAGGGTCCCAGGATCGATTCCGGCTTGGGTCACTGTCTGTGCGGAGTCTGCACGTCCTCCCCGTGTGTGCGTGGGTTTCCTCCGGGTGCTCCGGTTTCCTCCCACAGTCCAAAGATGTGCAGGTTAGGTGGATTGGCCATGATAAATTGCCCTTAGTGTCCAAAATTGCCCTTAGTGTTGGGTGGGGTTACTGGGTTATGGGGATAGGGTGGAGTGTTGACCTTGGTTTAGGGTGCTCTTTCCAAGAGCCGGTGCAGACTTGATGGGCCGAATGGCCTCCTTCTGCACTGTATATTCTATGAAAATTTTTTATTTGCACTTGGTGGAAGAGCACAGCGCCCGGGGTGATGTGGGGTTGGGGACAATGGATGTTTCCAAATGTAACCCCCGACTTGGTCAAGCAAGCTCAGTTATAAAGCAGGCTCACTATAGTTTGCAAATCAGAAGACCCAAAGGAGTTTTTTGTGCTGGATTTTAGTTCTGCCTCATGTGGTGGATCTGTCTCTGCCACTGATACGTTGCTTCACCAGTGGTTTGTACCACAACCTGTCCTACCTCCTCGATCTTCATGACATCTCCTTCCTGAACCAATGTATTTGTGCAGGAGCCCGGTTTCAATGTATTGGCTGTTGCAGAGGTTGTAATTTTTTGGTTTGTGAGGAGATTTTGCTCGTTTTCAATCAGTTTGCACCCTGCCAAAACCGGATTTTACCCCCATGGCATGGAAAACTGCAAAATCAATAAATTCCACAAATATATTTCCACACATTACACATATTGGCAGCCGCTTCAATGAAGTGAAGTTAACTTATGGATTTGTTTTATCACCACTGAATGCATCATTCCCATTTGATTTTTAGAAACACATTCATAATTGTTAAAATTCCGCACACAATCAATTAAGTAACTTCTTGCCAATAACTGACTGAAGTAATGCTCTGAAATCATTTTTATGCTGTGTTTTGTTTGTCTGGTTATGTGAAGTATACAGAGGTTAAGGCAAAATAATAAATACTCTGAAAGAAAAAAAATTCTCCCTCTGGGAAAGAAATAATGGATTTGCTTTTCTCTGTACACACAAAAACAAAAGAGTTGCATTCATTTAATAAGCAGAAGATTATGGTGTCAGGTAGTAAGATCCTGCTCTATGGAAAGGCACAGCTCACTCATTTATGTTTAAATCGATCTAAATTCGGACATGTTTCTCAGTCACACTAAAAGCCAAACCTTTGTATAAAACTCTGTGGCAATCACCACATTCTTAAACGACAACTCAACGTCTGTGGCTGAACTGAAAGGACACCACTGAAAGCCAGAACCTTTTCCTCCCTGTTTGCACCACGTTGCTGATGTTTAACTTTGAGGGTGGGTGAGCTTGGATTGTCAGCTTGCCCAAATCCTTAGTAATGCTGGGTGTAAATCCCTCTATTGGCAAAGCAACATAATCAGCGGAAATTACCGCGCAGGAGACAACTCACCCATTATGCTTGTACTGAAAGTGCAACTAGGCCCACTTTCCCCTCAGTTGCCTTGCATATTTTCCCGTTATGTATATCCGACTCCCTTTGAATGTTTTGATTGAATCCGCCACCACCACCGTCTCAGGAATCACATTCCAGATCGCTGTGCACACGATCGAGGGTCCCTCCCCTTTGCAGGACCATGCGTAGGTTGCCAAATTCAGGATCGTTTTCTGGTCTTGGTACCGGTGCAGCTTCGCGATGATGGCCCCGCGGCTGCTCCCCGGCCTTGGAATATGGTCAATGTGGCCTGTGGGCTCTGATTGCTTCTGGGGGCTTGGGGGAGCTTTCTCCTCCAACAGGTTTGCCCAGCATCTGGGCCACGTACTCCATAGGGTTCCTGCCCTCTGTACCCACCGGGAGGCTCACAATGCAAAGATTTTGGCGGCGCGACTGATTCTCGTGGTCCTCGGCCTTCCCCCTTAGCATCCCTTGCGACGTCACCAACCTTGCCATCTCTGTGTCCAGTGAGGCGATCTGGTTGCTCTGGTAAGTCACAGGCTTCTCCAGTTCTCTGATCGATGCCCCCTGTGTCTCCAGACACCGCTCCGTCTTTTCCAACGCTGCTTGAAGGGGTATTAGCGCATACACTACTGCCACTTTCACTGTTGCCACCATTTCGAGTTTAATGGTGTCTTTGAGCACTCAGAGCTCCTGTGTTCGGAGGTTGCTCCATTGATTTTATCGGCGGGTAGCCCGCCATGTGCTCTGGTGGCCCATCCCATTCAGGTGTGGTTGGAACATTGTCATCTGCGTGTCCATCGCCCTCATGTTCACCATCGCCTCAGTTTTCCTCTCCAGACTTTTACTGACTCTGCCATCTTTTCAGCTCCTCGGGCTGTTGCCTGGCATGCCTCCTTCATCGTGGTGGTGTTGGAGGAGGGTGGGGGTGGGGTGATTTCCCCCCCCCCCCAGGTTTAGCGGTCTATTTTGGGGCTAAAAGTGCCTAATTTCAAGTTTCCAGGAGGAGTGTCACCTTTCGTATGTCTGTTTAGCACATTCCCGCCACCGGAAGTCCCACATTCCAGATCGTAACAGCTTGCGAGTTAGAAAAAGTGAAAAATCCCCCTCAACTTTCCCCCTATTGTTAAATATTTAAAATCTATGCTCGCTGGTTACTGACCTTCAAGCCCGCTCATGATTTTGAATGCCTCGATCAAATCTCCTCTCAACCTTCTCTTCTCGGGATAACAGTACCAGCTTCGCCAATCAACTGATGTTCCTCAACCGTGGAGCCATTCTGATGAATCTTTTCTGCCCTCTTTCCAATGCCTTCACAAACTTCCTGAAGTGGGTCTCCCAGAACTGGACGTAATACTCAAGTCAAGGCCAAACCCGCGTTTTATACAAGTTTAGAATAACCTCCTTGTTTTTGCACTTTATTAAGTACTTGGGTGGGGTTATTGTAGTGTTGTTGGAAGCACAACAGCAAATTTGCACAGAACAGGTCCCCACAAACAGTAATATAATATAAAAACAGAAGTACTGGAAATACCCAGCAGGTCTGCCATATCTGTGAAGAGGCAAATGCGTTTCAGGACAATAACTCATCAGAACAGAAATATGATAATAGTTAGATAATCTGCTTGCGTGACATTGGCTGTATGCCAGGAAGGATACCTCTGTACTTCCTAACATTGTGGAATCTTTACAGCTACCCGAGAGATTTGATATCTCGTTAGAAAGAAGATAGGTCCTCTGTGAAAGTGTAGCACTTCCACAGCCGTGAATTGAAGTGACAGCATGGATTATGCATTCCCCCCCTCCAGAGTGGGGCTACAACCCACAACTTGAATGAACAAAGGTGAGATCACGGGCGATCGAGTTGGTGCGGTTAGTCCACTCAGGTGGAATAATTTCAGGAAGAACAGAAAGAGGATGTTGGGATTGCCACACCAGAAGAGGCAGCAATTTGCTTCACGGTTGGGAGGGAATAAGACTAAGAGTGAGGCAGAGAGAGACTACGTTGACCAGAAAAAACAACAGTTAGACGGTAGCAGAAGAAATAATTGGCCGGGAAATAGCATTGAACGAGCTGGCAGATTGCAGGGGATGTGCTACTATTAAAAACAAAGGTCAAAGAAGCAAAATTCAAAAGAAGGTAAGAGAGGAAAAATTAAGAAGATTTAGGGAAGTGACTTGTGGAGGGTTTGGGCAACAACCATTATCTGTACATAGCTGAAGAAAGCAGTGACGTAAAAATGGGATGGAATACAGAAGGCTATAACAGGAAGAACCAGAACAATGCTTAGTCCAGGGAAACAGTTGCAAATCTGAGAGGAAGACAATGGAGACCAGGGAATGCGAGGAAGGTCAGGATAATCTGGAATCTTGGAGGAAAGTTCGAAAGACATTGAAGAAGCGGTAGAAGGCTAGGCTCTGTGAGAAAGGTTGTAGTGTGATGTGAAGAAGACCAACAATGTTTGGGACATCATCAGAATATCTTGACCACTAAGTGATTTAATAGCCCAGCAGGATCATGGCAGGGAAGGTATAGGAGTGGAGAGATGCATCCGAATGATAAGAATTATCACTTGATGTGAATAAATCTTTTAAATCTGATACCATCATTTTGCACTGAAGGGGTCTGGACAATACACTTGTGACAGTCAAAGCAAAACTTACGCGTGGGTATTTGTGTATAGTTTTTAGTACAACTGTCCAATCGAAACAAGCAAAAATGAGTCATGACAAAAGTCACCTTTCAGCTCATACAAAGTTCCCGTTCAGCCAAATCTTTTGATTTAGTTTCATTCTCCTTATGGGGGGAAAATTGATCAATTTTAGAGTCAAATTTGCATCAGGTGTCTGCCCCTGACTCCTGTTCTTAAAGGATTAAATTAAGTCCACAAGAACTCAATTCACTTATGACCCTTAATAGCCATCAATGCACCAGCACTTCTATTAGCAGTAATGCTACACCAATCTGAAACCAATTTAGATTGCAGTGTCAGTAAAACCCATATTAAATTTATGAAGGTTTCTCAACCATTAGAGCTTATGAGTGTCGAGTGTAAATGCTCCAGATGACTCATACCTTCTTCATCTGTGCTATTTTGGAATTAACCACCCTTAATTGAGGCAATGCATCATGCATTTCAATAACTCCATGCTAAACACATGTATCATTTAATTTTAATTAGTGCAAAGAATGCAGACTAATTAATAAATTGAATTTTCATGTAACATAATTACAGCAATTCCAAGGGCTTAAAGACAATGTTTTGCATTGCGATATTATATGATTTAGAGACAAGCAGGCAGAAATGTAGAGGAACTTCAAGCTTTCTGAGAGTTCATTCACATTGTGCTTTCATTATCCTGAGCTGTCTTTCAATGCATTACAAATACAGAGTGTGTCTCAAGGTTAAATGTACCAGGGTTGTGCAGGTTGAGAGGGTATCACAATGTAAAAGGGACAAAATGCCTTCTGTTATTCATGTTCTGAGCAAATCTTTCTGAGCAGATGCGTTCCTTAGGCTTATTTGACTTTTAATGTCAGGTTTTGACCAGGGCAGTTGATAAACTAGTTAAAGACAAATCATTGAGCTGCCTACATTTTAAGGTTTAGCATTTGTTAGCTACCAAAGGTCCATCTACGTAGGACTCTAAATGTGACGTGATTTGCTTTTACGCTTCAGTGAAAGGTGACATTGATAAATGATGCACCAATTAAATACAGGGGTGCTTTTTATAATTATTTTATTTTTGCACTGGTGTTTAATGCTGGCTACCAGCTTAATCCTGGGGTACAAGCAAAATATGCATTCAATTCAGCAGCAGTAGTTGTGAGGGGCTGTATCAGAAGCATTATTAGCCACTTCAAGTAGCACAGTCTTGGCATAGGGATTCTGATGATATGCTCCACCTTCAATGTTACCTTTTTATCTGCTGGTTACTTTCATCAGTTTTTACTTTGCTGTTCAGACTTCCAGTATTTGGGATTTTCCGTCTTAATCGAGGCATTGCATAATAACATAAAAATGTACTGCCACAAATACTTCGCTGGAATCAAACGCAATCCAGGCATTTTCACATAATGCACCCCCTCAAAAGGACGGGGGAAGCAGCTTCAATGGGGGTAACTTTCAAAAGGGTCTGGAGTAAATATTTGGAAACAGAAAATGCGCATGGCCATGAAGAAAGAACGGGGGAATTTGGACAGATCTTCCAAAGGGACAGCAGGGGGATGAGGGGTTGAATCACCACCTTCCCTGCTGCCACCACTCTATGCCTGTACAAATCAAAAATGCAGTTGAAATGCAAGTCCAATTGCCCTGTTAAACCACAGCAATTTTTCCAGTGGCTTTCCAACACGTCAGTTGATCGGCCCCAAACCTTTCACCCCCCATCCTGTGCAGCTAGAGTAAAGCTAGTTTTTTTTTTAAAAAAGGCTCTATTTCATGTGATGCTGCAAGTTGATTGCAGAGTTGAAATGATGCACTAGCAATAAAATTCTATCAGTGTCATTTTAATAGCTGTAAGATTTGAAAAGTCCCAATGGTCATTTTTTGGTCATAATTTAAACCAGTCATTAGCAGCAACCCGTTAATCTTTGACCTGATTCTGAAATTGTTCTTTAATTTCTCACTCTTAATAAATCGAATGCCTCTTGTAGTCAGGTGGTTTTGCTCATTGATAGTGAATAACAATAGAGAGTTTCAAAAAGTAACCTGAATGATTACAGCAACGCCAGGAAAGAGGAATCGATTAGTTAAACATGGTGGTAAAAAAGCCACAGCTCCGCAGATTGTGCAGCGCCCCCGCCACAATCTTGCCTCACCCCTTATCCTTGGCGCAGCGAGCTTAAGGCTGCAGCCTGCAAAGAGTTAATGGCTTCTGCGTTGCTCTGTTACTTTCGCTGCTGTCTTGCCTCCTCTTTGATCCATTCTCTCAGCCCCTAACAGCTTTGCCGTCACTGTCACATAAACGTACCATTTGTATCATGTGCTGCACTGAAGGCCACAATTCATTTCAGTCAAGGTTCAAAGCCATCATGAAATAATCACAAAATGACACTGTGAAATTACTGTAAAAAAAATAGTGAGGCGGTGTCATGACATTTTGCAGCGGAGGCCTCGGCTACTCATAGCTCTATCAAGAACTATAAAACAACAACTAAAAAAAAAAATTGTTTTGACAGACACAGCAGCTGGAGATGTGCAAGTTAAGATTGTATAAAACCAGCCATGTAGAAAGTTAGCGGATGTTCCAGTTTGTGCCCCCATGAAATTGGCACAAATCATCGAGTTGGCTTCACGAAGATATTTAAGAGGTACATAGAAAAGTAAACGAGGAGGCAATGGCCATTCAGTGACTTAACCTCTGTCATCGGGTGACTCCGATGTCAGCCAGGAATCAAATAAAGATGAATGAGCTTATCACAGTGTGTCCGCCAGGATTGTTGGGTCCGATTCCATCAGAGAGAGAGAGTAACTGTTCATATAGAAAGATTAATGGAGCATCCACCCAGCCCCTTTACAAATAATAACATGGAATGGCACACAAATAGAATTCAGGGCACAACAAAATGGAGTTGTTACATACGAAATAAGGAAAGGAGAAAAAAACAGACCACTACAAATCCTTAGGGTAAAAGCACAGGCTGAATAACATGCAAGCAGCTTGAATACACTTGCCCTGGTGCTACTTTGTGACTGCAAATTCTGACAAGATAATGATGATTTGACTATTGAGAAATTAAGAAAAAGAAATCAAAGATTTAAGGCAGTCATGTCCTTGCTGTACCCATATTTTCACCGACTTCCCGTGACGTGCAACATTTTGCTTATTGGCAGGTTCATCTTAACATTTCCCGAGTACCGAACATCCGGTTTCCAAAAGTCCAACCTGGATAGGAATTATTCCACTCGGTGGCATCCTGAAATTTCAAGAGGATCCTATTGACGGAATAACGATGACCTTCATTTATATAGCGCCTTTAGTGTAATGAAATGCCCCAAGGTCCTTCAGAGGCGTGATGTGAAGCACAACTAGATACTGAACCACATGAGGAGATGTTTTGGATTCTGACCAAAAGCTTGGTTAAGGGCGTAGATTGAAGGAACGTCTTCAAGGATATAAGAGATGTTGGGAATCAGGGAGGCGTAGGGAGGAAATTCTCAAGCCTAGGGTCTAGGCAGCTGATTAATGGTGGAGCAATTAAAATCAGGATGCTGAAGTGAATTAGAGGCACGGTATTTGAAACATCAGCAGCAGATGTGTGGACATCTGGTGGCGTTCCCTGAGGCATTGCAATTGGAGGAATCCATGATGATTGTGAGCCCTTGTCAAAGTCCCCTTGTCTCAGGGACAAGATTCCATGAACTCCAACCAACGAGAGAACGGCTAATCTCACAGAGAGAGACACATGCAGCATCATGCAGAGTGGATGCAACGAGTCCAAGGCTCAGCCAGAAACGTGAGACAGTCTCCTCAGAGTAAGAGCGCTGAGATCCACAGACGACATGAGGAACTGTGTACCCTGACGACAACGGTCACACCGTCGGCATGGCAGTTGTTGGAATGGATGACTGCTGCGCGTTGGCATGGCAAGTGCCCCATCAGCCCCACTTGAAGGCCAACCCAGGGCTGTGGAGGCCACTGAGGGGGATGATGATACTGAGAGCATCACCGCCACCTCATCTCTTGGTAACTCCCCAGCCCCTCCGCCAGGGCCCTCAGCCACTTCACCTGTGACAGTGCCAGTGACTGCCCTTGCAAAAACGCTGAGGTCGCAGTCTGAAGTCTGTCTCCAAAGACTAGGCTGACCACCACCCCGCTCAGTGCTGTATAGCACAGGAGGTGAGCAGCCCTGTCTACACCTCCTCTGAGGAAACACAAGTGGGGTGAGCGGTAGAAGTGTCATGAACGCAGAGTGCTGACTCACCTTTATCACTAATCAGTTCACCATGGTGACGCTATCACTTTATACATAGCAAATTAATGCACTTTTTAAATACATATTACTGCACTGATAAGTGTCTCTGTCTGCTTTTGTACATTAACACCCTCAATGAGATTGCTAGCAAAACGAAGAGGGCCCTGAATAATGGCACTGACGATTGTGTGCTGAAGTCCGTATTGCGTTGACCCCGTCAGGAGTAAGGGTGCGAGCCTGCGTGAATGGCAGTGGAAGGCTATTCCCTTCTCCGGAGCTTCAAATAAAGTTTGTCAAGGCGGATTGAGATGATCCTTGGAGCATTTCTTGTCCAATCAATGATTGTCTTAAGGGATGGTCAGTGATC
This sequence comes from Scyliorhinus torazame, assembly GCF_047496885.1. Lineage (NCBI taxonomy): Eukaryota > Metazoa > Chordata > Chondrichthyes > Carcharhiniformes > Scyliorhinidae > Scyliorhinus > Scyliorhinus torazame. The sequence goes on along the minus strand of NC_092717.1, from coordinate 13,564,467 downwards.
AAACTCAAAGATCAGATGGAGTTGGTCAGGTGCACTCCAGGTGTGAGTGCTGTGCCAGCGGTCACCACACGTGAGCGTTGCAAAGCAATTTAAGTGGATTTCCCACATGTCAGGATGCCACGTGTGCTCCAGGGAAGCAGTGCTTCTGTGCTCGGCCCAGGACATTGGAAGTCTTTGGTAGAGGCTGGGCTTCTCTGACAGTGCTGGCAGCACTGCCTGTTGCAGGTGCAGCACGTTCCTGGAACAGGACGCTCGTGATGGATGGATAATGTGGAAAGTGATTAAATTAGTTGTTCTAACACAGTTTTGGCCTCACCCAGCAGAATGTATAGTAGCTGCACATACAGCATATACAATCATACCTGTAGGTATTATGTACAAAGTCCTGCTTCCTACTGGCACTCTCAGCATAGAGGGCACGTTTTGAGTGGCACAGGGTGGTGGTTTTGCCAGCTGATTGGCAGCCATTAACAGATATGTATGGGGTCCAGATTGTGAAGGACGTTTCAAGGTGTGTTTGTGCACTATGTTGAGGCAAAGTCATAGTTTCAGCCCTGCTGATGGCGCTGACTTTAATTATGTGGTTGGTTATCTTCCTTTGACAAAGAGTCCTCGGACTCGAAACATTAGCTCTTTTCTCTCCCGACAGATGCTGCCAGACCTGCTGAGATTTTCTCTTTCGTTTCAGATTCCAGCATCCGCAGTAATTTGCTTTTATCCAGTGGTTATCTTCCTTGTTGAGGATGGGTATTTCCCTGAGGACGTGTGGCTTCCATGTTAAAGGTTTATTTTCTGGAAGCTGCTCACCAGAGATTGGCTGATGTTAATGGTGAGCTGTCAGGAGCGTAGATGAATCTGCTCTGAATTAACAGGCTTCTGGTGATGACCCCCACGTGCAAAAAGTCAGCCAGGGCTACATGGGCCTGCCCCTGAGCTGGTCTGCCATTGTCACCCTCTTCCTCCATGTTAGATCCAGGAGCCTGGACAGGGGCCTTCTTGTCGTTATCCTCCTCATCCTCCTCCTCCTCAGATGATGTACCTACAGGCCCAGCTTCTGCCCTTTCTATTTGTCGGCCCCTCTGCTGCACCATATTGTGTAACGTGCAGCTCACCGCCACTCTTCAGAAGACCCTTGCAGGGGAATATTGTATAGCCCCTCCTGAGCAATCAAGGCACATTTTGTGGATGACGGAAGCCTGCTTTATTGTACTGCAGGTCAACTTGGCTATTGTTATAGTGCCATTCGGTCTCTGTTTGCGACTGCCTAAAGGAAGTCATCAGTCACCCCCTTTAGGGTTACCGTTGTCCCCCCAGAAGCCAGCCACGAACCTGTGTCAATGTTTGAAAAAGCTGAGGCAGTTGGGAATTCCTCAGCATGAATGAGTCATGACAGCTTCCAGGGCGCTGTATACAAAATATCAGGAATGCCTTGGGCTGGGGCTTTCTGGCCCTGACACTGGCGGGCATCTTTGCGGGAAAATTTGCAACGCCATTGACATTTAACGAAGTCACACATGACCTTCATATTCAGGGAGTGGAAGGATTTCCTGTTCACGCAGGCATAAGGAACTGGCACTCTTGTGGTGATGTTGGTGCAAACAATAGATCTCCGTGCCTGAGGGAGGCCTGCTAATTTTGCAAGCCCCTCTGGCCCTCTGCATGTGCGATTACACATCTGGCAGGAAGTTAAAGCATTTTCTCAACTGAAAAAACAGGACATCAGTGATTGTCTTGATGCCGCTGTGTGCGGCTGACTGTGAACATAGAACATAGAACATAGAACATTACAGCGCAGTACAGGCCCTTCGGCCCTCGATGTTGCGCCGACCTGTGAAACCACTCTAAAGCCCATCTACACTATTCCCCTATCATCCATATGTCTACCCAATGACCATTTGAATGCCCTTAGTGCTGGTGAGTCCACTCCTGTTGCAGGCAGGGCATTCCACGCCCTTACTACTCTCTGAGTAAAGAACCTACCTCTGACACCTGTCCTATATCAATCTCCCCTCAATTTAAAGCTATGTCCCCTCGTGCTAGACATCACCACCCGAGGAAAAAGGCTCTCACTGTCCACCCTATCCAATCCTCTGATCATCTTGTATGCCTCAATTAAGTCACCTCTTAACCTTCTTCTCTCTAACGAAAACAGCCTCAAGTCCCTCAGCCTTTCCTCATAAGATCGTCCCTCCATACCAGGCAACATTCTGGTAAATCTCCTCTGCACCCTTTCCAATGCTTCCACATCCTTCCTATAATGCGGCGACCAGAATTGCACGTAATACTCCAAATGCGGCCGCACCAGAGTTTTGTACAGCTGCAACATGACCTCATGGCTCCGAAACTCAATCACTCTACCAATAAAGGCTAACACACCATGCACCTTCTTAACAACCCTCTCAACCTGGGTGGCAACTTTCAGGGATCTATGTACATGGACACCGAGATCTCTCTGCTCATCCACACTGCCAAGAATCTTACCATTAGCCCAGTACTCTGTCTTCCTGTTATTCCTTCCAAAATGAATCACCTCACACTTTTCTGCATTAAACTCCATTTGCCACCTCTCAGCCCAGCTCCGCAGCTTATCTATGTCCCTCTGTAACTTGTAACATCCTTCCGCACTGTCCACAACTCCACCGACTTTAGTGTCATCTGCAAATTTACTCACCCATCCTTCTACACCCTCCTCCAGGTCATTTATAAAAATGACAAACAGCAGTGGCCCCAAAACAGATCCTTGTGGTACACCACTAGTAACTGGACTCCAGTCTGAACATTTCCCATCAACCACCACCCTTTGTCTTCTTCCAGCTAGCCAACTTCTGATCCAAACTGCTAAATCTCCCTGAATCCCATGCCTCCGTATTTTCTGCAGTAGCCTACCGTGGGGAACCTTATCAAATGCTTTACTGAAATCCATATACACCACATCAACTGCTTTACCCTCATCCACCTGTGAGATTCCACCGAGGCCTCCCTGCGGAGTTCTGGGAAGGACCGCCTACATAAAAATTCAGAGGCACGGTTACCGTGAGAGCCACTGGCAGGGCATGAAGGTAAACTGACTGTGGTTCAAGGTCCTGCTGGACCATGGCATATCTGTAAGTGACCATCTACCCCGGGTCAAACTGAGTCTCCATCAACACTGATTCTTAGTTATATTGAGATACGACTTCGGCAGTCCACAGACTCTTAGCTTGGGGTAAAACCTAACTGTCATCCTCCTCGTCCTTCTGCCTGGTGAGCACTCTGCTTCCTCCAATCTCTGGCCTGGTTCCTTCCCTCTGGCTTCACTTTGGTCATGCTCATGCTCCTCTACGACGTGAACATGTGGAGCTGCCATCCCCATTTTGCAGCCTCTTTGCGCACTGTTCCCTTCTCTGGCACCCCCTGCCCTCTGCCAACCTGAATGATGGAGTTACAAAGGGGCAAAAGTATCTGCCCTTCCCAGGCCAGTGGCCTTGGGTGGGATTTTCCATGCCCCTGCGGCGGGCTTTCCGACGGCTGAGGTGGCTCACCATTGACTGCTGGTGGGACCTTGGGTATTTACGTGAGGTTATGGACCAAGATCAAGAAAGTGGGTTTAGGCTGGATGGCCACTTGTTGACCAGCAGGGGCTTTTCACAGTAACTTCATTTGAAGCCGACTTGTGACAATAAGCGATTTTCATTTCATTTCATTTTTCAGTCGGTCGAATGACCTTCGCCCAGACTGTAAATTCTATAAGGAAGGGAGTTCCAGGATGTTGATCCAGCACCAGAGAAGGAATGGTGATACATTTCCAAGTCAGGATGGTGTGTGACTTGGAGGGGAACGTACTGGTGTTGGTGTTCCCATGCATCTGCTGCCCTCGACCTTATAGGTGGCGAAGGCCTCCTTATGCATTTTGGCTGAGGCATCCATTAGGACACTAAAACATCTGAGTCCCAGACAGAACATTTCCAGCTCTGGGTCTCTGATCTCTGTTGTCAGTATCCCACAATATTTATTTACACGAGACAAAAAGGTTTCAAGTGTCTACAGCCCCAGCTATTGAAAACTTTAAAGGGCCTGGCTGATTGGCACTTTTATCGAGCTGCAGGAAAAAGGATTTTTTTTTCAGAAAGTGAAAAATTGTCAGTGTAGTTAATGACTGTCTTTTGAAAGCCTTTTTACACATCTTATTGTCATTATAGCGTTAATTGCTTCCACACAGTGTATAGTGGGTGAGTGGGCATGGAAGTGCCACAGCTTGGCATGGGGGTGCAGGAGGTGCCCTATGGTTGTTTGGGAGGCACACCTTGGCATGGGGCATGAGGAGGGCCTTTTGATCTTACCTTTTGAAAGGTCCCCACATGCAGGCTGGTGCATGACACCTTTGAAAAGCTGGCCTGACTCCATGAACCCTGCGGAGGTCATGCTGATGTCCACAATGGAGCCTGCCAGGTCAGGATTTCAGGGTATGGGCACACGGTTTGATCCTGCCCCCACCCTTAAAAGGACCTGTTGAAAATTCGAAACACCAGGAATGGGGTTGGAAATCCCAGAACGAGGTTCCAGCCGCCATATTCAAAGGGCTTCTGAGTCAACCCGCTTCGGTGAAAACCCAAATCACTGGGCCCAATTTTAAGTCTGTGTAGGTTTGTTAGGGAATTAAAATGAGCTCCTACATAACTTCAACAAAGTATTCTGTTTCAGAAATGATGGTCGGCAATGGGCACCATGGTGAACTCCCCTGCTTTGGCTTCAAAAATAGTTCCACGAGATCGCTTACGCCCATTAGAGAGGGCAGAGGAAGCCTTGGCTCATGGCCTCATCTGAAAGGCGACACCTCAGACAGTGCAGCACTCCCTCACTGGTGCCCTGGAATGCCAGCCTGGACTTTCTGTGTTCTCCGGAGTGAGGACGGTCTTCCTGATTCAGAGATGAGAGAGCTTTACCATGCTGCTGGAGATTGGCAGGAGAAGCAAGAAGAAGGGTAAGGAATTCCGCGGTTCTGCATTCCAAAAAGTATGAGATGTGGCAGTGAGTCTTTAGTTGAGCAGTGTGGAGAGAGTTGAAACATGTAGGATGATATATTTGGAGGTTTAAGTGGCAACATCAAGTGAAAATGTGGCCGTGTCAACAAATGTAACTCCTAGCATCCTGAGAGCTCGAAAGGTGACACTTTAGCACGTGCTGACCTTTTGATTTTTTTTTAAGGTAAAAAGAATGATTCACTTGTTACACTTTGCATTTCTCAATGTTTAACGAGCGACAGTGGAAAGACTAAAGGCGGAATGATCACATAATCAAAAGCTGTTTCAAATGTGGCATGAATTATATCATATCATGCGCTCTATGCTTTCTGGTCATCTGTCACTGTAATCTTTATTGCCCTTAAAATTTATGTCAGGCCACCTCAATGCGCGAGCTGTAAAATCGTGAGACAACTGGAAAAGGGACAGACCGAGATAAAATAAAGTACAGACTATATAGTACAAAGAGTAACAAATGTCTGTCAATGCCTTTATGGCAATAATTCAATTGAGGGCTCTAGCTGATGTTCATAATCCATTTGAGCTTTGCGCTCATTGTTCCTGACATTTTCAGCACAACTTGACTGAATTATTGTTGTATCTCATTACCCAAGCTGATCTATCCATCTAGGTATATGAATGTATATAGGAGCGTTTGTGCATTTGATCGCAATGCAAGTGCATGTGGAACCGTACAATACAAGGTAAAGCTTACTGCATTAACTTGAAGTCGGATTCCTTCAGCAAGCGTCAACAGATCAAGGCTGAACGAATGCAAAACTCTTCAGTTGTAAGGAAGGTTGGAAAGCTCTCATTGTAACACCATGAATTTCTGTAGGTGAATTTGTCAGCGCTCGAGATCAACAAGAACCTTGATGTTTAATCTGCAGGGGCAAAAGAGAAACAGGAAGATCTCCATGCGTGAAAAAAACAGATCACATTTCAGGAAGAGTCATGGAGCTTTGTTTTAAAAAAAAGCGCGTTTCAGGAGACGGGAACATTTAATTTAACGTCAGATCGGATTGTCTATCGTAAGGCAAAACATTTAAAGAGGACATTCCGTTGAACTGCCACACAGCTTCTTCTTTCAGCCATTCATAGAATGTGAACGTTGCTCACTTCTATTGCCCATCCCTAATTGCCTTTGAGAAGGTGGCGATGTTTCACTTTCTTGAACGGCTGAAATCTGTGTGGTGTACGGGCCCACAGGGCTGTTACGGAGGGAGTTGCAGGTTTAGTCCTAAATACATAGTTCTAAATGTTAGACCAGTACAACTATCAACGTGTCAAGAAGCTTCCTGTTTTATGATTTAAGACGTATGTTTAGAAAGCACAAGATTCACAGATATCTTAGTTTGCAATGTCTCCTGACATGACATATTAAAATTCTACTTCCAAAGCTATCACAAACAGGCCATCAAAGAGACAATCAATCTGAATGTCTAGACTTGTTAAATGTTTTGAATTTGTGTTCCCAACATTGAATTTGGGCAATTAAAATTGATAGACAAGAAATTCTATAGGGACATACTGACCTCCACACCCAATATGTGCTCCTGGCACAAGGATTCATACATTCTATCTCAACTGAACTATTTCAAAACAATTGAGCACAGCATAAAAGGAGGCCATTCAGCCCATCATGTTTGTGGAGGCTCGATGCTGGAATCCAAAATTAAGTCACTGCCCCGCTGCCCCACAGCGCCGCCCGCCCCCATTTTCAAAAATACTATGGTGTCAGCTTCGACTATGCTCTGTGGCGAAGCAGTCCATGGAAAAAGAGTCATCTGTGCAAAGAAATCTTGCCTATTTCTCTCTTTACACTTGTAGCCGTAATATATTGATGGCTTCTCGTTCCCAATTCGCTGGTGGAACGAGTCTCCCTCCTGCTCAGAACATCAAAAATCCGTGTTTCGCATTACAGGAAATTTGATAACTTTTTGTTTCCTCATGGAATGGATGTTGGAGTTGATTAACACGACAGTAGTGAGCTTAAACCTTGCTTCTTGACTTTGTGGTTGTGGGCTGAAGTCTCACTCCAAAGGCTTGAGTCCGGAATCCAGGGTGACTCCTCAGTCCTGTTCTGCAGGAGGACATCGAAGGTGCGATAGAAATGAAAGCCTTTCCCCCCCCAATATCGAATTGTCTTCGTAATCTTAATTGTGTCCTGCACTCACATGGTCCCTACACCCAGATTTACAGAACATTCATTTTACAGGAGCTATTTGTATGTAATAAACACATATAATTCATCTATTTTGCAAATAATTATTTTGTTACTTGCACCAGTATTTCTATATACAATTCACCATTAATGAAAATATCTACTTTGTAATATTGGTCTCTCAGTCCAGTCACTTGTACTCTGATTGAAACGAGCTTGAAATATTTAATTACACAAAATATTTCCCGCAAGTTCATATGTGAAAAATGATGAATCAATGCTGGATGTTTAGTGTTCTGAGCCACAAAGCCTTGGATAATTGGTAAAAGTACTTTGCGTGGATGGCTAATATTTGCATTTAACAAAAGGCAATGTCGTGAGACAATGTCATGTTCGATTTGAAGTATTCTTTCTGCAAAATTTGGAAAAGACAAACCATTTTCAAAACGTTCTTGCTTGGGAGCAGAAACAGGTCATAAAAAGTGAATGAGAAATGAAAAACACTGAACCTGTCGGGTAGCTTTACCCCTTGCTGATCCATGTTGACTCCCAATCTGGCAAAACGTCTATTTTAAAAAGATCATTCTTGTTTTGCAATTCCCCCATGGCCTTGCCCCTTCCATATTTCTTCTAGACTTTTAACCCTACACGTACTCCATGCCCCTCCATATTTGGTCATTTGCCGGCCCTCAATTTTTCATTGCTGTGCCATTGTCAGCCGTGTCTTGGTTGCCCGGGCATTAGGCTCTGGAATTCCCTCACTAAACCTCTTCATTTCTCCTCATCTTGGTGATTTCCATTCCCTTGTATCATCCTACAGTCTACTGTATTTATTGCTCCCAATGTTGTCTCCTCGACATTGGGGAGACTAAACGCAGACTGGGTGACCGCTTTGCGGAACACCTTTGCTCAGTCCTCAACCTTCCTGTCGCTTGCCATTTCAAATCAGCATCTTGCACACGTGCCCACATGTCCATCCTCGGCCTGCTGCAATGCTCCAGTGAAGCCCAACACAAACTGGAGGCGCAGCACCTCATCCTCCGATTAGGCACCTTGCAGCCCCAGGACTCAACATTGAGTTCAACAATACATTGTAAACTTTCTCATCCATCTTGACCCTTCTTTTTAAAATCAGAAATGTTTTGCCCCAACGCAAACCATTGCCTCCCTCCTCCACAGGGCCATCTGTCTCTCCATCTTTAGTTTTGCTTTCACTGAGCGCTGATTTCGTTCTCCTATTAACACATTCTACCAGCTTACCTTTATGCCATGATCAGCATCTCCATTAGTCCTCAACGCTGCCAATAATACTTCCATTGTCTTGCGCCCTAAACATTTTTGTGCAATCTCTCCTAGCTCACACTTAATCTCTGATCTTCTAAATTGCTCCACCCCCTCTTAAACAGTATACAATCTATCACATTTCTCCTCTCTTTATAAGTCATATGGACGAGAAACATTAACTCTGTTTCTCTTTACAAAGATGCTGCCAGACCTGCTGAAAATTTCTATCATCTGTTTTTATGATGCCAGTATATATAATATATAATATAACATAAATATAAATCACTTATTGTCACAAGTAGGCTTCAAATGAAAAGCCCCTAGTCGCCACATTCCGGCGCCTGTTCGGGGAGGCTGGTACGGGAATTGAACCGTGCTGCTGGCCTGCCTTGGTCTAAATCCAGCAATTTAGCCCAGTGTGCTAAACCAGCCCCGATGTGCATCCTGATGTATTGAAGCTGTACACTCCCTATGATTTATCTGTCCTTTTTATAATGAGGAGACCAGAGCTACATGCAGTGTTCCAAATATGGCCCAAACAATGAGCTGTACAAGATAGACTTAACTCTTGGATTTGGAGGCCTTTGCAGATTAGGTGCACCCATATGTCCAAACTCAGCATTTGATGAGATATTGACATTGTGACCTTGTCTTGGGTGAAAACTAGCAAAACGTGCCCGCGTTCACACACTCCCCTATTGCCCTATCCGGGCAAATGCATTCTAATCGGCTCACAGTTATACTTTGGAATAATCTGTCATCAGCGATTTGGAGTAACTCAGATTCAGTCATCCTAACCCAGTATGACTGATTTCCCTTGTAAATTCACTGGCCTCACTTCAAGCTGTGGACAAAGTTTAAGCTGTATTTTAGTTATCCCTAAGTGTCACGTTAGGTAGCAGTTTACATTTGTTCTTCCTTGCTCACCAAGATCAGCCGCGTCATCAGGTTGAGTGGGTGGGAGGGGGGTGGGGAAGATGAACGGATTTAAATGGGGGATCAAAGGGGTGTTTACCTCCCTTCCCTGTTCAAGCACACCCTCTTGTGGGTTTAGCAAGAAATGCCATGGTTTTGCCTTTCTAAATAAGGGTGGAGGTGTAGTTATTTCCAAAGGAGGACAAATGAAGGGAAATGAGTGTTTGTTAATAGGCACTGGAGAAAGTGCCAAAACATTTTGTAGAGGTGATGCAAGAGCAGAGTTGGCTGTACCTATCAAGAAAGACTTCATAGAAAAGGCCGAGACGGGATTTTTTTGTTTACTCGTTCATGGAACGCTGGGCCAGCATTTATTGCCCATCCTTGAGGACATTTTACGTGTCAACCACATTGCTGCGGATCTGAAGTCACATGTAGGCCAGATCAGGTAAGAATATCAGATTACCTTCCCTAAAGGACATTAGTGAACCCGATGGGTTTGTACGACAATTGACAATGGTTTCATGGCTACCGTTAGATTCATTTCATTCCAGATTTTTATTGAATTCAAATTTCACCTCTCTGTCATGGTGGGATTCGAACCCAGGTCCCCAGAGCGTGACCCCAGGTCTCTGGATTACTAGTTATGTAGGGATCAAAAGGGGAGTTGCAATATTGTTATTTCAACTTGAGAGGAAGTCCAAAATAAGGGGCCATAAATATTAGAGAGTTAATGGTGAATCCAATAAGGAATTAAGGAGGAACTGTTTTAAGAATAGGTTGAATAGGTTGAATATACCAGCGAAATGAATGGGAAGAACACATTTGGGAAGTAGATGGAAGTATGATCCTTCCAGAATGGCATAGCATCATAGAATCCGTACAGTGCAAAAGGAGGCCATTCGGCCCATCAATTCTTTTTTTTAAATTTAGAGTACCCAATTATTTTTTCCAATTAAGGGGCAATTTAGCGTGGCCAATCCACCTACTCTGCACATCTTTGGGTTGTAGGGGTGAAACCCACGCCGACACGGGGAGAATGTGCAAACTCCACACGGACAGTGACCCAGGGCCAGGATCCGAACCCGGGTCCTTAGCGCGGTGAGGCAGCAATGCTAACCACTGCGCCACCGTGTTGCCCGCCATCAATTCTGCACCGACCCTCTGAAAGAGCACCCTACCTAGGCCAAATCCTCTGCCCTATCCCCAGAATCCTCCCAGCAGCCACCCTCCAGTCGACCGAAAATTAATTTGCTGGTCTCATCAATTTAACAGGAGCGGTACACCGGGGCAGTACATTACCCACAAAAAGATTCACGAGTGGGCCCCACCACAAACCAGCGGCAAACGAAGAGGCACTGAATCACCCTTCACTGTAAATTCTACTTTCCATTTCGACTTTCTCTGTATGGACAGCTAACACCAGTAAAATTAAAATGTGCAAAAAAAAAAGGGAATGGTTAGAATGTGGAACTCACTATTGCATGGTGGGATGAAGGAAAAGAGCTTGGATACATTTAAGGAGAATCTAGATATGTACATGAGGGAGAAAGGAATGGAATGATAGGCAGAAAGGGGGAGATGAAGTGCGGTGGAAGGAGGCACATATGGAGCATGAGTGTTGGTACATACCAGTTAGCCTGATTACCCTTTCATAGAACCATCCTAGAATTTACAGTGCATTTTTCAGTGAATTTTCAGCCCATCAAGTCTGCACCGGTTCTTGGAAAGAGCACCTCACTTAAGCCCACACCTCCACCCTATCCCCGTAATCCCACCTAACCTAAGGGTAATTTAGCATGGCCAATCCACCTAACCTTTGGACAGTGGGAGGGAACCGGAGCACCCGGAGGAAACCCATGCAGACACGGGGAGAATGAGCAGACTCCACACAGACAGTGACCCAAGCCAGGAATCGAACCTGGGACCCTGGAACTGTGAAGCAATTGTGCTAACCACCATGCTACCGTGCCACCCCCTACCATGCAGTAACTTGTCTATGGGGATAAATGTTCAGTACAGGAACAAGAAAATTGATTTCCTAATCATACAGAACATCATTAATGCTATTTAACTGCTGTCATGCACAAACATGAAAGTAGGACATTCCATCATTATTCTTGAGAGACAATATAATCTTATGATGCACCCATAATTCTTATTTTAATTAGAGGTAGAAAAGAAGCTCAAGTTGTAATAAAGCTTTTAAAGAGCAGTTAAAACACTGTACTGTCTTGTTAGCATTCCTAAATTTATCATTTAGAGCAATCAGAAAGAATAGTAAAAGAATAAAAACCTTGCATTTGATATCGTGCCTTTCACAATCTCAGGATTTCCTAAAGTGCTTTACAGCCAATTAAATACCTTTGAAGTGTTGTAATTCAGCAAAGGGGTTAGCCAATTTGCACCAAGTAAGGTCTCACTGGCAATGCAATAATAACCAGTTAACCTAGTTTTAGTGATGTTGGTTGAGGGGTACAGATTGGCCAGGAGACGGGTGAGAAATCTTCTATTTTTCTTTGAAATCATTTGGGTCTTTTAATTGGGCAGGCAGGGTTCTTGTTTCATCTCGTATCCAAAAGCTAGCACCTGCAACAGCGCAGCACTCCCTGAGTGCTTCATTGGAGTGTCTGTACTCATAAAATCATAGAATGATTACAGCACGGAAGCCCCGTCGAGCCAGCTCTCTCTGAAAGCAATCTAGTTAATCTCATTCCCCTCAGCCGTCCCCTGCTTTTCTCAAATCTACTCTCAATGTTCGGCACAGTAGCACAGTGGTTAGCACTGTTGCTTCACAGCTCCACCTGGGACTCCCAGGTTCGATTCCCAGCTTGGGTCACTGTCTGCGCAGAGTCTGCACGTTATCCCTATGCGTGGGTTTCCTCTGGGTACTCCGGTTTCCTCCCACAGTCCAAAGATGTGCAGATTAGGTGGATTGGCCATGCTAAATTCCCTTAGTGTCCAAAAGGTGTAGGTGGGGTTACTGGGTTACGAGGATAGGGTGGATGTGTGCGGCTTAAGTAGGGTGCTCTTTCCGGGGGCCAGTGCAAACTCGACGGGCCGAATGGCTTCCTGCTCTGTAAATTATATGATTTCAATCTATTATTCTCATCTCTAAGGAGACCAATCATAATTTCTCCAATCTCTCTAATCAACCAAAGTCTCTCATCCCTGGAATCTTCTCATAAAACATCTCTGCATCCTGTCATGTGAGAGTACCTTGAAGAAATGGGTGTTTATAAATGGGTGTGTATATAAATATCGGTAGTGAGAGTACCTTTAAGAAATGGGTGTTTACTACTGCAGTGATGTCAGAGAGTGGGTGGAGCCGGGCTGTCTGTCAGCTTTTTATTTTCGTTTTTGAATAGGCTGCAGGGTGTGTTTTAGTTTCGTTTTCAGTGTTGGAGCTGAATCCAGACAGAGCAGGTGTACTGCTGTTCTCTCTGCCATCAAAAGACTATCTCTTGATCATTTGGTGAATTCAGAATTACAAATGTTTTCAGTAGTGACTTTAACCTGATGAGCTTCTGATAAAGGTTTTGTTTTTAAGGCGTGTGGATGTTAAAAGGAACGCTTAAAAGATTACTTAGTGTTGTATTCTTTGGGGGTTGTATTTGAATTAATGGTTGCTAAGATGTTCACTGTATGTTTTAAAAAGGTTGACGTGAGTTCATAGAATAAACATTGTTTTGCTTTAAAAAATACTTTTCCATTTCTGCCGTACCACACCTGTAGAGTGGGCCGTGTGCTCCCCACACCACAATCTAGTAAATGTTGTGGGTCAGGTGAACTCCATGATGCACTTTGGGATTCTCTAAACCCTGGCCTATAATAATCCTCTGTAAAGCCCTCACATTCCTCCGACAGTGTAAAGTCCAGACACAATGCACCAGGTGAGGACAAACCAGTATTTTATAAAGTTCATCATAATTTCCTTGCTTTCGCATTCTATGCCTCATAAAGCTCAGGATGCTGTGAATCATTTAAAATACTTTCAAGCGATCCTATCACCTTCAATTATTTGTGCACCGGCCGATCCCTCTATTCCTGTACCACCTGGATTGTATCCTTCATTTTATATTGCCTCTCCTCATTCTTCCTTTTAAAAAAATTCATTTATGGGACGTGGACATTGGTGCAGGCAGACAAATGGAATTAGAATGTGGACCTTACTGGTTAGACCTGCATTTATTGCATCCCTAATTACCATTGAGAAGATGGTGGTGATGTCCCTTTGAACGGTTGCAGTCTCTATGGTATAGGTGCTCCCACAGTGCTGTTAGGGAGGGAGTTCACAATTCTGAGCCAGCGACAGTGAGGGAATGGTGATATATTTCCAAGTCGGGGTGGTGAGTGTCTTGGAGGGGAACTTTGAGGAAGCAGTGTTTCCATATATCTGTTGCCCTTGTCCTTCTAAAAGAAGTGGTCGTGGGTTTGGAAGGTGCTGCCTAAGGAGCCTTGGCAAGTCCCTGCAGTGCATCTTGTAGGTGCTTCAAACTGTAGCCACTGTTAGCTGCTGGTGGAGGGAGTGAATGTTGTGGATGGGGTACCAATCAAGCGGGCCGCTTCATCCTGGATGGTGTCGAGCTTCTTGAGTATTGTTGGAGGTGCACTCATCCAGGCAGATGGAGAGTGCTCCATCACACTCCTGACTTGTGGCTTGTAGCTGGTGGATAGGCTTTGAGGAGTTAGGGGGTGAGTTAGTTGCCACAGGATTCCAAGCCTCTGACCAGCTTTTGTAGCAACAGTATTTATATGGCTCGTCTAGTTCAATTTCTGGTCAATGGTAACATCCCCCAGGATTTGATAGTGGGGTTTCAGCAATGGTAATGCCATTGAATGTCATAGGGCGAAGGTTAGAGACTCTCTTATTGGAGATGGTCATTGCCTGGCACTTGTGTGGCACGAATGGTACTTGTCACCCATCAGCCGAAGCCTGGATGTTGTCCAGGTTATGCTGCATTTGGACATGAACTGCTTCAGTATCTGTGCGTGCTGCTGAACATTGTGCAATCATCAGCGAACATCCCTATTTCTGGTCTTATGTAGAAGGACGGTCATTGATGAAGCAGAGAAAAGTGGTTGGATCTATGTACCTATCCTTTGTAAATAAATTTAGAGTACCCAATTCTTTTTTTCCAATTAAGGGGCAATTTAGTGTGGCCAATTCACCTACGCTGCACAGCTTTTTAGGTTGTGAAGGTGAGACCCACGCAGTCACGGGGAGAATGTGCAAACTCCACACGGACAGTGACCTGGGGCCAGGATCGAGCCCGGGTTCTCGGCACCGTGATGCAGCAGTGCTAACCACTGTGACACCATGCTGCCCTCTCGGACACTAAACTGCAGTGATGTCCTGAAATTGAGATGATTGACCTCCAACAACCACAACTACTTTTTTGCCAGGTATGACTCCAACCAGCGGAGAGTTTTTCCCTGATTCCCATTTTTTCCTGTTTTTTTAGGGCTCCTAGACGCTAGACTCGGTCAAATGCTGCTTTGATGTTAAGGGCAGCCACTCTCACCTCACCTCTGAAGTCTTCAAGTGCATTGCCCTCATCAATCCTCTCTGTTACCTCTTCAAATAACTCAATCAACCTATTTAAAAATGATTTGCCTTGACAAATCCAATCTAGCCTTCCTTAATTAACTCAAACTTGTCCAATTATCAGTTAATTTTTTAAAATTCATTTACGGGATGCGGGTATCACTGGTTAGGCCAGCATTTATTGCTCATCCCGTGTTGCCCTTCAGAAGGTGGTGGTCAGTTGCCTTCTTGAACCGCTGCAATCCTTCAGATGTAGGTACACACACTGTGCTGTTAGGGAGGGAGGTCCAGGATTTGTCTCAGTGACAGTGAAGGAACGGCAATATATTTCCAAGTCAGGGTGGTGAGTGATTTGGAGGGGAACCTCCAGGTGGTGAGGTTCCCGGGTATCTGCTGCTCTTGTCCTTCTAGATGGTAGTGGTTGTGGGTTTGGAAGGTGCTGTTTAAGGAACCTTAGTGAGGTACTACAGTGCATCTTGTAGATGGTACATAAGGCTGCCACTGTACGTCCGTGGTGGCGGGTTTGAATGTTTGAAGGGGGAGCAATCAAGCGGGCTGCTTTGTCCTGGATGGTGTTGAGCTTCTTGAGTGTTGTTGGAGCTGCACTCGCCCAGGCAAGTGGAGAGTATTCCATTACACCCCTGACTTGTGCCTTGTAGATGGTGGACAGGCTTTGGGGGCTCAGGAGGTGAGTTACTCGCTGTAGAATTCCTAGCCTTTGACTTGCCTTGGTAACCACCATATTAATGTGTCTAGTCCAGTTCAGTTTCTGATCAATGGTAACCCCCAGGATGTCGATTGTGGGGATTCAGTGATGGTAATGCCATTCAATGTCAAGGGGCAATTGTTAGATACTCTCATGTAGGAGATGGTCATTGCCTGGCACTTGTGTGGCACGATTATGGTTTAAAAGGTTTCCCATACCTGAGGTTAACCTGATTGGGTTGTTTGTTGTTGAGTTTATCCTTACACCCCTTTTCAAATAAGGGTGTAACATTTCCAATCCTCTAGTTCTTCGGCACCACTCCTGTGTCTAAAGAGGATGGGAAAATTATGGTCAGCACCCCGGCAATCCATCCAGTCCTGGTGGCGTATCTACTTGATGTGCAGCCAACCAATATGATACCTATAATTTTTAGCCCACTCTGTGCCTCAACTACCTCCTCTTTTAATTCCTCCTTGGCAGCATCTTTGAGGATTTTGAGGAGCCTTAGGTTGCATATGTCATGATATGCAGACATGCAGATAATGATATACAGACAGGCACAGACAGGCAGCTAATGAACACAGAGAACAGGACATGGCCAATGAGCAGGCAGGACACTCGGGTGGTATCTCGCTATAAAAGGCACGAGGCACTCACACTCCGCCTCTTTCCACTGATGAACATCTACAGAGTGAGTCAGGGTGTATGTACAGTATCACACCTCCAACACGTGGCTAAGAGCTAGTCTGGTTCAGTCAGACAGAGTAACCACACTTAGGTTAGCAGAGAGTCGAAGTCTTAGAGAACTGTGCTAACTGCTACTGGTTCAATAAATCAGATTGAACTAACTTAAAGGTCTGGAGTAACTTGTGGTTAAAGCTGCATCCAGTTGCAGCCTGTGTTATCCCAGAGTACATAACACAACAGCATACGGGTTAAGGTACTGGGGAAAAGGGGTGCACTATTCTACCTCTACCATTTCTTTCTTGTTGTCCAGTTTAGAGGGAGCCACAGCCTCATCTGAATATAAATGAAGAGAGTTTATTAAAACACAGGAAAGTGGGTTGTCATTCATCGATGTACCAGATCACATTGTGTACAACAGACTATTTCAATTCACCATGCAAAGCAATATCTTATTAATGTACACAATCAGGTGCTCTCTACCTTCGGTTAAGCAAGGCAAATTGAATCAAGATAGTAATTCTGTAACAGCCAAGTACATTGCAAGCTACTTACAGCCATACTACTTTGTTATATACGCCAGACCTGATATTAATATACATTTTCAGTCTATTTGGGCAATGAAAGAGATGGGGAAGAATAGATTAGAAATTGGAGAGCATGTAAAACAACCTTCTAAATCTATCAAAATTACACCAACCCTTGTCCTCTTCCCAGCAGATTTATCTTGGGAAAACATTTAACATTGCGAAAAATTTAAGAGTAGAATGTATGATCGCGAAGAGTGTATCAGATTGCAAATTCATTTATTACTTATGAAGCTGTGTTTAAAATGGCCCAAATCATTCCTGATTGATGAGTCCATTGGAGTTTTCCAGTGGTTTAACACCAGGCTAATACTGCTGGTGCTGTCACTTCAAAGCAGAATGACTTTTCGTTTGCCTTTGAAATGAACAAAGCTTCGTTACTCTCTGGCATATATGAAGGGTTTCTTTTTTCTTTCAATATGCTTTTTAGATCTTAGTTTTGTATTGTCTCCAGCCTCAGAGGCTTTAACTGGCCTTAAAAATACAAAAAACCGAAATTACCCCATTTGGTATTGTAATCTTATTATTATTGACTCCGGGGGGAATCTTATCACCTTAGCTTTAGACAAGGGATGTGACCACATCCAGATCCTCCCACCTGTGTGATCTTATTGGAATTGGCTAATCAATGGGCTGATTCCGGCAGCCCTGTCTAATTAAGGAAAAGCTGGTGGCACAAGTGGAGGACCAATCGGAGAGACCAAGGCTCTGGGTGCCCTCGTAAAGCATAAAAAAAAGGTTAAGTTAACTGTGAGAGCTGAGTAAGAAGTCTGGCAACACCAGGTTAAAATCCAACAGGTTTGTTTTGAATCACTAGCTTCCGGAGCGCAGCTCCTTCCTCAGGTGAATGAAGAGGTGGGTTCAACAAACACATATACAGACAAAGTCAATGCGTACTCATGCGTGCAGAACTTGGCTCTCAGTTTCTGCTCGGCGATTCTGTGTTGTCGCGCGTTTCTGAAGGCCGCACCGGAGAATGCCTACCCGAAGATCAGAGGCTGAATGCCCTTGGCTGCTGAAGTGTTCCCCGATTGGAAGGGAACATTCCTGCCTGGCGATTGTCGTGCGATCTCCGTTCATCCGTTGTCGCAGCGTCGCAATGGACATTTGAACGGCTCGCCACGTTTTCCGGCCCTACCCCCGCTGCGATGGGGCCATAAAATCCCACCTCATGAATTCTATCACCAAGGGCCGCAGACACATGGGAACACCACCACCTGCAGGTTCCCCTCAAGCCATATATCATCCTGGCATAGAAATAAATCGGCGGTTCCTTCACCCTCGCTGTGTCAAAATCCTGGAACTCCCCTCCTAACAGCACAGTGGGTGTACCTGCCCCTCGTGGAGCGCAACGGTTGAAGAAGGCGGCTCACCATCTCCTTCTGAACGGCAATTAGGGATGGGTAATAAATGCTGGCCTTGTCACTGATGTCCACATCTCCTCAATGAATAGGGTGAGATAGATAGAGGGCACGATTTAATGACCGCGTCACGCTCGTGCGAGAGCAGGCGATGCCAAAATTGGGAACCGCGCCGGGCGGGAATCAGTTTGAAATCTAACCGGCCCGCTCCCATTGGCGAAATCAGGATCCCGCTGTGGCGTGGTGAGAAACCGATAATCACCGCTTAAGGCCAGCTCCTTACAATTAATGGGAATGAACCCCAATCCAATCGGCCTCCCGTGATCGAACCGCATCCCCAGAAAGTGCACACCCGGGCGCCGATTAATGCTCCTTTTTAAAAATGTGAAGCTGGTGGAATGGCTGCTGAGAGGACCCGAGGGGTGAGTAGCCATCTTTGCTCCCACTTCACAGAGGACGTAGTCTTCATCATCACTCCCCCCCCTCCGCCCCCCTACCCTCTCCCCCTTCCTCCCATCCGCCTGCTTTCACCCTCCCCTTTCCCCTCCCCCTCTCCCCCCCCCCAGTGTCCTCTCAGTGACCCTAGGCGTGCTCTACCTTTGCATTTAAGTGTGTCCCCAGGATACACATCAGAGGTGGAGGCAGCCAGCTGCGTACCGCATCCCTTGGCCTTTGCTGATCCTGGCGGGCATCCTCTGGAGGCTCTGGGGCCGGAGTCCCACTTCCGGGGCTGCACGGTAGCACAAGTGGATAGCCGCCAGGGTCCCAGATTCGATTCCTCGCTGGGTCACTGTCCTTGCGGAGTCTGCACGTTCTCCCCGTGTCTGCGTGGGTTTCCTCCGGGTGCTCCGGTTTCCTCCCACAGTCCAAGGACGGGCAGATTAGGTGGATTGGCCATGCTAAATTGCCCTTAGTGTCCAAAAAGGCTAGGAGGGGTTATTGGGTTACGGGGATAGGGTGGGAGTGAGGGGTTAAGTGGGTTGGTGCAGACTCGATGGGCCGAATGGCCTCCTACTGCACTGTATGTTCTATGTTCCATGTTCCAGTGGCACATGCCCCACCATGCCAGCCTGTTCCAGGTGCTGACTTTGAGACGCGCTGTTGTCAGGGGGGTGGATCTCGTCACCACTCCATAGGTTCCGGATTTGCACCAGCGCCCCCCTCCTCCCGGTCGTGCCCATAGGGCCTCAGGGATCACCTCAGGATGGAGGGGCAGCTGGATCGAGCCCCTGCTGCTCCTCTGCCAGCCTTGGCTGCTCCCCAAAGTCTGAATCATGATGCCCACGCCCTTGGCAATGCTTCTCAGTGACTGGGTCATGCTCTGGAGAACCCTGGCAAATAGACCTGTGACTAGACCATGTCCCCTCGCGATTGGGACATACTGTTGAGGCACTCAGCCATGGCCGTCACTGACTGAGCTACACCTTAGACTCCTCCACTCATGGTGCCAATGTCATGCACCAGGCTCTCCATTGTGGTCACCACCCTAGCAGTGTTGGCCTCGGTGCCATCTCCTGTGCCCGTAGTCTCTGGGACTCCTCCAATCGGTTATTGACCTGCTGGAGTGTTGCTGACATCCTCCTCTGAATATCGCGGCCGTACCCTACCATCTGCATCAGCTCCGGGCAAAACTGTTCCAGAACTCAGCACCTGACTGGGACCCAGCTGGGCCCTGGGATCCAGCAGAGTTCCGACTGCTATCTCACCTGAGCGTTCCTGCCTCCACCTGATGTGCATCAGCAGCTGTGAAGCGCTCACCAGAATGTACCCCAGAAGCTTGACCACTGCTGTTGCTAACCAAGGTGTGTGTCTCTGCGCTGGTGGAAGGTGGGGATGACAGCTGTGCCGCAAATATGGTTGTCTCCTCGGGGCTCTCTTCTGAGGCGTTCTCATTGGAGGTGGGGGGGGAGGGGGGGACGCAGATGGCAGGGGGCTGTCACTCCTGACAAGCCGGCACCGTCAGATGGAGATCCTGCAGGAGAATGGACATGCAGTCAGTGGGAGGGATGGGTTAGTCTACATGGCATCAGCAACTCACGTGTGACAGGTCATCGGGGTGGGGGCTGGTGGATCCTCACCGCTGCGCCAAACGCCAACCTCTACGTACGTGACCGATCTGTTGTCGGCCACTCCCGTGACCTCCATTTCCCGTAGGGGGTGAGGACACTGATGTCCGACACCCCGCCGGCCATCTGGGCCCTCTCCCATCTATTGTGGGCCAACGTCTCCTGCGGGGACGTAGAGAGGATATGGTGAGCCGCACAGGTCATTCATCGCGGGAGTGGGGGGATGGGCAGTATGGGGGAAATGAAATGAAAATCGCTTATTGTCACAAGTAGGCTTCAAATGAAGTTACTGTGAAAAGCCCCTCGTCGCCACATTCCGGCGCCTGTTCGGGGAGGCTGTTACAGGAATTGAACCGTGCTGCTGACCTGCCTTGGTCTGCTTTCAAAGCCAGCGAGGAGATGGGGAGTATGGGGGATGGGAAGTATGGGTGGTGATTGGGGGATGGGGTGTTTGGGGAGTTTGGGGGGATAGGAAGTTTGGGGGATGGGGGGGTGGGAGAATGGGTGGCGAGGGTGGGGGTGTTGCCAGGGGCCTGGTGCCAACCCACCAGTGCAGCCCGGTGGAGATTGTTGATCTTCTTACGACAGCACTGGATGCCTGTCCGCCTTGTCGCACTCCCCGAGCTGACGGCCGCTGCCACTTCCACCCAGGCGGCACTGGCTGTCCTGTGACTGACCCTCCGAGACCCGCGGGGGAACAGGGCACCCCATCTGGTCTCGACCGCGTCCAACAATCTGGTCAGGAATCGTGGGGCTGGTCTCCTTGGTTGCACGGCTGCGAGCTGTGTGGGGTTTGCTGTGCAGGATCGGTTTAAGTGCTGCTCCCTATGTTAGCGGGGGGGTTGGCGGGCACGGTCTCAGCGAATCAGCTGGCGGGACCATCATTTGTGGCGTGAAGCCCATGGGGCCTGGTTAAGTGGTCCAAGTGACATTTTATGGCAGTGACTGCATCACCATACCAATCGCCATGAAGTTCGCATCAGTTCCCGCCCGCTACCACACTTAGAAATGTTTCCTTTAAATCGTGCCCTAAGTGTGGTTAGATAGCGGTGGGGAACCCTCCGGTAAAGCGGGCGGGAAACTCCCAGCAAAACCCGCCACAAATCACTCTGAGAAACGTTCCCGTTAGATCTTGCCCTAACTATTTCCACTGGTTGGTGATTCTAAAACTAGGGGGCATAGACGAAAAATTAGTGCTAGGTAATGCAGGAGAGTTGTTAAGAAGCATTTCTTCATGCAAAAGGTGGTCGAGGTTTGGAACCCTCTCCCACAAACAGCAGCTGAAGCTACAACAGTTGTCATTTTAAACCTGAGATAGAAAAGGTTTTGTTGAGCAAAGATATGAAGGGATATGCACCGAAGGCAGGTATGTGGAGTTAGAGCACTGATCTCAGTGAATGGCGGGACAGACTCGAGGGGCAGGGCGGCCTGCTCCTGTTCCTATGTTCCTGTGTAACTCACTCAGGAACCAACGGCAGATTGGACCTGTGTGTGACTTCCTGGTTGCAACCTCTCACAGGATAAAGTTTCGCCATCATAGAATTTACAGTGCAGAAGGAGGCCATTCGGCCCATCGAGTCTGCACCGGCTCTTGGAAAGAGCACCCTACCCAAGTCCACACCTCCACCCTATCCCCATAACCCAGTAACCCCACCCAACACTAAGGGCAATTTTGGACACTAAGGGCAATTTATCATGGCCAATCCACCTAACCTGCACATCTTTGGACTGTGGGAGGAAACCGAAGCACCCGGAGGAAACCCACGCACACACGGGGAGAATGTGCAGACTCCGCACAGGCAGTGACCCAAGCCGGAATCGAACCTGGGATCCTGGAGCTGTGAAGCAATTGTGCTAACCACTGTGCTACCGTGCTGCTGAGGCAATAGACTTGGCTATGTCCGAAGCATCTATTAATCTCTGGTTAAGGGCGCAGCTAGATAAACACAGGAGGAAGAACGGAATAGGAACGTGTGCTGATCGAGTGAGATGAATAGGGATGGGATAAGGCTGGAGTGGAGCTTAGACACCAGCAAAGACCGGTTGAGCTGAATGGTGTGTTTTTCTGCTATTACAACGACGTTAATTAGAGACGGGCTACCTGATGTGAATTGACAGCTTTGCTTCTTCGACGAGTCACGCCAAAACTGGGCATTTTCTAAACCTCGACCAATCAAATGTACATTCACATGTGCTTTTACAATCAGACGTCACGCTGTGTTATTGAATGGGACCCGGCGTCAAAAGGGTTAAGTACCTCGGATTCATTCTGGGAGGCTGTTTGTGGAGTCGATGCAGCACAGGCCAATCATTATGTCCTGAGCTTATTGTGGCCAAGTCTTTGCAATGGCGTGAGCTCAGAGCAGGCCATTAGACAATATTGCCACGCTGTTTTGGCTCTTGAAAAGCATTAACTGGGCACTCCTCAAGTCACTACTGTTGCGGGGGTGCGGCTGGCCACCTCCCTGTTCTTTTGTGCCCTGTGCAGGAGAGGAGATACAGGAAGATTCCCACAGCAATGCCTCTTTCCAGTGATGGTTCCTCCCTGTGGCAGCCCCGGGCGTTTAACATATTGAAACCGTTCATCTTCCCCCCCGATGAACTCAATAATTCTGCCAGGTAGAGGACTGAGGTTCATACTTCTTCATGTCGTCTGCCCGCCACATATCTCCACTGATCTTCTCTGTCCACGAAGGTTTACAGCTCAAATGGTGGAGCCCCAGTGAATGCTGTTATTACCATCATCAATAACCTGACAACTTTTATCCGTCTTTTATTTTTTCTTCCTCTCTTTCATCCTTGTCCTCTCAGTCTGGATAATGCGCATTTTGGAATGGCTGATCGATGTAAACTCTGTTGGGCTGTAACAATCTTTTTATAGAGTTTTGGCTCTTATAGCGTGCAGGGGGTGGGGGGGGGGGATGGAAGTGCCCGGTTTCAGCCTGAGTCGGGGAAGGAGCAAAGCTGTCATGTCACATCAGGCAGCCCATGCTTATTAAGTTCATTGTAATGGGAGATTTAACTGTGAGGATGAGATTGTCGATTGGGAAAGGAAGAGAAATTAGCATGCACTAGATAGCTAATACATACAGGTAAGGGAACTTAATGGGGCATCTTGTTAGGTTCATCAATTATGCTAAGAGGTTGCTATTAAACAGCAGGGGCTGTTTAGCACAGGGCTAAATTGCTGGCTTTGAAAGCAGCCCAAGGCAGGCCAGCAGCACGGTTCAATTCCCGTAACAGCCTCCCCGAACAGGCGGCGGAATGTGGCGACTCGGGGCTTTTCACAGTAATTTCACTTGAAACCTACTTGTGACAAGCGATTTTCATTTCATTTCATTTCATTCATATTAGCAACAGCACCATCCAGTATGTCGGGCAGAACGGGAAACTTTCACAATCTTCTCAATAATGTTGCTGCTGGAATTTAAACCGTGTGGGTTTTTGTGAAAGATTCATATCTTTAATGCTTTAAATCTCATGCAGCTTGGAAACGTCCCTTAAGCAGGCAAGATTGGAATGTGTATTAAAGGAAGAAGAATAATTGAAAATATGTGAGAAGAGATTTAGTCGAAACGTCATGATAAAGTTGTCAGTAGGAAAACACAAAATATCAAGCAAATACACAAGAGAGAAGAAATAAAGAAGATACAGGATCATCCAAACTGGCACACAATAGTTGAAGCAGCAAGAGGGTGTAAGTGTCAGGGCAGAATAAATGCGAAATTACATAAATTTAATGTAGACGATGGGGGGTGGGGGGGGGTTTGAGCTGGAGAGAGCCCCATGCCGCCTCTTTTCAGGAAGGTCCGCCAATCAAGGATTGAGGACCCCAGGGCAGATATCCCGCCTGCCGAGAGCTGCCGGCCAATCAGAGGCTGATAGCTCCTCGTTGCTCAGCAGCACCACCAAGGCGGCAGTGGCAGCCACTGGTAATGCACCCATCCGAGACCCAGGATTGCCGCCAGATCACAGGTGTGAGTGATGGTGGGAGATGATGAGTTGTAGGGCGTCACAAGGATGCAGGGGATGCAGGTTGGCATCGGAAGCAGGGACATGACTCTCAGCTGCCACCTCCCAGTACCCCACCCCCCTGCAGCTTGATGCCAAGTACCTTGGTTAGGCCAAACGCACAACATCGCTAAAGGCCTACAAGCAACACTAGTGGATTTGCTTGACATGTTCCCATCCACCGCTGGATGAACACTAGCGGTAATGGGCCTTCCTGTCACAAGCCAAATCGTAGTGGAGTTCCCCCCCCCCAACCCCACCTCCTCCACCTGATTAAAAGAGAGACAAAGCCACCACCGGTGAGGTTATTACATTTCTCACAAGGTGTGGAAACATTGCCAACACAGCTCCTTATAAAAGGTTTATGACTTTAAGCAAAGGTGTTCACCGGTGTCACTGTCAATTTTAAATGACCCATTAAAAAGCAGGCGAGAGATTTGCAGGAGGGTGGATTAAAAAGCTTTAAACCACCACCTCTAAGTTAGGTTCTTGACCGAAGTAGAATGTGTTTGGGCTGGCGACTCAACAATGCTGCTTATAACGCAACATCAATCTGAGTGCAACACTTAAGAGATGACAAAATGCCTGGAAAAATCATATTCGTTTCAGAAGGATAGTCTCCTGAGGTTGTGGATGAAGCATTTTGCTGGGTATGTTGTTAATTCCTGTATTTGGTTTGAGGATATCAGATGTTCATTCTGGGTGGAAGGGTTGGAAACCCCTCCTGTCATCTTGCATTGACTCACCCGTCAGCCACCTGGAAATTCGAATACTATTGGGTTGGATTTTATGGGGAAATGTATTCCTGACCGCTGAACAACTAGCAAATACAGACAGGCCAGTTTTCAGTATTTCCTGGATATCGTGGGTTGCGGCCTTCTGAAGGTGCTGGGATCTGGGTTTGGCTAGGCCAGCCATTGGGCTCATTTCAATATGTCAGCTCCCGATTTTCCCAGGGCCCGGAGATGAATGCCTGTGCCTAGGAGACCTCGCCACGGTGCAGTTTAGTACTGCGCCACACAATCGGGGCACCTGAGTGGGTCTCCCAGGCTATTGGAGACCCCTGGGTGGTCAGGGGCAGGATGGCATCCTGGCTCTCTCTCTGGCACCCTCGCACCTTGGCACAGCCACCGTGGCACTTCCAAGGTGCGAGGGTGGGACTGGCAGGGCCACTGCCAGGGTGCCTGGGCAGCAGTGCCAAGGTGCCTGGGTGCCAGGGGGGAACCGCCAAAGGCTGGGGCCTGGAGGACCATGACCATGAAAGGGGATTATGAAGGGTGGGGGTGGGGGGGGGGGGGGGGGGTGTTAAGGGCAGGTATGAAGGGGTCTCGTAAAGATTGGTGGGTGAAGGGTTGTGTTGCTGAAGGCGGGCATCCAAAAGAAGGGTGGGTAGGGCTGAGAGGGGTGTGCCCTCAGTGATCCCATAGCCCGTTGGTGAGGGTAGGGGGGCATTCAAGGTCTTTTAGAGACCAGGGCACCCTTCGAAAATGGCAGCCTAATTTCTGGGGAGCTGATCTCGCCGACAAGTTCAGCTCCCCATTGCTGAAAATATTTTTTTGTGTGGACGAGACCGGGGAGAAACCCTTCAAGGCCCATAAAAATGACTAAGGGTGCGATCTAACTAAAAAATGATAGATTCCATTCTGGGTGGAATTAGCGGCGTTGTTGCCAGCGCTGTAGCGCTGAGAACGACCACGCTATCTAACCGCACACCACCTCACACCGGCAGGGCAATCCTGTGTCCGATCCGTGGCACAGGCAAAATGCCAAACTGGCACCTTGACACTGCCAACCTGGCACCTTGTCAGTGCCTCTGTCAGCCTGGCAGTGCCAAGCTGGTCGTGCGACACTGGGTCCCGGCCACTAATGGGACCTCCCGAGGCGTAACGGCCGACGGGAATCCCGGGGAGGCCTCGCCTGGGATCTACCGGCCACTCTCTACCTCGGTTCCGGAGAGACGCGGCTGATAGATCGCGCCCGAAGTGGGGTTGAACACCGGCGTGAACTTCACCCAGAACGCTGGCGAGAAACACTCCGCCAAACCGGTCCACAATGACACTGAGAAATGTTTTGGTTAAATCGCGGCGCAAGTCGCACGGTGCCGGCATCATGGGCTGGATTCTCAGATGATTGAGAGCCAGGAATCCCACAGGGCAGGTCTGCGCTGCCGGCGGGCCAAAAGAATCCCGCGGCCTGCTAACGGCCAGAGAATTCCAGCCAATGATGCATATTTGGTGTAAGTTTCACAGGGAAGTAGGGGAGAACGACACACAACATCATAAATCTCACCTGCAGAACGTGTGGCTCAAACAGGGATCTATGAGCAGCTGGAACGTGAGCTGGCTTTTCCAAAAATGTTATTTTTCTCCTTGCCTGAATATTTTCTGTTAATTTAGCGGGGGAAAACGAAGAATGGCATGTCCTTCATACTGGGTGGGACATAGAAGTAGACCGAGGCATCCATCTCTTGGAGGGTTCTAAATAAACAGGGAGAAACTGTTTCCAGTAGCAGAAGGGTTGGTGAGCAGTGGACACAAGCGTAAGGCCACTGGCTAATGAACCAGAGAGCTACTCTGGCCGAAAATACTGCTTGAAAGGCCTATTTAAGAGGAACATCCAAAGGGAATTGTTAAAGCATTTGGGGATGGGATGAATTTTGCTGGGCTATGGAGAAAGAGCTGGCCAGTGGAATTCATTGCACAGCTCGAAAGCCAACACAGCACAACGGGTCGAATGACCTCCTTCTCTGGTGCATCGTCCCCTGAATCTCCGCTAACACTGGCCCAATTTTAACTCTTGCCAGTGGGTGAGTTTGGAATGGGCTAAAATCACGGCCCTCCAAGTTCTGCTTGATCACCTGACGGAAGGTTGAGGAAACTAATGAAGTCCCTTCCTCCAGCCACTAAGTGAGGAAAAGGAGTAACAGGGGCAATGCCCCTAGATTGCACCACCCTGCCAAGCAGGAGGAAAGTGTGTACTCGGAGGCAACTGGTGAAGGGAAGTAACAGAAAAATCACAAGCAAAAATAGGATGGCGGGATGGATCAATTTTCATTTAGAGAACTTATCCATAATCTAATCTTGCTGGAGCCATTTTGTGATCAGCCTCTTAGTAACAGGACTGTCAACTTGGCATCTAAACCAGTGCTTTCATTCTTAAAGCAACGCAATAATAAATCAGCGCGGAGCGATTGTGCACCAGCATGTGACAGGTAACAATCATTCTGGCATTAATGGTTAAGTTAGAGACAGAGGAACTTCAGTGTGAGCTCCTGATCGGCAGCAGAGTGACAGGCGTTTCTTCCTTATGCCCACATATGGAATGAAACCTGGGACTGCTCCACGCAGGGAAATAGTCGAGCAGTTATTTTCATATGTCAGGAAGTTTGCAGAATATGATACATCCTTTAGATAAAGCCTCAGATATGTTCTTTATAAAAGTATGCCTGCTTGCCACCCTGATACAATCTCTTAAACGCAGCCCAACAGCGACACATCAAAATTAGAAAATCAATGTTTGGTGCAGAGAATGCAATTTCTTTCTCACGTTATTTAACCGACTATATATTGGTCAGTGTGGGTGCATATGATTTAGATGTATGTGTGCATGCGTATATGAAATATATATCTCCTCTAATTTGTTAAGCTTTGTTTTCCTTGTTTAACAAATAGATAAGGTCTGTTATGATGTTCACTACAGACAGAAGAGCTTGCAGCCAGCAGCTAGAATGCAATTACTGGATGCTGTCTCTCCATCATCGATGGCTCCACTCAACTCATCCCTAACGATCTGCTCTGTGTAGCCTAACTTTTCCAGAGACTGCATTAATGAACCCAATAAATAACGCAGCGCACCGCCCATCCATTACACACATTAATTTTAGAACAAAACATTAATCAATTCAAATTTATGTACTAATGCAGACACAATCAATTTGAGCTTCTTATGACAATTAACAAAGCCTTAGCTACAACCCTAAAACACACTGACCCATCAATTACGGTTTGCATCAAACCAACACTAAATGGCACCTTCCCCATCCTTTGGCCGCCTGAGCCCCACCTGATTGGTCAATTTGAACCCAGTCGATCAATTAATATAAATTATACATGCAAGGAATGGCAGGTTAATATCATAAGTTCATTTAATTAATTGTGTTTGATTAAATGAGGTACTTTCATTAGCCTACTTAGCTATGAACCACATATACATCATCGTAATCCTTTTACAAGTGCAGCTGCCGAGACAGAGGGTCGGCGTTGGGAACATATTCATATTACTAGCCTCAGTTGAGTAAACTTCCCTGCATAATTAACAATTGAAGGGAGCTGCACTCAC
The DNA here is from genome assembly GCF_047496885.1 of Scyliorhinus torazame. Lineage (NCBI taxonomy): Eukaryota > Metazoa > Chordata > Chondrichthyes > Carcharhiniformes > Scyliorhinidae > Scyliorhinus > Scyliorhinus torazame. Next base: position 13,535,803 of record NC_092717.1, on the reverse strand, counting down.
TTTAAAAAAAAAAAATTTAGAGTACCCAATTCATTTTTTCCAATTAAGGGGCAATTTAGTGTGGCCAATCCATCTACAATGCACATCTTTGGGTTGTGGGGGCGAAACCCACGCAAACAGGGGGAGAATGTGCAAACTCCACACGGACAGTGACCCAGAGCTGGGATCGAACCTGGGACCTCAGTGGCGTGAGGCAGCAGTGCTAACCACTATGCCACTGTGCCGCCTTCGAGCTGCACTCACTTAACCTGAAAATAAAACTACTCACATTAAACTCTGTGGTGCACTTTGATTGCGAAGGTGTCTAAACCAAAGGTGGGGAGATTATGGTAATTAAAAGGGCAAGAAAATTGACTAATAATAGCAGTAGGCAGTAGGAAAAGGGCCACCTCACAGATTCCTACAGTACAATTAATCCTCTTCTAAAATGCCAACCTGTAGTGTTGCTCATTGCACATTTTATTTTAATATTCTATGACAATGGACAATTAAATGTCCCTAAACTGAGCAGAGGGTGCAAGCAAAGTTCAGTGTTAAAGAGGATAATATTGCTCTTTTTATCAGCCTGATGTTCTTGAATTGACCTGGTCTTGCGATGGTAATGTACGCTTACTTCCCTCGGAGATAGCTCATGTATTGGTCAGTCAGCATTTCAAATGAATCAAGCTTTTAAGTATAATAATTAACCCACACTTTTCAAAAATGGGCCATTTCGCTGCTCGCAGACACTATATAATACCACCTGTTTAACAATTAAAACTTAGGCAGTGCCGTCAATAATCCCTGAAAAAGTGCATCACTCATCACTTTATGTAAATAGTAGAGCGATTGTAAAAACTGTACTGGAGACATGTGAGTCGGCAACAAAAATATCTTTGGTGGAAAACAACAGCACTTCAAAACAATGATGACAAACCTAAAGAAAAGTATATTATTTGGAAATCTTCTTGAGTACACTATTCATGAAGACCCACTGGAGTTTAAGGTACCCCCTATTTTTTGAGTTGAAATTCTGCAGAGCTTGATGTGCAGTGCATTGTTTAACCCGTGTGTGCAAAATTCCTATGTCAACCTCTCTCTAATAAATGGGTTAATGACTGGCCAAAGAGCATACAAGAGGATTTTACAAAACCTTATTCATCCATTCACTAGAAATCGTGCTCAGAAATTAGAAACCTCTTGTTTTCATATATAGATTCCGTAACTAAAGATTTCAGTAAGTGCATAGTCATTTAGAGTGCTTTTTTAAATATAATAATCTTTATTGTCACAAGGAGGCAATACTGCAATGAAGTTACTGTGAAAAGCCCCTAGTCGCCACATTCCGGCGCTTGTTCGGGTACACGGAGGGAGAATTCAGAATGTCCAAATTACCAAACAAGCACGTCTTTCGGGACTTGTGGGAGGAAACTGGAGCACTCGGAGGAAACTCACGCAGACACGGGGAGAACATGCAGACTCCGCACAGACAGTGACCCAAGCCAGGATTCGAACCTGGGACTCTGGAGCTGTGAAGCAACAATGCTAAGCACTGTGCGAGGGCAGCACAGTGGCGCAGTGATTAGCACTGCTCTCTGTAACCATACCCAGACCTGACTGGTGAACAGTCGTCAGACACACATAATCAAGCATCAAACAATTGCGAACAGGGCCTCATACAAATCTCAACAGTCCAGCATTCCCCCGGTACTGCCCTAACATGTCAACATAGATCTTTCGCTGAAGCTCCTGGAGTAGGATTTGAAACCACAACATTCTGACCGGGGAGAATGTAACCCCGTGAATCACAGCCGACACTTTTACCCCCAAATTAACAGTAATTTGTTGGATTGGTCTCCACAGTGGGGTTGCAATGTTGCCCATATTTAAATCAGGGCTAAAGCCTCAAAATAAGTGGGTAAAATGGTGGACGAAGACGTATTAAAAGAATTTCAATAATCGCCTGCAGCATTTGTATGCTAATATCGCAAGCATGGTCTCAAAATTCAGAAAATACTCAATCAAAGAGTTTTAGTTTTCAGACAGAACATGTTTGAAGTGGTAGGATTTGTCAGTCTCGATTATCACTTGTGAATTATCGATTCGGCCTCACTTACAGAAATATTTATTATACTGCTTGATACTTGTTGCTCCCTCTGCAAAGGATGAATTAAGTGCTATGCGACATAGCTAACTCTAACCTGAAGTACTGGGAAAATATGCATCAAATGCTTGCCAGAGATGAGAGACTTCAATTATCTGGAGAGACTAGAGAAGACCGGGGGCCGGATTCTCTGCCGACTTTATTCTCCGTTGCGCCAGCAGCGCACCCACGCCTGCGGGTTTCCCGGCGGTGTGGCGTGGCCACAATGGGAGATGCCAGTGGCAGGTGGCGGGAATGGAGAATCCCGCTGCCGGCGAAGGTGTGCCGCCCAGGAAAACGCGGCTGGCGGACCGCAGAATCCAGCCCCAGGTTATTCGCCTTGGAGCAGAGAAGGTTAAAGAGGAGGTTCAATAGAGATGTCCGAAATCATGAGGGGTTTAGGTAGAGTACATAGGGGGGAAACTGGTTCCACTGGCAGGAGGGTTGATAACCAGAGGAGACTGATCAAACGACATTGCTAAAGAACCCGAGGGAAGCTGAGGATTTTTTTTAATGCATCGAGTTGTTGTGATCTGGAATGTGCTGTCGAAGGGGCTGTGGAATTAAATTCAATGGTGACATTCATAAGCGAATTGAGTAACTACTTAAAATGGAAATACTTGCAGAGCCACGGGGAAAGAGCAGTAGAATGCGACTGACTGGGCAGCTCTTTCAAACTGCCAGTATGGGGAAGGTGGACTGAATGGCCTCTTCCTACGCTGTGTCCATCCATGTCCCTTCCTTCAGGATTGTTAAAACGAGCCCAGGATCTTAAACCAACCTCGTGGCAAATCCCGACGGATTTGATGTTACACAGTTGATGTGGCAAGTTTAATTCCTCTATCCCAGGATGTGCAAGGTGGGTGGATTGGTCATGCTACATTGCCCACAGTGTCCAAAAGGTTAGGTGAAGTAATGGGGTTACAGGGAGAGGATGAGGGAGTGGGCCTTGGTAGGGTGTTCGCTCAGAGGGCCGGTGTAGACTCGATGGGCTGAATGGCCTCCTTCTGCCCTGGAGGGATTCTGTGGTTTTATCTCCCGCAGATCATTTCTAAGTAATTTTGTTTGAAAACAAAACTGAGTTTTCCTCATAGCTATTTTCTTCCCTTTCATTAAATGGTGGCTCACAATTATAACAATAGACTTGCACCTGATCCAATTGGTACAATCTGACCTTCCTTCACAGGATGCAAAATTACTTTGCAAATAGCACTTGACAACTTACCATCTGAAGAGGTATTCTCTTATTTCCTCTCCTTGTTTCTTTGTGCCACTTATACCATGCCAATCTACCAGCTGAGAATGTGGGCAATTTTGACAGTTCTGTCAATGCTACTTCTAGGCTGACACTCCCAGTACATGATGTGGAGATGCCGGCGTTGGACTGGGGTGAGCACAGTACGAAGTCTTACAACACCAGGTTAAAGTCCAACAGGTTTGTTTCGATGTCACTAGCTTTCGGAGCACTGCTCCTTCCTCAGGTGAATGAAGACCTCTTCATTCACCTGAGGAAGGAGCAGCGCTCCGAAAGCTAGTGACATCGAAACAAACCTGTTGGACTTTAACCTGGTGTTGTAAGACTTCGTACTGTACTCCCAGTACAGTGATGGAATGCTGCTTTGTCAGAGCTGCCATCTTTCAGGAGTAATTGTGCCAAGGCAGCAGTCTGCACACTGAAGTGGACCTAAAACATCGCACGCCGGTATTGCAACTAGGAACAGGGGAGTTCTCCATGGGTGCCTTGGGCCTATATTTATCCCTCAACCAACATAATTTTTTTAAAAAACGATCAGCTGCTCATTATCTCAGCGCTTGTGGGATCTTGCAGTGCGCACATCGGCACATCGTTTCCCCCATTACAACATTGACTATCCTGCAAAATTACCTGGCTGTAAAGCACATGGGAAAATCCTGAGATTAAGAAATATGCTACATCAAATGCATGTTTTGTGTTTTCTTTCTGCTGTAACAGGTTGTGGTGGTATGTATTAGGGGTAATGTGGTAATGTGGTACCTGTGAAGCTGAGAGGCTATTGGCTGACAGGTCCCGGGTCCTGGTTGGATCTGCTGACTTCTGGCTCCGCCCTGAAGGCGGAGTATAAGAGCTCGAGCTTCTCCCCGCAGCCTCATTCTGTTGCTGAGCTGCTGGGGACAAGTCTCGCTTAATAAAGCCTAGATAGACTTCATCGCTTCTCGTCTCGCGTAAGTCATTGTGCGATACAATTTATTAAGCGAGACTTGTCCCCAGCAGCTCAGCAACAGAATGAGGCTGCGGGGAGAAGCTCAAGCTCGTATACTCCGCCTTCAGGGCGGAGCCAGAAGTCGGCAGATCCAACCAGGACCCGGGACCTGTCAGCCAATAGCCCCTCGGCTTCGCAGGTACCACATTACCCCGAATACATACCACCACACAGGTCAAAAGAAGATGGCTGGAATTTTCCGGCCTTTCCCGCTGATGGGATCCTCTGCTTCCGCCAGTGGCAATGCCCCGCCGTGGGTTCACCAGTGGCGGAGGAGGCGAAGCACAGCAAAACCCGTTGCCAGCGGGAAGACTGGAAGATCCCACCGCCGACCAATGGCAGGTCACCGACGCGACTGCAAATCACACTGGGGGTGGGGGGGAGGGGGGGCAGAAGATTCCACCCAGTGTGACAAAAGATGCTGAGCTGTGCACTGTTCCTCACGCTGAAGCAACTGGCCTCCGTCTGACATCTTCTAGAACAACACAGGAACCAGACTGTTGTGCTCTCAACAAAGATATTAGCAATAATATTGCACAATATCATCCTCCGTATGGAAAATTCAGAAACAAATTACCATCCAGTTGAAACATGTCAAACCTCAGTGGCCTCAACCGGGACCTGGGATTCATGTCGCATTACATTCATCCCCCACCATCTGGCCTGGGCTTGCGAAATCCTACCAACTGTCCTTGCTTGAGACAATTCACACCTCTTTAACCTGGGGTTACCCCTCTCTCTGGACCTGTAAAGACTTAATTACCTGCAAATGCTCGCATTCGAAGCATTGCCTTGCATCTTTGACTTTGTCTATATATATGTTTCTGGAACCTACCTCTTCATTCACCTGAGGAAGGAGCAGCGCTCCGAAAGCTAGTGATTCAAAACAAACCTGTTGGACTTTAACCTGGTGTTGTAAGACTTCTTACTGTACTCATTGAAATACCATCATAATCACCAGTACATTTGCCTGTGAGACCATTGCCCTTTAATCCCTCTGTTGCTGTATTCTCTTAAATATTCAAGGTAACTCAAAATGCCCGATTATCTACGTTAGAGACTATTCCATCGATGCCTTTGCGACCTCTAGACATGACTATTCCAATGCCATCTGAGCTGACATCAAGGGCGGGATTCTCCGACCCCCCCCCCCCCGGCCGGGTCGGAGAATCACCGGGGGGGGGGCGGAGTGAATCCCACCCCGCCGCTCCGGCGCCGGTTGCCGAATTCTCCGGCGCCAGTTTTTTGGGCGGGGGCGGGGACCGCGCCGGTCGGGGGCTGTCGGCAGCGGCCCCCCCCGGCAATTCTCTGGTCCCTGATGAGCTGAGCAGCCACCCGTTTTTGGTCAGTCCCGCCAGCGTGAAATACACATGGTCCATCCCGACGGAACCTGGCTTGGAGGGCGGTTAGCGGGGTCCTCGGGGGGGTGGGGGGTGCGAGGGGATCCAGCCCCAGTGGGGCCCACATGGTGGCCTGGCCCGCGATCGGGGCCCACCAATCTGCGGGCGAGCCTGTGCCGTGTGGGCACTCTTTTCCTCCGCGCCGGCGGATGTCACAGGCACAAAGTTGTACCTCCTGGCAAAGTTGGACCATTCCTGGCTCGCGAAACAGGGGCCATTGTCCGACATCACAGTGAGTGGGATGCCGTGACGAGCAAAGGTGTCCTTACAGGCACGGATGACCGCCGATGATGTGATGTCGTGCAAACATACCACCTCCGGGCAGTTTGAAAAATTGTCTACAATCAGAACATAGTCCCTTCCCAGCGCGTGGAACAGGTCGATGCCCACCTTCGGCCAAGGGGACGTGACCAACTCATGGGGCTGTAGTTTCTCATGTGGTTGGGCCGGCTAGAACCGCTGACAGGTGGGGCAGTTAAGCACTGTGTTGGCGATGTTGTCATTGATGCCGGGCCAGGACACTGCCTCTCGGGCCCGTCGGCGGCACTTCTCCACGCCAAGATGGCCCTCGTGTAGCTGTTCCAAGACAAGCTGGCGCATGCTGTGCGGGATAACAATGCGGTCCAGCTTCAGGAGGACACCATCGACTTCTGCCAGATCATCTCTGATGTTGTAGAACTGCGGGCATTGGCCCTTGAGCCACCCGTCTGTTAGGTGGCGCATGACACGCTGTAGGAGGGGGTCAGCCGCTGTCTCGCGGCGAATTTGGACGAGGCGTTCATCCGTGGCCGGTAGATTGGAGGCCGTGAAGACCACATGGGCGTTAACCTGGCAGACGAATCTCACTGGGTCACACGGGGTGTTGACTGCCCTGGACAGAGTGTCGGCTATGATCAGGTCTTTGCCCGGGGTGTATACGAGCTGAACGTCGTATCGCCGGAGTTTGAGCAGAATGCGCTGGAGGCGAGGCGTCATGTCGTTCAAGTCTTTTTGTATTATATTGACCAGCGGGCGATGGTCAGTCTCGACGGTGAATTGGGGAAGGCCGTACACATAATCATGAAACTTGACGACACCGGTCAACAGGCCCAGGCACTCCTTTTCTATCTGCGCGTAGCGCTGTTCCGTGGGGGTCACGGCACGTGGCGCATATGCAACGGGGTCCCATGATGAGGCCTCATCGCATTGCAGGATCACTGCCCCATTGCCAGATTGGCTGGCATCAGTCGAAATTTTTGTCTCTTTCGCTGGATCAAAAAAGGCCAATACCGGGGCCGTGGTAAGTTTGGTTATAAGTTCTCTCCATTCGCGCTCGTGGGCAGGAAGCCATTGGAAGTTTGTTGTCTTCCTGACCAGGTTCCTGAGAGCTGTGGTATGAGAGGCGAGGTTAGGGATGAATTTCACTAGGAAGTTGACCATGCCCAGAAATCGGAGAACCCCCTTCTTGTCCTCTGGCTTTTTCATGGCTGTGATGGCAGCCACCTTGTCCGCATCCGGCCGCACACCCAACAGGGAGATGTGGTCCCCTAGGAACTTGAGTTCCGTCTGGCCGAAGGAGCATTTGGTTCTGTTGAGGCGTATGCCCTGCTCCCGTATGCGTTTGAACACGCGCTGGAGACGACTAATATGCTCCTACGGGGTGGTGGACCAAATGATTATGTCGTCAACATAGACGTGAACACCTTCAATGCCTTCCATCATTTGTTCCATGATCCTGTGGAATTCTTCTGATGCCGATATGATCACAAACGGCATCCTGTTGTAACAATATCTGTCAAAAGGGGTGTTAAAGGTACAGTTTCCTGCTGGATCTGTCTAGTTGAATTTGACAGAACCCTTTCGAGGCATCAAGTTTGGTGAAGAGCTTGGCCCGAGCCATCTCGCATGTGATCTCTTCGTGCTTGGGGATTGTTATGTTGCGATTCAGATCCTTTGGATCAAAGCAGATTCTGAGCTCGCCGGAAGGCTTCTTTACGCACACCATGGAACTGACCCAGTCGGTTGGTTCCGTAACTCTGGAGATCACTCTTTGGTCTTGGAGGTCCTGCAGCTGCTGCTTGAGGCAGTCCTTGAGGGGTGCTGGGACTCTGCGAGGTGCATGCACCACAGGCGTGGTGTTCTGTTTGAGTATGATCTTGTACGTATATGGGAACGTGCCCATGCCTTCGGAGACGTCGCGGTGTTGGTCGATGTTGTATACCGACAGCGGCTGGTGTCTTTGCTTCGGGGACAGCCTGTTTTTCGTTACGACACCGACTCGAAAGGGCGCCTTCGGGTCCTCGGTGTCACTGCTGTGAGGGAGGTCGGAATCGGACTCGGTGACCGTGGGTTGAATTGCCCGAACATTCCTGCGAGGCTGGCTGAAGCGATATGAATTGGAAAGCTGAGCTGCTCGACAGCAGGCAGCATAGTGGCCAAGTCTTCCACATCGTAGGCATTGTCGAGATTTTTCAGGACATTGCCGCTTTAAATGGGTGGAGCCACAGTTACCACACGTTGTGACGTCAGCACGTTCACTGCACCACCGTGCATGCGCAGTGCGGTCCTGCGTGGTGCGCGCCTGCGCATTACGTTCCTCCATGTCGCCGTCTCCTCGTTTGGTGCGTACAAGTGGGGGAGTCCGCGAAAAGCGCGCGAAATGGCCGCCCTCATCCAGGCTTAGGCCCTGGAGGTGTTCAATCACTTGGACCCGTTCCGCCTCGTGGGGACCTTGCCACGCCGTTTCAGCCGCTTGTGTATGGGAGTACTGACTGGTGGCATTTTCATGTAGGACACAGGTCTCAATGGCGGTCGCTAGGGTGAGTTGCTTTACTTTGAGGAGCTGCTGACGTAGGGGGTCCGACTGAACACCGAAAACGATCTGGTCGCGTATCATGGAGTCGGAGGTGGGCCCGTAGCTGCAAGATTGCACAAGGATGCAGAGGTGCGTTAAAAAGGATTGGAAAGGTTCGTCCTTACCCTGCAAACGCTGCTGGAACACGTAGTGTTCAAAACTTTCATTCACCTCTATGCTGCAGTGAGGGTCAAATTTGAGGAGAACCGTCTTGAACTTCGTCTTGTCTTCGTCATCTGCAAAGGTGAGAGTGTTGAAAATATGGATGGCATGGTCCCCGGCCGTGGAGAGGAGGTGAGCAATCTTTCTGGTATCCGAGGCGCCCTCCCTGTCCATGGCTTCGAGGTAGAGCTGGAAGCGCTGTTTGAAAATCTTCCAGTTGGCACCGAGGTTGCCGGCGATGCGGAGCGGCGGCGGCGGGCTGATGTTGTCCATGTTGCAGAATGACGGAATGCTGGCGGAAGGCAGATCACTTGCAGGTAGGTCTAAGAAGTGCTAGTATGCAACCATTCCTGGTATCATGATGTGTTGGGTGTTTTGGATCACATGCAGGTCACCAACACTTGAGGTAGTGCAACTCTATTTTATTAAAAGGTTAACTATTTAAACATACTTGAACTGCGGGTAAATACGATACCAGCTTTAACTAAAGACCGTTGCCTTGTCCTAACCAGTTGATGCACTCAGCACATGGTGAATGTCTGTGTTGCAGGCTGTGAGCTCTGTGCTCCTAGCTAGCTGCTACTTGAATGAGCGGGAACTCTGATGTCCACTGTCTTTATAGTGCGCGTGCTCTCACTGGTGATTGGCTGCAGTGTTGGTATGTTGATTGGTCCCACTGTGTATCCATCAGTGTGTGTCTGCACCATGATATACTGGTGTATATTATGACAATGTCAGTTGAGAAAGTTGCTTGCTTCATCTTCCATGCCTCGTAGAGAATCCAGAATCATTCTGGCCTTTTCCAATAGCGATTTTGAAGGTCATTGCCAGGGCAGTAGCACAGATTGGGGTAAATGCAATGGAAACCATCGCAAAGCCAAGCTTTTTCACAAGGAAGTGGCTTGTGCATTCTACACGTAGACAGTGTCACAGACGGTGTGGAAAGTCCAAAGTGTGAACATCATTGTGAAGAGAACCGGTTTTGGGCATGTAATCAAATTGCATGTCGTGATTCCACCGCGTGACAGATGTACAGTCTACACATTTCCTAAAGGCTGTCCTCATATTCCCAAAGGGTTTGTGTAAAAGTGCTTTTCTTCGTGTGTGTCCAATATACAGAGAACGATGTTTAAGTTTTAATTGTACAAAGAGCACATTGGCCAAGTCTTATTCATCATTTCTGCAATGCTGTAATTGGAAATGACCCTGGAACTGAATGGGAAACTGGAATATCCTGTGGCTGTTTTCAGGTACAGTGAGTATTCAATAGGATCCTGTCACTAAAATAGGGTAATGATCTAAAACCATATGCAACGTTATTAGTTTAGTGCCCCCAATTACACAGAGTTGCAATAGGATAAAGTGAGACTTTTTAAGATTCCTGATTTGTGTGAATTGTGTGATCTGATAGCTATCAACTGTTAATCCTAATTTTTCTCCTTTGGATACAAATTTGGAGATGCACCCTTGGGATTTGAAAGTTTTAAGACCATAAGACATTGGAGCAGAATTAGGCCACTAGGCCCATCGAGTCTGCTCCGCCATTCAATCATGGCTGATATTTTTCTCATCCCCATTCTCCTGCCTTTTTCCCATAACTCCTGATCACCCTTATTAATCAAGAACCTATCTATCTCTGTCTTAAAGACACTCAGTGAATTGCCCTCCACAGCCTTCTGCGGCAAAGAGTTCCACAGATTCGCCACCCTCTGGCTGAAGAAATACCTCCTCATCTCAGTGTTAAAGGATTGTCCCTTCTGTCTGAGGTTGTGCCCTCAGGTTCTAGTTTCTCCTACCAGTGGAAACATCCTCTCCACGTCCACTCTATCCAGGCCTCTCAATGTCCTGTAAGTTTCAATTAGATCCCCCGCCATCGTTCTAAACTCCAGCGAGTACAGACCCAGAGTCCTCAACTGCTCTTCACATGACAAGCTCTTCATTCCAGGGATCATTTCTTTGTTTTTTGGTGACGTTACATTAGATTAAAAATTAAGCACAGGTATAGAAGGTAACCTGATGGAACAATGGCCTGACTCAATTCACTCCATCGTTGGCGGACGGTATCTCTTCTTCTTTCGATGCTTGTTGAATTCTACCTCTTTGTCTAAGCTTTTTACTGAATGGTCTTAATATCTCCCTATGTGGCTCGATGGCAGGGTTTTGTTTGATAATGCTCCCGTAATGCCCCCGGCTGCCTTTATATGCAAGTTGATGTTGTTGAAGCAATATATCATATGGCGAGTTTGATGTGATGTGTGTTCATATCATTGATTCACTACAACTGAAAGGTCCCAATCTCAGCTGGACTTGAAGTGAACCAATCGTCCAGAGTCAGGCAGCTACGGGATGGGTAGTCCTTCAATCAGGTAAAGAGTTTGTACCGCAATATCTGTTTCGAAATTAGCTTCAATCAATATTGAACTTGCATGGCCAAAATTGAAGACAGCCAAGAAACCAGAATGACTGTTACATTGAATAATAATAATCGCTTATTGTCACACGTAGGCTTCAAATGAAGTTATTGTGAAAAGCCCCTAGTCGCCTGGCACCTGTTCGGGGAGGCTGGTACAGGAATTGAACCCGCGCTGCAGGCATTGTTCTGTATGCAAAACCAGCAATTTAGCCCGCTGTGCTAAACCAACAAGGTAAATAATTTAGAAATTTGATCGTAGCGAATGGTGGAGTAGGCCCAAATGGCCAAATGGCCTCCTCCTGCTCCTGTTTTCTATGTTTAAGGTGGGGGGGAGGCTTATGTGGAACACTGGCACTGAAATGGACCAATTAGACCAAATGGCCTGTAAATTCTACAATTTATAAATGTTTAGTATGTCACCGGCATCCTACCATCCAAGTGAGATGGTGGGCATGAAGAAGATCCAATCCAATTGGGATGGGTTAACTTCATTTGCTGAATGCTGAAGAGACTAACCTTTGAGGTTCTGCCGTAAGTGCATATGTGAAATGGTTATCGGGTTGCTGTTTTCGCCATTGGCACCCGTTGCCTAGCTCTTCTAGCCACTGATGGTCATGGTGGTGCACACTTGCCCACAGGTGGTGTTGCCATTTTGCCCTGTCATCAGCTAGTGTGTCTCAGGTGTGAGAGTTGATGTTTGGGGCATCGTGCATGCTTGGAAACATTCTTCAAGTAGAGCTTCAGGTGTCCCGCTGCGCTGGTTGCCTTGCTCCAGCTCCATCACCATACAGATGGATTATGTGACAGTCTTACATACGTGCCAGAGACACCTCTGCTTGATGAGTACCAATATACTTGGGAGCTTTGCCTTTGAGAGGACTCCCATATCCGTGACCTTGGCTTTCCATGAGTTACTGAGGCCGGAATGTGCTTCAAACAACGAAAATGAAAGTTGTTGAGCCCTCCTTGATAGCTGTATGTCACAGCAATGCACCAAGGTGTTGAAAACATTACCCTCATAAACCCACATTTTGATCCTAAGAGTACGTTTCACATGTTCCATCCATGTTATGTGGCTTAAGGCAGGTACAAGGGAATGTATGGAAGGGGTTGTCTTATGAGGTAAGGTTGAGGAAGGTTGGCCCTACACTCATTAGAGTTTAGAATAATGAGTGGTAAGGCGGTGCTTCACAAGAAGAAGATAAAATTCGGAATGCTGCAACCGGGTCTGTGGGTCACATATCAAGGGAGGCACCACTACTTTGAGACGGCGGATGAGGCGTGGACTTTTATCGTGGAAGAAAAACTGGAATAAGCGGGTTACTAAAAAAAAAGAACGTTTGAAACAAAGTGGTGGGGCGAGTATGGGGGGCGAAGAGGGGGGTAAAAAGGGGGGAAAGAGGAGTTTTATGTTATTAATCCTGCGATGTGGTAACTTTTCTCTCTTCCACAGGAGGTGGTGGGGGGAGGAAAGGAGGTGGAGGAGATGGGGCGTTGGCCATTGGGGGCGGGGCCAAGGGGGAAGCGCGGGCTCGGTTCCCGCGCTATGATAATCATGGCGGGAATAGGGAAGCAGGAAGGAGGGGGCGTCGCACGGTGCGAGCCGAGGTCACGGGGGGAAGCCGAGGTCGGCCAGAGTTTGCTGACTTCTGGGAGCAACATGGGGGGTGTAACTACGCTAGTGGGGGATCTAGCGGGGGGGGGGGGGTGGGAGGGGGGAACTATTGGGCTGCTGCTGCTGGGGAGAGGGTGGAGCTGGTATGGGGTGGGATGGGCAGGGGGGCACCGCCTGGGGGGGACACAGCTGCGTGGGAACCAGGTGAGGAGCTGGAAAAAGGGGATGGCTAATCGACAAGGGGGGGGGGGGTAAAAAGCCCCCCAACCCGGCTGATCACGTGGAACGTGAGAGGGCTGAACGGGCCGATAAAGAGGGCACGGGTACTCGCACACCTTAAGAAACTTAAGGCAGACGTGGTTATGTTACAGGAAACGCACTTGAAACTGATAGACCAGGTGAGACTACGCAAAGGTTGGGTGGGGCAGGTGTTCCATTCGGGGCTAGATGCGAAAAACAGGGGGGTGGCTATATTAGTGGGGAAGCGGGTAATGTTTGAGGCAAAGACTATAGTGGCAGATAGCGGGGGCAGATACGTGATGGTGAGTGGCAAACTACAGGGGGAGACGGTGGTTTTGGTAAACGTATATGCCCCGAACTGGGATGATGCCAATTTTATGAGGCGTTTGCTAGGACGCATCCCGGACCTAGAGGTGGGAAAGTTGGTAATGGGGGGAGATTTCAATACGGTGTTGGAACCAGGGCTGGACAGGTTGAGGTCCAGGACTGGAAGGAGGCCGGCAGCAGCCAAGGTGCTTAAAGATTTTATGGAGCAGATGGGAGGAGTAGACCCGTGGAGATTTAGCAGACCTAGGAGTAAGGAGTTTTCGTTTTTCTCCTTTGTCCACAAAGTCTATTCGCGAATCGACTTTTTTGTTTTGGGAAGGGCGTTGATCCCGAAGGTGAGGGGAAAGGAGTATACGGCTATAGCCATTTCGGATCACGCTCCACATTGGGTGGACTTGGAGATAGGGGAGGAAACAGAAGGGCGCCCACCCTGGAGAATGGACATGGGACTAATGGCAGATGAGGGAGTGTGTCTAAGGGTGAGGGGTTGCATTGAAAAGTACTTGGAACTCAATGATAATGGGGAGGTCCAGGTGGGAGTGGTCTGGGAGGCGCTGAAGGCAGTGGTTAGAGGGGAGCTGATATTAATAAGGGCACATAAAGGAAAGCAGGAGAGTAGGGAATGGGAGCGGTTGCTGCAAGAACTTCTGAGGGTGGACAGGTAATATGCGGAGGCACCGGAGGAGGGACTGTACAGGGAAAGGCAAAGGCTACACGTAGAATTTGACTTGCTGACAACGGGTACTGCAGAGGCACAGTGGAGGAAGGCACAGGGTGTACAGTACGAATATGGGGAGAAGGCGAGCAGGTTGCTGGCCCACCAATTGAGGAAAAGGGGAGCAGCGAGGGAAATAGGGGGAGTGAGGGGTGAGGAAGGAGAGATGGAGCGGGGAGTGGAGAGAGTGAATGGAGTGTTCAAGGCATTTTATAAAAAATTATACGAAGCACTACCCCTGGATGGGAGGGAGAGAATGATGGGCTTTCTGGACCGGCTGGAATTTCCCAAGGTGGAGGAGCAGGAAAGGGTGGGACTGGGAGCACAGATTGAAACAGAGGAAGTAGTGAAAGGAATTAGGAGCATGCAGGCGGGGAAGGCTCCGGGACCGGATGGATTCCCAGTTGAATTTTACAGGAAATATGTGGACTTGCTCGCCCCGCTACTGATGAGGACCTTTAAAGAGGCAAAGGAAAGGGGACAGCTGCCCCCGACTATGTCTGAGGCAACGATATCGCTTCTCCTGAAGAAGGAAAAGGACCCGCTGCAATGCGGGTCCTATAGACCCATTTCCCTCCTAAATGTAGACGCTAAGATTCTGGCCAAGGTAATGGCAATGAGGATAGAGGATTGTGTCCCGAGGGTGGTCCATGAGGACCAAACTGGGTTCGTGAAGGGGAGACAGCTGAATACGAATATACGGAGGCTGCTAGGGGTAATGATGATGCCCCACCAGAGGGGGAAGCGGAGATAGTGGTGGCGATGGATGCCGAGAAAGCATTTGATAGAGTGGAGTGGGACTATCTGTGGGAGGTGCTGAGGAGATTTGGTTTTGGAGATGAGTATGTTGGATGGGTGCAGCTGTTGTATAGGGCCCCAGTGGCGAGTGTGGTCATGAATTTACAAATTTCTACAAATTCTACAAATACATAAAACAAAAAAGAGTGGCTAAGGTAAATATTGGTCCTTTAGAGGATGAGAAGGGAGATTTAATAATGGGAGATGAGGAAATGGCTGAGGAGCTGAACAGGTTTTTTGGGTCGGTCTTCACAGTGGAAGACACAAATAACATGCCAGTGACTGATGGAAATGAGGCTATGACAGGTGAGGACCTTGAGAGGATTGATATCACCAAGTAGGTAGTGATGGGCAAGCTAATGGGGCTAAAGGTAGACAAGTCTCCTGGCCCTGATGGAATGCATCCCAGAGTGCTAAAAGAGATGGCTAGGGAAATTGCAAATGCACTAGTGATAATTTACCAAAATTCACTAGACTCTGGGGTGGTCCCGGCGGATTGGAAATTAGCAAACGTGACACCACTGTTTAAAAAAGGAGGTAGGCAGAAAGTGGGTAATTATAGGCCAGTGATCTTAACTTCGGTAGTAGGGAAGATGCTGGAATCTATCATCAAGGAAGAAATAGCGAGGCATCTGGGTGGAAATTGTCCCATTGGACAGACGCAGCATGGGTTCATAAAGGGCAGGTCGTGCCTAACTAATTTAGTGGAATTTTTTGAGGACATTAACAGTGCGGTAGATAACGGGGAGCCAATGGATGTGGTATATCTGGATTTCCAGAAAGCCTTTGACAAGGTGCCACACAAAAGGTTGTTGCATAAGATAAAGATGCATGGCATTAAGGGGAAAGTAGGAGCATGGATAGAGGATTGGTTAATTAATAGAAAGCAAAGAGTGGGGATTAATGGGTGTTTCTCTGGTTGGCAATCAGTAGCTAGTGGTGTCCCTCAGGGATCAGTGTTGGGCCCACAACTTACATAGATGATTTGGAGTTGGGGACCAAGGGCAATGTGTCCAAGTTTGCAGACGACACTAAGATAAGTGGTAAAGCAAAAAGTGCAGAGGATACTGGAAGCCTGCAGAGGGATTTGGACAGGCTAAGTGAATGGGCTAGGGTCTGGCAGATGGAATACAATGTTGACAAATGTGAGGTTATCCATTTTGGTAAGAATAACGGCAAAAGGGATTATTATTTAAATGATAAAATATTAAAACATGCTGCTGTGCAGAGAGACCTGGGTGTGCTCGTGCATGAGTCGCAGAAAGTTGGTTTTCAGGTGCAACAGGTGATTAAGAAGGCAAATGGAATTTTGTCCTTCATTGCTAGAGGGATGGAGTTTAAGACTAGGGAGGTTATGCTGCAATTGTATAAGGTGTTAGTGAGGCCACACCTGGAGTATTGTGTTCAGTTTTGGTCTCCTTACTTGAGAAAGGACGTACTGGCACTGGAGGGTGTGCAGAGGCGATTCACTAGGTTAATCCCAGAGCTGAAGGGGTTGGATTACGAGGAGAGGTTGAGTAGACTGGGACTGTACTCGTTGGAATTTAGAAGGATGAGGGGGGATCTTATAGAAACATATAAGATTATGAAGGGAATCGATAGGATAGATGCGGGCAGGTTGTTTCCACTGGCGGGTGAAAGCAGAACTCGGGGGCATAGCCTCAAAATAAGGGGAAGTAGATTTAGGACTGAGTTTAGGAAGAACTTCTTCACCCAAAGGGTTGTGAATCGATGGAATTCCTTGCCCAGTGAAGCAGTAGAGGCTCCTTCATTAAATGTTTTTAAGATAAAGATAGATAGTTTTTTGAAGAATAAAGGGATTAAGGGTTATGGTGTTCGGGCGGGAAAGTGGAGCTGAGTCCACAAAAGATCAGCCACGATCTCATTGAATGGCGGAGCAGGCTCGAGGGGCCAGATGGCCTACTCCTGCTCCTAGTTCTTATGTTCTTATTATGTTCTTATGAATGGACGGGGATCTGCATACTTTCGGCTCCATAGAGGGACAAGGCAGGGATGCCCTCTGTCCCCATTATTGTTTGCACTGGCGATTGAGCCCCTGGCAATAGCATTGAGGGGTTCCAAGAAGTGGAGGGGAGTACTTAGAGGAGGAGAAGAACACCGGGTATCTCTGTATGCGGATGATTTGTTGTTATATGTAGCGGACCCGGCGGAGGGGATGCCAGAGATAATGCGGACACTTCGGGAGTTTGGAGAATTCTCAGGATATAAACTGAACATGGGGAAAAGTGAGTTGTTTGTGGTGCATCCAGGGGAGCAGAGCAGAGAAATAGAGGACTTTCCGCTGAGGAAGGTAACAAGGGACTTTCGTTACTTGGGGATCCAGATAGCCAAGAATTGGGGTACATTGCATCGGTTAAATTTAACGCGATTGGTGGAACAAATGGAGGAGGACTTCAAGAGATGGGACATGGTATCCCTGTCACTGGCAGGGAGGGTGCAGGCGGTTAAAATGGTAGTCCTCCCGAGATTCCTCTTTGTGTTTCAGTGCCTCCCGGTGGTGATCACGAAGGCTTTTTTCAAAAGGATCGAAAAGAGCATCATGAGTTTTGTGTGGGCCGGGAAGACCCCGAGAGTGAGGAAGGGATTCTTACAGCATAGTAGGGATAGGGGGGGGCTGGCACTACCGAGCCTAAGTGAGTACTACTGGGCCGCCAATATCTCAATGGTGAGTAAGTGGATGGGAGAAGAGGAGGGAGCGGCGTGGAAGAGATTGGAGAGGGCGTCCTGTAGGGGGACTAGCCTACAAGCTATGGTGACGGCCCCATTGCCGTTCTCACCGAAGAAATACACCACAAGCCCGGTGGTGGTGGCGACTTTGAAAATTTGGGGACAGTGGAGACGGCATAGGGGAAAGACGGGAGCCTTGGTGGGGTCCCCGATAAGAAATAACCATAGGTTTGCCCCGGGGAGAATGGATGGGGGATTTGGAATATGGCAAAGAGCAGGAGTAATGCAACTGAAAGATCTGTTTGTGGATGGGAAGTTCACAAGTCTGGGAGCGCTGACCGAGAAATATGGGTTGCCCCAAGGGAATGCATTCCGGTATATGCAACTGAGGGCTTTTGCGAGGCAACAGGTGAGGGAATTCCCGCAGCTCCCGACGCATGAGGTGCAGGACAGAATGATCTCAAAGACATGGGTGGGGGACGGTAAGGTGTCAGATATGTATAGGGAAATGAGGGACGAGGGGGAGATTATGGTAGATGAGCTGAAAGAGAAATGGGAAGAAGAGCTGGGAGGGGAGATTGAGGAGGGGCTGTGGGCGGATGCCCTAGGTAGGGTAAACTCATCGTCCTCGTGTGCCAGGCTAAGCCTGATTCAATTTAAGGTGTTACACAGGGCGCACATGACTGGAGCACGGCTCAGTAAATTTTTTGGGGTGGAGGATAGGTGTGCGAGATGCTCGAGAAGCCCAGCGAATCACACCCACATGTTCTGGTCATGTCCGGCACTACAGGGGTTTTGGGTGGGGGTGACAAAGGTGCTTTCGAAAGTAGTGGGGGTCCAGGTCGAACCAAGCTGGGGGTTGGCTATATTTGGGGTTGCACAAGAGCCGGGAGTACAAGAGGCGAGAGAGGCCGATGTTTTGGCCTTTGCGTCCCTAGTAGCCCGGCGCAGGATACTGTTGATGTGGAAGGAAGCCAAGCCCCCGGGGGTGGAGACCTGGATAAATGACATGGCAGGGTTTATAAAGCTGGAACGGATTAAGTTCGTCCTAAGGGGATCGGCTCAAGGGTTCACCAGGCGGTGGCAAACGTTCGTCGAATACCTCACAGAAAGATAGAGGGAATGGAAAAGAAGAAGGTAGCAGCAGCAGCCCAGGGGGGGGGGGGGGAGGAACCAGAAGGACTCTCCGGGTTGTTAATATATATGTATAATATGTATAGGTCGTTGCTATAAATAATTGTATATTGGACTGTTAAATCATATTTTTGGAGAGTGTTTATCTGAGACAAGGCAGTTGCCATTTAGTTTTAGTTTTCGTTTTTGTTATATATTATTTATTCTTTGTTTATAAAACAGGTCATTGTTATTTATACGGTTATATTATTGTGTAAAGGATACACAATGTACTGTGATGGTTGACCAAAAATTTTCAATAAAATATTTTTTTAAAAAAAGAATAATGAGTGGTGACCTTTGTGATGTTCTTTGCTTTCTGAATGAGGATGGCTTTGAAGTGTAGTGTCTCACAAAGAACATCAAGCTATGTGTTGAACAAGACTAATTTATTTACAGTTCAACTAAATAGATTTGACTTGCTTGCTAAGATATAAAACACTACAGATTTACTAAAACTATGATTCTACCTTCAGAGCTTCTGATAACACGACTATTCTCTATCTGGCCTAACAACCTTCTCCCCGAATCAAGAGTATCACATGATCCACGTGCATGCGCTTGATCGCCATCTAATGGTTGGATGCAGTTACCCCTTCATTATTCTTACAATATACATATTGTCACAACCTTATCAAAACATATACGGTTCTGAGGGGACTTAACAGGATGGGTGCTGGGAGGACATTTACCTCTTGGGGGATATTACAACTCAGAGGTACAGTTTTAAAGTAAATGGCCTCATGTTTAAAACAGTAACAATGAGGAACTTCTTCTCTCAGAGGGTGGTTAGTGTTAGGAATTGTCTTTCACCAGCGAGCAGTGGAGGCTGGCCATTGAATCAGTTTAATGCTGACTGAGACAGATTTTTGATTGAGAAGTGAGTCAAGGGTTGTGAGTGGGGTGGGGAGGGGGGGAGCAGCAGGAAAGTGGAGTTAAGGCCGCAATCAGATCAGCCATGATCTTACCGAATGGCGGATCAGGCTCGAGGGGCCAAATGGCCCTATTTATTATGACGCTTCAGATGTTATTGGGCAATTCAGTCATCAGTTGAATGATGAATTGCAACTCGGGCTTAAGGATTCTGTGGCTCGAAGCCGCTAAAGACATTTCATGTAGATTCTAGTGACAAAACTATATTGTTCTGGTAGTTTAACAAGAGTATGATGCATTTTCTAGGTCACTAACAAGGTATCATACAAATCTTACATGGCGTAGGGTAATATTTTAGATGGGAGATTAAACCGAGGCTTTGTTTGTCCTCTCAGTGTAAAAATTAGGATAAATATGCCATGGTGCTATTTCAAAGAATTTGGAGGGGAGTTCTCCCCAGTGTCCTGAGTAAGACTTATCATGCAATGGATGATAAAGCAGATTATCTCGTCATTAAAGAAAGACATGTATTTCCACATCAACCGTCCACACTGCAAGATGTCCCAAACTATTTTACAGCCAACAAAGTACTTTTAAAGTATAGTTTCAGTTGCAATGCAGCAGCTCATCGGTGAACAATAAGCTCCCAAAAACTACAATGTGATAACCTGTTTTTAGTGGTGTTGATTAAGCGGTAGTTTTTGGCCAGTTCTTCTTCAAAATAGAGTCTGGGATCTTGTGCAGTTACTTAAGGGGTCAAACATGGTCTGCACTGAAAGACAGCCCCTCCAACAGTGCAGCACCTTTGCACAGGAGCGTCAGCCTAGAGTTTTTGGCCCAGGTTCCTGGAGTGGGATTTGCTGAAGACCGAACCCTCTTCCTCACAAGGGCAGAAAACGAAAGTGGAATCAACACAGGAGGTTTTTGTGTATTAGTTGGTAAAAGGCATAGATGAGGTCAGGCACAAGGCTGCACTCAGACAAACGCAGAGGTCGGACACATCGCTCCCTTTCACCACCCTCCTTCAGCGATTCCTTGAACAGGGTGAACATGAATTATTTGGAATGCTGGAGATTCACAGAGCGAGTGCTGTAGGTTTTACTGATCCTCAGGTCCTGGGGTTACGGGGATAGAGTGGGATGGACGGGGCAGTGGACATGCGTAGAGTGCTCATTCGAAGGGTCAATGCAGACTAGATGGGCTGAATAACCTCCTTCTGCACTGTAGGAGTTCTACTATTTTATGATTCCCCCTTTCAGAAAACATCTCCTGTCGAACAATACTGTGAGGTGGACCTCTTCTAGTATTTAATAGTTAGATCACAACCAGGTAGTGGGTGTTAATAATAAACCACTGGTCAGGGCTATTAATAATATCATTATAGGTCATTTCTATAAAAAAGCTAATTCTGTCAGAACGAGTAATTCCTGTTAATCACAGGTAACGATGTAATAAAGTCTTTTGGAATTTACAGGGCTGGTAGAACGTTAAGGATGGGTGGAACAACACTATCCACATTTACAATGATTACAAGTTTCCCTGAATTTGGAATTTTACTGTAATTTTGTGTCACAGTTATGAGGGTCAAAATGTTGTTATGTTTTAGGAGTGTGTTTTTAACTTAGGGTAAAATAAAGGGGGTCATGTGAATTGTTCTAAAGTTTGCCTGTACAGGTCTGGGTCACACTTTGCTAAAGACTAAAGGGAGGCATGGTTGTTTTGCTGGGAATGAGGTGTAAGCTGTTCACGAATGGAGACAAAGACAGCAGCATCTGTGTTTACAGTGATTAGACTGCTAATCTCCAAAATTCCAGCATCGATTTGAGAATGTCGAGTTGTAAACCATTGTGCTTTAAATTGTCCATTTACTTCCAAGGTAGAAGTTGGAGTTTCAAAGATGTCTAATCAGCATTTCTACCTGGATACAAGACACATGTGATTCATGTTGCCAATGAGATTGAGACGGAAAGGGTCAAGAATATTCCTGAATATTCACAGATGGGGTTATTCAGCCAGGACCTGGGAGAGGGAGAGCGACTGTCGACAGGAAACGCTGTGCTTCACCACCAGTAATGTGGATGGGAGCTCACACTCAGTTGGAAAGAGTGAATTCATGAGTGGTGAAAACAAGGCTGGAAGATTTGCCTCGCTTGTGCTCGAGGAAGAATTTCCAGGGGTAAAACCTCACTGCGAAAGATTAAAAGTTCCCAGGCTAAGAAAGAAAAAGAACAAAGTGAACCTTCAGGAGTTAAGTCTCACTTTGGGTGGGTTCCAGGAGAACTGAATATCTACTTAAAGGACAGTGTAAAGTACATCTGCGAAGTGTGTTTTTGGTTGTGTCCCCCTGTATCCCCAACACCGAGCAACGCCGGCCCGATCACACAAGTGCAAAAATGCCAACTTGGCACTTTGGCAGTGCCAACCTGGCACCTTAACAGTGCCCCTTCCAGCTGGCAGTGTCACCTGGGCAGTGCCAGACTGGAACTCAGGTGGCACTGCCAGGGTACCAGGCTGGCACCAGCAGTGCCAGGGCACCACCCTGACCAAAGGACTAGCAGCTGAGGGCCTCCGATCCCTTGGGAGACTCCCAAGAGTGCCGTTCCATCTGGTCCCCATTTGTGGGTCCAAGTACCAAACAGCGCTCGCCCAACGTTCCCGAGGCAAAGAAATTGAATCCC
Source organism: Scyliorhinus torazame (assembly GCF_047496885.1). Classification (NCBI taxonomy): domain Eukaryota; kingdom Metazoa; phylum Chordata; class Chondrichthyes; order Carcharhiniformes; family Scyliorhinidae; genus Scyliorhinus; species Scyliorhinus torazame. The sequence goes on along the minus strand of NC_092717.1, from coordinate 13,513,526 downwards.
AAGCCTCAGGCACTTCGGGAATCTGCACATTAGAGCTCTGCCTTGCTCTAATATGCAGATTTGCTAAATAGTGATCCCCCACATTATGGGCAGGATTCCCCTTTCAACATCTCGCGAGATCGCGTTGAATCTCGCGAGATGTTACGAATGACACTGTACAGATGCAATGACGAGGTCATGGAGGGATCTGAAAACAAGGAAAGGAATTTTAAAATTCAAGGTGTTTGTTAATACAAACATGATAGCAATAAAATATACATCAGTTATAGGTGTTTTACCAAAATTCAAACACTCATTATACAGCGCTCCATCATTCATCTTGCATTAACTGAACAGGTGTCCCTTTAAGACAATCTGTGCGATTAATTCTGCAGTGATTTACATCAAACACACACACTGTCGTCAGACTCCGATACCACTGAGCTCCTGAGTGTTACCCAACCTCAGTTAGATCTGTGTCAAGCCTCACTAGTTCCAGTGTGGCGCCTCGTCCAAAACCTTTGCTGGAGTGACACCGTGCCAAAACAACTTGCCAAGTAAACAGAATGCTTGATAGGTAATGAAGGTTTCAGGGAAAAATAAATTGTTTGTGACACCGTGCAATATATTTCCCAGTAGTGCTCTATGTGCCCTGGGTCACGTGCCTTTTCTTTTTGTAATAGCATTGCTTGCCATCATGTGTCCGTTAGATATGCATAAAGTCACGCATGCTGACAATGACACTGCAGTATGAAGACCCCCCCTGGTCTCATTTAAAATACTACCTCTACAAATGCAAAAATCAGCAGTAAATGGAAAATAAACATTGGATAATAGATAGCAGGCAGTGATTTACAGGGTCATCATTCAATTGAGTGGTTCTGAGGATATCTCAAACCACAAGATCGAAGCTGAACTCAGATAGTAAATTACTGCCTTGAAACTTATAGTTATTTATTGCTTTTGATGGTCAAAATCTGATTTCTTTTAGCTTTTTCTTCCGTAGTAAACCCAACAGTACCCTTCCTGAAAGAGGAGGCGGCTAGGTGTGAGTATTTGAACGCGACGACAGAGGCACCACTCTCAGGGTCGGGGGCACATGACGTGAATGTCTGCTGAGTGAATTCGGAAGATGAAGGGGCGAATTCTCCATTTGAGAGACTAAGTGCTGACGCCGGGACTGAATAGCGAGTGTTCTACTTGGACGAAAGCGGTGTCAGTCCTGCAGCGAATCAGGTCCCGTTAATGGGTTAGCACCGGCGCAACATAGAACTCGCGCATGCCGACCCTCATCACAGCCTACTTGATGGCACTGGGTGCATTGACGCTCGCCCACCCCGTTGCTGGGTCAGCTGGGGCCAGAGGGTATCTAGGGAGGTGGGGTGGGGGGTGGGGGAACATATGACCCTTAGTGCCAGTGGGCAGTCAGCAGCATGGCTGCCTTGCAGGCAATGGCAATGGTGGTGATTGCCCGGCCACCCCGACTCCACTGCCCACCTCCTAGCCAATCCCTGCCACCCCCCCCTGCCCTGGCAGACTCCTCCTGGACTGCAGCACGACTGTCTATCACGGTGTTGGACACTGTTTGTACCCCTTCCCACACACTCAGCAGCCACGGTGCCTGTGGCCCGCTTTGAAATACCACAGTGAACCTCGCCGCCGGTAATTCCCCCTGGCGAAGGCGGAGTATCGCGGAAGGCCTGGAAAATGCAGGGTCGGGCCTGGTTAATGATATGCTAGTGGCCTGTACTGTACAGTTTGCATGCCCACGCCTGCGTGTGGTGTAGAACGCATTCACGCCGCTGTTGAGAGACCGGAGCATCGCATTCCGGTTGGCACCAAACCTCAATTTCAGCTGACGCTAAATACTCCGTCCAATCATGTTTCCCGATTCCGGCGTCGGCCGACAGAGAATCCCACCCGATGTTTTGTGACATATTGACAATTGGGAAGGCGCCTTATGACTTCCCAAGAAAGGAATTTCCAGTCACGCTGAAACAATGCGTGATGGACCCCCGGGAGTGGGAACAATACACTCGGATAAGAAAGCATGGTGGGAATGCCATGTCACCTCCATGCAGCAGGGTTCATGCGGTGTGCCTCAGGCTGTGTTGCGATGGGGTTGGCGGAGAGCAGTAAAAAGGGGTCATCGTCCCAGCGCTAGTGAGCAGCTGCGGACATCGAACTCGGCAGCGATGTCTCGCCAATAGCCGAAGACCCCCCCCCCCTCAATGATTGAGGTTTATACTTGAAGCACCAAGCAAGGGGCCCAATTCCCACTGACGCCAACACTGAGCATAAGTCAAGTAAATGCAGGAGTGGAAACAATGGGCAGCACGGTAGCACAGTGGTTAGCACTGTTGATTCACAGCGCCAGGGACCCGGGTTCGACTCACAGCTTGGGTCACTGTGCCGAGTCTGCACATTCTCCCCGTGTCTGCGTGTGTTTCCTCCGGGTGCTCCGGCTTCCTCCGGCAAGTCCCAAAAGACGTGCTTGTTAGGTGAATTGGACATTCTGAATTCTTCCTCTATGTACCCGAACAGGCGCCGGAATGTGGCTACGAGGGGATTTTCACAGTAACTTCATTGCAGTGTTAATGTAAGCCTACTGGTGACACTAATAAAGTTTATTATTATTAATAATGTGAAAAAGAAGTAGCCACGATATTAGTACGTAACATTGTGCAACTGGTACTCAGGCATTCGGAGCTTTGTGAGTCTGAGCAACACAAAATAGACTGCACATCAAATTGTATCTGAATAACCCACTCCCTGAGTGCAATATACCATGAGGAGGCCATACACATTCAGCTCCACTCCCACACTTATCCCCACCATTATACAGCACTGAAATGCGCAAGCACACACTTGTTCCGTGCCGACAGTGAGATGTTTAATCTTTCAAATAAGCCAAATATCAGGAAAGTGGTGCGCCTCACCCAGTGTAAAAGACACAATCCTTCCAGTGGAGAGCAGCGATAGCTTTGACCCGTACGCAGTCACACAGCCAGGAGAATCGCTGCACGCAGGGAGCTCAAGCGGCAGTTGTAAAATAGTGATATCCATTTTCATTACACATCTAAGTGAGTCAGAATCATTCAAATAATTCAAATAATCATTATTATTTGTCTTCACACATTTTTTCTCCCTCAGCCTCCAACGCTTGTAAATTAATAGTACCATATTTGCATAAATGAATCAAAAACATTCTTGCTGAATTGGCTATTCATTTTTTCATCTCCCCCCCCCCCCCCCCCCCCCCCCTCAAGTGTATTCACAGGCCTGTGAGCCGAAGAATATAACTTACTATTACACGCAATAAAAGATTTTTTGTACATTTACATATACATTTACTGCTGCCCTGTCACATTATCTTAACCTCTGTATCTCCGTCCAATATATAAATGAACTTGTCTGGAATTGTTTTTTTTTTTGCTAAATAGCAGCCTATATTTCTGCACCTCTGATGCAATTATGCCACTTCAATTGCCTCGCTGTAAAAAAAAAAGCACAATGCAGGGCTTTGTGTATCAAGAAAATAAAGCCCAGAAAATTGCCTGAGACACACACAAACACAAAGGCCGCTACGCTTCCCCGAAACTGGACAGAATAAAAGTCGACAGTTTCTATTAACAATAACAAGACAAAATACAGAGGCCTTTTATCTCTTAAAATGTAAATTTATACAAGGTTCCGTGTTGGCCTGCTGTAAATATCAAACACCCCTTAAGACCATAGAACAAGAATGAATTGATTTTCCTCCTAGACTTCACCATCTGCAGATTCTTATTGCTTGGCATTATATCAATTCTAAATTAAAAATCCTACACAGTAAAACCATAAGGGAGATTTGCTGTTTATTCTGTAAATTATATGATTGATTTTCCATGTTCATATCTACTCCATCTGAATCATTTTTCAAGTTTATTTAATTGACTTTATGGTGTTAGGTGTTGCTCTCTCAATAACCTTTCTTTAGCACATATCAGCTTTATATCTATTCTCATTTACATTTATAGGCCCAAAGCAGCTGAAAGTATATTGATTTCTTTATCAAGCACTTCTGTATACAATCCCTGGTTATTTGTGATGAATGCTTCTACTCATTTATGGTATTAAAGTCTCTGAGAGGAAACCTAATTCGATTTGCATTCATTTTGGGTCATCTGCCCTTCAGAGATACATGAGTACAGTGCTCACGGGTGCTCAAATTCATAATTCTGCGCTGCAGGAGCCAGCGATAAACAAGAGACAAAATGTACATGCTCCCTCTGCCACTACATCTTCCCCGTGATTCAATGTGACTGTTATTATATTATTTATTTTATGATTAGTTGGCGAAATGACAGCTGTCTGAGCTACTGAGGCCTATGAGTTTATTGATCAAGAAAGGCCACGGTTTATTTGAAGCGAGTGTTCCTTTTCCTCTTTCCCCTTTTATGTGCGGTAATATTTTGACAAAACTAATTCTCACAGTGCCAGGTTCAGAAATTTATAGCCTTAACAAGATGAGGGAACATGTGCTGTTAGCTACTGCGGAGACAGTTTACTTCACAGCAGCCAGCCCGCCGAGCCCCTGCCTCCTGCTCAACACCCATTTAATATTCCTCTTTTAAAAGTAATTATGTAATCTGCTTTGAAAAGAATTTATGGACTCTGCTTCAGAAATGGTCTGCGGCAGAGATCTCTAGGCTGCCCTCTTCCACACCACCCCCTCTATGAGGCAAAACGTTTTTTCCCTCTAACCGCCCCATGTTTCCTTGTGATTACCTTGAATCTGTGCTCTCTCATTGCTGTCTCAATGAACATGGGTGTCTCATCCTTCATTATTTACCCTCATTATCTTGAAGACCTTGAACGGGTCATTGCTCAACCTTCCCAGCTCTTACATAAAGGACCTTAATTTTTGAAGTTTTCTTCAGGCCTCAAGCCCCCTGATGACAAGTAACATTCCATTAATTATCACATGCTCCTTTCCCACTACTTTTATAGCCTCGCTGCAAGCGGCGACCCAATATTTCACACAACTTCAACAGGGGCTAAAGGCTTTTATATTCTACTGTTGAGAAATCGAGCCCCAGTTTGTTAATTTTTTGGGGGTGGAAAAGTGAAGTCTGTGGGCTGAATTTCGCATCGCCATCTCGTCTGCCCCACCAACACAGGGAAAACGCCAGCTGGCAAGTTGGAATTCCTGCGGTTTCCAGGTGTGGAAGATGCCTACCTGGGCCAGGTGTTAGGTGCATACAGATGTAAATTGGAGTTCCAACACTGGTCGCAGGATCAGAAAGCTGCATTGGGACAGTCAATTGGCGTGTGCAGCTTAATGACTTCATAGGTTTGAGGCCCAATTTGGATCAAGATTGAAGTCCATACCTTGGGCATCGTCAGGTCTATTTTAGGCTGGAATCTGACCCAACACAAAATTCATCTCCTTTGATTGTATGTATAAAAGTAAATATCGTCGGCAGCTTTTATGACTTCACTTTGTTGCTCGAACATTCTATGATGGTTTGTGCCATTTCAAACAGGATCACTCAACTCATTTTTAAATCTAACCACTTAGGATTCATCCCTTTGTTCCATCCTTCCAAAATGTACTCATTCACCCTTTCTCACACATTGAACTGTTTCCGCCACCTGCCTGCCCATCTCACGTGCCTACCTATGTTTTTCTGCAGCCTTTCAATCACCACATAGAATTATACGGCATGGAAAGAGGCCATTCAGCCAATGTCACTGTGCTGGTTCTTTGAAAAACCTATCCAATTAATTCCACCCTCCTGCTCTTTTCCCCACAGCTTTCAAGTTATTATATATCCTATTCCATTTTGGATGTTACTGTGGAATTTGCCTCCACTAACACTTCAGGCAGTGAATTCCAAACTGTAGCAACTTGTCACGTAAAGAAGTTTCTCCTCATTTCCCTCCCAATCTGGTTCTTTTGCCAATCACCTTAGGGGCGGCACAGTGGTTAGCACTGCCGCATCACAGTCCAGGGTCCCAGGTTCAATTTTGACCTCGGGTGACTGTCTGTGTGGAGTTTGCACTTTCTCCCCGTGTTTGCATGGGTTTCCTCCGGATGCTCCGGTTTCCTCCCACAGTCCAAAGATGTACAGGTTAGGTGAATTGGCCATGCTAAATTGTCCCTTAGTGTCCAAAAGGTTTGGTGGGTTTACTGGGTTACGGGGATAGGGTGGAGGCTTGGATTTAAGTAGGGAACTCTTTCCAAGGGCCGGTGCAGACTCGATGGGCCAAATGGCCTCCTTCTGCACTGTAAAAATTCTATGTTCTAAATTCTGTCTTGCATCTGTGTCCATGGAACTTCCCCTCCTTCCAGACACTCTTGCCAGTCGAAACAGGTTCTCCTTATTTGCTTTTTCAAAACCCATCACATTAGCCTTCTTCCAGTCACTTGCAAAGTTATAGAAGAAATAATCAAGAACGCCCATCAGGTGACACTTACTCACCAGCAACCTGCTTGCTGCTACCCACTTTAGGTCCTGCCAGAACTATTTGACTCCTGAGGCCTCGTCAGAGGCCTCATTCATATGTGACAGAAGAGCTGAATGCCCGATAAACTGATCCTGACATCACAACAGCATTTGGCCAAGCTTACCACCAAGGTGAATGGAAAGGACCTTTGGTAGATGCTGTCAAAACTGGCACACAGAAAAATAGTTATGGTCACCAGTAACTAATTATCATAGTCCTCAGCTTTTTCTGGGCTGGATTCTTGGCCTAGTCACCTTTAGTTGCTTCAACAGTGAAGTGATCCCTGTCAGTCGGAGCAGACTTTTCAATAAAATGTCTACAAATACCCAGCTTCATTCACAGCTCCTCTAAATATAGAGCGGCGAGACAAAAGCTGAACTTTGGTAACGTGTGCCTTAGGCGACTTTGGAGGTTTTTGAAAAAGCCCACATTGCAGACTAAACCTTTTCACACAACGAGTGGCTGGGTTCTGGAATGCACCGCCTGGAAGTGTGGCTCGGGCGGATTGGATCGATGCGTTAACGAGGGCATTAGATGATTACTTGAAGAGAAACAGCGTGCTGGGGTACGGGGAAAAGGCAGGGGAATGGCACTGAGTCATGACGCTCGTTTCGGGAGCCGGTACAGACACGATGGGCCGAATGACCACCTTCCTCACCGTCACAATTCTGTGATAATCAGTAAATTAAGACAGTGGCAACCTGGACCCAAAACTGGGTTAATAACAGGAAGTAAAGGGCTTTGGTCGACAGATGTTTTTGTAACAGGAAGACTTTTTCCCATTGGGGTTCTGCAGAGCTCAGTAACAGGTCCCTTGCTGTTTGTGGCCCATATCAATGAGCTAGACTTAAATGCAATTGATACAAAAAGTGGCTGCTGATAGTGAAGAAGAAAGTTGCAGGCTGCAGGAAGATGTTAATGGATTGATCAGTGGGAAGACAGGGAATTTAATCCAGTGAATTTTGTGGTGATGCATTTGGAGGGAAAAACAAGGCAAGGGGGATACCCAATAAATGGTTGGGTTCTGAAGAGGTACTACAGATCCTTGAAGGTAGCAGGACAGGTAGCTAAGATTGTAAAGACAGCATGCAGGCAACTTTCTTTTGTTGGCTGAGTCCTGGAGCACAATATCAGGGAGGTTACGCTAGAACTGCAAAAACACAAGTTAGACCACAGCTGGAGTACTGCACACAGTTTTAGTCACGGGAATACTACAGCACACTTGAGAGGGTGCAGAGGCATTTTAGCAATTAAAAAAGAAAATTGAATATGCTCTTGAGGGGGCTTAAACTACAAAGTTATGGACCAAGACCTGGAAGTGCGATTCAACTGATTCTCCCTTTCAGTTAGCATGGACACGATGGGCTGAATGGTCTCCCTCTGAGCTGTAAATATTTCTATGTTCCTGCATGGTTTTGGGGTGCCAAGAGACTTGGTAACATCCATAGCACTGAGTGGCAGACAATTCCCATCTCCCATAAGAAATAGCTCATCCTCTTTGATTTGGCCTTTAGCGGCACCGCCATTGCGATTCCCGAAGTCTAACTGTTGACCAAAAGTTTAACTGAACCAGGCATGTCAATGTCATGGTTACAAGAACACGGCAACGCCCAAGCATTCTGTGATGAAAAGCTCGACTCAAGATTGACTAACACCTCAAAACCATCTCGGTAACTCTCAGGATAAATACTGACTCCTGTCTACATGGGTTCTGTGTTAGCATGGCCCCTTTAAGGGGATGAGCTCCACTGATCACGTGACAGATTTGGGGTCAACTCCATGGGAGAGTGCGAACCCCGGCCAATGGGGAGCTTGTGCGGGACCCTGGGAGCAGGACCCCGGGCAGTGTGCACCAGGGTGCTGGAGAGTATAGACCTGTTGTATAGCGTTCTGTGCCTCGGGCTTTCATAAATAAACCTCTTCGTTTATTACTGGAATCCTCCAGTATATGTCACAAGCCACCACATTGGTGACAAGGTAAACATTTTAAATTGCAGTTGTGAATTGGGAGGGTTGGGGGAAGGAATAGTAGAAAAAACAGAGAAACTCCTGGTAAGGGTCGGAATCATTTGAACCATTAGTAGAAATGGTTATCATTGAGAAACTAGGCCCATTTGACCAAGAGGTTGAACCGTGAAGTCTGAACACCGAATGACTCCGTTTATTCTTTACTGCGAACGAGGTCACAGGCAGCGACAAGCAGAAGGTGATACTGCTGACAGTTTGGAGGCCCCAAGTCTACAATTTGGTGAGGAAAGTTGGGCGGGATTCTCCCGTACCCGGTGGGGCCGGTGGCGTGAACCACTCCGGCATCGGGCCGCCCCAAAGGTGCGGAAACCTCCGCCCCTTCAGGGGCTAGGCTCGCCCCGGAGTGGTTGGCGCCCCGCCGGCGGGAGCGCGTGCTGGCATCATCCCCGCGCATGGGCACATGGAGTCACTTCCGCACCGGGAATGGCGGATGACCACGGCGTCCTGTGCAGAAGGAATAGAGTGCCCCCATGGCACAGGCCTGCCAGCGGATCGGTGGGCCCCGACCGCGGGCCCCCCAAGAACCCCGGAGCCCGCCCGCGCCGCCAGGTCCCGCCGGTAAGGGACCAACTCCAATTTACGTCGGGGGGACTGGCATAGAACAGGCGAGACTTCGGGCCATCGCGGGCCGGAAAATCCAGACAGCCCCGGGGCCCATTGAGTCGCGCCGGGCCGGACCCCGCCATTCTCCGAGGCGGGCGGCGCGACTCACGCCATGCCGGTTTTTGGGGGGGCGGGAGAATTGGGAGGACGGCGGGGGCGGGATTCACGCCGACCCCCAGCGATTCTCCCACCCGGCGGGGGATCGGAGAATCCCGCCCCTTATGTCCCCAGAAGCACCCGGCTCGAAGACAATTGCCCAGATAGTGAAATTGGTTAAAGAACATTACACCCAAGGCCCTCGATTATTCTCCACCATTGTAAGTTTAACTGTAGTGAGGGATCATGAAGAGTTTGTCTCCGCCTTCATAGCCAGGCTTCGCCAGCTTGCTGAGCTCTGTGTTTGGGACCACGCTCGGCAGCATGTTGCGCAGCCGGCTGTTTTGTGGGATCCGTAACCTTATTGACCAGAAGAAACTTCTGTTAGGGACCATGGTTATGTTGCAAAAAGTGATCAAGATAGCTCAGGTGACGGAGTGCGCCGAGAAAGGTGTCACTGAGTTTCAAAGTGGTGCTGAAGGGGAGGTTAACCAAGTATGGGTCAGTACAGCCGCGAAGTCGGCACAGCTCAGAGCCAGACACGGTCCTCCGGACAGGACCAGAGCCCAAGGAGTGGGAAGGAATCACGGCGACAAACCAAATCCGAGGCGCACCGCCAGGAGACATGCCGTATTCAGGAGTTTGTGTGCTTCCATTGCAACCGAAGGAGGCACTGTCAAGCATATTGTCGTGTGAGGCAAAGCGGCCATTGTAAACAAAACAGCAGCAGCAGTATTCCACAGCACCACTGAACATAATGGAGAAGAGTTCTGAAGAAGAAAATTTGATGAATGAATGTAGTTGAATGCAGTCTGATTGAGACAAACGGCTCCAATTGAAAATGTCTTTCGGGTAAATATTAGCCACCTTAAAATGGAAGTCGGGATCGGGGCTTCAGTGACCACAGTGGATGAGCAGACCTTCCAATATCAGGGTGCAAAGAACACAGACTTTAAGCTTAAAAAGTACCACAGTCAAACATTCGACATACACCGGAGAGATTTTGAAGATCCTCGGAACAGCCAATACCCGGGTGGCCTACAAAGGGCAGGAGACCAATCTGCCTTTGGTCATCGTGCAAGGACGTAGACCCAGTCTGTTGGGAAGGGACTGGTTGCTGAAGATTAGGCTCAACTGGCTGGAGGTCATCAAAGTATCTGAAGGTGTCCTCCATGATGTCTTGAAGAGGTATGAAGATGCCTTCCACAAAGAATTGGGCCTAATTAAGGGTGTAAAAGCCAAGATATAGTCAATCTGGATTCGACACCCAAGTTCTTCAGGAACAGGCCAGTGCCATACTCATCAGAGGGTTGAAGCAGAACTAAAGTGATTGGAAGAGCTGGGGATAATCAGACCTTCAGAGTGGGCTGCGTTGATAGTCCCTGTCCTTAAACCTGATCGTTCGATAAAGGTTTGTGGGGACTATAGGATGACCATAAACCACACTGCCCGGGTCAATCGGTATCTAATTCACCTAATTGAAGATCTGTACGCCAAGCTGTCTCACCTATTCATCATTGGACCACAGTCATGCCTACTTGCAATGAGAGTGGTTACAATCAATACCCACTAAGGCTTCTTGCGGTTTCCCAGGCTGCCATTCGGCATCGCTGAAGCCAGCGCTATCTTCCAGCGTACAATAGAAAATATTCTCCAAGTGATTCCCAGGGTGATGGTTTATCTTGATGCCGTTCTAGTCACCAGCACTACGCCAGAAGAAAAGTGACCAGATCAGTGGAAATAGTAAGGAGGTTTGAAATACTGGGTCCGCTTGAAATGTGAAAAATGTACCTTTCAGGCCTCTGGAATGACGTATTTAGGATTTTTGCATTGATGTGACAGGATTGCACCCTTTGGAAGAAAAGGTTAAGGCCATACAAGATGTCCCGTCACCCAAAAATGTCAGCGAGCTTACCTTACATCATTTCTTGTATGGTCAATTACGATGGAAGGTTTATTTTGAATCTCGCTGCAACTTTGGCACCGTTGCACCTACTTTTAAGGAAGAATCAATGGTGGTAATGGAGGGAGCCTCAAAAAGAAGCTTTCCGAGTGGTGAAGCAAGCATTGCAGTGCTCAGACATCTTGGTGCATTTTGATCCGGGAAAACCAATCGTGCTGACCTGTGACGCTTCCTCTTACGGTATAGGGGCTGTTTTATCCCACAAAATGAAAGACAATATTGGAAACCCTAACGCCTTTGCCTGTAGCGGAACAAAACAATGCCCAGACCGAGAAGGATGGTTTCGCGATTATATTTGGTGTGAAGAAATTCCACCAGTATGTGTATGGTCGGCACTGATAAAGGAAGATAAACCCATACCGCCCAGAGCCTCAGTGAGGGTTCAGCGCCGGGCCCTGTTGTTGGCGGCTTACAGCTATGCTTTTCAGCGCTGACCTGGGACGCAAAGTGCGGATGCGTTAAGTCACCTGCCCCTACCTAAGAGCATTCTGCCACCATCAATAGCCCAGGAGATCATTCTAGCGCCAGTGTCCACTTGGCATATCCACAGCTGGACTCAAAGAGACCCTTTTGTTTCAAAGGTCTAAAGAATGATACAGTCTGGCTGGCGATACGAGAAGTCAGAACTGCTGAGGCCCTACTTCACCCGTCAAGACGAGTTGACATGTGAAGACAGCGTGATTCCCTGGGGATCATGGGTGATCATCCTGCCTCAGACTAGCGGGCACCTCCTTCAAGAGTTACCCAAGGCAGACAAAGATGTTGGCAGGCAGCCACGTCTGGTGGCCCGGAATAGGCAAAGTCATTGAAGAGCTCACACAACAGTGTCACTCTCGCCAAATGCAGCAATCTTTGCCACCTTCCGCCACACTTCACCCTCGGGAGTGGCTAGGCTGCCTATGGACCAGGGTGGATTCTGCAGGCCTTTTTTGAGAAAGATGTTCTTGGTGCTGGAAGATGCCCACTCAAAGTGGCTATCAGTCCAGGAGATGAGGACCACTACCTTAGCGGCCATAATGGAGTCTTTGTGCGTGTGTTTGCCATTCATGGACTTCCCAAGGCAATCGTTTCAGACAATGACACCCCTTCACCGGCGATGATTTAAGTGTTTTGTGCGTGTGAATGACATATGACACATGAGTGTAGCCCCCTATCACCCACTGTCAAATAATCTGGCAGAGCGGGCCATTCAAACTACCAAGAATTCCAGAAGTCGAATATTGGGACCGGTGCTGATGAAGGTGTTTAATGAGACAAGGGAAAGGGGGGTTCTGCCCCAGACGATGTCACAGGCCACGATTTCGCTTATCCTAAAACGGGACAAGAACCCGGAGCTATCTGGATCCTACAGGCCGATATTCCTGTTGAATGTGGACGCCAAACTGTTGGCCAAAGGTTTGTCCTCCAGGATTGAGGATTTTGTACCGGACGTTATTGTGGAGGATCAGATGGGGTTCGTTAAGGGCAGGCAGCTGGTGGCCAATGTAAGAAGGCTGTTAAATATGATCATGATGCCCCCGGAAAGTAGAGAGGTGGATGTAGTGGTCGCGATGGATGCGGAAAAGCTTTTGACCGGGTTGAATGGGATTATATATGGGAGGTTCTGGGGCGGTTTGGATTTGGGAGGGGCTTTATTGACTGGGTCAGGTTGCAGTGTCAGGCTTTTGTGGCAAGTGTACGGATGAACAGGATGACATCAAACTATTTTAGACTGCACCGGGGGACGAGACAGGGATGCCCCCTCTCCCCACTGCTGTTTGCGTTGGCTAGAGAGCCGCTGGCAATTGCTCTGAGAGCCTCAAGGGGCCTCACTTTATGCGGATGACCTGCTCCTGTATGTTTCAGATCCAATTGAGGGGATGGAAGAAGTCATGGGAATTTTAGGGGTATAAGCTCAATATGGGGAAGAGCGAGATGTTTGCGCTCCAGGCGAGGGGTCAGGAGAGGCGACTGGGGGAACTGCCGTTTAGATTGGTAGGGGACAGTTTCAGGTACCTAGGTATCCAAGTGGCGCGGGATTGGGAGCGGCTACATAAATTGAACTTGGCCCAGTTGGTGGATCAGATGAAAGATGATTTCCGCAGATGCGATGCGCTCCCGTTGTCTCTAGCTGGGCGAGTCCAAGCGGTGAAAATGACGGTCCTCCCAAGATTCCTGTTTGTCTTTCAATGTCTCCCCATCTTTATTCCGCGGTCCTTTTTTCAGCAGGTCAACAAAGTTATTCCGGGCTTCGTGAGGGGGGGCAAGTCCCCGCGAGTGAGAAGGATAATGCTTGAGCGGAGTCGGGGAGAGGGCGGGCTGGCGCTGCCGAATTTGAACAATTATTACTGGCCGGCTAACATAGCCATGATTAGGAAGTGGCTGGTGGGGGAGGGGTCGGCATGGGTGCGTATGGAGGCGGCTTCATGCAAGGGCACAGGTTTGAGTGCGCCTCTGCCGTTCCCGCCGGCACGGTACTCCACCAGCCCTATGGTGGTGGCGGCCCTGAGAGTCTGGGGGCAATGGAGGAGATATGGGGGAGCAGTGGGAGCATCGGTCTGGTCCCCAATCTGTAATAATCACTGGGGAGTATAGATGGGGGGTTCCGAATATGGTGGAGAGCGGGGATTGAGAGGATGGGGGACTTGTTTATAGAGGGGAGCTTTCCGGGTATAAGGCTCTGGAAGAGAAGTTTGCGTTGGTGAGGGGAAACAAATTTAGATATCTGCAGGTGCGGGACTTTCTGCGTAGACAGGTATCAAACTTCCCACTCCTGCCGCTAAGGGGGATTCAGGACAGGGTAGTTTCCAGAGGGTGGGTGGGAGAAGGGAGGGTCTCTGACATTCACAAGGAACTTATGGGATCAGAGGAGATGCAGACCGAGGAGCTGAAACACAAGTGGGAGGAGGAGCTGGGAGGTGAGATAGAGGATGGTCCATGGGCAGATGCATTGAGTAGAGTCAACACGTTCGCAACATGTGCCAGGCTCAGCCTGATACAATTTAAGGTTGTTCATCGGGCTCACATGACAGTGGCCCGGATGAGCAGATTCTTTGGGGTGAAAGACAGGTGCGCAAGATGTGCGGGAGGACCAGCGAACCATGTCCACATGTTCTGGGCATTTCCAAAGCTGAGGGGATTTTGGCCGGGGTTTGCTGATGTCATGTCCAAGGTATTAAAAACAAGGGTGGCGCTGAGTCCAGAGGTGGCGATTTTCGGGGTGTCGCAAGATCCGGGAATCCAGGAGGAGAAAGAGGCAGACGTTCTGGCCTTTGCTTCTCTGGTAGCCCGGAGACGGATACTATTAGCATGGAGGGACTCAAGGCCCCCGAAGTCGGAGACCTGGCTATCGGACATGGCTAGCTTTCTCTGTTTGGAGAAAATCATGTTCACCCTGAGAGGGTCGCTGTTGGGGTTCGCCCGGAGGTGGCAACCGTTCGTCGACTTCTTCATGGAAAATTAATCATCAACAGAGGGGGGGGGGTGAGGGGAGTAGGTTAGCGTAGATTAGGGGATTAATTAATGGTGGGACCTGTTAGGGAGGGAGGTGGTATTTGCACTATGTTTATAGTCTCATGTACATTGTTTCTATTGCTGCTGTTACAATGCCAAAAAAATACCTCAATAAAATGTTTATTAAAAAAAAAAATTCCAGAAGTCGGATAAACACTTTGCCAGAGATTGGCTAATTTTTTATTGCTGTTCCAGCCAACCCCTCATTCATCCACAGGAGCCATACTAGCTGCTCATGGGCCGCCGGTTGAGAACCGGATTGGATCTTATTTCCAAATTTGGTGGGGTGGGTGGCAGCATATCAGGCATCCCAGAAGAGTCAGGGATAAGAGCAGAGAGCAGACTGCTGTTTCCGGATGAGAGACCTAGATTTGGTCCGAGATTTCACCTTGGTTAGAAGGATGGGTTGTGGTCCGGTCAGGGTTGGTGTCTTATGTGGCCAATGCCAACGGGAAGACTGTTATGCACGTTGACCACCTGAGGAGTCGAGGAATGGGGATCCCAGCTTGGATTTGACGAATCTGGTGAGCACCGTGAACACTCCTGTAACTCTGTACAGCCAAGCAGAGCCAGGGGCTCCTACTTCTGTTCAACCCAGGGAGTCTAGTTTTCCTGTTTTTGAAGTGGTCCTGCCTGCGGTGGCATTGACTGTGGACCACCCAATTACCCAAAGGAGTGCTGAGCCTGTGGCTGGGCATTGGAGCTCCAGGAGGACCTGAAGGACTATGAAGTGCTGCAACCATAATGCTTACAAGCATCAACTGCTTCAAAGAGATTTGCGTCCTGTCAATTTCCTGCTTAGCACTTCAAAATCACTCAAGCCTGAGGGCGGGGGGTATGATTGGAATGCACCTAACCCCCTTTGAAGTGGTTGATATTTGTAAAAATTGTGATTACAGCACTTCAGAGTTACTCATCCATGAATGGAGATGAAGTGTGTATGGAAGCTGTCAATCACAGCCCATAAAGGTAAATGAATGAATGGCTTGCAAACAAAGGATCTGAGGGGTTTAAACACCGGTCACTGCTTTTCTCTTTCCAGGAATGAGCACATGGTACTTCCTCTATCTGAGCCAGTGGGTGTAAACCCAGGTGGATGTTGCAACAGAGATTTCTATCACTGCCCCTGTTGGGGCTGCTCTCTAGCTTTTCTGGTGTGTCTTGGGGGGTTCCTTTAGTTAGAAGGTCTCTGTGGGGGGTTCCTTTATTTAGGGGGCTCCGGGGGATCTCCCTATCTAGCGGTCTCTGAGGGGTCTCCCAATCTAGGGGGGGTCTCTTTGGGGGGTCTCCCTATTTAGGGGGTCTCTGTGGGGGATCTTCCTATCTCCTATCTAGGGAATCTCTGGGGGGGGGGGGGGGGTCTCCGTTTTACGTGGTCTCTGGTGGGGAGGTGCAGGGGTTCTGGTAGGGCAGGTCATGCATTGTGGGGGAGAAGGAGGGTGGCCTTCAGATAGACTTTGGGTGCAACTCCCTTAAGGAGTCACCCCCTCGGTCCACCGCGAGGTCAGCCACACCAGGCCCACACTGGTAAATACTAGTAGCAGGGATCCACACTCACTTGCTTCCCAGCCTAGAGGATCACAGAATCACGTGGGGCTGGAGACTCTGCTATGTGGGTACAATTGGATCATTAGGACCCATTTGCATCCTCCTGCTGTTGCGCGGGCGTGAACCCAGATCTAGGCGGCGGACTGGAGCATCGCAAACGTATCAACATTTGCCAGCGCCTGGTGCCCGCCACCGACCGCCGATCCAAATTTCCTCCGGAACTCCCTCTCGAACAGCACAGCGGGACTGCAGTGGTTCAAGAAGGCAGCTCACCACTAACTTCTCAAGGGCAATTAGGGATGGGCAACAAAGAACAAAACAAAGAACAAAGAAATGTACAGCACAGGAACAGGCCCTTCGGCCCTCCAAGCCCGTGCCGACCATGCTGCCCGACTAAACTACAATCTTCTACACTTCCTGGGTCCGTATCCCTCTATTCCCATCCTATTCATGTATTTGTCAAGATGCCCCTTAAATGTCACTATCCTCCCTGCTTCCACCACCTCCTCCGCCAGCGAGTTTCAGGCACCCACTACCCTCTGTGTAAAAAAACTTGCCTCGTACATATCCTCTAAACCTTGCACCTCGTACCTTAAACCTATGCCCCCTAGTAATTGACCCCTCTACCCTGGGGAAAGCCTCTGACTAGCCACTCTGTCTATGCCCCTCATAATTTTGTAGACCTCTATCAGGTGGCCCCTCAACCTCCGTCATTCCAGTGAGAACTAACCGAGTTTATTCAACCGCTCCTCATAGCTAATGCCCTCCATACCAGGCAACATCCTGGTAAATCTCTCCTGCACCCTCTCTAAAGCCTCCACATCCTTCCGGTAGTGTGGCGACCAGAATTGAACACCATATACTCCAAGTGTGGCCTAACTAAGGTTTCATAGAATTTACAGTGCAGATGGAGGCCATTCAGCCCATCGAGTCTGCACCGGCTCTTGGAAAGAGCACACTACCCAAGGTCAACACCTCCACACTATCCCCATAACCCAGTAACCCCACCCAACACTAAGGGCAATTTTGGACACTAAGGGCAATTTATCATGGCCAATCCACCTAACCTGCACATCTTTGGACTGTGGGAGGAAACCGGAGCACCCGGAGGAAACCCACGCACACACGGGGAGGATGTGCAGACTCCACACAAACAGTGACCCAAGCCAGAATCTTACCTGGGACCCTGGAGCTGTGAAGCAATTGTGCTATCCACAATGCTACCGTGCTGCCCCAAAGTTCTATGCAGCTGCAACATGACTTGCCAATTCTTATACTCAATGCCCGGCCAATGAAGGCAAGCCTGCCATATGCCTTCTTGACTACCTTCTCCACCTGTGTTGCCCCTTTAAGTGACCTGTGGACCTGTACACCTAGATCTCTCTGACTTTCAATACTCTTGAGGGTTCTACCATTCACTGTATATTCCCTACCTGCATTAGACCTTCCAAAATGCATTACCTATGCTGGCCCTGCTTACAATGCACAACAAATAAAAGATTGCAACGATGCTCCTCAAATATTTAATCTTTACACTCTGTCGCCATTCTACAGAGTAGAATAGTTTTGTAATGATAACACTGACCATTGGGAGAAATCAGGGAAATGATGATTAACAAGCTGCTAACCACTGCACAAGAGATCATGAATCAGTGAAACAAATCAATTGAAATAAATATTTAAGTGTTTATTCCGTGAGAAGCAAAATATTTTACTTTTATACATCAGCGAATGTATTGAAAATCAAATCTGGCAGGACTTTGAGCAAAAAACGCAAAAGCCCCTACAAATCTGGAGACATGACTCATGCCTCTCCATGTGCCTTTGCTGCAGATTGCCCTGTCTGGAATATAAGAATTAGGTAGATGTATTAGGCATGGATTCGGGGAAGAAATCATTAACATTATAACAAACAAGCATTAAACAGGCACGTATTGAGTAAGGGACAAGTCCTTCAGCAGGATTATTACCTTAACAGAATACATCCTGAATTAGTGCTCCAAGTTGCATGCTTATGATTCTGAAGTAGTTTCAGAATTTGAACAGATTTTGAGTCCCTGGTGATATCCTCTTACCTACAATGCTGTAGATATATTTACCTTGCTGCCCCTTAATATTCTTGATACGTTGTAATGCAAAAATACTTGCAGAGGAATGGTCTGTTTGCTAATAAATATTCCCATCATTTTCAGAGATGACATCAACGAAGAGCATTAATACAACTTTGTGGTTGTAATCACAGGAGTAATTCTCTGAGTTCTGACTGCTGGCAGCCACATTCAACTCCTACCAGCATGTCTTAATAGATCACCAAATGCCATGATTTTCTGATATGTGCCGTTGCTGGATGGAATACCTTACCCTCTGCAAGTAATTGGAGAAGGCAGGTATCTTTGTAGACATATTTCTTACTACCTGGGATACCTGCTGCTAAGCGTTTGATATTTACATGAGCATACTATTCCCCAGAGGAGCCCATGACATCTAAGCACAACTGGATAGCCTGCTCCCAGCACCGGCTGGCAAAACTTCAATCTTGCCTTAGAACAAGCACTTCAGCAGTACAAACTATTCAGCAGTGCAGTGTGTCCAATCTGCTTCCTTGATGGTAGAGACTCGTTTATTGGTACCCAGTGCTTCCTTTTTGTGCACACAATAAAGCATCCTCCTCACTATGACACTCTAGAAAATCTAAACGTAAAACAGATCTGATGCATAGGATATTTTGACAAGATCCTAATCCATGACTCCAGTACCAAAGGACTGTATAATGGCCAGCTTCAATTGCTGCTCAAATTGAAACATTCTCATTGGCCTGGTTTCATTAGTTATACCCAAGCTGCCTGTTGGGAGACCTTTAGGATTTGTCTAATTTAGGACACTGTTACGACCAGTCCAGGTGAGGTTCCCCAAACGTTGTTGATCCCTCCATTTGGCACTGTCCAGCTGGGATATTCCCAAAATTGTTACAAACCCAGTTGAGGAGGGATGGTTGGCTCCCTGGGCGGGATTCTCCAATCCTGCGGCAGAGTGTCCACGCCGTCGTAAACGCCGGCGCATTTTCCGAAGGCGTGAACGGGCCGCTCCCACGTCTAATTCTGGCCCCTACAGAGGGCCAGCATGGCGCTGGAGTGGTTCGCGCCGCTCCAGCTGCAGATCCCGGCGCGAACTGGGCGCATTTGCATTTGCGTCGGTGCCAACGAGGACATGCGCAGTGGCACCGGCACAATCGCGCGCATGCGCAGTGGCCTCCTTCAACGCGCTGGCCCCAACGCAACATGGCGCAGGGCTACAAGGAAAGGAGGCCCCCAGCCACAGAGGCCACCCCCCCCCCCCCCCCCGGGGTCGGACCCCCCCCACCCTCCTCCCCCGCCACAGGCCGCTACTGGACCCTTACACGCCGAGGTCCTGCCGGCCCAGAGCAGTTAGAACGGCGCCGGCGGGACTCGGCTTTTTTCCGACGGCCGCTCAACCCATCTGGGCCAGAGAATTGGCGGGCCGGCCGCGTAGAGCGGCCTGCGACCGGCGCCGCGCCAACCACCCCGGCGTCGGGGTGGCGTGGCGCGATTCGCATGGCCTGCCAGCGATTCTCCGACCCGGCGTGGAGTCGGAGAATCCCGCCCCCTGTCTTTATTCAACTTGTTATTCAACTTGGTAGCAACAGGGTTTAAATCCAACAAGGTTCCCTCTCCCCTGGATACTTCTTCCAGACCCTAGAGATATGTTTAAGAAGGAGCCAATTTAAACAGGCGTTCTTCTTACCTCGAGGTAGAATACATGTACTAACTGTTAAAAAGGTAAGGAGAAATGGTAAAACACACGCACCTAGATTCACACACAATTTTTAGAATCTCTGAAAAAGATTGGCTATTTTTGCAGGGGCCCTGCCTCGGTTGCTGCATGCCTTTCAATGCGACAAATTTCCAGCTGAATTTCTTGAAACACACACACGTTGACAGACAGACAACGTCCCTGTGGCAGCTCTCTTGGCTACCTTTTGAGCCGCTATCTTTTTATATTTGGACTGGATACCCAGGATACATACTCTCATCTCGGCAATTCTACCCAGGCTTCTCGAGATGAGATAATCATTATGTCCCATGGGTCTAACCTGGGGGTGGTAATCATCTTTGGATGGTTTTACAAGTAACTTGACTGGAAGCACGGGGTGGGGCTCCATCGTCCCTTAGAGAACCCCCTGCAGTAATTCCTGCCAATGACTGGGTCTGTGTCCTTTTAAAAGAATATAGAAAACTGGGGTCCTCTTTGAAGTCCAATATTTCCGTGTATAAATCCAGGGTCCTTTCTCCATCAACGTAACAACACAAAGATGGAGGTGCAGTGTCCCAAAACCGGCTACCTTGGGAACAGGACAATGCCCAATTTCGCATCTGGCCGGTTTTCGAATGGGCGGTTCAGGCCCCATTGGATTTGGCATGTAGAGTCTTGAGGGGTTGTTTTTGAAGTAAAGGTTGCAGGGGGCAGTTTTTAAAGAAAGAAAGAAATAGAGACAAGATGCTGCAAGATAAGGGGAGGAAATTATTTGCAGCTGCTTCACATCGATCAGTGTTACCACTTTGTAAGCACGGCAGGTTGATGTGTGTAAATGGGGTTCGATGAGTGTTGGTGGTGGAGGGGGGAATCCAAGGAAATTCACAGCTATACCAGTGGGGAGGGAAGTTCAGGTGATGGCAGGTTTAAAACTGTCCCGTTTTCAGACATCGCCGGTTTTCCGATAGCTGGATTGGAGACATTACCTGTACTCGTAAAACGATCTGTCCGCACTTGAGTCAGAATTCCTGCTCTTCTCAGGTAAGTATGAACCGATAGTTAACAATGGGCAATTCCGTGGCAAATGGAGTTCAATTTGGGCCCAAGAAAGAGAAATTGGGATATTTTATAAATGGTGAGAAGCAGGAAAGAGATTCTGGAGTCCAGGTACAAAAATAAGTTAAAGATATCCAATCATCACAAAAAGCAGCCAAGACGTCCGATAGTATGTTGGCCTTTAGCTCAAGGGGCTGGACTGAATTGAAAATGAAATGAAAATCACTTATTGTCACAAGTAGGCTTCAAATTATGTTACTGTGAGAAGCCCCTAGTCGCCACATTCCGGCGCCTGTTCGGGGAGGCTGGTACGGGAATTGAACCGTGCTGCTGTCCTGCCTCGGTCTGCT
Source organism: Scyliorhinus torazame (assembly GCF_047496885.1). Classification (NCBI taxonomy): domain Eukaryota; kingdom Metazoa; phylum Chordata; class Chondrichthyes; order Carcharhiniformes; family Scyliorhinidae; genus Scyliorhinus; species Scyliorhinus torazame. Next base: position 13,492,148 of record NC_092717.1, on the reverse strand, counting down.
TTAAAAGCCAGCTCTTTAGCCCTGTGCTAAACCAGCCCCTTCGCAGGGAGAGGAATTGGAGAGGATGAGGTGCTTTGAGAGTATAAGGTTTTGGTCAATCAGGATTATAAGAGCGAGTCTAAAATAGTCAGCTCCCTGAGCCTGATATGCATCCAATTCGAGGTGTGAATCAACAACAATCGTATTGAATGGTGGGACAGGCTCGCCAGACTGAATGGCCTCCTCCTGTTCCTATGTTAGTTCTGTTCATGGTTGATCAGATGTACCTGAACTTACTTTGGAGTTACAAATTTGTGCAACCCTTTGTATCCTGTGTTCACTTTTGGGAAATGCGCATGTTAGGATATATGGGGAGGCGGTGGCACAGTGGTATTATTGCTGGACTAGTAATTCAGAGACCCAGAGTCAGGCTCAGGGGACCTGGGTTCGAATCCTGCCAGGGCAGGTGGTGAAATTTGAATTCAATACAAATCTCCAATTAAAAGTCCAATGATGACCATGAAACCATTGTCGATTGTCGTAAAAACCCATCTGGTTCACTGATGTCCTGAGGGAAGGAAATCTACCGTCCTCACCAGGTCTGGCCTACAAGTGACTCCAGGCCCACAGCAATATGGTTGACTCTTAAATGCCCACAGGGGTGGGCAACAAATGCTGGGCCAGACAGCGACATCCACATCGCATGAATGAATGAATTTTTTTTTTTAAATCCTTGGCGGGGTTGTTGCATATATTCCTCAGAATGATACAAGAGCCTAGCGGCCAAGATTGTACGGTCAGGTTGCATAAACTTGACTTGTGTTTCCCGAGTACGGAAGATTGAGGGGTGATTTAATTCAGGTGTTTAAAATATCAAAAGAGAAATTATTTTCACGGGGGGGGCATCGAAAACAAGGGCTCATAACCTGAAGGACCTCTTAGGAGAGAAGGCAGGAAGCACATTTTCCACAAGAAATCAGGAATTCTCGCCACCTTAAATCTATGGGGCTGGATTTTCCGGCCTTTCCCGCCAGCGGGATCCCATCGAAGCGAACCCCCCCCCCCCCCCCCCCCTCCCAGGCCCCTGGATTCCTGGACAATTCGGACTTTTGAAGGTAAAAAGATTGTTTGCGGTGAAGGGATATGAGGCTAAAGTGGATAAATGGTATCGCAGCACAGGTCAGCGATGATCATGCTGGATGGGCTGAATGGCCTCTTCCTGGTCCCATGTTCCTTTCTGTCGTAGTTGATCGAGTTTAGCTGAAATAATTTGGGATTGTTTGTCCTTGCTTTACGAACTGAATAATTTAGATGTGCATATCCAGTCAAATCGCCAGATAATCACAAAACTGCTTACAGGTTCAAAGTGAAAACGATAACTATTGACAATATGGCACACCACTGCAGAAAATATTGTGTTGTGTATATGAGTTATGCCCTCATCATCAAAGTTTGTATTAGAAAGGGTTGTAATATTCTGCACGACTGTGAATAAATCGCCCGTACGATACCTCCACCCAGCAATAGATTATTTCTCAAGAATTTGTAAGAACTGTGACAAATGATAATCAACATTTTCGGAGAAAGAGAAATGGAGCATGTAGCAATTGTCTTTTACTCTGGCAGTTTATTGTATTCATCTGCCTTGAAACCCATCCACTCACAGCTTTTCCTCTTCACTTAACCAAACGAATATGATAGCCACAGAATGCGAGTACGTGGGAACATAACGGAGAGGAGCAGTAGGCCGCGTGAAAATGTTCCAAAATTCAAAATAATCTTCTAACTTCGCTTTCCCGCCCATTCCCCATATTCCATGGTTCCCCCAGATCCCCAGAAATCTGCACATCCCAGCTTTAAAAATACTCAACAAGGGAGCATTCGCAACCCTGTGGGGTAGACAATTCTGAAGATCTGCAACCCTTTGAAAGTGAAGAGATTTCTCCTCATCTCAGTCCCAAATGATTGGCTCCTAATTCTGAGACTGTGCCCTCTTTTTCTGGATTCCCTAATGAAGGGAAACAATCTTTCAGCGTCTAACCTGACAGGTCCCATCAGAATCTCATATGTTTTAGTGAGATCCCCTCTTGTTCTTCCAAGAGTGTATGGGCCCAATGTACTCCGGCCTCTCAACCTAGGCCAACTCTTTCATCCCAGAAATCAATCTAGTGAACCTTCTTTGTACCTCTTTTGCCGTAAGTATATTCTTTGTTGAATATGGAGGCCAAAATTGCGCATGCAATCCAGGTATGGTCTCAGCAAAACCCTATATAATTGTAGCAAGAGTTCCTTATGCTTCTACTCCAAGCCCCTTGGATTTGCCTTCTTAGTGCCTTGATGTAAAAGGATCCTATTTTTAGCCTGCAACTCATTCTTTGGTGCTAAGCTTGCAACATGTTGGATAATCTTGCTCGTGAGCATTGGCAGGCTGTCCTCGTCATCATCATTGTCTGTGCTCTTCCTGAAGGCAGATCCTCGGCTCATTGGCTGCTGATTCTTCACCGTGAGCTGTCGTCTTGCGGTTTTGTGTCAGTGGTGGTGTTCCATCGCCCTGCATCCTCGCGGTTAGGGCGAGGAGGCAGTTTCAACGTCTACCTCAACTGGAACGGAAATCAAACCAGCACTGTGAGTATTTATTTGAACCCCACACTTTCCCGCCAGCTGCGTAAACGGCCTGACTTTTATCTTGTTTTAGGATCTGTGAAGGGCAGTTACTGAACACATTCACAGGAGTCTGCCAGTGTACGTTTTACACAAAGAAGAAAGTATGAAAACAGGCTGAGAAGATACACATTGGCCAAGAACAGAAACTGTATCATGAGGCCCTGGCTAGAATCGATACTGGCCATCTGCAAGAGCACTCAAGTCAACGCATAAACTTATTATTGCTATATGGACTTTGTGATTTCCCACTCCTGTTTACACAAAAGATCAAGACCATGATATGAATATGTAAAAACCTCCTGTCACAGGTGATCAACTTTGCAGCAGGATAAAGAACAGATAAAAGAAGCCATCAGACCCCATAATGAGCTGATGGCTGTTCAGACGAGGGTGTTTCAGAGGACACTGTTTCTTTATTGAATCACCCAGGATAAACAGGAGTATCCTGGGCTGGATTCTCCGCAGCCCCGTGCCAAAATCACGTTTGGCGCGGGGGCAGAGAAACCAATTTCACGCCGAAATCGGGCCGGGGCCGGGGCCGGTCTGGTGATTCTCGGGGACCCGAGAATCGGCGTGTTGTAGCCACCGAAAATGGCTGATTCCCGATTAATTTGGCCAAAACCCGATATAAAATGGCTAACCGAAAAGGCTGATGGGAAAAGCAGCCAACAGGGCACAAACAGACAGCTGCAGACAGAATAGCGTATTCGGCTCTGGGGAAGTCGGCCCAGATCGATACCTGCGACCATTAGCAGCACATCAACCCAGACATCTGCAGTTTAATCGGCTATCCCCGGGAACAATTGCAACATATTAGCAATTGAATGCCGGGCCAGACCTCTTGGCGCCAGCAGTGGCCGAAACAAAGACAGGTGAACGACCACCCCCCGATCGAGGAATCGCCCCATTATTGGAGCGTATCGAACCCAGTGATTGGGAACAAGTCCAATCACTTGGGACTCAGGGTCAAGGCCTGCCCCGAGAGGCGGGAAGCCCCTGGGCCCGATAAATTGAGGGGCCATGTGCAGATCTCGCTCTCTCTCCCTTCTTCTCCTGCTCGCAACCTTCGCAAGAACATCGACCAGAAACTGTAAGTTTGACTCCAGCGATCGCTACCCGATAGAGACTCCTAGCCATCGACCCGTATCAGTCTTTTGAATCCCGCAGGCCAGACCCAATTCGATAAGCCATTCATTTCCCTGACCTGGTGGGCCATCCCCAAAAGTTAAGTATTGGCCAGTAGTGGTAGGTAGTGATATAGAAAGTAGCATTATTGTGTAAGTATTTAATGCTGTACATAATAAATGACCATTGATTTCAATCTTACTAAGCGGTGTGCTGACTTATTAATCATAACTCGAGCTTGAACCATGTGGCGGTATCAGAAAGATACCTGGCGACTCGTGAGCAAAGGTGACATAATCAGAGGTAATAAAACTAAGGCTAATAAGAGCAACAGTGTTCGCGCAGTACTCTGCGCAGCTGGGGTCCATTGCCAAAGGCCCGCCCAGCGATTCTCCGCTCCCGGCTGGCTGAGTTCCCGACGGCATGGTTCTAACCACCTATCGCCGTTCGGGAAGCTCGAGTAGCAGCGGCAGCCTCAGTACGCAGCTGCCCTGGGTTGGGGGGGATCGGAGACAGGGGGTGGGGGACCTCATAGGTGGCTGGGGGATAAATCGGGCTGGTCAGATCTTTGGACGCGCGGACGATCGGGGGGGGGGGGGCTACATTTTTCAGCTGCCTCTGCGGTCCAAGTCCGCCATTGGCGCTCGACGCGGCCACTGGAGGCCGCCACCGTGCGTATGCGCGGACTCAAAACCGGACGTGCGGGGGCCAGTAGCCGCAGCTGAAGCTGCGTGAGTCACTCTGGGTCCCTGCTAGCCCCCTGCAGGTGAGAGAATCGACTGATCTTTCTATTAGGAATCTTCGGAGTGAAACGCCAGCGATTTTACGTTGGCGTGGGGACTGAGTCCCATTTTGGGAAAATCCAGCCCTCTGTCTTTCCCATTAACAAATTGGGGTCTGGATGTGACAATGGCCAGTTGTGGACGTATATCCATGACTCAATACTAGCATACAAGTCTAAAGAAAGGAACATCGGGACAGATCCTCAGCGATAACCTGGGAGTCCCCTAGACACAACCATCGCAAGAAGAAAGGACCCTGGGTTTCGAAGCCCAGAGAAGACATCCGCATCGAGTGATCATAGCCTGCCTGCCTCCTTCACTAAGTGCGGGTAAAACCCAGAGCTCAGCTGTGAGTCTGAGTCATAGTTTGTTGAGTGAGAGAATTGTGAATAAAATTGGGTTAAACTGTGAACCTGTTTTGTCCTTTGTTCATTTCGCAAACAAAGGCACCTGGGTAAAACAATTGAGTAAGTAAACTGGTCAAAAGTATCTGAGTTTTTACAGGTGCAAAATTATTAAACAAGAAAATTAACTACATACACAAAGGTTAGAAAGATTTCAGTACAAACACTATTAAATTAGTCAAATCACATTATCCCTTCACCCCAACTATACCTTTACAGATACACACTATGATGAATGGAGGATTTGAGGAATGTTGGCTTCAATATTTTGGGGCAATTTAAGGGTTCAAAGCCTGCCATTATAGCTTGTTTGACCGCAGTGGTCATGTTTTTCAAAAGGATTTTATTTTGAAGGGCCTGGGAGGTTTTAGAAGCCAGAAGATGAAATTGACCAGAGGAATGTGGTTTTCAGTCTGGGCTAATGCACTGTAATTTAACTGGGGAACCACCCCGTGGAGTTAATGTGCTTTCTGCCTGGAGTGTTAAGCTGTTTTGCAACTTGTGGAGATTATGTCATTTCTGGGTGGAGCTAAGGGATGCGGAGACATTTTGGAAAAGCTTTGGGAAGCAGTTGAAGCTGATCTGTCTGACACTGTGCCCACAATTCTCTCACAGTAGGATAGTTAGCACAACAGTAATAATATTTAAAGCAGAGCAGTCTTGTCTGAGGACAAGAAAGGAGCTGACACAAGCCAAGTGAACCAGCTTTTTGAAGATATTCAGCCAGAGTCTGAACGGGTTCTCACAGGGGCCAAATCTGTTATGTAAAGCAAATATTGCACTATGCCATGCAGAGTTTAGATTGAGAGATGTATGTTTCTTTTCTTGTTGTTTAATGAGAAATTGAGTAGTAGTGTTTAAGGGGTAATTGTAAGCTGTTCTTTTCAGGTGTGGAGTTAAAGAGTTTAATATTGTATTCATTTTAAAAATACCAAATTCCTATTTCTTCATGCAATCACTCCTGGAGTGAATCATTATTTTCGCACAGTCTTACAAAAATAACAGAAACCCACTAACTACCTTATGCCCCAGAATTCAGGGGTAGAATGGGGCACATGCAAGCTAATAGGCAAATTATTGTCAGACAGGTGCAATTAAAGCAGATTCATCAAACCCCTCCCAGGTCCACACTGGCACAGACTCTTGTTACATTATGAGCCAATTGGTCTCTTTGATACCCTGGGATGGATTCCCTACCCTGCGACGCCAGCAACGGGATCGGTTGAAGAATCGGGCACCCAGCTGAAATCAAGGTTCGTGTCGGGCATCGGGCTGACCACTATGCTCCAGCCTCCTGCTAGTGGCGGGATTGGGAATTACACTTAGCAGGCCCAGCACCAGAGACTCCAGGACCTCACAGTTCTCCGGTTCTCCACGCCGGGAATCACAAAGGTCGGGATCACGACTGGTATTTACTTGCGTGGTCCTGGCTTGGTGTACCTCGCCATGGGCCAAGGGGGTAACCCCTTGAGGGAGTTGCCCAAAAGGTCATCTCGAGGACCACCCTACCCCCCCCACAATGCATGACCTGCCAACTCCTCTCCTGCCTGACCCCGCTACTGCCCCCCTAGACCCTCTGAATAAGGGGGGACCCCCCACCGAGACCCTGAACAGGAGGACCCTGCCGAGGCTACCTAACTATAGGGAATCCCTTGAAACACCCTAACTAAATGCACTGCCCCCCAGGGACTCCTAACTAAAGAGACATCCCAGAGACCCCCTAAATAAACAAACCCGCCACAGAGATGCCCTAACCAACAAAGTCCCCACAAAGTCCCCCCAGAAGAGAGATCCCTGTCTGGAACCTAGAGAACAGCCCAGAGAGAGGCAGTAAAAACAATCACTGTTGTAACACTCACCTGGGCAAAAACATGGCTCAGACAGAGGAAGCACCACGGGCGGGATTCTCTCAGCCCGGGGCCGGGCTGGAGAATCCCCGCGATCGGTGCGAATCGCGCCATGCCTCCCCGGCGCCGGCACGCAATTCTCCGTAGAGCAGAGAATCGGTGCCATTGGTCGGGTGGCGGCCTGTGGGGGGAGTGGGGGGGGGGGGTTGGTCCGACCCTGGGCACGGCCTCCGATGTGGCCTGGCCCGTGATCGGGAACCACCGATCGGCGGGCCGGCCTCTCTGTCTCCCGGCCTCCTTTCTTCTGCGCCTGCGCCATGTTGGGTCGGGGCCGGCGTGGACAAGGGAGACACCGCGCATGCGCGGAAATCGCTGCGGTGGGACTGCGCATGCGTGGGTTCGCGCCGGATGCACTGCGCGTGCGTGCATCCCCCGGGGCCATTCCACAGCTGGATCAGCAGCTGGAGCAGCATGAACCACTCCAGCGCCATGCTATTCCCCTGTAGGGGCCAGAATTGCTGATCTTGGTGCCGTGTTGACGCCGTCGAGAAACGCAACGGCATTTCCGACGACGTCAACACTTAGCCTGAGGATCAGAGAATCCCACCCCACATGTCCATTCCTGGAAATAGAAAAGCACTGACCTGTGTATAAACCCCTCAAATCCTTTAGCTGCAAGCCATTTATTAATTTCTCTTAGTGGGCTGTGATTGAGAGCTTCCACACACACAGCTGTTGCATTGCTTCATTTATCTCCCTTCATGGATGAGTAACTCTGAAGTGCTGTAATGACAATGTTTACAAACATTAACCTCTTCAAAGAGATTTAAGTGCATTCCAAACACCCGCTTCATACTTCAGTGATTTTGAAGTGCTGAGCTGGAAATTGACAGCACTTAAACTCTCTTTCTCATGAGAGCTTCCAATCTCTGAGAGAACTCACCCTGTAATTGTCTCCTAAACATCACTTTCACTCGGACGCCTTCAACAAGCATCCACCTCCAGGATTTCAATCTCTCCATGGAATCACTACAGTGCAGAGGGAGGCCATTCAGCCCATCAAGTCTGCACCGACTGTCTGAAATAGCATTGTACTTATGCCCACTGCCCGTCCCTTCCCAATAACCCCGCGCGTTGATCATGACCAATCCATTTAACTTGCACATCCTTGGACTGCGGGAGGAAACCAGAGCAGGCGGAGGAAACCCACACAGATATGGGAAGAACATGCAAACTCCACACAGATAGTCTCTCAAGGGTCGGAATCGAACCAGGGTCCTTGCTGCTCTGAGGCAGCAGTGCTAACAACCACTGTGCCACCATCCTGCTCCTTCCAATGTTCTTTTCCCCCTGTATCTCCAAATACAGTCAACCTACAACTTCCAAACACACCTTTCGATATTCAGCTGTGCCAAGCAGAACATCACTGCTCCCAATGACCCGCAGCAAAGAGTCACCAACCTATGGCTACCATATTGGAACTTCTGGCTTCTTTCGAGCCAAATTTGGTTCAATTCTGCTCCCTGCAACCTTCTCTCTTGAACTTGCTGCCAGTTTCTCTGCTCGCTATTTTAAGCTTTACTTAAGAGGGCCTGTTTCAGATTCCTGTCCGTGTCCCTGAACCAGGACTTCCTTAAGAGACCTCTTTCTGCCCCAATCCCCGGTTTGTGATCTTTACCTTGGTTTGGCACCTTCTCGCTGACCCCATTCGCATGTCCTGCTGCTTGGGACACTTTCTCTGGAATGGGGTTCCTCTTCAGCTCACCTGACCTCCAGTTTTGTGCTGTTTAATTTTTCCTTCATCATTTCCTCTCGCAGGTGCGGGGCTGGTTTCCGATCTGAAGACATTTTTAAAAATTGTGCACGTGCACAGTTCCTCGCTTAAAGGCGGGAAATCCACCATTTGCGCGTGTGCAGCCATTTTGCAGCAAAGGTGTGCGCAGGAGGCCCGAAGATCATAAAAGAACGCGGACTGCGCATGTGCGTCCGGCCCGTGCACAGGAATCCCAAGGCCAGCTGGGAACTGGAGCTTAGAGCCTCCAACTCTTGACAAATGTAATGTTTCTTTTGTTTTCCTTGGTGGCTTATCCCAGAGGCACTGCCGGACTGGTAGCCAGTGTAGGTCAGCGGGGTGATGGGTGAACCAGACTTGGGTGTAAGTTACGATACAGGCAGCAAAGTTTTGGACGTGTTCAGGTTCATGGAGAGGGAGGTTTGCACGTTCTCCCCGTGTCTGCGCGGGTTTCCTCCGGTTTCTCCCCACAGTCCAAAGACGTGCAGGTTGGGTGGACTCGCCAAGATCAGTGCGCCGGATTACGGGGATAGGGCAGTGAAGTGGGCCGAGGTAGAGTGCTCTTATGGAGGGTCAGTGCAGACTCGATGGGCTGAATGGCCTCCTTCTGCACTGTAGGGGGAAAACCAACCAAGAAAGCATCATGCAAAAGAATTCCAAATGGATAAATCTGTTTAACTTTGCTACAAGTATGGGTAGTTTTTAACCCTCGAGAATAATAGCAGAGGTTACAGCCACCTCCACGACTTGCTTTCTCATGTTACCTTGCATTTACTTTTGACTGGGTAATGTCTATAATTCTGGCTACTAACTGCCATGAATAATCATTTGGTTACCGTCAATCACTAATACCACGTCTAAGTAATTATTTACAAGTTCAGCTAAAGGTCACCTGTGCGACAGTACTTTAAATTGATTGGCTTAGAGCCAGTGGGATAACAAAAGTGAACAAAATAAACAGTTACGATTGGATGATTGGAATATCTGACTTGTTCTTTTTTAAAGCAGTGGTCAGCCGCAAATATAATTCAGAATCTACTTCGATCCAAACTGGGCTGATTTACATTTAATCGGGAATATCCAGAATTTTGCCCGATCGGATGACCTTTGGTTGAAGTGAAAGTTTATGGAATGGAGTCATTGACTATTCTGTGTGAGAACCACATGTAAATATTGTGCGCTTTCATATTTTGCAGGATTTTTCGGTTACGAAGAGGGAGAAATTAACCGTCAGTTTGCTGAGGAAAAGACTAGGCCCCAGCTGCTTCCTGAGGATTTTCAAAAGAATTAATCTTTGGGATAGGGCAAGACCGGCCTATTTTGCCTCTGCTAAAGTTGCCCTTGAGATGCTAAGCCTTCCTCTTGAATAGCGGCAATCCATCTGGTAGAGAGCTCCAGGGTTTGGCAGGAATGGCCAACATATTTCCAAGTCAAAATGGCGTGTGCCTCAAGTGGCCAATGGGTAACTCTCATCTCTCAGTCACAAGGCTCTGGGTTTAATTTCCACTCCAGGGCTGGAGCACAAAAATCAAGGCTGACAATCCGGTGCAGGACTGAGGGGGTGCTGCACCGTTGATGGTTCAGGGCGGCACGGTAGCTTAGTGGATAGCACTGATGCTTCACAGCGCCAGGGACCGGGGTTCGATTCCCGGCTCGGGTCACTGTCTGTGTGGAGCCTGCACGTTCTCCCCGTGTCTGCGTGGGTTTCCTCCGGGTGCTCCGGTTTCCTCCCACAGTCCAAAGACGTGCAGGTTAGGTGGATTGCACATTCTCAATTCTCCCTCAGTGTACCCGAACAGGCGTCGGAATGTGGTGATTCGGGGATTTTCACAGTAACTTCATTGCAGTGTTGATGTAAGCCTAGTTGTGACAATAATAAAGATTATTATTTATTTACATGCTATCTGTCGGATGAGACAGTAGATGAGGCACTGCCTGCCTGTGTGGGTAGATATAAAGCATCTCATGACAATTTGGAGAGTCATCCCAAATATTCTGTCCAATGTTTATCCATTAATTAACACCACAAAAACAGATTCTCTGATTCGTAGCACATTACTTTGTGTGTGGGTTAGCTGCTCTATTTCCTACATTGCAACAGTGGATATGATTCACTCGAAAACTGAAGTGTCATTTGGGGGTGGCTCGCATGGTGATTTGTGCCAGCTGTAATGGCACAATGGAAATCTGTAGTCACCCACACTTAGTACAAAAAAATCAAGCCCCGACTCGGAGCTCAGCAATTCGCTGCTAACAAAGGGGGAGCATCATTTAAATGGTCCCACAGTACTCACTCCCAGTCAAACCAGGAGGCTGGCAGCACAGAGACCGGCTTCTTGATTTGTGGATGCAGCCTTGGCCAGGCTTCTGGACACCCTGGAGGAGAGGCAGATCACCCTGTACCCCAGAGGTGGTAGGAGATCCCAGAGCACGGTGGTGAATGCCACCTGGGAGGCAGTGGCAGCTGCAGTGAGTGCGGGCAACATGACCAGGAGGATCATTGTCTAATGTAGGAAGAAGATGAACGAGATCCTGCGAGCTGCAAGGATAAGTTACCACCTCTCTCCTCCTGGCATCAGTCCCACCTGCCACCCTTCAATTCCCAAACCCCTCCCCCCTGAACCCCAACCCCCCCCCCCCCCCCCCCCCCCACGCCACCAATCCCCTGGCTGACTCTTCGCACCTTCCCAACTTCCGACCTCCCAAGCTTGCTCCTCAGGACCCCCTGCTGCTCACCATCACAACCCCTTCATGTCCAGGCGCGATGCCCACACACATGCCATCTGCTAAACGTCCATTGACCCATCAAGTATGCGGCTCGCAAAGTCCTCTCTTTGTCCCTGCCGGAGAAAATAGCCCATAATAAGAAGGGAAGGGAGAAGATGGGGGGGTGGATTCCAGATTTGTGAGTCCTCGCTCCCTCGGCGAAAGGGTCCTGGAGATCCCGGGGTTGCCTGAGGACAGAGCAGTGACCAACAATGAGGTTGGCTTGCGCCAGAGAAGTGGCGATCCGCTGCCCCTTCATCCAGATGACCTGTGTCAAGTGAGTTGATGTCCCAGACAACTATCCTTCAATTTCACTGAACCCATGTCCATTCTCTCGCAGGGTCACCATCTGATGAGGATAGGCCATCCAGAGTGGCTGCGCTACACCCCCCCAAGCCCCCAGCCCCCCCCACCCCCACTCCCACCCCCACCCCCCAGCCACCCAAGGAACCACCTCAGAGGGGAGCTCCGAGAAGAACACCAACTATGTTCCACAGCTTCCCCCATCGCAGAGACACAAACCTTAGTGGGCACCATTAGCAGACAGACCTCTGGGTTCACTATCTGGTGAGCACCACACAGATGCTGATATACATCAGGTTGAGGCAGGAACATGCAAGGGAGACAGCAGACAGAGGTCTGCTGGATCTCAGGACTCAGCTGGGTCCCAGCCAGATCTCGGGCCTCTGGACAAGGTCCTCCCTGAGTTGCTACAGATGGTAAGGCAGAGCAGTGAGATTCAGGCGGGGGAGTCAGTGACAGAGTCACTGAAAGGCCGATTGGTGGAGTCCCAAGGGCTTTGGGTGCAGGGAATGATGCCGACAATGCATAGAACTGAGGCCAACACGGCTAGAGTGTGAAACCGGTAAGTTGGCTAGGACCCTCCGACTTCAGGAGCTCCAGAGGACGACTGCCAAAGGCATCAAGGTCCACAGGGTGTGGAAGGCAGCAGGCCTCCTCCACCTCTGATGTACATCCTGGAGACACAGCTTGATGGAGCACTAGACCACGGAGGATCCAGAAGAGTGAGCAGCGCTGAGTGGGCACTGGTGAGGTCAGTATTCAAGTGGGTGAAATGGGCATTCATAAAACAAGCTGCTCTGTCCTGTGATAGTTTGGAATGACAGACAGGCTGCAGCTGTGGTTGGCTCTGTTCTGGTTCTCCACAATATTTAAAGGCAGCTTGAATGCCTCACACATGCAAACACCTATCCCAGGGGCGATACCCCACCCTGGCCCCCTCCAGTCTGCTGAACAATCCCAGCTTCCTCGTCGGCCCCCAATCCCCCAAAAGGTGAAGTCGCCATAGTCCCAGATGACCATAGGCTGCTTTCCCCTTTGAGGGGGCTAGCTGACTGGTCATGATTTAACCTGAGGATCTCCACACCTCAGGCGAGGGGCAAGGTTAAGAAGGCGGAACCTTCATGGATAACCCCACACTGGGGCATCAGCTACGGGACCTGGGTGTCCTGGTGCACCATTCGTTGAAGGTAAGCATGCAGGTGCAGCAGGCGGTAAAGAAGGCTAATGGTATGTTGGCCTTCATTGCGAGAGGTTTTGAGTACAGAAGCAGGGATGTGTTGCTACAGTTGTACAAGGCCTTGGTGAGGCCACACTTGGAGTATTGTGGGCAGTTTTGGTCTCCTTCTCTGAGGAAGGAAGTTCTTGCTCTTGAGGGAGTGCAGCGAAGGTTTACCAGACTGATTCTTGGGATGGCGAGACGGTCATATGAGGAGAGATTGACTAGGTTGGGATTGTCCTCGCTGGAGTTCAGAAGAATGAGGGGGGAGGGGGGGGTCTCATAGAGACTTATAAAATTCTAACAGGACTAGATAGGGTAGATGCAGGAAAGATGTTACCAATGATGGGTGTGTCCAGAACCAGGGGTCACAGCCTGAGGATTCAGGGTAAACCATTTCAGACAGAGTTAAGGAGACATTTCTTCACATGAAGAGTGGTGAGCCTGTGGAATTCATTACCACAGGAAGTAGTTGATGCGAAAACTTTGAATATATTCAAGAGGCGGCTGGATATAGCTATGGGGAGAAAGCAGGATTATGCTATTGAGTTGGATGATCAGCCATGATTGTGATGAATGGCGGAGCAGGCTCGAAGGGCCAAAAGGCCTCCTCCTGCTCCTATCTTCTATGTATCTATGTACCCATGCCCTTGAGCTGCATGCAGTTAAATGGAGAAGGCTTCTCACCTCCTTGCTCCCATTGGTGTCTCTGACGCCAGGTCCCCGCTTTTGTAGAGGAGTACTAAACGACGCCCAGGTGACGTCTCGCTGGAGGGTGTGGGTAACTTCCAGGAGGCCACGACATTCAATTTGAACCTCACGAATGAGATGAAAATGAATGCAAATTAGGTGCGATCAGGTTCTCGCCCTTTCTGGGTAAGATTCTGAACACGCCATCGGGAGCGAGGCGCCAGTAGAATAGCAAACTGGTTGGCGCCCGGAGCGAATCGCGGTTTTGGCCTGTTCCTCTATTTACCCGACGTACCTGGATCGGTGCCGGGTGCAACACGGTGGGAAAACCGCGGCCACTTACTCCACTTCAAAAGGTATATATTGGTGATAAAATACTTTGAGACCCCTGGTGGCGGTACACGGCACCATAAAAATGCAAGTATTTATTTTTTGTTGGAGGGGAATTCAGGGGCTGGTTTAGCACAGTGGGCTAAACAGCTGGCTTGTAATGCAGAACAAGGCAGCAGCGCGGGTTCAATTCCCGAACCAGCCTCCCCGAACAGGCGCCGGAATGTGGCGACTAGGGGCTTTTCACAGTAACTGTCATTGAAGCCTAGTTGTGACAATAAGCGATTATTATTATGCGGAGTTGAGTTGTCCCTGTGTCTCTACTGCTTTTGGCATGGGCGAAAGAGGTGTTCCCAAAAGTTAGATGGACGTTAATGATTCCAGGTCGGAGAGTCCACATGGTGGCTTGTCCGACCTTAATTCCTCATCCGCCACCACTACAACAGAATAACACTTGATTTGCAGAAATGTTCACTGCGCACCTCCAGCACCAGAGACTTTTCCTTCTGTAGATCTAATTTCTGAACCATTTAAATTCTGAGTCATAAATCAGAATTGCTAGTGACCCACCACATAATGAAGTAACACCGGCGAGATTGTTTTGTTATTCAATAACCAAAGGCCCAATTTGATTGTAGGGCATGAACCTGTTTCGGGATGCTGATCTGACTGAGGACCTCCGATGGTCAGGTTCGTCTGAGGCCACAGGCCTTTGGTGTTGGTTTTCGAATTTGGATCCGATCCCAGGACATGGGAGGTGGCAGTGGGTGGAAATGGGACACACCATGAGGAGATCGCCCTATAAACCAAGGGAACGGTGACTTGGAGTGATGCAGGAGACAAAGTCCTGAGGTGATTATTGCGGGAAGGAGGAAGGCAGCACAGGCCATAGGAGGCCCGAGGATGTCTTAGGGGGTGGAGTAGAAAGACTCCTCAACAGGGAACTGATAAAGAAACCCAAATCAGTGCCTCCTCGAGCCCTCTATTTTGCAACATGACTCAGCAGGAATTAGGGGGAAATCTTTCCAGGGTCAGTATGGATTCCAATTTTTGAATATTAATGAGGTGTTCGCCTGTCTGCATCATATTCCTCACACTGGGAGCTGGCGAGAAAGTGGAGGTAAGAATGTTGCTTTAATTTTACTCCCATGTTGTCCCCGTGGCTGCGTGGGTTTCCTCCGGGTGCTCCGGTTTCCTCCCACAGTCCAAAGATATGCAGGTTGGGTGGATTGGCTGTGCTAAATTGCCCTTTAGTGTCCAAAGGTGTGCAGGTTAGGTGGATTGGCTGTGCTAAATTGCCCCATAGTGTCCAAAGGTGTGCAGGTTAGGTGGATTGGCTGTGCTAAATTGCCCCATAGTGTCCAAAGGTATGCAGGTTAACTGGGGTTATATGGATAGGAGGGGGGATTGGGCCTAGATAGGGCGCTCTTACAGAGGGTCAGTGCAAACTTGATGGGCCGAATGACCTCCTTGTGCACTGTAGGGGTTCTACGGTTCTATTTCCAAGTAGATGATGCCAAAGTTCTACTGGCATAAAATTGGTGTGTATTTTTATATTGTAAGAAGGTCTTACAACACCAGGTTAAAGTCCAACAGGTTTGTTTCAAATCACTAGCTTTCGGAGCACTGCTCCTTCCTCAGGTGAATGAAGAGCTGGGCTCCAGAAACATATATATAGACAAAGTCAAAGATGCAAGACAATGCTTTGAATGCGAGTATTTGCAGATAATTAAGTCTTTACAGATCCAGAGATAGAGGTAACCCCAGGTTAAAGAGGTGTTAATTGTCTCAAGCCAGGACAGTTGGTAGGATTTTGCAAGCCCAGGCCAGATGGTGGGGGATGAATGTAATGCGACATGAATCCCAGGTCCCGGCTGAGGCCGCACTCATGTGTGCGGAACTTGGCTGTAAGTTTCTGCTTGGTGATTTTGCGTTGTCGCGCGTCCTGAAGGCCGCCTTGGAGAACGCTTACCCGGAGATCAGAGACTGAATGCCCTTGACTGCTGAAGTGTTCCCCGACTGGAAGGGAACATTCCTGCCTGGTGATTGTCGCGCGATGTCAGTTCATCCGTTGTCGCAGCGTCTGCATGGTCTCGCCAATGTTCCCTTCCAGTCGGGGAACAATAGATCCTCTCAACAGGCAATAAAAATTCTGCCAAATTGTGCCTATAGTCACAATAAAAAGTGCCTAATTTTATTTTAATGTGATGACATTACTAAGTGGTGCATTGATAATGATTGGCAGATGAGTAGGCCATAATATTGCAGATAGGGCGAAGGCCCACTTCATCTCCCATCATGCTTAGCAGTGCTGTTTGTTTGAAAATTGCTTAATTTAAAGTGACAAATTATTGCAGTCGTTCAAATGAAAAACAAACACTAGGAGCCACGTGAAAGGAAGATTTCCTCTGATTGACAAGTGTCCTGAATTGTAAATGAGTCAATGAAGATGGGGGGGGATTTTGAGGAGTGAACCAATTTAAGCGACCACCTCTGGGGCCCCCATCTGAGTAAGGATGGAGACTGCAATCCTGGATCTGGGGAGCGGGTGGGGAGGTAAGTCGGAAACTCTTGAGCACTGAACGATCA